>NC_064626.1:1224041495-1224666495 GCF_023864275.1 Schistocerca cancellata | reverse complement strand
GGATAGTGTGAGCTCAGGAGTGCCGTGGTCCTGTGGTTAGCGTGAGCAGCTGCGGAAGGAGAGGTCCTTGCTTCAAGTCTTCCCTCGAGTGAAAAGTTTACTTTCTTTATTTTCGCAAAGTTATGACCTGTCCATTCGTTCATTGACGTGTTAGTGTCTGTGTTTTGCGACCGCACCGCAAAATCGTGCGATTAGTAGACGAAAGGACATGCCTCTCCAATGGGAACCGAAAATGTATGATCGCAAGGTCATAGGTCAACTGATTCCTCCACAGGAAAACACGTCTGATATATTCTATACGACAGTGGTGACGGTATGTGCGTCACATGACAGGAATATGTTGTCGACCCATCTACCTTGTAGACTTGCCGAATGGGTAAAAAGATTCTTCTACCTTGCCCGATTGTGATAATCACTCCCAAAAAAGTGATGAAAACGTAAGAGTTTGTCACATAAACTCCAACAAATGAAGGCTACAGTTTCACAGTCTCACAGGTTTCCCTGTGCTCTGTCAAAACATATGTTTTTAACGTTTTCAAATTTTTCAGTGTGTAGACCGTCAAATCCTGAATATGTCCAAGCAAATCTGAACTAGTCCTGGAATTTTGGACAGCGAAGTTGATTGTGTGTGAGTGCCTGAACTTTGACAATTGTCTGAAAATAAAAAATTAAACTTTTTACTCGAGGGAAGACTTCAACCAAGGACCTCTCGTTCCGCAGCTGCTCACGCTAACCACGGGACCACGGCGCTACTGAGTTTATATGTCCTTGATGTTGGCTATCTTGCGCATGGACTACTCAGTTTGTATATTTTGCTTATTTTTTTCATAGTTCCATACAACTTCTTCCTGTTTTCTCGATTGATCTGTGTTCAGTTTTTCAAGGCCTATCCACTGTGCCAACTTATAACTAAATCTGAGGGGGGTGCGATGGGGAGGTTCCCTTGTGAGCACTATGGGACAACTGCTGAGGTCATCAGTCCCCTAGAACTTAGAACTACTTAAACCTAACTAACCACATCCATGCCTGAGGCAGGATTCGAACCTGCGACCGTAGTGGTCGCACGGTTCCAGACTGTAGCGCCTAGAATCTCTCGGCCACTCCGGCCGGCTGTCTGCCTTTTTCTGCTAGTTATTTCAGTCCGGCGTCACAGTTACTTTTCATCTCCCTTTGAATAACTTCAATCTCTTCTTCATCTGCGGAGCCGACGACATAAAAGTGAATAAGCGTGGTGGGCGTTCGTTCTGGATCTGTAATGGCTGTGTTAATCTAGATTTCGGTTTTTGTATTCATACCTGTACCTACACCTGTGTTAGCCTTACCTCAAGTTTTCCTAATAACCCTGTACTCGCTCGACCAGAATCCCAGTTCTCCCTGCCACTGTACTTCACTGCATCAGACGTTGAGATTCTCTATCCTACCTCTAGAGTTAAGTGACCGAACATTCCATGCTCAGGCCTGTGTTCCTGAGTAGTATCCAGCCACAGATCTGAATGGAGGACTATTTCACTTCTGGAGTATATCACTTGAGAAGATACCACCAACGTTAACCAGTGGGGTACAGTTTCATGCTCTTGCGGAATATATTAGCTGTATTTTCACTTTGTTTTCAACCACTTGCCCTTCCATCACAGCAAAGCCTTGTTGGCTAAAGTTATAAGGTCAGGCAAATCGATCGGACTGTTGCCCCCGGGAACTATTGAAGAAGCTGCTGATCCTTTCAAGGTACCATACGTGGTCACATGTTTGATATAATTCAGCTTGTTGTTGAACCATGTCAACTGTTTCGCGATATTGCACGTAGTTGTGCTCTTTGACCATTGATATAGCACGTGGTTATGCTCTTTGACCATTGCAAAGCAACAGCTTCGCACGTGGCGCCACGGACGTCGTGCATGGCGAGTTCCCAGCCCTTTTCAGGCGCACCCGGCTTGTGTGGTGGGCTCTCGTCTAGGGGCCACGGACGAAGCTTCCGGGTCCGCATCTCGTGGTCGTGCGGTAGCTTTCTCGCTTCCCACGCCCGGGTTCCCGGGTTCGATTCCCGGCGGGTTCAGGGATTTTCTCTGCCTCGTGATGACTGTGTGTTGTGTGATGTCCTTAGGTTAGTTAGGTTTAAGTGGTTCTAACAAGGGAACCTCCCCATCGCACCCCCCTCAGATTTAGTTATAAGTTGTCACAATGGATAGGCCTTGAAAAACTGAACACAGATCGATCGAGAAAACAGGAAGAAGTTGTGTGGAACTATGAAAAAATAAGTAAAATGTACAAACTGAGCAGTCCATGCACAAGATAGGCAATATTAAGGACAATGTGAGCTCAGGAGCGCCGTGGTCCCGTGGTTAGCGTGACCAGCCGCAGAATGACAGGTCCTCGGTTCAAGTCTTCCCTAGAGTGAAAAATTTAACTTTTTATTTTCAGTTTATGTGACATACTCTTATGTTTTCATCACTTTTTTGGGAGTGATTATCACATCACAAGAAAACCTAAGTCGGGCAAGGTAGAAGAATCTTTTTACCCATTCGCCAAGTGTACTAGTTAGGTGGGTCGACAACATATTCCTGTCATGTGACGCACATGCTGTCACCAGTGTCGTATAGAATACATCAGACGTGTTTTCCTGTGGAGGAATCGGTTGACCTATGACCTTGCGATCAAATGTTTCCGGTTCCCATTGGAGAGGCACGTCCTTTCGTCAGCTAATCGCACGGTTTTGCGGTGCGGTCGCAAAACACAGACACAATGAACGAACGGACAGATCATAACTTTGCGAAAATAAAGAAAGTAAAATTTTCAGTCGAGGGAAGATTTGAACTAAAAACCTCTCGTCCCGCAGGTGCTCACGCTAACCACGGGACCACGGCGACCCTGAGCTCACAATGTCCTTAATATTCCCTATCTTGCGCATGGACTACTCAGTTTGTATATTTTGTTTATTGTTTCATAGTTACACACAACTTCTTCCTGTTTTCTCGATTGGTCTGTGTTCAGTTTTTCAAGGCCTATCCACTGTGCCAACTTATAACTAAATCTGAGGGGGGTGCGATGGGGATGTTTCCTTGTAAGTTCTAGGGGACTGATGACTATAGATGTTAAGTCCCATAGTGCTCAGAGCCATTTGAACCATTTTTGAAGCTTCCGGTCGGTAACGAGCGCACCGTTTCGACGCGTAGCATACAAACGACAAGGCCACCTTCAGAACAGTCCGTCACCGGGTGCACGACGTCGGCCTTGGGACCTACTCGAGTATGTAGACAGGAGGCGATCTGGGCAACCGTACATCGGGCGAAGGAATCGTCGGGTCGAGGGTCGCTGCCACTTGGAGGAGGAGGAGGAGGAGGAGGAGGAGGAAGAGATTAGTGTTTGACGTCCCGTCCCCAACGGGGTCATTAGAGACGGAGCACAAGCTCGGATTAGGAAAGGATAGGGAACGGAATCGGCCGTGCCCTTTCAAAGGAACCATCTCGGCATTTGCCTGAAACGATTTAGGGAAATCACGGAAAACCTAAATCAGGCTTGCCGGAGACGGGTTTGAACTGTCGTCCTCCCGAAGTGCGCTTCCACTCGAGACAGTCCCTGTTCTAGAAGGACTAAACTAGAGGATCATGTTTCACAATGTTGCCTTAAGCTGTGCACTTACGCTGCGGAGCTGACGTTAACATACAGCTGAATCTATTCTGCTGCTGTTTACTGGACGTTACTCCCGACTGAGTTACAGTACGTCTTCTTACTTGATGCCGACAGATAGGGAAAGAGTGAATTATTCGCTGTTTCACGTTAAATGGATTCCTCCTGTTAATTTGTTCTTGTTATCTCAGGTTGGAAGTCTTAAAATTCACATTGCTCGGATGTTGGTTTGGGTACCAGGGTGGATGGGGATAACAAATGTGAGAGGTTCAGCAGGTCTGACTGCGTCTGGTTTTAGGATCTTTTTAACGAATTTTCTGGTTGTTTAGCTTGGTTGAAGCCATACGTTTGCATAGTTCTAAATGACTACACGTCCGGGATCAACTTTGTTCACTGAAAGCTGGAACCTAGTTGTAATGTATCTGATTAATTCGCAATTACGAATAACGACTACCATCAGCTCTAGAATGGAATGACGACAGTGAAAATTACTGCCTGACCGTCACTCGACACCGGATTTCCCGTTTATCGCGAGCGGTCGCCTTACCATTAATGGTTAGTGACGTCATATGGAACTTCGGGTCTGGCCGTGAGTCGTGCACGGATCGCTTGCCGACGTGGTAGCTCAGCCTGTTCGGTCAGAGAGCCGGTTGGCCTCTGTAATAAATAAATAAAAAAAAACTGAGTGGAAGGATCAACAAACGAACATAAGGAGATGTCATCTGACGTCCGCAGCGACCAAACACAACGATGCACAACTAACGAAATTCCAAAAAAAATCATCATCATCATCATCATCATCATCATTTAAGACTGATTATGCCTTTCAGCGTTCAGTGTGGAGCATAGCCCCCCTTATACAGTTCCTCCATGATCCCCTATTCAGTGCTAACATTGGTGCCTCTTCTGATGTTAAACCTATTACTTCAAAATCATTCATAACCGAATCCAGGTACCTTCTCCCCGGTCTGCCCCGACTCCTCCTACCCTCTACTGCCGAATCCATGAGTCTCTTGGGTAACCTTGCTTCTCCCATGCGTGTAACATGACCCCACCATCTAAGCCTGTTCGCCCTGACTGCTACATCTATAGAGTTCATTCCCAGTTTTTCTTTGATTTCCTCACTGTGGACACCCTCCTGCCATTGTTCCCATCTACTAGTACCTGCAATCATCCTAGCTACTTTCATATCCGTAACCTCAACCTTGTTGATAAGGTAACCTGAATCCACCCAGCTTTCGCTCCCATACAACAAAGTTGGTCGAAAGATTGAACGGTGCACAGATAACTTAGTCTTGGCACTGACTTCCTTCTTGCAGAAGAGAGTAGATCGTAGGTGAGCGCTCACTGCATTAGCTTTGCTACACCTCGCTTCCAGTTCTTTCACTATGTTGCCGTCCTGTGAGAATATGCATCCTAAGTACTTGAAACCGTCCACCTGTTCTAACTTTGTTCCTCCTATTTGGCACTCAATCCGTTTATATTCCTTTCCCACTGACGTTACTTTCGTTTTGGAGATGCTAATCTTCATACCATAGTCCTTACATTTCTGATCTAGTTCTGAAATATTACTTTGCAAACTTTCAATCGAATCTGCCATCACAACTAAGTCATCCGCATATGCAGGACTGCTTATTTTGTGTTCACATAGCTTAATCTCACCCAGGCAGTCTATTGTTTTCAACATATGATCAATAAATAATATGAACAACGGTGGAGACAGGTTGCAGCCTTGTCTTACCCCTGAAACTACTCTGAACCATGAACTCAAGATCTATAAAGCATAGATACAATTCCCTGTTCCACTCATAACACTTCTCCATTATTTTCCGTAAGCTAAAGATCTGGTCCTGACAACCTCTAAGAGGCCTAAACCCGCACTGATTTTCACCCAATTGGTCCTCAACTAATACTCGCACTCTCCTTTCAACAATACCTGAGAAGATTTTACCCACAACGCTGATTAAAGAGATACCTCTGTAGTTGTTACAATCTTTTCTGTTTCCATGTTTAAAGATTGTTTTGATTACTGCTTTTGTCCAGTCTGACAAAAAAAAAAAATAGCCAAATGGTAAGGCGACCGCTCGCGATAAGCGGGAAATCTTGATTCGAGTCGCGGTCCAGCACAAATTTTAACCGTCGACATTCCATTATACAGCTGATGATAGTCATTATTCGCAACTGCGAATTCCTCTGATGTGTTTAGTAACGGCTGTGGTCGCCGCAGTGCATCGTCGTCAGAATAACACCGGCGCTGCAATATCGTAGTTGTAATGTTGTCAACTGGGTTTAGCAGGAAGTGTTATTTCTAGTATATTGATGAAAAGTTAATATTGTTGCTATCAGACACAAGTAAAATAGTTTGATTGGTTCTTATTTATATTTGTGGGGCTTAGATTATTCATTAGTATCATTAAAGGTAATTGTAAATACCGTACATACTATAAGACAAAAAAACGCACGAGGAAGGAATTAACCGAATGGGACAGACATGGGCATATGTGACGTATAGACAAGGAGTTCCGCTTGGAATTAATTTCAAAATGGTTCAAATGGCTCTGAGCACTATGGGACTTAACATCTGTGGTCATCAGTCCCCTAGAACTTAGAACTACTTAAACCTAACTAACCTAAGGACATCACACACATCCATGCCCGAGGCAGCATTAGAAGCTGCGACTGTAGCGGTCGCGCGGTTCCTGACTGTAGCGCCTAGAACCGCTCGGCCAGTCCGGAAGGCTTGGAGCTGATTTAAACAGTTGTTGGCTCCCCTCCTGAGGCATAGTGTGCCAAACTCTGTTCATTTGACGCGTTATATTGCCCATATTAGTCCAAACATTCTCAACTGGGTTCCGGTGACCTTCAGTAGGATCGCAAGATCTGGCAAGGCAGAATAGAAGCAATAGAAACTATCACAGTCTGTGGGACGGCATTATCTTGCTGAAATGTAGCCCAGGATGTCTCGCCATGGCGGGCAATAAAATGGGGAGCAGAATATCGTCTACGTATCACTGTGCTTTAAGGATGCCGCCATCACTACAAAAAGAGTATTGCTATGAAAAGAAATGGCACCTCAGACCGTATCTGTCAGACCGAAGTTGATATGCCGCCACTGTTTGGAGCATCTCCAGATGCGCCTTCGCAGGTCATCGGGACTCAATTCGAAGCAGGACTCATCACTGAAGACAATTCTACTCCAGTCAATGGGATTCCAAACCTAAGACCGGTCTGAAGACGCCGCGGACAACTGTGGGATTCCAATCTGAATGTCGCCCAGCATACTGCCTGGCAAACAGATGTGATTCTCTGGGGTGCCATTTCTTCCCATGGTAGAATCCCCTTGGTTGTTATCAGAGGTATCCTTACAGTACAGCGCTACGTCCACGGTATTTGGCGCCACGTTTTTTGGCCTTCATGGCAAGCCATCCTGGGCTTGCGTTTCAGCAGGTTAATGCCCGTCAGTAGACGACGAGCGTTTCTACTGCTTGTGTTAGTGCTCCCCAAATCCTACCTGGGCCAGCAAGGTTGCCGGATCTCTTCTCAACTCAGAACATCCCAAATCCTACCTGAGCCAGTAAGGTTGCCAGATCTCTTCCCAACTGAGAACGTTCCGAGCAACATGTGTGCACGGCCCTCTAATAGCTCGGGATTTTGACAACGTAACCGTGCAATGCGACAGAACTAGGCTCCATATCCCTCAGGAGTACATCTAACAAGTGTATCAATCAACGATAAGTCGAATAACTACTTGAATAACGACCAGAGATAGACCAGCACTGTTTTCTTGATTTTATTTTATTTTATTTATTTTTTATTTTTTATTTATTTTTTTGGTGGTGGGGCATGCAGTGTGTAATTTGGGGAGGACTACCCCTTATTCGGTGCAGATTTGCCCTCCCCAAATTACACAATGCATAGCCTTGTAAAAAAAAGCGTTGGTCTATCCATGGTCTTTATGCAAGTGGTAATTCGGCTTGGTATTGATTGATACACTTGCGAGATATCCTTCTGGGAGATATCGAGCCTAATTGTCGAATTAGCGGGTTATATCGTCAGAATCCCAAGCTGGTTAGAGGGCCCTTCACATATTGCTCCACACGTTCTCAGTTGGGAAGAGATTGGGCGACTTTGCAGGCTCGGGTACGAAGCTAATTGGGCATCTGCTGTCACTTGCTATTGTATTGTAATGTTATGGCCTGTTCTGTATTTTGTTGTCCATGACCGCAGTGGTGGTTTATTTTAACATAACTGTTGCTTTGAGAATAATGCCTATTTGACCGCATTCCCCTGCTACACCCGAAGCACCTTGCTCGCTTGCCTTTTAACCTGCAGTCTGTTTCCACACTCTGAACTGTCTCGGTGTTTACGTTCTCTTGTGTTAGGATTCGCAATTTACAACAGTGGTATATTTGGAGTAATTTGTGGGCGTATAGGGCTTACAAAATAACAGTTAATGACCACATGAGGTTGTAAATTCCATGACGTAGACCCAAATTTTTCCTTTATTTCCATTTCAGTTCGTTGAATTTTTAAAATATTTTTGTAATAGTGAAGTAAATTACACACTGCATGGCCACATAAAACACACACACACATGCACACACACACACAAACACACACACACACACACACACACACACACACACACACAAAGCGTCGTTGGTCTATCTGTGGTACTTATGCAAGTAGTTATTCGACTGGGCATTGATTAATACACTTGTTAGATGTCCTTCTGGAGGATATCGAGCCTAATTCTGTCGAATTAGCAGGTTATATCGTCAGAATCCCAAGCTGGTTAGAGGGCAATTCACATATTGCTCCACACGTTCTCAGTTGGGAAGAGATTTGGCGACTTTGCAGGCTCGGGTACGGAGCCAATTGGGCGTCTGCTATCACTTGCTATTGTATTGTAATCTTATGGCCTGTTCTGTATTTTGTTGTCCATGAGCGCAGTGGTGGCTTATTTTAACATAACTGTTGCTTTGAGAATAATGCTTATTTGACCGCATTCCCCTACTACACCCGAAGCACCTTGCTCGCTTGCCTTTTAACCTGCAGTCTGTTTCCACACTCTGAAGGCCGGCCGGAGTGACCGAGCGTTTCTGGGCCCTTCAGTCTGAAACCGCGCGACCGCTACGGTCGCAGGTTCGAATCCTGCCTCGGGCATGGATGTGTGTGATGTCCTTAGGTTAAGTTAGGTTTAAGTGGTTCTAAGTTCTAGGGGACTGATGACCTAAGATGTTAAGTCCCATAGTGCTCAGAGCCATTTGAACCACACTCTGAACTGTCTCGGTGTTTACGTTCTCTTGTGTTAGAATTCGCAATTTACAACAGTGGTATATTTGGAGTAATTTGTGGGTGTATAGGGCTTACAAAATAATAGTTAATGACCCCATGAGGTTGTAAATTCCGTGACGTAGACCTAAATTTTTCCTTTACTTCCATTTTAGTTCGTTGAATTTTTAAAATATTTTTGTAATAGTGAAGTAAAATAAATGTAGTGGGGCGTAACTGTTGTCTGTGTTCTTGTTAGCACAAGGTCTCATCTGCGAAACAGGCACCAGAGCAGAAATAGTTAGTTACCAAAAAACGTTTTGCTCAGCATGTTCACTCCTTGTCACGGGCTAACTAAGGCTGATTTAAAATTACTCGTGCACCGCTCACTCCGCGCTCAGAGAGAAGAGGAAGCTCCAGCAGTTGCCCGGCCTTCATTGCGACTCCCTAACTATTTATGGACCCGCCGAAGTAAAACGAAACGCAACAGTTTAATTTACATGTAATTTGAGAGACTCGAAACTCTTTTTTTGGCAGCCATTTCTGCCTGCCACCCTGCTAGCGCGAAACTCATCCCTCCCTTTTTTTTTTCCTCCCCATCTTGTTTCCTTTTTGTAGCAAATTAGCTCCCTCGCTGCGGTTGCCGGCCCACAGTTTGTTTGGTATTACTTTCGGCCCGGTGGGCTCACTTTCCGTTAACAGTGCTGCGCGGCCGGTGGCGCGCTGCTGCTCCCAGCTGGAAACAGTCAAGTGCGGCGTGCCGGCTGAGCTGGCTGCAAACAGCAGGTGTTTGCTGCCGCCAGTGGGCGGCTTGCGGTTTACACCGGCTGGCGGGACCGTCGCCCGATGGACAGTCAGGTGACCGGTGACCTTTATTTCGCAAGGGAATTCGCCGGATTATACAGGGTGTTCCAAAAGGACTTTATAACTTTGAAAATTCATATAAATTAATTCTTAGTACCTACAGAGGTGACAGTAGTGTCAATTTGTAAGGAAATACATCAAGCTTTGTCTCGCTTAGTTCGCTAATTCCGAATCGCACCGTAAGGAGCGCTAACGGTAGTTGCGTTAGAGGTGGCTGCCTTCAATGGACCCGAGCGTGTTAGCTGTGTGTTTTGGTTTGAAGAATCGAATTTGGCGACAACAGTTCAGTGTTTCCGTACCAAGTACGCTAAAGATACTCCTAGCAGGCCTACTGTTTATAAGTGGCATAGATGTTTTGTAGAAACAGGGCGCTCGGTAAGACATGGGAAATCATCAGTTCGTCCAAGCATATCTGACGATGCCACTGAGCGAGTGAGTCAACGTTTTGTCAACAGCCGTATGAAACCGACCCGGCGTGCACCTCGCGAAATGCAAAATCCACATATGACTGTTTGTGTGTGTTGAGAAACTGTTCAGAGTGACGATCGTATAAGCAATAAAACACACTGATAAAATTACTCGCAAGAACTTCTGCTCGGATATATTAAGGGTCTCCGGAACGCCCTATACTTGCAATGTTAAAATAACGCTTATAAATTACATCTTTCCTCACAAAGTATTTGAGGTAGGAAATTGAACTTTTTACAGATTATTTATTGGAATATGGGCTACAACTTAACACAGGGATTTTACAAAATTTTAGTTCTGTTATTAAAGATGATTTTTTTCAATTGTAATGAAAATTCACAACCTTTTTTTGCAATTTTTTATTTATATATTCAAAAATATACAGTTTTTTGGAAAAAGGCTGTGTTAAATTATGCAGAAGGTACTGTGTAACATTTACTGAAGGCTTGAAACAAATATGTTTGGAAGAACCTTAGAAAACATGTAATTAGTATGAGAAAATAAAAGTTTTGGGAATCGAGCGACAAAGATTGGATTAACTTTTTAGTGCATTCCAGGTCCATAGGATGGATTATCTTCATCCTCTGCAAACTCCTCCTCCAGCTTCCTCTTGTTCCTCCTCCTGTTTACTCTTGCTTGTATTTCTAGACTCTTTACAGCCCTGTCTGCAGCCCGAAGGCGTTCCTTGTCTAAAGCAAGCATCGCTCGTACCATGTTAGAACCTATCTTTATTCCCATATTTCTAAATACCTTGCACCTTACAATGTTGCCATCATTGAAAGTCACAACAGCATCATACACACCAAAGTGAAGTGTTTCTATTCCAACAAATACAGTCTTGGGGATTCTCGACCATATAACACTATTTACACTTTCATTGGGGTTTTGAGTTTTTCCGTGAATACACTTTTTGAACAGTTCAGGTGCTGCTAAGTCTCTGAAAATAGGTTTTTCACCTCCATTATTGCATGAGGCAGACTATGCTTATGAGTGTACACTTCACCAGTTAGCAATCCTTTGTTATATTTACACCAACTGTCTTCTTCTTTGGGACACAAGTGGGTCACGCCCATGTAGAACACATTTCAAAAAAAATTTAAAAATAGTTGTAGTCTTCGGAATTGAATAAATTATATATCTATTAAAAGGTAATAGTCTGCAGATTCAGAAAACGTAAAAAAAGTGAAAATTGAACTTTTCATGATTTTGAGCCTTTCCGGAGCCCCTTAAATAGATTATATGAGGATGAACGTTTCTTGGACAAAATCATCTTTTCTGACGAGTCGACTCTTCACGTAAGTGGAAAGGTTAACACACATAACTGTAGGATTTGGAACAGTGAAAATCCACATCAGACATTCCTGCATGTTTGTGATGAGCCTACACTGAATGTTTTTTGTGCGTTGAGCAAGAACAAAGTGTACAGCCCCTCTTTTTCCGTGAGAGAACCATCAATGGGATACTGTACCTGGATATGTTACAGCGATTTTTGATACCACAAATCGATGAGGATGACCAAGAACGAAATGTTTAGTACATGCAAGATAGTGTGCCACCCCACAACCTGGCTGACGTCTGCGATTTGCTCAGTGACTGCTTTCCAGGTCAATGGATTTGCCCTGATGCATCAATTGCATATACATGAGTATTCCAGGAATTGTGACATAAGTAAATAAATGAAAAATGAGCATATCCATTGAAATATTAACTCGACACATGAGCATTAAAAGGAAACAGAACAGAATAAATGCTCCCACGTTCCCCAGACCTGACACCACTCGATTTTTTATGGGGATTCATCCAGGATATCGTGTTTGTATCTCATGTGCCGAATTTTCTATCTGAACTTCCAGCAAGAATTTAAGCCACCACCGAGCAAGTTACACCTGCAATGCTTCAGCAAGTTTGGGAGGAAATTGACTTTCGATGGGAGCTGTGCAGCATATCCAACGGAAGCCACATACAGCATCTTTAGTTTAAGGTAAAAGACTTGATGTATTTGCTCGCTACAAAATAATACTAAACCCACCTCTCTATTTTCTTTCAATAAATTTATATGAATTTTTAAAGTTTTGAAGTCCTTTTGAAATACCCTGTACATTGGACACGAATAGCCTTCACAATGTTTCCAACATCAAAGCGTTCTTTTTGGTTCCATCAGACTGGACAAAAGCAGTAATCACACCAATCTTTAAACATGGAAACAGAAAAGATTGTAACAACTACAGAGGTATCTCTTTAATCAGCGTTGTGGGTAAAATCTTCTCAGGTATTGTTGAAAGGAAAGTGCGAGTATTAGTTGAGGACCAATTGGATGAAAATCAGTGTGGGTTTAGGCCTCTTAGAGGTTGTCAGGACCAGATCTTTAGCTTACGGCAAATAATGGAGAAGTGTTATGAGTGGAACAGGGAATTGTATCTATGCTTTATAGATCTAGAAAAGGCATATGACCGGGTTCCTAGGAGGAAGTTATTGTCTGTCCTAGAAGATTATGGAATAGGAGGCAAACTTTTGCAAGCAATTAAACGTCTTTACATGGATAGTCAGGCAGCAGTTAGAGTTGACGGTAAATTGAGTTCATGGTTCAGAGTAGTTTCAGGGGTAAGACAAGGCTGCAACCTGTCTCCACTGTTGTTCATATTATTTATGGATCATATGTTGAAAACAATAGACTGGCTGGGTGAGATTAAGATATGTGAACACAAAATAAGCAGTCTTGCATATGCGGATGACTTAGTTGTGATGGCAGATTCGATTGAAAGTTTGCAAAGTAATATTTCAGAGCTAGAACAGAAATGTAAGGACTATGGTATGAAGATTAGCATCTCCAAAATGAAAGTAATGTCAGTGGGAAAGAAATATAAACGGATTGAGTGCCAAATAGGAGGAACAAAGTTAGAACAGGTGGACGGTTTCAAGTACTTAGGATGCATATTCTCACAGGATGGCAAAATAGTGAAAGAACTGGAAGCGAGGTGTAGCAAAGCTAATGCAGTGAGCGCTCAGCTACGATCTACTCTCTTCCGCAAGAAGGAAGTCAGTACCAAGACTAAGTTATCTGTGCACCGTTCAATCTTTCGACCAACTTTGTTGTATGGGAGCGAAAGCTGGGTGGATTCAGGTTACCTTATCAACAAGGTTGAGGTTACGGATATGAAAGTAGCTAGGATGATTGCAGGTACTAGTAGATGGGAACAATGGCAGGAGGGTGTCCACAATGAGGAAATCAAAGAAAAACTGGGAATGAACTCTATAGATGTAACAGTCAGGGCGAATAGGCTTAGATGGTGGGGTCATGTTACACGCATGGGAGAAGCAAGGTTACCCAAGAGACTCATGGATTCAGCAGTAGAGGGTAGGAGGAGTCGGGGCAGACCGAGGAGAAGGTACCTGGATTCGGTTAAGAATGATTTTGAAGTAATAGGTTTAACATTAGAAGAGGCACCAATGTTAGCACTGAATAGGGGATCATGGAGGAACTGTATAAGGGGAACTATGCTCCAGACTGAACGCTGAAAGGCATAATCAGTCTTAAATGATGATGATGATGATGATGAGCGTTCTTTTTTTTAAATAATGCCTAGGACATAAATTAATAACGTATTACAGGACTTACTGAATGAAATCTACAGTCTACTGAGCACGGAATATGGACTGAGAGTAAGGCAAGCCAAAATGAATGTACTGGGCAGTAGTCTAAATGAGATTAGCATCAAACGTAACATCAGTATTGGGAAACACGTAGTACACCTTGAAAGCCATATACTCGTGATGTATCAAGCAATGACGACATAAGAAGGAGACTACCACATATAGAGAAAGCTCTCTTCGGTAAAAAAAAGAAACAAGAAAAAGGATCTCTTAATATGAAATAATGTGAGAACAAGTTTCAGAGAACGTACTTTCCTAGTCGAGCAGGGGTGTCCAATCCTTCCAACGCAAGTATCAGTGCTGCACAACACGTGAGCAACTATCACACGATCGGGAAGCACTGACTTAAAATTTTTGATGTGGTTGGGAATTGGACCCTAGCCTCTCTCTACCTTACGAGGCAGATGTGCTAAATCTCTACTTCGGAGTAGCACTGTGTGTCACTGTACCACTGTGCTTACCAAAGCTGCATCGGATACCCCAGTGCAACGCCCTCCCAACACAAACGTCCGCCTATTTTCCACTTCTTAAATCGTCAGTATTGCCAAGGCTCTCCGACACGAATAGCACCCTGATTTTACTTAAAGGGGAAATCCTGTCTGTGACTCAGGCATAGGTGATCTGTTGACATGGTGAAATTACGTTTTCCTGGAGACATATTGTAAGTAGGCTGTTTATGTTTTCTTATTGGCAACGTTACGTAGCGCTCTGTACGAAAATCACTGGCTGTGCTGTGTGCAGTCTGTGGCTAGTTTGCATTGTTGTCTGCCATTGTAGTGTTGGGCAGCGGCAGCTGGATGTGAACAGCGCGTAGCGCTGCGCAGTTGGAGGTGGATGTGGGGAGAGAAATGGTGGAGTTTTGAAATTTGTAAAAATGGATTTCATGAGCTGCTGTATATATTATGACTTTTGATGACTATTAAGGTAAATACATTGTTTGTTCTCTATTAAAATCTTTCATTTGCTAACTATGCCTATCAGTAGTTAGTGCCTTCCGTAGTTTGAATCTTTTATTTAGCTGGCAGTAGTGGCGCTCGCTGTATTGCAGTAGTTCGAGTAACGAAGATTTTTGTGAGGTAAGTGATTTGTGAAAGGTATAGGTTAATGTTAGTCAGGGCCATTGTTTTGTAGGGATTATTGAAAGTCAGATTGTGTTGCGCTAAAAATATTGTGTGTCAGTTTAGCACAGTCATGTAAAATTGTTCAAAGGGGACGTTTCAATATGGGTCTCAACTTAGTGTTCGATTAGGATAGAAACTAAAGCAATGAATTTAAATTCGTGCCACAGTCTGGAATTGAACTTAGGTCTCCTACTTACTAGGCAGATATGCTAACCACTATATACTGTAACACTGTGACTACCACAGTTGCATAGACTCACATCTCTCCAGGAGAACGTAATGTTAAAAATACTTAAAATTCCATTTATGTAAAGTTATGATAAACTGAATATCATCAGTCTGATACCTCCACCACATCTCGCTATTCTCTCATTGATCGGTCCCCTGTCCCAGTGGTTGCTAGTGTTAATATTATGAGCAGTCGAAAAACATTCGTCTCCTTCGAATGTGGCCCAGGTAAACTAAGAGATTGCAACACAAAAAAAAAAAAATGGTTCAAATGGCTCTGAGCACTATGGGACTTAACTGCTGAGGTCATCAGTCCCCTAGAACTTAGAGCTGCTGAAACCTAACTAACCTAAGGACATCACACACATTCATGCCCGAGGCAGGATTCGAACCTGCGACCGTAGCGGTCACGCGGTTCCACACTGAAGCGCCTAGAACCGCTCGGCCACCTCGGCCGGCTAAGAGATTGCACACCCTGGAGGAGAGCACCGCACGCAAATGAACCACGGGTGGTAGGATAACTAGAAAAGAAGGGAATTAAAATGTTCAAGAAGTGGAGTAACAGTATGATGCTGAAAATTAAGTCCACTGACAACACAGTTAATTGAGAGTTTCCCCACAGCATCGGTGAACACAGGAATGTGTAGAAAACACTAGAGAAAGGGAAGTAATTTTAAGACACATTTTTAAGGCGTCATGGAATAATTTCATTGGAACTAATATCAAAAAGGGTATCAAATAAATATCCCAATTTCTGGAAGACACATAGGAGAACGTATGTATTAACAAGAACATTCCAAGACAGTTAATCAAGGTCGTGAAAAAACAGGATGAGAATCGAAATGTTTGAGATGTGGTGTCACAGAGTGGTGCTCTACAGTAACTGGACTAGTAAGATGAAACGTTAAACCCTAATGATCTTTTTTTTTTTAGTTTCTTCATAGGATGGCAGGGAAAATGGATACGTGACAAACTGTGACTTGAAGAAGGGTTATGGTGATATGGCATGTATTTCTATGGAACTTTGTAAACGGCCGTAACTGTAAGGGAGTGCACAATTTGCAACAGAAATAATGGAGCAGATAAGTTCTACTGTGAGTTGAAGAGGTTAACACTGGAGAGGAAGTCAGGGCGGCAGCATCGAACTAGTCAGAAGATTTATGTTCGAGAAAAAGGACACTGTCTTGTTCTACAAGTGCTTATTCGTATTGTTATATTGGCTTTCATGGTTGTCAACAGCTTAAGTAAACTGTATGTGATGGTAAGGTAGTAAGATTTTTTTCTTATAGATATTTAATAGTTGTTTGTTTCGATTCGTCTGCTGGAAATGTCTTCTGTAGTCTTCTGATTTAGACTGATTGGATTGCGTTCACTTTTTCCATTGAGTCTTAATCAGGAGATCCTAAACATCGTAGAATATGTCATCAATCGAAAATACGTAATAAATAGTTAGTTTATGTCGCTTTCGCAGACGGTTATTAAAATTATACGAATATATGTGAAATAAGTAAAAAAAATCGTATAACTGTTTTCATTTATAAGGTGTACAACATTTAAATGTACAGCACATTGCCGTGCATGTGATGTATCTGTGGCTATTGCTACTACCCATCATCAAACAAAATCGCGACATCTATTTAGACTGATCTCATTACTGAAATGAATATGTGCAGAGGTTTAAATCTCAGAAACACCCACTTTATATGATACTTCTGTTAATATATGCATGAATCGGTAATAACAAGAAACTCATCAATGGAGTATAGGGAGTGACCCCCCATATATTCCTTAGGATCCTGTTAAACTGTATGTTATTAATAGTTAAGCGTTGTGGCTACTGGCAAATTGCTGAAACTGCCTGTTTTTAAAAAATGGAAAATTTTCTCCAGCAGAGAATTTGATATTAAATATTTATGAAGACTATTCTTATTTCTAGTATTGATTCCAGGAATAATCTGTAATTTTCAAAACGTGATACATTATTCATTATAAAATTCATAAACGAATGAATATGTCAGTCCACACCACAAAACCCTTTTCCATCTGAAAAAATCATGTTTGGCTTCATGAGTTACAGGAGAATATGACCCTGTGTGATAGTATGAAAGGAATGTAAGCAAAGTACTCTAACTTTTCAGTTTTTATATCAACAGTCTTTCATAATAGCCATACTGCAAATTAATATTTGTTTAGGCGCTTCAGCTGGTCAGTGGGATGCTCTTCCCAATTGAATTTATTTCCAAGCATTAATCCAAATATTTAACACTGTCAACCTCATGTATCTGATTGACATATTTTGGAAGTATACAGACAGGAAACAAAATACAAATTCTGAGCAGCGTATGTTTTGCCTTTTTAAAGCGATGAAGAATTGGCCATTTATGGTAATGCTTGTACCATCTGCCTTACAGAACCTCATCATTAGGTTATGTTACAGATGAATATTCATTAAGACACACTAGAAGAAGTAAGTGCCTTAAGATGGAACTTTGTGGAACATCATACGTAATTATCTTCCATTTGGATGACGAATGATTGCTTGGTACAGGACTCCTTTCGTTTAAAATCCTTTGTTTCCATTTAACGAGGTATGATCTGAATCATATTGTGCATTTATAGTAAAGAGCAGAATCATTTACACAATTCAACGCATTCTACAGATCACAGAATATACCAGTAGTCTGTAATTTATTACCTGCCGAAAATTTACACTTTCACTGTGTGCTCCTCAATATTGGTACACTTAAGTTATCCGAACTCTGATTGTGATGATATAATATTTGTGGTCAGATGGTCAGGAAGCCACTTACACATTACCTTTCCAAACTTTTCGAGAGTGTTGACAAAAGTGAAATTGCGCGAAAATTTTGTAGTCTGCCTTTGTTTTTTTTTCTTCTGTAAAGGCTTAGCTTTAGCATATTTCAGCCATTCGGGAAAAATTGCAAGGATACACGACAGGTTAACAAGTAATTTTCTATTAAACTCAGTAGAACACGTAATAATTAATCTTTTGGTGTTTTACTATAAGCTTGAATTACAACTGTTTTTAGTAGGCCCACGAGAGATTTAAGGTGATTTATGAGCAGATTAAAATTACGAAAGTTCCCCAGAAAGTAATGCACCGCTTTTTTTTTCTCAGCCGAAAACAGTGCTACAAATGCGAAACGTTACGTATGTACTATCTGAAGTCTCCTGAGTGAGCGTGCAAATTTTCCGTTACTTCTGGCAGATAGAGTAGCTGTAGGATAGTTTCAAAAATACGTTTGTAGGTGATGTACGTTAAAAGCAACGTGCCATCGTTGAATTTTTCACTGCAGCAAACGCTTGCGCAAAATCTCTGGAGCATTTGCTGTCGACAGTAGTCACTGGGCAAGGAGGGTTGGATCATCAGAAGGCTGTTCGGTGGAGCTCCACGATTTGGAGAGTTCATGGAGACCTTCCACGGCATTCTCACGTGACACACTTGACCTATCACCCTCGGAGTTCCACTTGTTTGGGCCATTAAAGGATACCATTCGTGGAAGACATTTTGAGGGCGATGAGGAGGTGATTCAAACAGGCCGCGCGGGATTAGCCGAACGGTCTTAGGCGCTGCAGTCATGACCTGTGCGGCTAGTCCCGACGGAGGTTCGAGTCCTCCCTCGGGCATAGGTGTGTGTGTTTGTGCTTAGGATAATTTAGGTTAAGTAGTGTGTAAACTTAGGGACTGATGACCTTAGCTGTTAAGTTCCATAAGATTTCACACACATTTGAACATTTTTATTCACACAGTGAAGTTCTGGCTCCGCCACCAGGACAAGGATTGGTACCGACGGAGCACACACGCCCTTATTTCGAGCTGGAGGAAGGCCACAGAACGGCAGGGAGATGGCGTGGAAAAATAGGGTGTCGGCAGAGTCTCTTTTTCAAATTGTATCGAGCGGATGGACGTGTACGGGTATGGAGACAGCCTCATGAATCTATGGTCCCAGCATGTCAGCAGGGGACTGTTCAATCTGGTGGAGGCTCTGTAATGGTGTGGGGTATGTGCAGTTTGAATTGACCACTGATACGTCTGGATACGACTGTGAAAGGTGACAAGTACTTAAGCACCTTGTCTGATCACCTGCATCCGTTCATGTCCATTGTGTATTCCGAAGGACTTGGGCAATTCCAGCAGGATAATGCGACACCCCGCACGCCCAGTATTGCTACAGAGTTGCTCCAGGAACACTCTCCTGAGTTTAAACACTTCAGCTAGCCACCAAACTCCCCAGACATGAAGAATATTGCGTCTATCAGGGATGCCTTGCAACGTGCTGTTCAGAAGAGATCTTCACCCCGCCGTGCTCTTACGGATTTATGGACAGCCCTGCAGGGTTCATGGTGTCAGTTCCCTTAGTCGATTCCATGCTACCTTGTGTTGCGGCACTTCTGCGTGTTCGCGGGGGCCCTACACGATATTAGGCAGATGCACCAGTTTCTTTGGCTCTTCAGTGTACAGTACGAGTGTCCCTCTTCTTCTGCAATACTGCTGCGCGGTATGGGATCCTTAGCAGATACAACTGACGGAGGACAAAAGGGTTCAAATGGCTCTGAGCACTATGGGACTTAACATCTGTGGTCATCAGTCCCCTAGAACGTAGAACTACTTAAACCTAACTGACCTAAGGACATCAGACACATCCATGCCCGAGCAGGATTCGAACGTGCGACCGTAGCAGTCGCGCAGTCTGACGGAGGACATCGAACAGTTTCAAAGAAGGGCAAATCGTTTCGTAAGGGGTTCATACTGAAAATAATGAGCAACTTTTTCAAATCTCTTTTTATTTTTTAGAAAAACAAGCTATGTCATCGTAATACACAGACTTTTTTCTCGGGTTTCAACACTGTCTCCATTTCTTTGCACACATTTTTCACATCGTCCTGCAAGTCTGAAATACTCATGCGTTGCAACTGCATTAAGACACTGAAGCACTGCTTTCTGAATATCCTCCATCATCTCGTAGTGTTGGTCTGGCATTTGTTGCTTTTCAGCTTTCATCGTCTGCCGCAATACGTGCGAAAAAACCATCACCTTCATTTTGAAATCTCTGAAGACGGTTTTACCTAATTGTTCTTCTCTGACGTTTGTCTTCGGTGAGTAAACTTGGGACCCAGCAGAAACCAAATGTTCGATAACCTTAGCTGTGAATAATGTTTTGCACTGCAGTGTTTCCTGCTGCAAGCTTAGCGCCGGTTTCATTTTCTGTGACAAGCATTCTTCTCTAATCAGCTGACTAACTCCTTCCTTGTTGCGTTTCGTGGAGGCAGTTGGCTGGTGACTGTTACAAGACTCATCCAGGATACTCGTTTTCCCATCTTGGAAATACTGCACTCAACACTGGTAGCAACCATGCACATATTTCCATAGGCCCTTTGAAGTCTCAGGTGAATTTCAGCAGCAAATTATCCCTCTTTAACAAGAAATTCTGTGATTGTATGCTGTCGAAACGAAACATCGATTTCTGGGAGTACTACCTATGGTGATAAACACTAATGACGTTACAGTACGGAAGCATGTCGTGGAAAGTCTGTAGATTTCTATCCTGCAGTCGTTTTTGTTGCTTTGTTAGAATTTGAATTTAACAATGGGTTGATCACTACTTCCAGTATGACTCTCGAATTATCGTGAAATAGTGGTGTGTGTGTGTGTGTGGGGGGTTGGGGGGGGTGGGGGGGGGTAGGTGGGATTATGTTTATGTGTGTCACTGATGTATAAGGCTTGTTTGGATGGCGATCGATAAAAGAAAGGTGATTTTCGTTGCCGCAGATCTTTCCGCGAAATTTCAACCATGAACTTTCTACTTCGAATGATAATGTATTTTGTTGACGCCCACCTTCACAGGGAGAAAGTTGCTAATCTTCTTGATAAAGTAAGAGAAATAATAGCTCTCACGGAAAGATTTAAGTGTTCCTTACACTCACCCGCTGTTCGACAGTAGGATGGTAGAGAAATATTCTGAATGTGATTCTTTGAATCTTCTTACAAAGCACTTACGTTTAATTACGAATTTCCGGGTAGTCATGTAGATGTAGATATAGAGGTATCTCTAAGAATATGTTTGCTTGTTTGCATTCGAGATGGCGGGTGCAGATAACTGGTTTTGTATTTTCCAGTCACCACAAAGGTGTGTAGAGATGTGGGAAACCTATGCAACTCGGTAAGCCACTACGGTAATACAAGAATAGTTAAATTTTAGTTTGTGACATGTGTTAGAAACATTGCCCTCGAGCACTCCTTCACTGCCTGCTGCCAGTAACTTACAGAGGACCCTTTTAATGTGCCTACAACGCCACAATAATTACGAGACGACCAGTTTCAACCGCTCACCTTATGGCCTTTAGATAAAGTACGCCAAACGACGATCAGTGACAATGACTGAAAATAGTATACATAAAATCCTACACAATAGTTAACGCAGAAACTCATCCCAGTTGTCAATTTACCACTTTTTGTACAGACCGCTGTTCAGGTTAATACAGGAATCGTTTAGAACATATTATCTAATGGTAATATCTAAAGTATTCTCTACTAATTTTCTTGAATATTAGTGCACTACATTCCTTAATTAATTCATGCAACACAAATGCTTCTAGACCCTTTTATACCACAACGTTGACTGAATTTCGTGTATCATTTGTCTGTCAGGATGTCCGTGATTTTAGTCTTCTCTCTTCAACTTTGTTTAGTTTCGTCATTGTTACGAGCAGGACACGGTTTTGATAGCAGTCATTAAGTACACATTACATGCATAAAATACAGACAGAAAACAAAATCTCAACGCCAAGAGGTTAGTAGGCGAGTTTCTACACTCCTGGAAATGGAAAAAAGAACACATTGACACCGGTGTGTCAGACCCACCTTACTTGCTCTGGACACTGCGAGAGGGCTGTACAAGCAATGATCACACGCACGGCACAGCGGACACACCAGGAACCGCGGTGTTGGCCGTCGAATGGCGCTAGCTGCGCAGCATTTGTGCACCGCCGCCGTCAGTGTCAGCCAGTTTGCCGTGGCATACGGAGCTCCATCGCAGTCTTTAAGACTGGTAGCATGCCGCGACAGCGTGGACGTGAACCGTATGTGCAGTTGACGGACTTTGAGCGAGGGCGTATAGTGGGCATGCGGGAGGCCGGGTGGACGTACCGCCGAATTGCTCAACACGTGGGGCGTGAGGTATCCACAGTACATCGATGTTGTCGCCAGTGGTCGGCGGAAGGTGCACGTGCCCGTCGACCTGGGACCGGACCGCAGCGACGCACGGATGCACGCCAAGACCGTAGGATCCTACGCAGTGCCGTTGGGGACCGCACCGCCACTTCCCAGCAAATTAGGGACACTGTTGCTCCTGGGGTATCGGCGAGGACCATTCGCAACCGTCTCCATGAAGCTGGGCTACGGTCACGCACACCGTTAGGCCGTCTTCCGCTCACGCCCCAACATCGTGCACCCCGCCTCCAGTGGCGTC
This sequence comes from Schistocerca cancellata, assembly GCF_023864275.1. NCBI lineage: Eukaryota > Metazoa > Arthropoda > Insecta > Orthoptera > Acrididae > Schistocerca > Schistocerca cancellata. Next base: position 1,224,643,775 of record NC_064626.1, on the reverse strand, counting down.
GCGACAGGCGTGAATGGAGGGACGAATGGAGACGTGTCGTCTTCAGCCATGAGAGTCGCTTCTGCCTTGGTGCCAATGATGGTCGTATGCGTGTTTGGCGCCGTGCAGGTGAGCGCCACAATCAGGACTGCATACGACCGAGGCACACAGGGCCAACACCCGGCATCATGGTGTGGGGAGCGAACTCCTACGCTGGCCGTACACCACTGGTGATCGTCGAGGGGACACTGAATAGTGCACGGTACATCCAAACCGTCATCGAACCCATCGTTCTACCATTCCTAGACCGACAAGGGAACTTGCTGTTCCAACAGGACAATGCACGTCCGCATGTATCCCGTGCCACCCAACGTGCTCTAGAAGGTGTAAGTCAACTACCCTGGCCAGCAAGATCTCCGGATCTGTCCCCCATTGAGCATGTTTGGGACTGGATGAAGCGTCGTCTCACGCGGTCTGCACGTCCAGCACGAACGCTGGTCCAACTGAGGCGCCAGGTGGAAATGGCATGGCAAGCCGTTCCACAGGACTACATCCAGCATCTCTACGACCGTCTCCATGGGAGAATAGCAGCCTGCATTGCTGCGAAAGGTGGATATACACTGTACTAGTGCCGACATTGTGCATGCTCTGTTGCCTGTGTCTATGTGCCTGTGGTTTTGTCAGTGTGATCATGTGATGTATCTGACCCCAGGAATGTGTCAATAAAGTTTCCCTTTCCTGGGACAATGAATTCACGGTGTTCTTATTTCAATTTCCAGGAGTGTATTTCTGAAAGATGATTTCAATTCAAATTTCGCTCCAGTCGAGACTGGCCGTGGTGAATTGATGTTAGTCAAAAATGCCTTTAACGCGACAAAGGCGTCATTATCAGCACGTCAGTAAGTTTGAACGAGGTCGTGTAACAGTTCCAAGCTGGATGTTCCTTCTGGGATACTTTAGAAAGACTTGGCAGGAATGTAGCCACTATACGTGACTCCTGGCAGCCTTACTCATGAGACTGTACGGTCACAAGAAGACTGTGTGGCAAGACCGTGGTGTTCGGCGTATGGCTCTGGCGCATTGTGGTACATCTGTAGCAGCAAATTGGCGAGCAGTGGCACCACAATGACAAAACGATCTGTTACAAATCGGTTACTTCAAGGACGTTTCCGAGCCAGGCGCCCTGTAGCGTACATTTCACTGACATTTAAACCGTATACGACTAACTAACGATGAAGTATGCATATGCGGAGAAATTGGGCCACCAGAACATGTCACACTGCTGTGCAAAACGATAGCACAAGTGAGACCTACACAGAACGACAGTGATGTGGCCAGAATAATATGTAATCCTGATGACTGGAACGCGTAATGGTCGCCTGGTCGTAGATATTGCTAATTGCTATAATCGCACTATTTCACTCCCATTTACGGAGCTTGTTAGCACTTGATGTTAGGTTGGCGCCATTAAAATGCACTGTGTTGTGGTAATCGCTGCTACTTGCTGGATCGCTGCTGTCTCTCGATGTTGATGCTGGCTCTACATCTGGTTGTCTAGGGTTAAAAACACGAGGTCCAGTGTTTTTTATGTGCTTGTCATGATAAAGAACGAGCGAAACCAACAAATATGTAAACTTCAAATATTTATTACTCTGGTGGCCATCTTAATTCCACTGTCCACCAAAGACCATGACACAACACAAAGTAGTATTTCCTTTACATGTTCTTTGCATTGTTTATCCACCTCAAACAATAACACACAAACACACTTTACCAAAGTGACATTTCGACTGCCTCCCGACCGTTCTTGCTGCTTGTATTTATAACATTGTCAAAGAACTACTAAAAAGAGATATAGTTTACAAGTCACATGTACATCTGTTATCATAATTTGTGCAGAAAAGTTATTAATTTGCATCGAGTGACATAATTTAACATGTTATTAAAATGACAGACAGATTTTTCGACTTGACAGAATAATTCTTTGTTACAAAAAGGCCGTTTTTTAGAAGTTTGTCAATTGACTTCTCTAATTTGCATAAATAAGTAAATAACATGAATTATTAAGAATTACATTGGTTTTCGTCTAAAATAGTATTGCTTACGTGAATACTGAGTGAAAACGCTCCTAGTGAACAAATAGGTTTCAATGGGTGATTTTTATTTAAGGAGATCCAAAATACCTAACTTGTCCACTATTTTTCGTACTTCATATTAATTATTTAAGATGATCTCAGTGTTTTTACATGATGACATTTGCTGTATCAGTGATCAAGTGATATTAACTTTTGTGTGGGTCAGTTATTCAGTATAATTTAATGGGTTGACTGTTTATGGAGACATGTTATGCAATCATTGTTAACATACACAATACCTTTGCTATAAACATAAATACTCGTTAAACTGGTTGAATTTGGAAGGTATCGCATACTTCGGTACAGTAAAGCCTTTAATATGTTCCGTTACAAACGCAATAAATAGCGTAGCTGATATCGGTTCAAAACTCTGCAGGAAGAATACAAGCGCCAAAACCCGTATGGAAGGAGGCGTAGACAGGCGCAAACAACACAACAAACCACATGGGAGGACACAAACACGACCACAGATTCCGAAACCGAGGAAAGAACACTAAGTTAACATGACTCAGAAGGGATCAACAAGTAAGTGACCAGAACCAACAATACATGACACTGCATGCACAATACAGTCACAAACAACACAACAATCATAAAACAAATAAACACTGGCACCACATACTAAGACTGTAGTAATAAGGTAAGCCGGCAGCAGTGGCCGAGCGGTTACAGGCGCTTCAGTCTGGAACCGCGCGGACGCTACGGTCGTATGGATGTGTGGTATGTCCTTAGGTTCGTTAGGTTTAAGTAGTTCTAAGTTCTAGGGGACTGATGACCTCAGATGTTAAGTCCCATAGTGCTCAGAGGCATTTGAATAATTTGAATAAGGTAATGTCGCATGGGAGGAGAAAGCCCGAAGAACTTTTATTCCGAGGCTTCTCCTCCCCAAGGACATGCTGCGTAGTGTTTAAAGTATACCGCACACATGCAGCAATGTATTGCTCGTCTTACTGTGTGCAGACGGAAAGCTACAATCAACGAATTTTATATATCAGTAACGTATTAAGTTACTGAAGGAATAATTCATTCAAGTAGCAATGAACTATATTCTACACTCCTGGAAATGGAAAAAAGAACACATTGACAACGGTGTGTCAGACCCACCATACTTGCTCCGGACACTGCGAGAGGGCTGTACAAGCAATGATCACACGCACGGCACAGCGGACACACCAGGAACCGCGGTGTTGGCCGTCGAATGGCGCTAGCTGCGCAGCATTTGTGCACCGCCGCCGTCAGTGTCAGCCAGTTTGCCGTGGCATACGGAGCTCCATCGCAGTCTTTAACACTGGTAGCATGCCGCGACAGCGTGGACGTGAACCGTATGTGCAGTTGACGGACTTTGAGCGAGGGCGTATAGTGGGCATGCGGGAGGCCGGGTGGACGTACCGCCGAATTGCTCAACACGTGGGGCGTGAGGTCTCCACAGTTCATCGATGTTGTCGCCAGTGGTCGGCGGAAGGTGCACGTGCCCGTAGACCTGGGACCGGACCGCAGCGACGCACGGATGCACGCCAAGACCGTAGGATCCTACGCAGTGCCGTTGGGGACCGCACCGCCACTTCCCAGCAAATTAGGGACACTGTTGCTCCTGGGGTATCGGCGAGGACCATTCGCAACCGTCTCCATGAAGTTGGGCTACGGTCCCGCACACCGTTAGGCCGTCTTCCGCTCACGCCCCAACATCGTGCAGCCCGCCTCCAGTGGTGTCGCGACAGGCGTGAATGGAGGGACGAATGGAGACGTGTCGTCTTCAGCGATGAGAGTCGCTTCTGCCTTGGTGCCAATGATGGTCGTATGCGTGTTTGGCGCCGTGCAGGTGAGCGCCACAATCAGGACTGCATACGACCGAGGCACACAGGGCCAACACCCGGCATCATGGTGTGGGGAGCGATCTCCAACACTGGCCGTACACCACTGGTGATCGTCGAGGGGACACTGAATAGTGCACGGTACATCCAAACCGTCATCGAACCCATCGTTCTACAATTCCTAGACCGGCAAGGGAACTTGCTGTTCCAACAGGACAATGCACGTCCGCATGTATCCCGTGCCACCCAACGTGCTCTAGAAGGTGTAAGTCAACTACCCTGGCCAGCAAAATCTCCGGATCTGTCCCCCATTGAGCATGTTTGGGACTGGATGAAGCGTCGTCTCACGCGGTCTGCACGTCCAGCACGAACGCTGGTCCAACTGAGGCGCCAGGTGGAAATGGCATGGCAAGCCGTTCCACAGGATTACATCCAGCATCTCTACGATCGTCTCCATGGGAGAATAGCAGCCTGCATTGCTGCGAAAGGTGGATATACACTGTACTAATGCCGACATTGTGCATGCTCTGTTGCCTGTGTCTATGTGCCTGTGGTTCTGTCAGTGTGATGATGTGATGTATCTGAACCCAGGAATGTGTCAATAGAGATTCCCCTTCCTGGGACAATGAATTCACGGTGTTCTTATTTCAATTTCCAGGAGTGTATTTCTACTAACAAATTACAGAAGTAAGTTTGTTTCTCATGTAAAGCTAAAATTCATGTATTGCCTGTATGAAGTGCTCAATCAGTATTTAATTTGTATAATGTGTGTAAACATACATTAGCACAAACCCTTTCAAATGAGAATAGCTCGATGTTATACCGAGACCTTATCGTCTGAAATAGGTAGAAATAAGACAATATCAACCAACATGCTACATAGACTGTATTACACATCCAAATACATCATTTCACTTCCCTCTGCAAACTGCTAATTGTTTTCACAACACTCGTGGTATTACATTTTTTTAAATTTTTCTTTCAGATTTGCATTATATCAATTAAATTCTCATCAACTAGGTAGTAAGAAATTATATGGAATCATTTTAACAATTGTTAAGATTTCAATTCGCTGTAAGCTCAGATAAATCTCTATATATTATGTTCTTTATATTATTTAAAACAGCATTAACAACTGTATACGAATAATATTGTAATAATGAGAAATTTTTCCTGCTAGGTTCAGAAACATCCGACCACCTTACATTTCAAGGCGGTGAGTTACTCTGTACCGTTAATGAAATAAATAAATAATAAATAATTCCACTGACACCAAACCACTGCCATTTACGACTTTAGTTGTGTCAAGCCCATTAGAGGGCCGGGTGGAGGCTGTTTGTTTTCTGATGAAAGCTGGTTCTGCCTCGGTGCCAGTGATGGCCCTGTGCTGGTTAGTAGAAGGCCAGTTGAGGTCATACAACCAGTTCGTCTGCGTGCTGAACACATTGGTACTACACTTTGGAGTTATGGTCTGGGGTGGGATTTCGTATGACAGAAGGAGCACTCTCGTGGTTATCCCACGCACCATGACGGCAAATTTGTACGTCAGTCTGATGATTTGTCTTGTTACGCTGGCGTTCATTCCAGGTGGTGTTTTCCAACTGGATAACGTTCGCGCATACGGCTATTGTAACCTAACGCCCCCTACAGAGTGTCGAAATGTTGCCTTGGCCTGCTCGATCACCAGATCTGTTTCCAGTCGAGCACCTATGAGACACCATAGTACGACACCGCCAACCTCATTAACGAACAGCATTAACCGTCCGTGTATTGACCGACCAAGTGCAACTGATACGGAACACAATGTGTGCTCAGTTGTTGCTTGCATTCAGTATTCTGACAGTTACACATTATTAATGTACCTACACTGGTTGAGCACTTGCCCGCGAAAGGCAAAGGTCCCGAGTTCGAGTCTCGGTCGGGCACACAGTTTTAATCTGCCAGGAAGTTTTATTACACAAATGTTTCTAAATTATTGATTTGAAGAATTATATTGGATTGCACCACTTTATAATATGCGCATGCGACATTGTGAAATCGGATGAGAATTTTTGAAACGACTTCTATATTGAAAGGTAATTGGAATTAACATCAAAGGTAACTCGATAACTGCAGAACACCTGGAAACGCTATTCTCACACGTTTCATATTATATAAAACAGAGGTGATTTATGTCGTGCAGTGGAAAGAATTCAACTCTGCAGCGCTCACCCGAGAAGGGGTTTGGGCGACTTTGGGTTTACTGCTGTCCTTTATCGCTCCTAACAGCGCCAATCAGCTGAAAGCCTTAACGGTAAGTGGGGCGGCACGCATTAAATGTCAGGGGCTGGGTGGTCTGGCGTAGGGCAGCGCAAATGGCAGTAGCGATTTAATAGCGGGTCAGCGAGCGGGCCTTTGTCGCCCGGCGGGCAAGCGGTACCCTCGGTGAGTAGCTTCTGAACTCCGCACAGGGGGCCACAGATCGCATGCACAAACAAGAGTAACTATAACACGCACCGGGGAATTGAAATAATGTAACACTTTCGCCACAAGATTGTGTGTCTTTTGTTATTAGTTGTGAGGCCGAAGCGTAAGGGATGCTTTTGAGGACGGAGTTTCATCTCCTAATACCGGAGACATCCTCAGAGGCTATAAAAACGTCATTAGTTGATTTTAGAACTTAAGTAAGATAATATAAGAAAGGATAGGAACGCTTCAGTCAGTCGCATATACCACTGATTCATTATTATTCTTGCATGTCCATATATCTTACCCAACTTGGGTTCTAAAATACAACGATATTGCAGAATCAGAAGTGATTTACAGAAAACAATAAGTAAAACACCATGTTGCCCAATAGAAGTAATCCATTCTGGCCAACGTACCATATGACGAGTTGCAGTCCAACAAACTTCCAGCAGTACATGCCACCGTTTGACTTTATTAGTGTACACGCATATGGAAACTGAAGTTGTGGTCTACAAGAAACACGGTAGATTTAGTTAGCATCATGTAGTGTAAGAAACGCCCTCTTTACTCCGAAAACTATATAACACAGCTCCTTTCAGAAATAGTAGTTTAAAAAGCACTCGGTATTAAATAAAATCAGCAATGTATTTGCGTGTCACCTTTAAAGTACATCAAGCAATGCCGATTGACAATGGGTTTATTCATATGTTGCTTTTGAACCGCTCCAACAAATATTATGCAAGAGATCATTAAATGGTTCATACAGATGCCCGCTACAGATTATGGTTACATCACATTAGAAATAAAAATAAAAATGTTTTTGAAAATCCTTTTGATAAGATATATTTACAGAGCAAATGAAATTCGACAAAAGCTAAAATCTAGCACAGTCGCTAGTGTCATATTGGTTAAGTGATTCACCAAATAATTAATTCGAAAGAAACATAAAAGTCAACACTGATTGTTTTTTGAGGATTTATTTACATAGCATACGAAGGTTGCCCAGAAAGCAAAATGGTTCAAATGGCTCTGAGCACTATGGAACTTAACTTCTGAGGTCATCAGTTCCCTAGAACTTTGAACTACTTAAACCTAACCCACCTAAGGACATCACACACATCCATGCCCGAGGCATGATTCGAACCTGCGACCGTAGCGGTCGCGTGGTTGCAGACTGAAGCGCCTAGAACCGCTCGCCCACTCCGGCCGGCGCCCAGAAAGCAATGCACCGCATTTTTTCTTCATCACTTCTTTACTGAACATAATGAGAATTACACATACGAAAGAATGATTTTTATCTACAGACCCTGTTTTTCCACGTAATCTCCACTCCGTTCTAAGGCCTTCCTCCAGCGCGAAACAAGGGCGTGTATGCCCTGTCGGTCCCAAACCTTATCTTGTTGGCGGAGCCAATGTTTCACTGTGTGTTTGTCACCTCCTCATCGTACTCAAAATATCTTCAACGAATGGCCCAAAGAAGAGGACGTCCGAGGGGGCTAGGTCAAGTGTGTCAAGTGAACGAGCCGTGGATGGTCTCCACGAACGCTGCAAGTCGTGGAGCTCCGCCGAAGCGCCGTCTGATGACCTCGCCCTCCGTGCATAGCGTCTAACTGTCTGTCGACAGCAGATGCTCCGTACACTTTGTACAAGCGTTTGTAAACAATCCCCACAGCTTCTTACTCTGCAGTGGGAAATTCAGTGACGGCACATTGCTTATAACGTACACCACCTACAAACTCCATTTTGAAACTGTCATGCAACTACGCTATCTGTCGGAAGTGACAGTAACTTGGCTCTCTCAATCAAAAGACTTCAAATAATACATACGGAACGTTGGGCATTGTTTCCGGCTGAGAAAAACAAATGCGGTGCTTTACCTTTTGGGTAATCCTCGTAAAATACCGAACACAGACGCGACAAGGTACAATTAATAAAACATACTAATGATCTTGTAACGCCGGAAATGCATATCCTCCTATTTCCATCTATTGCACTGCAAATTTTTTTCCTTATTTTGTCACCTGAAGATACGACATTTCTGTCTCTTTATATATTGTAATTGTTTTACTGTTTATATATATATATATATATATATATATATATATATATATATATGCAATTATGTTGGTTTGCTTTGTGAATATTATTTGTATTTATACGCTGGGTCTGGCCTAGGGAAAACTATGCTATCGAACGAATACTTCGATAGGTCATGTGGAGAACCAAAGTGTTTAGGATCTTTGGTAATGTGAACTCTGCCGCGTGGAGCGCGGGCAGAGCAGAGGGAGTCTGGCTGGGGTGGTGCAGTGGAGCAGGTGTGTTGTGTGAAGCTCCCGCGAGTTGCCGCGCTTTCGGGGTTTGGCAGCACGTAATTGCGCTCGACTTGCGATGATAGTTTCAGACATGGTGTTGCGGACGGGAAGCATTAGTTGGCGCACATCAAGAGCCTGTTTCGTCTGGTAACCGTGTCGAGAAGAAGGCGCGCCAACATCCAGCTTCTGCAACAGCGACGGCCGACAATGAGTGACTGTCGCCACCTCCTCGATCGACGGCTTCAAACCTCCAATCAACCAACAAGGAAGACTGGAAGCACATAAAGTTTTAGAACTGTATGGCAGACCTCAGCTTTTCCAAGTTTTAAAATTGTTGCATCACAAAATTATAGCAACTTAGCATGAACGTTTGTTGCTCATTGTCCCAATTGCATTACCAAGCAGGGTCCCTTCCTTTTCCGGAATGAACCCAAGTGTCGTTGAAATGCAAACGCCAGCATCATTCGATTGCACTGCTTTAATTTCAAAGTTCAGTTAAGGTATTCATAGCTGGCTACAATATTTAGATTACACAAGCACGAATTAAGAGTGCGAGTTTTGTTACCATATTTTAGCTTACCTGTGACTGCAGCTCAGCTTGGTATGTACTAAATTTTACTATTGTTAATTGTTCACAATCATTTAATTCAAGTTCAAAGTTAAATATCTTATTTCTAAATTGCGTAGATTCAAGTAGCTTTTGAAATGATTGTTGAGGTAGCCCAAGACTAACCTTATTTTACTGAATTTCGTTGTGCTTCAGAACCAAATTTCACTATTAATTTCAGTCACTAAATTAACTTTCAATTTTCCGCTTTTATTAATTCTTTTGCTAAATTAAGTCAGAGTATAGCGAAATTTATTACTTCTGACAATCTTTCAGTTTTCTCACTACACGTGTCAACCTTTAGTTGCCACGCTTCTAGTGCTAATTATATGTGTAATAACCTTTCTTTTTCAGTTACTATAGTAATTGTCCATAGGACTGGCGACCGTAATTTCCCCCAAATCTCAAATATCTAATTACTGCTAGTTAATTGTTAACGTAACGGCCGCACATTTACTTTCTTTATTAACTTTACCCCTTTTCAAAATTAATTTCCACCAGTTTCATTTGCATTTTTCCTTTCATTTAGATGTAACCCTTTCCTCCCTCTTTACCGACAGATTAACTTCGGTGACGATTGCTTTTTCCCAAATTTCCATTAGGTACACGCGGTTTAATTTTTCACTGTCATTAAGGTCGATAAGTGAGGGGGAGGTTACACGTGGCGACCTGGTGACAGGACAGTCTTCGGATTTGAGGTTGTTCTTTACACGAATTTTGCATTGTGCAAGTCTCGTAACTAAGTACTGGTTACGAAATGGTCGATACGTCAGCGAGAATATTAGTGTGAGGAATCCTAATTAGATATGAGATTTGGCATTTACATTGAAAATTATTAAAATGAGTGAAAGCAACAATTACCAAAATTTGGTAGACTTGGATACGGAACAATCGGTCGAACAGTGGGAAACGCGCACCACGGAACCCATTGTTCAGGGGCAGGCGGCTAGCATGAAAGACGCGACCGCCGAAACGCAACAAAGAGCAGAAATGGATTTCCAAACTTTAGGAAATGTTTCGGAATCGGAAGTGAAAATCAAATGTGAATCACTTTATGACGAAACCGGTAGTTTCCGGGAATTTAACTGATTTATTGAATGTTTAGATTAACGAATTCACGAGTCAATCTGAAAAAACTGAACGGAAGCTAGACAATCAGAACAAAGCTATTAATGTTGTTAACAACAATGTTGGAGTTGTTAACACAAAAGTTGATAAAATCAAAGAAGATATTGTTGTGATTAATACCGAAATCGGTAATCTTATACAGGAAATGATAAGCGTTCAGGCGGAACATAAATACTCGTTTTTATTCCGAAATTAGCAGAATCGAGAAAAGTGTAGGAGAAGCAGTTGCTCCGATCATCGAGAATGAGATGACGGAACAAATTCAATTAGTGAAAAAAAAGGATCAAAAGAAGGTGGAAACTTTAAAGGCTTTAGTATCCGAAGTAGATACAAAAGTGACGAAACAGGCTAATACCTGCGAAGAAAAAAAAAGGGAAGTAGAAACGCTTGCGATAACCACTTACCAAGTAATTACGAGAGTGTCGGAATTAGAAAAGAAACTTGACGAAAAAGAGAGCTATGTGCCCATCTGTGCACATAGTTCGTAATTGTTGACGAAAGAGGAGCGGTTCGACCCCTTGAAAAAAGGCGGTATACACCCGACGGATTTCATTAAAAATTGTGAAAGAGTTTTACCCAGATCATGGACTAATGAGAGAAAATTGAATGCGGTTATTCATGTGTTGGCTGGTGATGCCAAGCGTTGGGGCTTAAACCTCAACATTACCAGCCTGACTTTTGACGAGTTTAAAAATTTGTTTCTTGCTGAATACTGGTCAGAGCAAAAACAGCGCGAATTTGTCGTATCGAGGCCTTTCGATGCGAATTCGTGCGGCTCGATGAAGGAGTTCTGTGAGGGCGGGATCCGCAAGTTGGAATATTTGCGTGATCGCCGCACGGAATCCGAAATAGTCTGGGAACTCTACAAGAAGCATCCCGATGATACAAAACGCTACATAGGAAGCAATTACAGGACAATCGATGATTTCCTGGAAAGAGTTGAGGACGAGGACAATTGGCGCAATAATCACGATAGTGGTAGAGGCCGTGGTAACAACAGCGGGTACCACAACAACAACAACAACGATAACCATGGGAATAATGCATACTGCAACCATGGCAGCAATAATAATAATGGTTCGGACCGTAATAACAATCGGTACAATGCAAATAATAACAGGAATGACGGAAACCAGTATCATACTAACGTGATACGGGCTTCACAGGATAGTAATAACGCCAGAGGGTGCGATAAGCCGCCTCAGCAGCATCCGGGGAGCAGATCTGCTGGAACGAGACAGGGAAACCATTAGCCTCGCCGGTGAGGGACCCACCGGGCGTGGAGAAATTTTGGAGGCCCAATAACAGGAGAAAACCCAGGTGTCGTCGTTATGAAAATTCCGTATGGAATATTCAACGGCGGGAGAGTGTGCCAGTGTTAGGAGAAAGGAGTGCGCCCACAAGTAGTAGATCAGCTGTAGACACGGCGGTACAAAATACATTCACTGTCAGTGAGAACAATTTAAGTAGTGTTCCGGAAAACGATTATAAAGTGGCAGCTGTAACACCCACAGCGGAAATGAAGATTGAGTTTAAGAAAGATTCGCAATAGTTGAGAGAAGATCAGATGTCGGATAACACGTTCGTCATTGAGCGAGGGGATGCAGAGAGGGATGAGGTCTGGTTAAAGCAGTTCGGTCGCTTATACGACGAACTAAGAGATTATAGGGGCCTGTACGGGAGAAGTGTTTATCGGGAGCGCGGGCGGGATTTGCCGCGTCTCATCTTACAGGAAGATAGTATTTGTGAAGTGATAGAAAGTTCTGGCCCTAACCGGCAGACTTTACTAGAAATAGTTGATGTTAATGGGGATCACGAGCAAGATTCGTCGTGTTTCTTCCCGCAGGAGTTGGATGTTGAAGTAGTAACGGAAAGTTCTGGCCCTAACCGGCAGACTTTACCGAAAGTTATAGTGGTAGAAGTAGCCGACCCATCCGACGCAAACCTCCAGTTTAAACATTGCGAGAGTATTAAGGAGAAAGATTGCGAAAATTTTAGTGATAGCCGGACACGATTGGTAGAAAAGCACATAGATTACACCGTGTATGAGGTTAGAGCTGACATTATACGGTCAGACGATAGCAGTGTGGGTTGCGCAGATCTAGAGGAAGTAATTGCAGATACTACTGGGCACATTCCTCCAGGTAGATTGGCAGATGAGATCAATCTGTCCAAAGTGGAATCAACGAAGGTGACAATTAATGAATTGATAGTAAAGCAACACTCACTAGTTGACGAGTTACAGGAAAAGGTTTCGGTATTGGAGGCGAAGCTACAGACTAAGCCTCAGGACAAACGTGTTGAAATTAACACTGTATGTGAACAGAGGCTAAAAAGGCCGCCAGATAAGCCGGATTTAGGATCAAAGCCAGATGGTTTTTTCTGGAATGACCTGTATATAGATGAGGATTTACTGTGGGAAAATAAAGAAACAGTCGAGGACAAATGTAGACAGATAGTAGTGTCTGTTAATATACACGACCTACGACTAAACGTGTTGATTGACACCGGTGCAGAATTGAGTGCTGTATCTGGGAAAATATTTGAGTTACTGAAAGACAGACCTGGCATCGTAGTTATGCCAGTAACAGGAGTGAAAATTATCGGTGCTACTGGGAAGGCCAGTAAACCGGTCACAAAACAGATTTTTGTCCACTTCGAGATATGTGGGGCACTATTTGAACAAGAAATTGTCGTCGTGCCAAACTTAACTACGGAAGTAATTATCGGGTTAGATTGGCTATTTAAGTACCGTGCAGTGATTAATTGCGAAAGCAAAACTTTGACATGTACGTCACAAGATAAAACAATAGCAGTTAGTTTTGACAAGGCAGGAGACGGTGTGCATAGGCAATACCAGCCTATACACATTGTTAACTGGCCGGATAGTATTGGCGTAGGTATGAATTTGAACTACTGTAATGTGAGGAATCTCGGCATTGACAATAGTGTAGAAAGTGAATTGGAAAGTATTGTAGACGGTGTGTCAAACATAACACACGAACAAAGACGAGGCCTGTATGAAGTAACAATGAGGAATAAGAGTGTGTTTCCAGACAAACCGAGAATTGGTGTGAAAAAAGATCGTTTGCCAGAAATAATAAAGCTAAAAACCGATGCTCGCATACATTGTCATGACGCTAAAGTGCGTTTTGCTAAGTTTGCAGTCGGAGACTTAGTACTTGTAAAAGCTCATCCCGAATCGAGCGAGTTAGACAATGAAATCTCTAAATTTAACTTTGTTTATAATGGACCATATAAAGTCATTGGTATACCTCACACAAATGCTTATTGCTTAGAGTATCCAAGCTCTGGAAAACTATTAGGTATACGGAACATTGTAGACTTGAAATTGTATCAACCTAGGATTGATTAATACCACAGAATGGGTAATTTGTACAGTATGTAAATATAGAGTGTAAGATTTAAGGATTTGCTAGGTTGCCATGCTTATGCCTGACCAAGAGATCATTAAAGGAGTTGTAATTAATAAGTAATTAATTTTGATGAATCAATTTAATTTTAATCAATTTAATCTTGATTAATAAATTTAAAAATCCAAGCTGCTAGTTTAAGTTTTCAGCTGAGTCATAGTGGATTAAGGAATGTAAATATGATTTTGTAAATAGCTGTAAGATTTCATGAATGTGTGTTTTACTGGTCATTGCCGATGTACTTAGAAGCTGTTTTAAGTTTCAGGATAGTACCTGCGTGTGATGATGGACAGTGTTGAGTTATCCACTGTGATAGTATTGATGGACTCCTTGAGATTACTCGGGAGTGAGTTTTTCCGAAAGAATTCAGTGAAACGGACGTTCTGGAAATGCCGTTACACAGGCGAGTGAGATCAAGCGTGCTGCACAGGCGGGCGCAACAATACTGGCGAGGTGGAGCCGCTGTCGGCTCTTGTGCCGCTGTCGGCATTCTTTGTACTTGCGGGTACGGAAGGCAGAGTTGTTTTTCTTCCCGGACAGCTGATGTGAAAGAATTCTGTTGTCAATATTTATGTTTTTGTCGATCTGCTGTATATTATTTCCTTGTTTAGCGTTAAGTGGACTCTCATGACGAGAATATTAATTATGAAAAGGTTATATAAAATGTGTATTCTATGTAATTAATTATTAATTTGCGTATTTTGATATACCTGTTTTTTTGACCATGTACTCTGGTTAATTTAGTAAATAGAATTCCATTTCTTGATACAGTTAGGAATTTTGATGATTTTAGAATAGCTAAACCATTTTCTATGTTTTCTATGAATTTTAATATGTTGTCAACCTGTTTTCTTTTGTGTAAGATGACAGAGTGGATTAAGATTAGGAGTGTCTCTACTCAATTATTATGGTCTAAAAATTGATTTATGATTAATTAGACGAATGCTAAATTTTGTTGATGTTTTGAGCATATGCATTTCCACTGTTTTTTTTTTTTTTGGGACATTTTCTGAGTCTGTTTAGGTTACACGAACATCCTCAGACAATGTGGGGCACATGTAACGCCGGAAATGCATATCCTCCTATTTCCATCAATTGCACTGCAAACTTTTTTCCTTATTTTGTCACCTGCAGATACGACATTTCTGTCTCTTTATATATTGTAATTGTTTTACTGTTTATATATATATATATATATATATATATATATATATAGGTAGACGCCATTTTCCTTGACTTCCGGAAGGCGTTCGATACAGTTCCGCACTGTCGCCTGATAAACAAAGTAAGAGCCTACGGATTATCAGACCAGCTGTGTGGTTGGATTGAAGAGTATTTAGCAAACAGAACACAGCGCGTTGTTATCAACGGAGAGACGTCTACAGACGTTAAAGTAACCTCTGGCGTGCCACAGGGGAGTGTTATGGGACCATTGCTTTTCACAATATATATAAATGACCTAGTAGATAGTGTCGAAAGTTCCATGCGGCTTTTGTATACAGAGAAATTGCAGCATTAGAAAATTGCAGCGAAATGCAGGATGATCTGCAGCGGATAGGCACTTGGTGCAGGGGGTGGCAACTGACCCTTAACATAGACAAATGTAATGTATTCCGAATGCATAAAAAGAAGGATCCTTTATTGTATGAAAGCGGAACAAACACTGCTAGCAGTTACTTCTGTAAAACATCTGGCAGTAAGCGTACGGAACGATTTGAAGTGGAATGATCATATAAAATTAATTGTTGGTAAGGCGGGTACCAGGTTGAGATTCATTGGGAGAGTCCTTAGAAAGAGTAGTCCATCAGCAAAGGAGGTGGCTTACAAAACACTCGTTCGACCTATACCTGAGTATTGCTCATCAGTGTGGGATCCGTACCAGATCGGGTTGACGGAGGAGATAGAGAAGATCCAAAGAAGAGCGGCGCGTTTCGTCACAGGGTTATTTGGTAACCGTGATAGCGTTACGGAGATGTTTAACAAACTCAAGTGGCAGACTCTGCAAGAGAGGCGCTCTGCATCGCGGTGTAGCTTGCTCGCCAGGTTTCGAGAGAGTGCGTTTCTGGATGAGGTATCGAATATATTGCTTCCCCCTACTTATACCTCCCGAGGAGATCACGGATGTAAAATTAGAGAGATTCGAGCGCGCACAGAGGCTTTCAGACAGTCGTTCTTCTCGCGAACCATACGCGACTGGAACAGGAAAGGGAGATAATGAGAGTGGCACGTAAAGTTCCCTCCGCCACACAGCGTTGGGTGGCTTGCTGAGTATAAATGTTCTGCTTGCTAAATACTCTTCAATCCAACCACACAGCTGGTCTGATATTCCGTAGACTCTTACTTTGTTTATCAGGCGACAGTGCGGAACTGTATCGAACGCCTTCCGGAAGTCAAGGAAAATGGCGTCTACCTGGGAGCCTGTATCTGATATTTTCTGGGTCTCATGAACAAATAAAGCGAGTTGGGTCTCACACGATCGCTGTTTCCGGAATCCATGTTGATTCCTACAGAGCAGATTCTGGGTTTCCAGAAACGACATGATATGCGAGCAAAAAACATGTTTTAAAATTCTACAACAGATCGATGTCAGAGATATAGGTCTATAGTTTTGTGCATCTGCTCGACGACCCTTCTTGAAGACTAGGACTACCTGTGCTATTTTCCAATCATTTGGAACCTTCCGTTCCTCTAGAGACTTGCGGTACACGGCTGTTAGAAGGGGGCAAGTTCTTTCGCGTACTCTGTGTAGAATCGAATTGGTATCCCGTCAGGTCCAGTGGACTTTCCTCTGTTGAGCGATTCCAGTTGCTTTTCTATTACTATGACACTTATTTCGATGTGAGCCATTTAAAGAGCCATTTAGAGAAGGAATTGGAGAGCGGTCTTCCTCTGTAAAACAGCTTTGGAAAAAGTTTTTAAGTATATCATCTTTACGCGTGGCATCCTTTGTTTTAATGCCATCATCATCCCGGAGTGTCTGGATATGCTGTTTCGAGCCACTTACTGATTTAACGTAAGACCAGAACTTCCTAGGATTTTCTGTCAAGTCCGTACATAGAATTTTACTTTCGAATTCACTGAATGATTCACGCATAGCCCTCCTTCGCTAACTTTGACATACTTTAGCTTCTGTTTGTCTGAGAGGCTGCGTGTAAACTTGCAGTGAAGCTCTCTTTGCTTTCGCAGCAGTTTCCTAACTTTGTTGTTGAACCACGGTGTGTTTTTCCCGTCCCTCACAGTTTTACTCGACACGTACCTGTCTAAAAGGCATTTCACGATTGCCTTGAACTTTTTCCATAAACACTCAACATTGTCTGTGTCGGAACAGAAATTTTCGTTTTGATCTGTTAGGTAGTCTGAAATCTGCCTTCTATTACTCTTGCTAAACAGATAAACCTTCCTCCCTTTTTTTATATTCCTATTTACTTCCGTATTCAGGGATGCTGCAATGGCCTTATGATCACTGATTCCCTGTTCTGCGCTTACGGAGTGGAAAAGTTCGGGTCTGTTTGTTATCAACAGGTCCAAAATGTTATCTCCACAAGTCGGTTCTCTGTTTAATAGCTCGAGGTAATTTTCGGATAGTGCACTCAGTATAATGTCACTCGATGCTCTGTCCCTACCACCGTCCTAAACATCTGAGTGTCCCAGTCTATATCTGGTAAATTAAAATATCCACCTAAGACTATAACATGCTGAGGAAATTTATGTGAAACGTATTCCAGATTTTCTCTCAGTTGTTCTTCCACTAATGCTGCTGAGTCGGGAGGTCGGTAAAAGGAGCCAAATATTAACGTAGCTCGGTTGTTGGGTGTAACCTCCACCCATAATAATTCACAGGAACTATTAACTACTACTTCACAACAGTATAAACTACTACTAACAGCGACAAACACGCCACCTCCGATTGCATGCAATCTATCCTTTCTAAACACCGTCTGTGCCTTTGTAAAAATTTCGGCAGAATTTGTCTCTAGCTTCAGCCAGCTTTCCATACCCATAACGATTTCATCTTCAGTGCTTTCTATCTGCGCTTGAAGTTTAAGTACTTTACCAATGCAGCTTCGACAGTTTACAATTACAATACCGACTGCTGCTTGGTCCCCGCATGTCCTGACTTTTCCCCACACCCTTTCTGTACTTTCACTAGGCCATCTAACCTAATAAACCGCCCAGTCCACGCGACACAACCCCTGCTACCCGTGTACCCGCCTGCTGTTTGTAGTGGACTCCTGACCTATCCAGCGGAACCCGAAACCCCACCACCCTATGGCGCAAGTCGAGGAATCTGCATCCACTTGGTCGCAGAACCGTCTCAGCCTCTGATTCAGACCCTTCACTCGGCTGTGTACCAAAGGTCCGCAGTCAGTCCTGTCGACGGTGCTGCAGATGGTGAGCTCTGCTTTCATCCCGCTAGCGAGACTGGCAGTCTTCAGCAAATCAGACAGCCGCCGGAAGCCAGAGAGGATTTCCTCCGACACACATCATTGGTGCCGACATGAGCAACCACCTGCAGAGGGGTTGCACCCTGTAGCCTTCAAGGCATCCGGAAGGACCCTTTTCACAGCTGGAATGACTGCCCCCGGTATGCACACGGAGTGTACATTGGTTTTCTTCCCCACTCTTGCTGCCATACCCCTAAGGGGCCCCATTACGCGCCCGACGTTGGAGCTCCCAACTACCAGTAAGCCCACCCTCTGAGACCGCCCGGATCTTGCAGACTGAGTGGCAACCTCTGGAACAGGACAAGCAGCCATGTCCGGCTGAAGATTAGTATCAGCCGGAGACAGAGCCTGAAAGCGGTTCGTCAGAATCCGTTCAGCCCTCCGGAATGTCTTTCGCCCCCTGCCACACCTCGAGACGACCTCCCACACTACCACAGGTGGGACTTCGCATCTGAGGTCATCACTCCCCTAGAACTTAGAACTACTTAAACCTAACTAACCTAAGGAATTCACACACATCCATGTCCGAGGCAGGATTCTAACCTGCGACAGTAGCGCTCACGCGGTTCCAGACTGAAGCGCCTAGAACCGCTCGGCCACTGCGGCCGGCTGAAAGATATTGACATGTTCCACATCCACGAGAATCTCCTCAGCACGGATCTATGGAACGAAAAGCTAATCTAATCTAATTTTATCTAACCTTCGTCACAGACTGAATGTCATTTGCCCTTTTCCTGTCGTTTCCTATATAGCCCAACATTGATCTTTCCATGGCTCTCTGTGCTGTCCTAAGTTTCCCTTTTGTAAATGAGTTCAGTGTCCATGTCTCGCAACCATACGTCAGCACTAGAAGAACGCATTGATAAAATCCTTTTTTTTCAGATTTACTAGCATTTTTTATCTGAATGCTGTTATATTCCTCTCAAATGCTTGCCAGCCAAGCTTGATGCGCCTATAGATTTCTGGCCTTACGTCTCGCTTCATATTTACAATCTGGCCAAGGATGATATTACCACTGACCTCCTCTAATGGATTGTCCTTGACTTTCACATCTCCAGCTGGGACCCATTTATTGGACACAACTTTTGATTTGGAAAGGTTCATGTTCAAGCCAACCAACTGACATTCTGATGCAAGAATTGTAACTAAGTTTTGGAGCTCTGCGAAGTCGTTGCCGGTAAGGCAATATCATGAGCAAATCTCAAGCTGGTAAGTATTCTTCCATTGACTCTAATTCCCTTACCTTCCCAGCTACACTTTTTCCAGTACAGCCGAGAACAGTTTTGGGGAGATGGGATCACCATGCTTGACACCTCTCATGATGCGGAGTTCTTGAGTTGATTGACCGATATTAAATAAGCTTGACAAGATATGGAAGTTGGGGTCTGGCCGTGAGTCATGCACGGATAGCCAAATGGTCGCCAGTACGGTAGGTCAGCGTGATCGGTCAGAGGGTTAGATGCCCTCTGTAACAAAAAAAAAAAAAAATGAGTTATGCGCTCAACGACGAACTTGAAGTGTCCTGCGACTTCGGCCCCGAACAAAAATAACGAACAAAAAAACACGAACAGAATTAAATCACAACAAAAAAGAAAAAATGGTAAGGTGACCGCTCGCGATAAGCGGGAAAGCCGGGTTCGAGTACCGGCCCGGCAAAAATTTTCACTGTTGTCATTCCATTCTACAGCTGACGGTGGTCATTATTCGCAATTTCGAATACATCTGACGAGTTTAGCAACGGCTGTGATTGCTGCAGTGCATTGACGTCGGAATAACACCGGCCTTGCAATATGGTGATTCGGGCTGTTGAAACACGCTGTAGACTGTGATAATCTGATGGAAGGGTTTGGGTTTCAGAGCAATGCATCACGCTGTAGCCTGTGACAATGGAGGGGTTTGGCTCTGGTGAACCCCCGGACAATTGTACATCTCATCACGTGTAGTGTCAACAGCGATGTATGGAAAAGGTGCTGTTATGCGGACGTTTCTTGTAATTAGGGCGATGTCTCATTATTACGCTTAAGCATCGTGTTACTTAGTTCGCTGATGGTACACTGGAAGCACGGGTTCCCAGAGACAAGAAACAAAGATCGGTGATAAAATACTCCGTCGACAACGAGGTTGTTAGAGACGGGGTACGCTAGAATATGTTAGCGGCCTGGACATGTCATTACGCGAGATGTAGCACCCACCGTCCAGCGGTCGCGTCCTTGACTAGTAATACTCATTGTACATGGCCTTCTGATTTAGATTCAAAAGAAGTGTAGTAAAGACTGAGTAACTGAAATGCAAGTAGCGTAATCCTGGATGCCAGAATAAGATAATAACTAGTAACTAAAATGCAAATATCCACGTGCTCGGTGGCAAACTACAGTAATACATGAGCTACTGAAATACTACATATGACCCCATATTTGCTGTCAAAGCGTAGTAACATTTGAGGAACGTAGTTACTTATGAACTCGTGTTCGGTACCAAAAGTGGTAAAAATTGAGGAATTGAAATACAAATGGCCCCTCGGTGAGCTCCATGAAAAACAAAATGCTGAATCAAGTAAATTTTTACATTTAAAACAATCTTTCCAACATCATCATTACAAAAGTAAAGTTAGGGCCGATTTCACTGAATATACACACGAATCAGTAACTGGGCACGTAAGCAGGATTAGCCACATTATCCCGCCATAGGAGAGAGTCGGTGTTACTGAAAAGCGAGGGCAGCTGCGTATACAGTCGACGCACTGTGTAGTCCCATGCAGGCTCTCTTGTGGTGCTGCGCGACCATTGGTTAATAGCCAGTATCTTTTATCGTCGCTTCCACAACTTTGGGCATCTTAACTCATTCCTTCTCCCGCCCTTCTTACTTAGTGCCTTACTTACTGACGTCCAGCGCCAGAAATGGTGTTATTGTCCTTGAGGAATGAAGAGGGTAATCTCGGGCACCTAACATGCTCACAGTGTTTGGTGTAATTAGCTCACAGAGGCGGTGTCAATTTTGCACTTTGAGGCTGAGGCCAGGCAATAGAAACGCAGTTGGATGTTTACAGATTCAAGCACTGGACCACAAGAAAAATCATCCGATGCGGAATGGAAACTGAGAATGTCGCCGGACGATGTGGCCGAGCGGTTCTAGGCACTTCAGTCTGGAAAGGCACGACTGCTACGGTCGCAGGTTCCAATCCTGCCTCGGGCATGGATGTGTGTGGTGTCCTTAGGTTAGTTAGGTTTAAGTAGTTCTAGGGGAATGATGACCTCAGAAGTTAAGTCCCATAGTGCTCAGAGCCATTTGAACTGAGAATGTCATAAAGACAGGAGCAAGACTTAAAGCATGAAAACTGAACAGAAAATAGGCTTTTATGCCTCCAGAAGATAAAGACAGACTGCGTTCTGTGAAGCAGCATGCGGCTTAGCATGATCCATGAAAATCTTAAAGAAACCACTTTGGGATTCTTGAATCACCTCAGAATGAACTACAATGATCTATCAGTGCCCCAAAACATGAACTCTGAATGATCTCAGAAGCGCTGTAGAATTATCGGCTCTTCCATGAGCTCACAATGCTCCCAGGCTCAATGACTGGTCTCCTTCTGATTGATGGACCCCATGGACCCCAATCCGTCTTTCAGGGCTCCGAGTTAGCCGTCATATCGTTTTTGGCATTGGTGGGCTGAATTTACAATGTCATGCAGTGGGCAATAGACGCTGTGAAAGTTCCCCTACAGTCTCTGTACACGGTACCAAAGTTTCCGATCTTGTTTTAAAAAGTCTCTGGGCAGTAACTAGCATATACAGTTAAAGTCCTCTGGGTTTTTAGGCCGCGTCATATTTCCTTCTAAAATAATCGATGTTTCGACCCTCTGCTGGGATCTTCTTCAGGATGTTGCGGTGTTGTAGCAGTGGACACCGCAATATTCCTTCCAAGCTAATTATGTAAATGTAGACCAGATATGGCTCAAATTCAAAGATACAGTATCAACAGCAATAGATAGATTCATACCGCATAAGTTAATAAGAGACGGGATGGATCCATTATGATACACAAAACACGTCAGAACACTGTTGCAGAAGCAACAAAACAAGCATGCCAAATTCAGAAGAACGTAAAATCCCCAAGACTGGTTAAGTTTCACAGAAGCTCGAATTTTAGTGCAGACGTCAATGCGAGATGCTTTTAATAGTTTCCACAATGAAACATTGTCTCAAAATATGGTAGGAAACCCAAAGAGATTCCCCAGTGGCAAAAAACTGTCAATACCGTCATTGCGCGATAGCGATGAAATGTTGCCGATGATGGTGCCACTAAAGCGGAGTTACTAAATACAGTTTTCCGTAATTCCTTCACGAAAGAAGACGTTCTAGAATTTGAAACCAGAACAGCTGTTTGCATGAGTTGCATAAAAGAAGATATCTTAGGTGTTGCGAAAGAACTCAAATCACTTAAGAAAGGCAAGTCTTCCGGTCCAAATGGTATACCAATCACGTTCCTTTCAGAGAATTCTGACACGACAGCGCCTTTCTTAGCAATCATATACAACCGCTCACCTGCCGAAAGGCCTGTTCCTAAACACTGGAAAGTAGCACAGGTCGCACCAATATTCAAGAAAGGAAATATGAGTAACCCATTGAATTACAGACCCATATCAATGACCTCAATTTGCAATAGGATTTTGGAGCATATACTGTACTCGAAGATTATGAATCACCTTGAAGAAAATGACTTATTGATACATAACCAACAGGGATTCAGAAAATATCGTTCTTGTGCAACGCAGCTAGCTCTTCATTCACATGAAGTAAAGAGTACTGTCGACAATTGATCTCAGATCGATTACATATTCTTGGATTTCCAGAAGGCTTTTGATACCGTTCCTCACAAGCAATTATTAAACAAATTGCGTGCATATGTAGTATCGTCTCAGTTGTTTGACTGGATTCGCGATTTCCTCTCAGAGAGGTCTCAGTTCGTAGTGATAGACGGTAAATCATCGAGTACAACAGAAGTGATATCTGGCGTTCCGCAAGGTAGTGTCATAGCCCCTCTGCTGTTCCTGATTTCCATAAATGATCTAGGTGATAATCTGAGCAGCCTCCTTAGATTGTTTGCAGGTGACGACAAAATGATCTAGAGAGAATTTCTGTATGGTGCGAAAAGTGGCAATTGGCACTAAACAAAGAAAAGTGCGAGGTAATCCAGATGGGTACTAAAAGAAATCCGAAAATTTAGGGTATACAATAAATCGCACAAATCTAAGGGCTGTCAATTCGACTAAATACCTAGGAATAACAATTACGAGCAACTTACATTTGAATGATCCCATAGATAATATTGTGGGAAAGGCGAAACAAAGACTGCGCTTTGTTGGCAGGACACTTAGAAGATGCGACAAACCCACTAGAGAGACAGGCTACATTACACTTGTCGGTCCTCTGCTGGAATACTGCTGCGTGGTGTGGGATCCTTACCAGGTAGGATTGACGAAGGAGATCGAAAAAGTGCAAAGAAGGGCAGCCCGTTTCGTGTTATCGCGCAATAGGGGTGAGAGTGTCACTGATATGATACACGAGTTGGGGTGGCAGTACCTGAAACAAAGGCGGTCTTCTTTGCGGCGAGATCTATTTACGAAATTTCAATCACCAACTTTGTCTTCCGAATGCGAAAATATTTTGTTGACACCAACCTACGAAGCAGAAATGATCATCATAATAAAATAAGACAAATCAGAGCTCGAACGGAATGATTTTGGTGTTCCTATTTCTTGCGCACCATTCGAGAGTGGAATGGTAGAGAAGTAGTATGAAAATGATTCGATGAACCCTCTGCCAGGCACTTAAGTGTGAATTGCAGAGTAACCATATAGATAGATGTAGACAGACAGATACCAGCAGAGGGGTCGAAACGACGATTGTTTTAGAAGGAAATATGACGCGGCCATAACACCCAGTAGACTTTTAGTGCCAACGGCCACGAAATCCTGCAGAAGTAGCATATAACATGGTAACTCAGGTGTCCTCCCCACACACTGTGTCCCATTATCGTACCTACCACCTCTGGCTGCAAGTTCGCTAGTAGGCTAATTGACGGCTTTCATTGTGACACCGGCTGATGATTCCTTTAGCTGCATCTCTGTACTCTTGAGCAGTAAGGAAGTTGCAACTTTCCAACAAGCCAATTTGTTTCTAACAGGAATGCCTTTAAGTGCTTACTGAAGTATCTCAGGTACTCAGAGATCGGCGCCTTATCCTCAGCTCTTTGTTTTTAGAAGGGTCACTCGTTTTAGAGTTTAGCGAACAGAACAGTTGAACCGTACCTGTACCAGTCAGAAAAGTCTCGTTACATGTGTCATGGCTTTGTGTAGCCCTTTGGTTCCATTCGTCAGCCTGTCCTACAGTACTTTAGAAATTCGCTACACTGAAAATTTAGGAGCCAGTATTTTTACTAACTTTTTCTTGGCAAACGTCAGAGAAAAATTGGTTTAAGAATATTGAGAACAGTAATTTATCGCTGCCACGACATTTTGACTTCAAGGCAAATTAGTGAGACGCCTTGTAAAATATTGGTAATCCCATTCTTTCACGAAGACCATGTTGTAAGTTCGTTCCAATTGAGAGGACAACGTCAAACTCGCTGAAAAAATTCTTCTCTCTTGTTTCTCACACGATGCATTGTTGAAAAGTTAGGAAGTTAAATTTTAATGTTCTGTTCTCGGCCGAGTTCTAGAAAATGGTATGAAGTAGATGGAGGATAACATCCGCTGCCTCGTTGAAGCAGTTTCCAGGAGTGATGAATTTAAATCTAAATCAATATGTCAGATGAAGGCTTTAGAACCAATCTGTGTGTGAAGTATATTATATATATATATATATATATATATATATATATATATATATATATATATATATACTCCTGGAAATTGAAATAAGAACACCGTGAATTCATTGTCCCAGGAAGGGGAAACTTTATTGACACATTCCTGGGGTCAGATACATCACATGATCACACTGACAGAACCACAGGCACATAGACACAGGCAACAGAGCATGCACAATGTCGGCACTAGTACAGTGTATATCCACCTTTCGCAGCAATGCAGGCTGCTATTCTCCCATGGAGACGATCGTAGAGATGCTGGATGTAGTCCTGTGGAACGGCTTGCCATGCCATTTCCACCTGGCGCCTCAGTTGGACCAGCGTTCGTGCTGGACGTGCAGACCGCGTGAGATGACGCTTCATCCAGTCCCAAACATGCTCAATGGGGGACAGATCCGGAGATCTTGCTGGCCAGGGTAGTTGACTTACACCTTCTAGAGCACGTTGGGTGGCACGGGATACATGCGGACGTGCGTTGTCCTGTTGGAACAGCAAGTTCCCTTGCCGGTCTAGGAATGGTAGAACGATGGGTTCGATGACGGTTTGGATGTACCGTGCACTATTCAGTGTCCCCTCGACGATCACCAGTGGTGTACGGCCAGTGTAGGAGATCGGTCCCCATACCATGATGCCGGGTGTTGGCGCTGTGTGCCTCGGTCGTATGCAGTCCTGATTGTGGCGCTCACCTGCACGGCGCCAAACACGCATACGACCATCATTGGCACCAAGGCAGAAGCGACTCTCATCGCAAGTTCCCTTGCCGGTCTAGGAATGGTAGAACGATGGGTTCGATGACGGTTTGGATGTACCGTGCACTATTCAGTGTCCCCTCGACGATCACCAGTGGTGTACGGCCAGTGTAGGAGATCGCTCCCCACACCATGATGCCGGGTGTTGGCCCTGTGTGCCTCGGTCGTATGCAGTCCTGATTGTGGCGCTCACCTGCACGGCGCCAAACACGCATACGACCATCATTGGCACCAAGGCAGAAGCGACTCTCATCGCTGAAGACGACACGTCTCCATTCGTCCCTCCATTCACGCCTGTCGCGACACCACTGGAGGCGGGCTGCACGATGTTGGGGCGTGAGCGGAAGACGGCCTAACGGTGTGCGGGACCGTAGCCCAGCTTCATGGAGACGGTTGCGAATGGTCCTCGCCGATACCCCAGGAGCAACAGTGTCCCTAATTTGCTGGGAAGTGGCGGTGCGGTCCCCTACGGCACTGCGTAGGATCCTACGGTCTTGGCGTGCATCCGTGCGTCGCTGCGGTCCGGTCCCAGGTCGACGGGCACGTGCACCTTCCGCCGACCACTGGCGACAACATCGATGTACTGTGGAGACCTCACGCTTCACGTGTTGAGCAATTCGGCGGTACGTCCACCCGGCCTCCCGCATGCCCACCATACGCCCTCGCTCGAAGTCCGTCAACTGCACATACGGTTCACGTCCACGCTGTCGCGGCATGCTACCAGTTTAAAGACTGCGATGGAGCTCCGTATGCCGCGGCAAACTGGCTGACACTGACGTTGGCGGTGCACAAATGCTGCGCAGCTAGCGCCATTCGACGGCCAACACCGCGGTTCCTGGTGTGTCCGCTGTGCCGTGCGTGTGATCATTGCTTGTACAGCCCTCTCGCAGTGTCCGGTGCAAGTATGGTGGGTCTGACACACCGGTGTCAATGTGTTCTTTTTTCCATTTCCAGGAGTGTATATACACAAAACGCTATAATACTTTACTTAATGGCCAATGGCGCTCGTAACTTGGTAAGAGCGTTTATTATTTCTGTGTAGTGGTATCATAAATTTAGTCCTCGATTGTCAACACCTTTTATCTGCTGTTCCCCGGAAGTTACCGCTGTATGCAACATTTTGTACGCGTTTTCATGTTTCCTGCAGTTCGTATCGCTTCTGCCGCGTTCGCCGTGAGGTGCGTAACGAAGCGGCCACTTTTGCCTGAACATACGTTATTTCATTGATAGGTATAAAAATGTTCAAACATGGCCACATTCAGACCACACCTTGTCAAAACTCCATAAAGAAAGTGAGAAATTACTTTCAGCCCATATTCTCGAAACCAGTGTTCAACAACATTGATTTGCTGGTCTTTGCATCTTTATATCTACATGTGTTGAGACGTGGCCGCGCTCTGTCCGACGTTGTCATTTCACGTCGAATGCGTTAAATTATGAGGGAAAGTCAAAAAGTAAAGAGACTTTTGACAAAAGGAATATTTATTCTAAGGACTGTAAACTGAAAAATACAACACTTTTCTACATGACCTCCATGCGGTTCAACACACTTTGTCTAACATTTTACAGGTTTTTTGATATCGTCGGAAAAACGTTGTTTGATTACACCTATAACCAACTTTTGCACAGTATCAATGACTTCTGCATCGGTTGCGAATCTTCTTCCCCTGTATGCTTCCTTCAATGGTCTAAAGATTCTTTCTTTATTCGTGTCAGAGGTACGCTAAAATGAACACATATACAGTACATACAAAGAAAACTATACAGTATTCACCCAGAATTGCGCAACTTTGATAGCATTGGGTGTTGCACACGTTAAGTCCTTCATGTTACAGCTGGTTGGGCATGCGGTACATTTGAAGAGATGCCGCGTTGTCTGCAATTCACCACATTCGCACAGTGTTGTGTTGGCATTTGGCATTTGGAAGTTCCATTTAAGGAGATTGTCCCTCGATCTTGTGACTTCAGTCCGTAGTCTGTTCAAGGACGTCCAGATGACCCACTTCTCCATGTGTCCGTGCGGCAGGGATTCTTGTGGTGTCATCCAGTCTGACAGGTGTTGACAACTTTCTTTCCACTTGGCGAGTCGGGTAGCCGCAACTGACCCTTCTAAGGGCTGTGTAATTTTTAGGAAACTCTTCCTGGACTTCAGTCTTGGCTTGGCAGGTTTATGTCCAAAGAGTGGATGTGAGGTCACTGTATTTGATTTATGCATCTCGATGTTAACGGCGACCTCTCTTCGGATGTCACATGGAGCACTCACAGCGAGACATTTAACTTCGTCCATGGGGGTTGGCCTCAGGCAGCCTGTAACAATCCTACAGCTGTCATTTAAGGCTACATCAACCTGCTTTGGATGAACTGAATTGTACAATACTGGGCTAGCATACTCTCCTGCAGAATAGCATAAGGCAAGAGTTGTTGTTCTTAATATTTGTAGATGTGTACCCCAGTTCGATCCCGCCAGTTTCCGGAGAAGGCAGTTTCTGGAGGATACTTTCTGCTTCAGCTACAGACAATGTTCCTTGTAGGTCAGTGTACTGTCGAGAGTGACACCCAAATACCTGGGGTGGGAACAATATTCTAGTGCAACTGCATTCCAGAATATTTCAAGTTTCCTGTCAGCTTGTTTATGTTTCAGATGGAATGAACACACTTGCGTTTTCTTAGGATTGGGTGCGAGTTGATTCTTTTCATGGTAAGTACCAAGCTGTTGTAGAGCGTGTGTAAGCATTATCTCTACATCTTCAAACTGATTGCCCTGGGCAGCAAGAGCAAGGACATCAGCATATGTGAAACTTTTGCATCCTTGAGGTTGTGGTTGATCGTTAGTGTACACATTAAATAAAGTAGCTGACAGTATACTTCCTTGAGGTAGAATGTTCCATTGAGTTCTCCATCTGCTGTGTTTTCCTTGGAAGTCCACGAAAAAACGTCCATCTGTAGGAGTGTTGCAATTATCCTTGTCAGCGCGTAGTCGTTTGTCAGGCTGAAGATTTTGTGCAGTAACTCTCTGTGGTTTACGGTGTCAAAGCCCGCCGAAAGGTCAACCTGTTATCTTTCTCTGCTCAAAGCCATCTTCTATGAACTGAGAAAGATAAAGGATTTGTGAGGTTCAATTTTTGCCTGGTCTAAAGCGAGCTTGCTGCGAGATAAGAAGAGGATCAACTACCGCAGTTAAGTGGTGAGGAATCAATCTCTCCAGGATCTTATAGAGATGGAAAAGGAGAGATATTGGCCTGAAGTTCTTCGGATCCGTTGGTGACTTTCCATGTTTAAGTATTGCAGTCACGCGTGCCTTGCACCATAATTTCGGGATCTTGAAAAAAGCCAGACCGTAGTTATACAGGTTTAAGAGCCAGTCTTTGGTTGCGGTTCCAAAATGTTTAATTGGTCCAAAGATATGTAAATCGCTTGGAACCAGGTCTGCACTGTATGGCGGGTGTTCCAGCAATTCAAGTCCCAAATCCTTTATTGTTTCGGCCTTCCATTCGGCAGAATGTGGCCGTGCGTTATCTTGCTGCGGGATGACACCTTTTCTCAGTTTTCCTCGAAGTTCTGATCTATTTGCGGGTTTCAGTTCAGTTCGCAGCACATCACAATAGTTCTCACTGCTCACAGTTTCGCCTGTTGGGGCGAAATGAACAGCTACCACAACTTTCGTGTTCCAGACTAGTGTGAGCATAATCTGATCAGCTGATGGTTGACGTTTAAATTTCTTAAGTTCTGGTGATAATGGGTGTTTCCAAACCAAGCTTGCTGCCTTACTTTCTGGTTCGCGATGATGCACCCACGTTTCGTCTACAGTAAATGGCTTTGAGCACTATGGGACTTAACATCTGTGGTCATCGGTCCCCTAGAACTTAGAACTACTTAAACCTAACTAACCCAAGGGCCTCACACGCATCCATGCCCGAGGCAGGATTCGAACCTGCGACCGTAGCGGTCACGCGGTTCCAGACTGAAGAGCCTAGAACCGCACGGCCACACCGGCCGGCTCTACAGTAAAAATTTGCGTTAAAAATTATTCTCCCTCCTAGTGACAACGGGCCAAATGTTTAGGAGAGATGACTATGCTTTGAACCTTACGTTGCCCTGACAGTTCTTCCGGTACCCAGCTTGCACACACTTTCCGAAAATTTAGCGTGTCGTGTAAGACGGAATACGCTGAACTATGACTCATATGTAAAGTATTGGCGATTTCGTCCACTGTGATTAGTCTGCTTTCCATCATCATACCCTCAACGACTTCCAAATTGTCCTCAGGTTTTGACGTATGGTCTGTCCGATCTTTCCTTGTCACATAGAGAAACTATTCCCGTTGTAAGCGCTCTATTCTTCGTAGATCTTACTTCGTGGTAAACTGATTTTACCATACTGCGTTTGCAATTGACGAATAATTTCCGCAGGTTCAACACGTTCCGCAAACAAAAAGCGAATCATTGTCCTCATTTTTTCCTGGGTACAGATCGACAATGAAGCTGCCATATTCCATGGTTTGCTACAGTAGAACGACTAACGCGGTAATAAGAGTGACGCAATAGTAGCAGTGTTACCAAGCCCTACCCGGCGAGAAATGGCAAAAGTCTGTTTACGCTTTGATTTCCCCTTGTACATTCTGCACACATTATAGTTATCATTGGGGATATACCTTTATTTTAGTGTTGTTAGCACCTATACACATACTTCTCAACCCACCTAACGTATGGAGGAGGGTACTTCAGTAACCGGGTTTCTGGTTCCAGTTTGAATGGTGCGAGGGAAGAACGATTGTAGTTTAGTATTCGTGAGAGCTAAAATCTTCCCAAATTTCTCCTCTGGTTCTTTCTGAGAGACGTACATAGGATGAAGGATGAACACAGGTTGACTTTCCAAGGAACGTACGCGCTCAGAAAATTAACAGCAAACAGGGCCGTGGTGCAAGATGTCTATCTTATAGCATCACTGGAGTTGGAAGAGCTTTTCCATGACGCTTTCACGCTTTGCTGCGAATCTGTGAGGAAAGACGCTGCCCATCTCTGCTTACTCTATCAATCGAATCTGGTAACGGTCACAGACTGAAAAGCTGTTTTCTTGTTTGGTAAGCTACCTCCTTTGTGATTGGACTGCACCTGTTGGAGATTCTTCCAATGAATCTCATTCTAGTTTCTGGCTTTTCTACATTCAGTTTTGTTCGCTTATTTATCTTTAAAACCTACCGTACACGTTTCAAAAATATTATATTGTTACACAACTGTTCTTTCAAAAATCGTCACGTAACTTATTTAAAATCAGAAGAGCCATTAGATCGGATTGATTAACCAAGAACAAGAAGCAAGAAGTGAAATGCATATTAGTAACAGTGATTGGCAGTCGTTAATTAGCTGTTTACATTTTCATTCAGATCTGTATGATGTCCAAAAAAGACCGTTTAGTGTGTTGTGAGGGAAAGCAAAGTGACCGGTTTCGAGAAGGAACTCGTACTTGGAACAGCACCGCTTGGGCGCTGGAGAGTGTCGAAATCTGGGATGGGTGCGTATTCCACTTTAGATCGATGAACCCAAAATGAGCAGCACATCAAGCTGTCTACATTACAAACGGGATTCGAACTGCGTACCTCCTACGACAATGCTGATCCTACATAGGCGGCACTGAGCTTCACGCACTTGAGTCAATACGTGAGGTTGTGTCTGAAGTTCGCCGGCCGGGGTGGCCAAGCGGTTAAAGGCGCTACAGTCTGGAACCGCGCGACCGCCACGGTCGCAGGTTCGAATCCTGCCTCGGGCACGGATGTGTGTGATGTCCTTATGTTAGTTAGGCTTAAGTAGTTCTAAGATCTAGGGGACTGATGACCTTAGAAGTTAAGTCCCATAGTACTTAGAGCCATTTGTGTCTGAAGTTCTTCAGTCATCCTGTGAACTCGAGCAATAAGGTGCTCCACTTATGTTACATGTGTGCCAAATACCAAACCATCGACTGGGATATGCAACGTAGATGTGATTCCGCACATCGAAACCAAAGTGTGCTGGAGTTCCACCAACGTGTCCATCCAAATATTTAGTGGCACTACATACAATAAGGTAGCCATCTATAATAAATGTCAGACAGATAGGTTCTGTAAGGCTGTTTGGCAGTAGATGGACCCAATGATGTCATCACTAATTATCCCGACCTATATATTAACACCCACTGTTTGGCAATAGATAGGGACCCAATGATATGGCCGCCAACTATCCCGGCCTGTCCGCACTAGTGGTCTCGCGGCAGCGTTCTCGCTTCCCGAGCACTGGTTCCCGGGTTCTATTCCCGGCGGGATCAGGGATTTTCACCTGCCCCGAGATTACTGGGTGTTGTTGTATCGTCTTCACCGTCATCATTCATCCCCATTACGGTCGGAGGAAGACAACGGCAAACCACCTCCATTAGGACCTGCCTAGTATTGCGGACTTCATTTCCATATATTAACACTTTGCCGTCCGGCGACAATGCAGTGGTGTCGTGAGCATAGTATCCCTCAGTGGCCGACTATACCACAGTGGTGTCCTGAGAATAGTATCGTGCAGTGGCCGGTGACAGCACTTTAGTATCTTTTTCATTCTGTTGGTGTTTTGTTTAGGTAACAATAAGTTACAAACGTGAACAAGTTTTTTATGTCGGATGAAAGAGACGATACGATTATTTACGATGAATGCGCGGATGTCTTTTCTGACGTTCCGGACGACTTGAGCGATTGGGAAGAAGACATTGGATACCAAAAAAATTAAAGGGAAGCAGAATCTTCGGAAAATAGTTTCTAGTAGAGTTTTTTAATACGACAGTATGCCATCTTATGCCATTTATAACACATAAAACACTTGATAATGGCACTTTGAAGCCGAAATCGTGATTGTGTAAGTCGAAATGTAACACTGTAAATAAACAACAGTCTAATGGCGGCACTGACTTTAAAGAAATAGTGAAGTACGTTCAAGGAGAATTCAGCGAACGCTACAGTTGCCAACTGATTCGGATGAATCAGACGAAGGAGACAGACTATGATTTAATGAGGACCAATAATAAATTTAAAGGATCTCCGGGTCCACATATATTTCCCAAAGATATACAAAGCGTCGTGTATATTGTAATGGGAACGATCTATTTGAATATATAAGCATAGAAACGAAGTATTACAGTCAAAATTGCAATAGAAGGAAACTGGATAAAAAAAGCCAAATTTGTCGATGTTACAGGACCCGAACTTAGAAAATAGTTTGGGTTTGCTATCCTTATGGGAACTGTAAAAAAAGCAAGGATCGATGATTACAGGTCAACGAATCCGTTGATAGACACACCGATATTTCGCAAAAGATGTCCCGCAAACCATTCAAATAAATATTATCATTTTTACATTTTTTCCGACAACGACAATAAACCGGATAATGCCCAATCGGCTTTTCAAAGTGCAATTCGTAATTCATTATTTTTCCAAAAAGTTTAAACAAACGTTTAATCTAAGTCAATACGTCTCAATTGATGAAGGAATGATACCGTGGCGTGGACAGTTAAATTTTAAAGTTTACAATCCGTCGAAAATTACGAAATATGACATCCTCATTCGGATGCTGTGTGATTCGAGTACGGGATACATTTCCTAATTCAAGATATATTTCGACGCTGGAGAACCTTTAGCAAAAACAGTGATGGAACTATTGACACCTTCTAATGGAAAGTGGCATCACCTCTACAGGGACAATTATTAAAACAGTGTAGAAAGTGCAGAGAAGTTGGTTGAAAAGAGAATTCGATGTTGTGGAACGATAAGGCAGAATAAAAGATTTCCTGAAAAATTAAAACGGGAAAAAGTCAATGTGTTTGAAGCTTGTCATCAATGGAAATGTGACAAGCGGCCGACGACAAGCCAAGTAATCCGAATTAGCGCTGCCGGCGCCGAGGGAATAAATTTGTACGAGACGTGCGGGCTGCAGTGTGTTAATATACCGATCCTCTGTTGGCGATGGTGAAAGACCTGCACAAGCGTATGTTTGCCCACCCAAAAATGCAAGATGTGCAAGTTTAATATGAAGTCTCTACTAAAAGTGCATTCATCCCCGAATGGCACTAGTCTTGAGAATTGTTGCTGAAGGGTGCGTTACCACTGTGCTAACTGTACACGTCGTGGGCAGTGCTCGTCCCGTCATGCCTGGCCTTCCTGCAGATGGCACGGATGGCGTCGGTGTCCAAGGAAAACTCATCACATTTCACTTCTACCCTTGCAGCGCCTGTGTCACCCGCCGAGTACTGGTGGCTGGGTCTTCTTGGAACACTGTGAGCACGTCCTTCTCCAACTGCAGTGTCCGAGCCGAGCGTGGACTAACAGCATCACGTTTCGGCACCTACCAGACGACAAACAGTAGACTGAAGGGCGAGCACCAACCACGCAGTTCTATTGCTTTACGCGGTGCATTCAAGTTCTAAGGCCTCCGATTATTTTTCTCCGGACTGGAAAGAGATAGAAACATGCGCATTGTTTTAAAATGAGGCCGCATTCATTGTCAATACGTCCCAGAGATGGCAGCACCGTACGGCAGATGGAATTTTACCGCCAGCGGCGAGAATGAGAACTGTTTTAAATACTAAAAATGGCGACGTTTTCCTTACTTGAACAGAGTGCAATCATTCGTTTTCTGAATTTGCGTGGTGTGAAACCAATTGAAATTCATCGACAGTTGAAGGAGACATGTGGTGATGGAGCTATGGATGTGTCGAAAGTGCGTTCGTGGGTGCGACAGTTTAATGAAGGCAGAACATCGTGTGACAACAAACCGAAACAACCTCGGGCTCGCACAAGCCGGTCTGACGACATGATCGAGAAAGTGGAGAGAATTGTTTTGGGGGATCGCCGAATGACTGTTGAACAGATCGCCTCCAGAGTTGGCATTTCTGTGGGGTCTGTGCACACGATCCTGCATGACGACCTGAAAATGCGAAAAGTGTCATCAAGGTGGGTGCCACGAATGCTGACGGACGACCACATGGCTGCCCGTGTGGCATGTTGCCAAGCAATGTTGACGCGCAACGACAGCATGAATGAGCCTTTCTTTTCTTCGGTTGTGACATTGGATGAGACGTGGATGCCATTTTTCAATCCAGAAACAAAGCGCCAGTCAGCTCAATGGAAGCGCACAGATTCAGGGCCACCAAAAAAATTTCGGGTAACCGCCAGTGCTGAAAAAATGATGGTGTCCATGTTCTGGGACAGCGAGGGCGTAATCCTTAACCATTGCGTTCCAAAGGGCACTACGGTAACTGGTGCATCCTTCGAAAATGTTTTGAAGAACAAATTCCTTCCTGCACTGCAACAAAAACGTCCGGGAAGGGCTGCGCGTGTGCTGTTTCACCAAGACAACGCACCCGCACATCGAGCTAACGTTACGCAACAGTTTCTCCGTGATAACAACTTTGAAGTGATTCCTCATGCTCCCTACTCACCTGACCTGGCTCCTAGTGACTTTTGGCTTTTTCCAACAATGAAAGACACTCTCTGTGGCCGCACATTCACCAGCCGTGCTGCTATTGCCTCAGCGATTTTCCAGTGGTCAAAACAGACTCCTAAAGAAGCCTTCGCCGCTGCCATGGAATCATGGCGTCAGTGTTGTGAAAAATGTGTACGTCTGCAGGGCGATTACGTCGAGAAGTAACGCCAGTTTCATCGATTTCGGGTGTGTAGTTAATTAGAAAAAAAATCGGAGGCCTTAGTACGTGAATGCACCTCGTACTGTGCAGTTGACATGCCTCACGCAGGTGTTACCTACGTGCTACTGTCCATCCTCTCTGAGGCGTATTTCGGTGGCCACGAACGTGGAATTATGTGGGGCAAGTCTGTTTGGAAAATGTTACGCATACAATGTTGCAGCAGTTCTCCCATTACAATACCTTTGCCGTATGCAAGCACTGTGTCTGTCATTTCCACAACCGGTACATGTCACACGGCTGTCAACGACTTTACAGCCACACAAGGTCCGCAGTAGGATGCACACAAGGGCCGTATGGGGGATCGTAGCAGACGCACAGGAATATTAGGCTGAGATCGGCCATCCGCAGTACACAGTTGGTTAAAGGGTTCCATATATTCCGTAACAGACACCGGAACGAATCGGAATAAACTGTCACAACCGTCGGTTGTCAGACTGCAGGGCTGAGCGTCTCCGGATACGGCTTCCTTCTTCAAAGGTGATCAGTTCGTCTTCCCGCAGAACATATTACGCGTTGTCGATGCGTCTGGGGACACCTTGTATAAGTCTGAAGCTATTTGGAAGCGCACTGGGACGAGCTTGCAGGTCTTGGGCGAGCATTTGAGGCCAGATGGAGGAACCATCCCCGGATGAATTCTCAGAAGTGTGCGCCGGATGGACCATACGTAAATGTCACTCGCTTGACCAGATTATCCTTTTGAGCTGCCGCAACTGGACGCCAGGCAGCACTCAGGCAACGCAGATACGATCTCCGATGGCGTAAAACGTCAGGAGCGACTGCTGTCGACTCGAAGGCGGAAAAAGCGAGATGTTGTTTTAAGCAAGGCCTAGGAAACGCACAGTTGTGAGGAAAAGTTAAGCTTTCTTTGGGACGCACCGCACGCTGCATCAAAGTGCTATACAATGTACTTAGAGCCTGCAGTTTGGTGTCTGTTTCGCAGCGTGGGCTCCGTTGTAAGTCACGTGCACAACAACGAAAAGCTTATGCAGTTAAGAAGTAAGGTGATCTGTAAGGAGTGTAAAATCATTTTTATAGAATTTCAGTAACCGTAACCTCTACTCTTAAGCCTTGCTTTCAGATTTGAGTAACCAACTTGCTTCCAGCTACAGACACAAAGCAACGCATTCCCTTTTCCACTACTACCTGCCATCTATACCAACGTCCAACAATAACGGTACGAAATTATTACAATCTTAACTCCGAAAATGAAAGGAGAAAATATAAAAATGCAGTAAATGAAGCAGGCAAAAAGGAATACAAACGTCTCAAAAATGAGATCGACAGGAAGTGAAAAATAGCTAAGCAGGGATGGCTAGAGAACAAATGTAAATATGTAGAGGCGCATATCACTAGGGTAAGATAGATTTGCGTACAGGAAAATTAAAGAGACCTTTGGAGAAACGAGAAACACTTGCATGAATATCAAAAGCTCAGAAGGAAACCAAGTTCTAAGCAAAGAAGGGAAGGTAGAAAGGTGGAAGAAGTATATAGAGGGTCTATACAAGGGCGATGTTCTTGAGGACAATATTCTGGAAATGAAAGAGAAGAGAAATGAAAGAGGGCGGTGGACTATGGGGCAATATTATGAAAATGGAAGAGGACGTAGGAGAAGATTAAATAGAAGATATGATACTGCTTGAAGAGTTTGATACAGCACTGAAAGACCTAAGACTAAATAAGGCCCCGGAAGTAGACAACATTCCGTTTGAACTACTGACAGCCTTGGGAGAGCCAGGCCTAACAAAACTCTACCATCGAGTGAGAAATGTGTATGAGACAGGCGTAATACCCGCAGACTTCAAGAAGAATATAATAATTCCAATCCCAAAGAAAGCAAGTGTTGACACATGTGAAAATTACTGAACTATCAGTTTAATAAGCCATAGAAGCAAAATACTAACACGAATTCTTTACAGACGAATGGAAAAACTAGTAGATGCCGACCTCGGGGGAGATCGGTTTGGATTCCGTAGAAATATTGGAAGACGTGAGGCAATACTGATCCTACGACTTATCTTAGAAAATAGATTAAGGAAAGGCAAACCTACCTTTCTAGCATTTGTAGACTTAGAGAAAGCATTTGACAATGTTGACTGGAATACTCTCCTTCAAATTCTGATGGTGGCAGGGGTAAAATACAGGGAGCGAATGGCTATTTACAGTTTGTACAGAAACCCGATGGCAGTTATAAGAGTCGAGGGGCATGAAAGGGAAGAAGCGGTTGGGAAGAGAGTGAGACAGGGTTGTACCCTATCCACTATGTTATTCAATCTGTATATTGAGCAAGCAGTAAAGGAAACAAAAGTAAAATAGATGGAGAAGAAATAAAAACTTTGAAGTTCGCCGATGACATTGTAATTCTGTCAGAGGCAGTAAAAGACCTGGAAGAGCAGTGGAACGGAATGGACAGTGTCTTGGAAGGAGGATATAAGATGAACATCAACAAAAGCAAAACGAGGATAATGGAATGTAGTCGAATTAAATCGGGTGACGCTGCGGGAATTGAACTACTAGGCATTAAAATTGCTACACTAAGAGGAAATGCAGATGATAAACGGGTAATCATTGGACAAATAAATTATGCTAGAACTGACATGTGATTACATTTTCACGCAATTTGGGTGCACAGATCCTGAGATCTTCCCATGCAGCTTCAACACGATACCGCAGTCCATCAAGAGTAGTGACTGGCGTATTGTGACAAGCCAGTTGCTCGGCCACCATTGACCAGACGTTTTTAATTGGTGATAGATCTAAAGAGTGTGTTGGCCAGGGCAGCAGTCGAACATTTTCTCTATCCAGAAAGGCCCGTACAAGACCTGCAACACGCGGTTGTGCATTATCCTGCTGAAATGTAGAGTTTCGAAGGGATCGAATGAAGGGTAGAGCCACGGATCGTGACATATTTGAAATGTAACGTCCACTGTTCAAAGTGCGGCAATGCGAACAAGAGGTGACCGAGACTCGTAACCAATGGAACCCCATATCATCACGCCGGGTGATACGCCAGTATGGCAATGAAGAATACTCGCTTCCAATGTGCATTCATCGCGATGTCGAGAAACACGGATGCGACCATCATGATGCTGTAAACAGAACTTGAATTCATCCGAAAAAATAACGTTTTGCCATTCGTGCATTCAGGTTCGTCTTTGAGTACACCATCGCAGGCGCTACTGACTATGATGCAGCATCAAGGGTAACCGCAGTCATGGCCTCCGAGCTGATAGTCCATGCTGCTGTATACGTCGTCGAACTGTTCGTGCAGATGATTGTTGTCTTGTAAACTTATCCACCTGTTGACTCAGGGATCGAGACATAGCTGCACGATCCGTTACAGTCATGCAGATAAGATGCCTGTCATCTCGACTGCTAGTGATACGAGGTCATTGGGATCCAGCACGGCGTTCCAGATTACCCTCCTGAAATCACCGATTCCATATTCTCCGAACAGTCATTGGATCTCGACCAACGCGAGCAGCAATGTCGCGATGCGATAAACCGCAGTCGCGACAGGCTACAATCCGACCTTTATGAAAGTCGGAAATGTGATGATACGCATTTCTCCTCGTTACACGAGGCATCACAACAACGTTTCACCAGGAAAAGCCGGTCAACTTCTGTTTGTGTATGAGAAATCGGTTGGAAACATTCCTCATGTCAGCACGTTGTAGGTGTCGCCACCGGCGCCAACCTTGTGTGAATGCTCTGAAAAGCTAATAATTTCCAGATCACCGTATCTTCTTCCTGTCGGTTAAATTTCGCGTCTGTAGCACGTCATCTTCGTGGTGTAGGTATTTTAATAGCCAGTAGTGTAGATTAGGAATTGAGACGCTTATAGTAGTAAATGAGTTTTGCTATTTGGTGAGTAAAATAACTGATGATTGTCGAAGTAGACAGGATATAAAACGTAGATTGGCAATGGCAAGGAAAGCATTTCTGAAGATGAGAAATTTGTTAACATCGAGTAAATATTTAAGTGTCAGGAAGTCGTTTCTGAAAGTATCTGTATGGAGTGTAGCCATGTATGCTAGTGAAACGTGGACGATAAGTAGTTTAGACACGAAGAGAATAGAAGCTTTCGAAATGCGGTGCTACAGAAGAATGCTGGAGATTAGATGGGTAGAGCACATAATTAATGAAGAGGTATGGAATAGAATTGGAGAGATGAGAAATTTGTTGCACAACTTGACTAGAAGAAGGGATCGGTTGGTAGGGCATATTCTGAGGCATCAAGGGATCACCAATTTAGTATTGGAGGGCAGTGTGGAGGGTAAAAGTCGTAGAGGGAGACCAAGAGATGAATACACTACGCAGATTCAGAAGGATGTAGGCTGCAGTAGGAACTGGGAGATAAGGAAGCTTGCACAGGATAGAGTAGCATGGAGGGCTGCATCAAACCAGTCTACTGAATTTCCGTGAACATTTTTGTACTCCCTTCTTTCGTCAATCAACTGAAGTATTTCTCTTGTTACCCATGGCTTCTTCGCAGCTATCTTCTTTGTACCTATGCTTTTTTGTCTAGCTTCTGTGACTGCCCTTTTTAGAAATGTCCATTCATCTCCAGCCGTATTTCCTACTAAGCTACTCCTTGTTGCTTTAACTATAGCCTTAGAAAACTTCAACTGTAGCTCCTCTTTCATTAATGCTTCCATAGCCTAGTTCCATGCGAATTGATTCTTTCTGAGTAGTCTCCTAAACTTCAGTCATATGTGCTCCTGGATACGCCTTACAATCCAGTATCTGATTTCGGATCTCTATCTTACCACGATGAAATCTAACTGAAACCTTTCCGTATCATCCGGCGTTTTCCTAGTGTCTCTCCTCCTGTTATGATTCTTGAACAGAATTTTCGCTATTACCAGGTAAAATTTATTAAGAACTGAATTACTATTTCTCCTGTCTCATTCCTAATCACAAGCCCATATTCTCAAGCAGCATTTTCTTCTACTCCTTCTCCTACAACTGCATTCCAGTCCCCCATGACTATTAGATTTTAATCTCGCTCTATGTATGGTATTACTCTTTTAGCATTCCCTCATACTTTCTCTATGTCTTCGTATTAAGCTTGCAACGTCGGCATGTATACCTGAACTACCTTTAACGGTGCTGGTTTGCTGTCGATTCTGATAAGTACTACCCTGTCGTCCGCAACTCGTGGTCGTGCGGTAGCGTTCTCGCTTCCGGCGCCCGGATTCCCGGGTTCGACTCCCGGCGGGGTCAGGGATTTTCTCTGCCTCGTGATGACTGGGTGTTGTGTGATGTCCTTAGGTTAGTTAGGTTTAAGTAGTTCTAAGTTCTAGGGGACTGAGACCATCGATGTTAAGTCCCATAGTGCTCATAGCCATTTGAACCATTTGAACTACCCTGTCGCTGAGCTGTAAACAGTTACACAGTCTTAGCCCTATCTTTCTGTTATTGACGAATCCTACTCCCATTATACATTTCTTGCTGCTGTTCATATTACCCTATACTCATCTGACCAGAAACCCTTGTCTTCTTTCCATTTGTCTTCACTGACCTTTAATATATTTAGCCTGAGCCTTTGCATTTCCCTTTCCAGATTTTCTAGCTTCCCTACCATGTTCAAGCTTCAGACATTCCACGTCCCGACTCGTAAAACGTTATCCTCTCGCTGGTTACTGAGTCCTTTTCTCATGGTCACCTCCCCCTTGACAGTCAACTCCTAATCCGAGTGGGGGACTATGCTGCAATCTTTTGCCAATGGAGAGATCATGATGACACTTTTTAAGTCACAGGCCACATATCCTGTGGAAACACGTTGCGTGCATAAATTCTGAAAACATAGTCTACGGAGAGCAGCAACCTGATGTTATATTTAAGTTAAAATGAACAGTCGAGATCGCAATCATATTTATTTACTCACCGGTTTCGGCTTATATAGAAGTCATCTTCAGAAATTTTTTTGCCCCCTATGGCAGCTGCTGAATGCTCCTCGATCGTACGATCGTGGTACCACGAGAAATCCGAAAAGCCGTT
Source organism: Schistocerca cancellata (assembly GCF_023864275.1). Lineage (NCBI taxonomy): Eukaryota > Metazoa > Arthropoda > Insecta > Orthoptera > Acrididae > Schistocerca > Schistocerca cancellata. Next base: position 1,224,602,149 of record NC_064626.1, on the reverse strand, counting down.
AGTACTAGCCATAGGGGGCCAAAAAATTCTGAAGATGACTTGCATAAAAGCCGAAACAGGTCAACCAAGAAATATTATTGCGACCTCGACTGTTCATTTTAACTTAAACATGTTATGTGGCTTGAATGCATTGGTTTCCATTGCCTTCGGCATCCCCATGCCATTGGTCACTGCTGATTTTTCCGCCTTTAGGGGCACTTTACCACCCCAAGGACACTCCCCTGTTCTCTTTGACAAGGCCGTTGGCAGAACGAGGGTAACTTCTTATGCCGGAAGTCTTCGGTAGCCAATGCTGATTATTATTCAGTATTTAAGCTGTGGCGGGTTTCTAAACCGGGACCGACAACGTTTTGATTACTAATCAAGGACACTAACCCTAGACTGAGGGTGCATACTTAGTATATGTTTACTGGACATTTTTTTCATGGTTTTGTCCATACTGTCATTTCTCAAAACATAGGAAACAAAGAACTTGCAGAAGAAAAGATTTGTTTCACAGTATCGAAAATCAAGATTTGCTCATAGCTCTTAAGATACGCGTTCTAGAGACCATGTTTACTCGACATTTTTGTTTAGAATGATCATTCTTGTCATATCCACGAGTATTGACCATTACTTCTGAAATATACTGTTGCGATTTTGTGATCAATAAAAATATACCCGAACAACTTATTAGGGATTCCGAGGTTTCCAAATGAGCCATTTGTATGTACTGTAAAAACTTATTGTCCTATAACACTCTCTTGGGGTACACCTGAAATTATTTTTACATCTGGAGATATCTCTGCGTTAAGAATGGCACGCGACGTTCCATTTTCTAGCGATACTTCAGACCAATGGAAAACCTGGTCTGATGCTCGGTACGGCATTTTGTTCATAAGGCGACAGTGAGAATTTTATTCAAAACCTTCCTGTAGTCAAGAAACAGGGCTTTGTGGTCAAACATAGCAAGCTTGGTTATACACGATCGTTGTTCGTGGAATCCATGTTGGCTCCAAAAATGTTCGGCTTCCAGAAAGATCATACTATTCGGAGCACACCACATGTTCGAAATTTCCACAACTGACTGATGTCAGAGGTAATTGCACACGTCAGTCAGACGCCCCTTCTTGAAAATGGGAATGACCTAAACATCATTCCAATCACCTGTAATGCTTCATTGCTCCATAGACAAGCGGAATACTGCTCTTCAATTGTTATATTCCACATCTCCTCTAAATGATGTCAGAATTTTGATGTGATGTTCGGTTACATGGCCATCCTGGTGGGCCGCTGCTCCACGCAACTGACAGAAAAATACTATGGAGGATATTTACCTGTGCTTCTACAGTACCTTTGACAGTAGTCGAACGCAGGATGAGAGTCTGACTACGTCATCACTATTGCTCCCCATCTGCAACCCATCATGACTGATGTGCTCGACGGCGAAGGCGTCTTCCAACAGGATAACTGTCCATGTTATGAGATAAGAATCATGCTGCACTGGTTTGAGGATTATGTTAGTGAACTCCAGTTCTCTTCCTATTTCCATTTTACGATCACATCTTCTGAGGTGTGTGCTGGTGCATTGTCGTGATGGAAAAGGAGTTTTTTGCGGTCCAATCGCCAGCGTTTTTCTAGCAGCTCGGTTTTCAAACGGTCCAATAACGATGAATAATATGCACCTGTAATAGTCTTACCCTTTTCCAGATAGTCGATGAGGATTATCCCTTGCGAATCCCAAAAGACAGTCGCCATAACACATCCGGCCAAAGGAATAGTCCTCGACTTTTTTCGTGCAGACTCTCCCTTGCTAACCCATTGTTTAGATTGTTCTTTGGTGTCAGGAGTATAGTAATGTATCCATGTTTCATCCTATTCTTCCTGAATAGCTGCAAACCATCCTTGCAACACTTCACACGATTCCTTATATGGTCAAGCGTGAGCAATCGCGGAACAAATCTTGCGGATAGCTTTCTCATGTCCAAATGTTTGTGCAAAATATTATGTACCCATTAATTCGAGATGCCCACAGCACTAGCGATCTCGCGCACCTTAACTCTTCTGTTATCCATCACCATATCATGGAGTTTACCAATGACTTCTGGAGTCGTAACCTCCACAGGGCGTCCAGAACGTTCAGCATCACTTGTGCCCATACGGTCACTCGGAAAATTTTGAAACCACTTATAAACTGTTCTGATCGAAGGTGCAGAGTCGCCGTAATGTTTATGAAGCTTCTCTCTAGTCTCCTGAGGCGTTTTGCCATTCATAATGTTCGATCACCACACGAAATTCTTTTTCGTCCATTTTTTGACGATCACCCGACTTCCTTGATTCACACTAATGCCAAACACAAGGAAATAGACCACTATGGCTGAAACTTGGTGTGCGTTCTTTACAATGATGCTACTAACTAATCATGACCTCGATACGTGTAGGTGGTGCCATCTCTCGGACTTCGCACGGACTTTTCAAACGCCCCTCGTAGTTGGAGCTAGACGCACAGGACTTTTCATTTCCGGAATCGTTAAGGAATTCAGCTCCGAGATGTGAAGAGAGTGTGAAGAGAATACCAGACTTCAGGCATTACCTTTCACCTCGGAGAACGCAGTGGCCAACGGCCTTCACTTAACGACCGAGAGGAGCGGCGTCAGCGTAGAATTGTCAGTGCTAACAGATAAGCAACACTGGTAACAGCACGACGTCACGTGCTGCGCCTTTTCTGAGCTCCTGACTGCATCGGTTGGACGCTATTCTGTTGGAAAACGGTGGTCATCTCCAGATTTCAGCTGGTAAAAGCTGATATATGGTTCGAGCGTGGTGCGACTCTACGAAGCCGTAGACGCAAGTTGTCAACATGGCACTGTGTAATCTGGTGTTGGTTCCATAACGGTGTGGACTGCGTTTTCGTGGAATGGACTGTTTCCTCTGGTACAGCTGAATCGTTCATTGAATAAAAATAGTTATGTTCGACTACTTGGAGGCCATTTGCTGCCAATCATTGACTTCATGCTCCAAAAAATCTGTCCAATTTTTATGGATGACAACGCGCCATGCCACCGGGGCAGAATTGATCGTAATTGGTTTGAAGAACACTCTGGATAATTTGGGCAAGTGATTTGAACACCCAAATCACCCGCATGAATCCCAATGAACATAATCGCGACATCAGTTCGTGCACAAAATCCTGCACAGGCAATTCCTCCTCATTTATGGAAGGCTACAGAGGCAGCAGGCCTCAGTATTTCTTCAGGGGATTTCCTACAACATGTTGAGTCCATGACACGTCAAACTTGTAGCTCACCACTGGTTTCTTACTATTCATTGAGCGGCAGCCTATGGAGGGTTTCTTACTTTCTCTAGCAGGAGCTTCTTTTGATTATTATTATTTCTTTTGTTCCAGTCTGCTATGATGGCAAATCCTGTATACATTCGCTCTTATTCTGCTTTGGCGACGTAACCTTCTCTGAATAGTTTTGCCCGTTATTTGAAATAGATTTAGGCCCATCTAAATTTTACGCACAATTCCTTTACTGATTGAATTTTTTAAGGTCGCAAGGAATAACCCGCAATGGTATTCTATGGGGCAGTCAGAGAAAGCTACGTACCGTTAGCTAAACTTGAGCCAGGCGCTTTGGATTTTAGGAGCGTAGTCATCAATACTACATATGTGATACTATTTTCAGACGTATTGAAAATAAGTTAACGATCACGGAAATACCTTCAAATGATAAACTATTTATTTTTGACTAATATTTCGCATGTTAACAGTAATCTGTTTGTATTTAATAGATGGACAGAACATTCCTGGTTCATTTATATATGATCCAATGGCTTTCTCATACGAGAATAACAAGCCACGTTGGCCTTAATCTGTAGAGTCCTGTGGGGTGGAAAAATCTGAGGAGCACGTGGTCACTGCTCAAGTTTGTAACACAGACATTCACATGCACTGATACACACGGCAAACAAAATGTCGATAGCATTTATTAGAGGGAAGAATTGTATGCACCTCGTGGCTGGCATCGAGCAGGATTTTGGTGGCTGCATATCTTTGCGTGAAGCACTTGCAGTCAATTCGATTCATCTTGCCGAATATACTCTTGGTACAGTTTTACTGATAATTTAAAGTGTCTCGCAGAAATAAAATAAAATGGCAGACAGTAACTTTTAAGGCCTGGACTGCGCTTTGAATTGATAGTCCGCGTGGTCGCGCCTAATGGAAATCACACTATTATGACACTGATTAACTAAACCAAAAATTGCAGCCAGACCCTAAATGGTAATTCAAAAAATGGCTAGGAGAAGAAATTGTTGAGATTAACAGATTGTAATACCTTTTGTCTCTTGTTCGACACAGACTTTCTGAGGGAACATCTTCAGAACAGCTCGACCTGTAACCGTCGCGCGGAGCTCTCGCCGAATCGGGGGGCAGGCCCATGACCAACCTCTGCTAGGAAAATGTTTTACTTTACTCATCTTTGTCCAAACCCTGTTGTTCCTGCTCTCTGCCTTCTACTGACACCGTTTAGCTTAGTAGATCATGAAACCCACCATTTCACTGGTTCGTCTGCTACTGCATTCACATCATTCACACTTCACCACACACTATCAGGAAGGGTGGCAAATACAATGACAAATAACACTGTTCTACAAAAAAAACTTTTCTTCTATTTCTGATAAAAAATATTGTGATCCTAGTTGTATTTGGAGTGCTGAATTGAAAACTGTTTTTGGTTTTTTTCTGTCAGGGATAGTTTATGAGTAATCGCAATTTTATTTCTCTTTTCAGTTTCTGATATAGTGCAGCAAAAGTGAGGTGAAATTCGACAAACAAATGCACATCTTTATGATGTTATAAGTTCATCACATTAATGGAGGGTGGGATGTAACATATAACACAATAACCTTCGTGTATACACTTTGAAGCATTTATTTGACATGAGAAATTACAGAAAATTGACAAACAATGAGCCACTGCCTTGCAATGCACATCACTTTTTTCTCTTGTATTGTGAATCTTTCTTCTCTCGAATGATATTCCAGCAATAATCTGCTGACATAGAAGGTACCCACTTCCCTTCACAGCGCCTTTCTATGGTAGAAATGTCTGTATGGAATCTTGCCCCATGTTCATCCGATACGTCACTACAACTCTCTGTGAAGTAGTCCAGATGAAAGTCCATCATATGTACCTTCAAAGACATATTGCACCCCAAATCCTGATCTTCTTTGATCATATCCTTCACCATTGCTTTGTAATTAGTAGCTCTTCTTCTTCCGAGGAAGTTTTCCGACGCCATCTTGAAACAGTCCCACGAGGTTTTTTCTTTATCAGTTAAACATGCTTCAAAATTTGCATCTTTCTGCAGCTCCCTGATTTGTGGGCCCACAAATACATCTTCCTTTATTTTTTCAGCTGAAAGACGGGGGAATTTGGTAGTTAGATATGCAAACCCACAGCCTGTTGGATCCATGGCCTTCACGAATTGTTTCATCAGGCCAAGTTTGATGTGAAGTGGTGGAAGTAGTATATATTCAGGAGCTACCAGACTTTCACGTTGTACATTCTTTTCACCAACTTCCCATCTTCGCCTAGGCCATTTCTTTTTCACGTAGTGAGAATTTCGGCCTCGACTATCCCACTCGCAAAGAAAACAGGCATACTTTGTGTAGCCTTGTTGCATTCCCAGTACCATAGCAATTTCCTTGAAATCTGCACATATTTTCCATTTGTGTTCATTGTATTTTAATGACTAGCATCCTTTGAACGAATTCGTAATTCTCTTTTGTCAAACTAGCGTAATCTACTGGAACAGAGGGTATTTTATTTCCGTTATGGAGCAAACCACCCTTCAGACTTGTTTTCGATGCATCTATGAAAAGTCTCCACTCCTGTGAAATATAAGTGACGTTCAGCACTTTCATCATGCCAGCAATGTCATTGCAAAATGTCAGTGCTTCGTCAGTTGAAAAATAAGAAATAAAGGCATGTTCTCTGTGCCTCAACACACTGATTTTAGTACTTTGCTGCAGTAGATATTACTCCTGTAATCCTGAACCAAGCAGCTGCGCCTTTTGTTTACTTAGTCCTAGATCACGTACTAAATCATTTAAATCTGCCTGTGTTAACAAATGTGGCGATGACTCACTTGTGCAGTGATATAAAGAATCATCATCTGTGATTTCTTCAGTACTACTTATTTCACTGTCACTCGGAATTTGACCTGGAGCTTTTCAAGGTACTGGAAGGTTGTCGGAGTGCTGCACCGGCATTCTCGTTGAAGGCAGATCTGGGTAAACAAAGTGCCTATTCGACTTTTTGTTTGTAAAACCCTGAATTTTTGTTAGACAGAAATAACAATCAGTAACATGGTACTTAGGCTCCCTCCACACCATGGGAACAGCAAACAACGCCACATTCTCTTTACCTTTCCACCACTGAATTAGTTTGCAGTAACATGTAGCACAACAGAAATGTGGTGCCCATTCTTTATCTTGGTCTCCTACCACTACTCCAAAGTAATGTTTGTATGCTTTCTTTATGACTGAAGAAATTTTCTTCCTATTTCTAGCAAAAGTGAACTTCCCACAAATGTAGCAGAAGTTGTACGGCTTATATCGACATCCATGACGACGTGGCATTTCTGCAAATTTAAAAATACCACTTTGGTAATACACCTGTATTAAATTAATAGTAGGAAACTAGAGGAACGCTGATGTGTAAAGACAAGCAGTCGTTTTACCTTCAGCACCAGGCTCAATCAGTTTACACACAGGAACTAAAAAATTCAACCGTGCTCGGAAATTTGACAGACAGTTACTTGTCAACCCAAAACACCCACGCGTTAAGACTGACAGAAATTGCGGCTAACACCACTGTTGTAAACTCGATGCACCTGCCCCTAGGAGGCGTGAAGCTTTACTGCCGAGGCAGCGACCGGCTGTCATTGTTCGAGTTAATGAGATGTTTCAGGTGGTCATAATGACATAGGTGTGGCGGGGGATAACCTAATGATGTCTGATTCTTCCCACCTGCTGTTGCACAAGAAATTATCACGTTCTATCACTACTGGATCCGGCAACATACCCGTATTTCTCTATAACGTCTCTGTGTTTGCCACTAATTGTGAATATACATATATATACATATTACATAAAAAGTATCCCTGACAACGATATTTTGTTTACATATTTGAATTTCCCACGGTAAAATGGTCTAGAAGCACATACTTTAATATCAGAAATAGAACCCATGTCGAACAGTGTAATCTGACACATGACATGCAGATAAGAATGGAAAAAAACGAAATGTGGAGACCCATATTGCTTTTACAGGCATGCGGTTGTTGGGGCTGAGATTAAGTAGTTGCATCACTCTTTTTCTTAATCATATAACGACACCTATTGTGATGTTACAAACTGTTGCACTACGCCAGGCAAATGTAGGTCCGACATATTGTTAGGAAGTATCCCACGACTTTTGTCTCCTTAGTGTGCATGAATTGTGTCACGTCATTCTAAACGGGGCACTGACATGAAAACGAGAGGGAGTAAGCAGACTGTGTACTATTTCAAATGTAATAGCCGTAACTGTTAACACATTTATTACATTTTGTGACTAGACGGTGGGCCCACATATTGCCAAGGGTGTTTCCATTACGCTGCAGAAGTGTCGCGACAAGCCCTTACACTTCTTCCATATGGCCCCGATCTCTCACTATGAGATTTCTAATATATAAAGTTCTGAAGAAGCACTTTCTTTTATTGATTTCTGACTCTGATTTTCCCTCGATTTCTAAAATGGCTCCTAAATAACAGAATGTGTTTACCTTTTTGATTTTCTTTCCTTCGATGTATAGCTCATCTGAATCATTAGTCAAGAATTCTGTTTTTTGCTAATTAGTCTTCGAAACCCAAATTTTGTATGCTACTTCTATTTGATTGCACATATAGTTAGCATCCTCCCCATCTTGTGCTACGACTACTTGATCATCAGCAAACAATAAATTATGTAGGTAAACTCCATCTCTTTTTTCTAATCCCATACTATTACATTTAGGAGACCTTGTTCTAATGCTAATATCTATATATTTTTTAAATAATGCTGGTGACATGGGACAGCCCTGTAAAAGGCCTTTGCCTGTTCTAAATTTCTGTGAAAGTTTATTACTAACTTTCACTTGGCAAACCTTATCTTTATACAACTGTTGTATTATTTTAATCAAGGAAGGGTTTGTATTTGCCTTATGTAGTGCACTCCAAAGTAACTTTCTTGGAACAGTATCATACGCTTTTTCTAGAACTATGAAAATTAATCGTTTATTTTTTGATTTTTCCCTATGTTTCTCCAAAATCTGTTGTAATGTGAAAAATATGGTCTACACATGATCTCCCAGCCGTAAATCCACATAGTCCTTCTTGGGTTCTAAATTTTTTTCCCAGTTTGTTTTTAATTACCTTCGCAAAAATTCTCATTAATGTGTTTGTAAAACAAATTCCTCGATGATTTGAACAAATTTTGCGATCCTTTTCTTAAATATTGTATTAATGTAACCTAACTTCATCTCGTTGGGTATTGAATCTCCATGTATCATTTTGTTCGAGAGCTGTGTTATCAGTTTCACAATTTTGTCACCACCATAATTCAGACACTCCAGACGGAAATTGCCTGGTCCCCGACGAAGGGTCATTGGAATGCTTAACTCAGTCTTATGGAGCAGGAATGTAATGAGCAGACTAAAAAATTTATATACAAATCCATATTAGAGAGTGTGGTGATGTATGGAACGGAAACCTGGACACTTAACATGAAGCACATTAAAAAATTAAAAGCACTAGAGATGGACTTCTGGAGAAGGTCGGCAAGAATCTCCAGGAAAGAAAAGATAAGGAACACCGAAATACTAAGGAGAATGGTAATAAAAGAAAGAATATGTGACGTAATGGATAGGAAGAAATTACAGTGGTACGGGCATGTACGATGAATGGAGGAAGCCAGAATAGCAAAATTGATACTGGAGTGGGAACCGGAGGGGAGAAGAAGAAGAGGACGACCTATGACCACCTGGCTCCAAAATGTACAGCACACAATGAGGAGAATGGGGGCGGAGGAAGAGGACACACAAGATCGAAACACCTGGAGGAATATTTTGAAAATGTAGTTTAAGAACGTTTATTGTTTGTATTGTAATTTCCGAGTAAATTATTATGTTGGAGATAAGCTTCTGCAATGAGGAGAAGCTCAAAATAATAATAAAAAATAATAATAATACTAGGACTTTCGCGGCAGTTGATCTGCTTCGGACTAATGGTGCATTCCGCGGCGCAATCACGGTTCCGTAATCAACGGCAAATATTTTTCTATGGAGACTCTGACCTTGTCTCGCAGAGGGATAAATGTATTATCAGTTATTTTCAGTTGACTGCCCTTTTGTTTAATTACAGAATTTGGCCAGTTGTTGAGCCTTGTTGACCTATGAGTACGGTACATTAGATTTTGCTTTTTCGTCTTATCTTCTCAGAACTTCTACATGCATTGGCTGATGGCCTGCCTCTGTTCATTTGACATTACTCTCCGGGGTTGTGGTATTGTTGTTGGATAGGAAATTTTGCGATACTGATATGTAGCATAAAATTTCTTCTGTAAAGTTGTCGTTGTTGTGGTCTTCAGTCCCGTGACTGGTTTGATGCAGCTCTCCATGCTACTCTATCCCGTGCAAGGTTCTTCATCTCCCAGTACTTACTGCAACCTACATCCTTCTGAATCTGCGTAGTGTATTCATCTCTTGGTCTCCCTCTACGATTTTTACCCTCCACACTGCCCTCCAATGCTAACTTGGTGATCCCATGATGCCGCAGAATATGCCCTACCAACCGATCCCTTCTTCTAGTCAAGTTGTGCCAGAGATTTCTCTTCTCTCCAATTGTATTCAGTACCTCCTCATCAGTTATGTGATGTACCCATCTAATCTTCAGCATTCTTCTGTAGCACCACATTTCGGAAGCTTCTATTCTCTTCTTGTCTAAACTATTTATTGTCCATGTTTCACTTCCATACATGGCTACACTCCATACAAATACTTTCAGAAACGACTTCCTGACACTTAAATCTATACTCGATGTTAACAAATTTCTCTTCTTCAGAAATGCTTTCCTTGCTATTGTCAGTCTACATTTTATATCCTGTCTACTTCGACCATCATCAGTTATTTTGTTCCCCAAATAGCAATACTCATTTACTACTTAATGTGTCTCATTTCATAATCTAATTCCCGCAGCATCACCCGATTTAATTCTACTACATTCCATTATTCTCGATTTGCTTTTGTCGATGTTCATCTTATATCCTCCTTCCAAGACCATGTCCAGCTGCTCTTCCATGTCCTTTGCTGTGTCTGACAGAATTACAATGTCATCGACGAACCTCAAAATATTTATAGACCCTGTAAAGTTAAGCCTTCTCAATTCTCTTCTTGTCTCATTTCATTTGCTGATTAGATATTTAATTTTTTTTTGTTAATTTGCCTTAACTCAGTTACACTCTACTACTACCCACGACGTTCTATCGTTTTCGTTGTCGCAGTCTTTGAGAAAGGTAAAAAGTTATTTGCGGTTACAGTTTGCCTGCCTCACTAAACTGAGGACCAAAGTATAGTTGTTACACGCTGTCCGTGGAACTCCGAAACTCTATAGTCTGGAGAACGGTTCCCCCGAAGCTAATGAGTTGCTCGTGACGCAGCGCTGTCTTTGGGGTTTGTTTTGATAGTTACCCGTAAAGGGAGGTATCATGTAGTCGATGCGGTGGGACCTACAGGGTAAACAGTTCGAACTAATGACCGAACTCCTGCTCTAGTGTGTATCTAGTTCCGTCAGCCTGGTGTTGGCTTCCCGATAATTGGCAGCTGCGTCAGGAATAACACGGGGTGCGCGAAAAACGACAATGCTAGGGCACGTAGTGCATATTTTGACAGTTTCAAAGGAGTTACTGGTTACAGTTTACAGAAATTATTGTTGTCATTATTGGGAATAACAGTTTCGTTGTAGATAACGACCTTACGGGACAATTCCAATTTTTTAACGATATTTTGAACACGATTCCACATCAGCCACGGTTCAGGAGTATCAGTTAATTTAGACAGCCAACCAGCTGCAATAAATGGCGGTTTGAAATTGTCGTTTACCTTGGTTTCAACTGATTTAAACCCATCTTCCTCAGGACAAGAAACAAACTAGAGATGGCAAAAGTCGTTCATCCTTGGGAACTAGTTCACCGGTGATCGCTCTTTTTTGGGAACAGTTCATTTTTAACTCGTTCACCGTTCATTGTGCTTGGAATATGGCTCTTATGAAAAACTGAAAATTAGTGACTGAAGATGGAAGGCGCCAAGAAAGGGACTTGCCTCCTCCCTGGAGTACAGAGTTTTATTTATAACAGAATTCTCACACACTTGTAATTTTCATGATTCTGCAAAACATCTCATTTAGCCAACTGTAGCGTTATCTGGCTGATCGCAGTGAAATAATAGAAGCTGGCGCACAAAAACCTTCCTCATATACAGATTGCTCGCCAATTACACACGATTTGTTTACCGTTACGTGCTGAATAGATAAACATGTAATAAATGGGCATTGAAGATATAAAAAATAAGCTAATGCAAACAACTTCGAAACAATACATGACGCTGGTCCCTGTAATCCCCTAAACGAACCAACCAATAGCGAAAATGAGAAGTCTAGCACTCGGGGTCGATTTTTCGTACACCACACTGTTCCACTGAAGTAATACTGTAGGCGTTATCATATTCTCTTTACAAAATGTGACACCATGCACTCAATTACGAAGCGCGGGCTTCATTCGGTTGTAACTCGGTCTGCCTTCCAGAAAAATGAACATGCTCTTTTACCTTGGATCAAAAAATGAGAGAAAATGGCCACTCGCGTTTGTGGTGCCGACGTCCTTTGGATGTGTAATAACAAAAAACCTTGCCTTTTTACAAGTATTTCTTCTGCCGTTTATCGAAATAGTGAAGTAAGCTGTTACCTGAAAATATGTATATGTTACATACCACGTAATTTTTAAGTAGGTTATGTAATTATAAAATACATCTTAATTGCCGGTCGTGGACGCTAAATAGAATACGAAAAGAATCAGCAGTTCAGAGTTCAAAAAAGATTTGAAGCAGATCTAGAATGGGTGTGCGATGCGAACGAAACGAACAACTCGATAGTGAACTAACTATGAGCAGTCGGCAGTGGAACTGCGACGACTGGCCATGCGAAGAAGGACGAGGAAGGCTGATACAGCCTCAAGAATATTACCAAGGAAGGAGATTCTTCGAGAGATGTCACAGTAAGATATCAACATGATTCTATAAATTGTGACTGTGAGAAGAGTTTAGAAACTGGCTATGGATAATCTCTCGTGTGTTTATAACACTATACTGTACTTCAACAGAACAAATATTCCTGCTAATGGAAAAGCCACATATAGCACTATCGGCTATTATTATATTAGTACTATTCCGATAATGTTACACCTGTGAAAAGAATTTCACTTTGTGACAAGCTAACGAAAGTCCTATCAAGTGGAACCACGTATAACGAATATGGCGAATTGTGCTTATAGTACAATGTTACCCCTTTCACAGGACCTGACTCTGATGTATGATTAATGGATATGGAAATCAGATTGTTAGATCCATTTCCTAAGAGTTTTCCAGGTGTTCGAAAGAAACGCAGTAAAAATGAAATAACACTGAATCTAAGACCTTTCTAGACCAAATTCATTAAGTGGTTTGTCTAATGGATTTACTGTCACCAGCTTATCTAGGCAAAGAATTGGTCAAGTTTCAGAAAAACAGGAGAAGTAAATTTTCCTACTTTCCTGCTGTTCCCTAATGCCACTTCGAACATAAATATAACTTTAAAGACAACACCCAAAATTTGGATGTTGTGGCTAAAAGGTCCTTGTGTGTACAAAAGTTTAGTTTTGATCTAGAAAGTCCACCAATTTTTAATCATTACTTTGTGCTAAAAGAAACTTGTATAACCAAGTAATCAAATACTTAAGTAATCTAATATTATAATGCACACATTTAAATTTATTAAGACAATTTATTTATATCTTTCTCTCAATAAATGATATATCAAAAGGCAAAGGTAGGGAGGGTGTGTTCACTCTTTACTGGCAGTCAGTGTTTTTATGTATCCCTATTTCAGTGTTACTGAGCCACATAAGCAATTTTCTTTTCATAATTCTTTGTACTTTACTGAATTTCACTTGCAATGGAAACAATTTTATCTCTACTTTACTCGAAATTTACTTATTCACATTCACTTTAAAAATTAATTCAAAACAATTATTTTCAGACATTACATTTCAGTGAAGAAAATCAGTGCTTGTAAGTAGAGAATAAAGCACTTCCAATGTTTTTGTATGGGTATACTTGGAATAATCAAACACCAGGAAAGGGCTCTATATAGGTGAATGACCAGGAATAAATAACAGGATGAACGAAATTTTACGTTCAAACACAATAATTATTCAAAAAAATTTAACTTTGAATTAATAATTCACACTTGAACAATTCTAATTATACTGCTCGCAAAGCGTTGGTTGTAGGCGTTATGTGTGGTGAACAGTAATTGCTGCTACACTGCTCGCAGTATGACATACAAGTTTCTTGAAGTATGGGCTGATTCATGCTTCACACAGTAACTTTCGTATAGTACAAGAATACTCCTTCTTTTATGTAATACATGTTCTACACATTGTTCCTAAGCGTGTACTATTTCATACAAATGACAATTTGCACAAATATACAAAATTACGCACATAAATGTTTCCATTTCATTAATCACTGAAGAAATGTAGTTTAGTAAATTATACATTTGATATTTTTCTTTGCATAAATTACAAATATACATTCGTAAAGCAGTCTAACATCACATAAATCTCACTTTACAAATAAAGTTTGCATATCACGGTTAGATTACGAAAAAATTTAAAGCCAAAAAGGAAAAATAATATAAAGTGGATGAATGTTTACATAATAGAGTTATATGTTGGAATCCACCATTGTATTTGCATTTTGATGTATTAATTTTGTATGCTAATTACCTATTGTTTTTCAGCTTGTAATATTAACTCCACCTACATTAGTTACATATCCTTGTTTTATAATGAATATATATATATTGTACATGCTATATCATGTGTGATGTACCAAAAGAAATCTTCAAATCATCGCACAGTATATGAAATTTTTTACACTAATACCTAATAGAAGAAGAATGGGTAGCTCTGAGGGATGAAGTAGTGATGGCAGCGGACGACTAAGTAGGTACAAATACGAGAGCTAGTAGAAATCCTTGGGTAACAGAAGAAATATTGAATTTAATTGATGAAAGGAAAAATTATAAAAATGCAGTGAATGAATGAAGCAGGCAAAAAGGAATTCAAACGTCTCGAAAATGAGATCGACAGGAAGTGCAAAATGGCTAAGCAGGGATGGCTAGAGGCCAAATGGAAGGATGTAGAGGCTTATCTCACTAGGGATAACTTAGATACTGCCTACAGGAATATTAAAGAGACCTTTGGAGAAAAGAGAACCACTTGTATGAATATCAAGAGCTCAGATGGAAACCCAGTTCGAAGCAAAGAAGAGAAAGCAGAAAGGTGGAAGGATGGTCTATACAAGGGCGACGTACTTACGGACAATATTCTGGAAATGGAAGACAATGCAGATGAAGACGAAATGGGAGATACAGTACTGTGTGAAGAGTTTGACAGAGCACTGAATGACCTGAGTCGAAACAAGGCCCCAGGAGTAGACAACATTCCATTAGAACTAGTGACGGCCTTGGGAGAGCCAGTCATGACGAAACACTACCATCTGGTGAGAAAGATGTATGAGACAGGCGAAATACCCTCAGACTTTGTAAGTAGGCTGTTTATGTTTTCTTATTGAGAACGTTACGTAGCGCTCTGTATGAAAATCACTGGCTGTGCTGTGTGCAGTCTGTGGCTAGTTTGCATCGTTGTCTGCCATTGTAGTGTTGGGCAGCGGCAGCTGGATGTGAACAGCGCGTAGCGTTGCGCAGTTGGAGGTGAGCCGCCAGCAGTGGTGGATGTGGGGAGAGAGATGGCGGAGTTTGATAATATGTAATACTGGAAATTATGAACTACTATATATATTATGACTGTTAAGGTAAATACATTGTTTGTTCTCTATTAAAATCTTTCAATTGCTAACTATGCCTATCAGTAGTTAGTGCCTTCCGTAGTTTGAGTCTTTTATTTAGCTGGCAGTAGTGGCGCTCGCTGTATTGCAGTAGTTCCAGTAACGAAGATTTTTGTGAGGTAAGTGATTTGTGAAAGGTATAGGTTAATGTTAGTCAGCGCCATTCTTTTGTAGGGATTATTGGAAGTCAGATTGCGTTGCGCTAAAATTATTGTGTGTCAGTTTAAGCACAGTCTTGTATAATTTTTCTAAGGGGACGTTTCATATGTCGACCCTTAGCCAAGGATACCTCACTGGAATCTTCTGATATTTTCTTGTAGTTTGTATATTTAGTGTAGCTTTTGTTTATTGCTAGCGCGCAATTATAGAGAGAATTTCCTTGGTAGTTGTGGTTTTTCATTGTTGCACAGTAAAACAGTTGTGGCATGCATGTAGATTTGCACCAAGTATTTCGCAGCTGCGCTTGCAATTAACTAGATATTATTTTCAGTTCTACGTTAATGTGTTCTCTTATTTTTGCTCTTCAAATTGTTTTTTTTTTGTGTTGTCGTGGGAATTATTGTGAGAATAATGGCGTGTGAAAAACGTAATACTAGGCTCCAAAGTAAACTGAGAAATGACAGTGAAGACGAAAGCAGTGTGTTAGTGCCACTGAGTAATGAATTAACTAATATTCAAAGTAGTAATTTGGTAATTGTACATAGGGAAATGGAGCGGGCTGCAAACAATGGTGTAGACAGTGAAACAATTAGTGAACAGGGAAGCATTATCGATCGATCGGTCGGCAACAGCTTGCCTCAGGAATCCGAAATGACAACACACAATCTTGCAAATACTGTAGATTCAGTTTTTGCGTCCTCGCCCTTTTCTCAAATAAATCAAGAAATATTTTCTGCTCTTCAAACTGCGAATATTGACGGTTCAAATGCGTTGCCGAATAGCACTGCGGAACATGTTTCAGACACAAGTGCACTGTTATTACAGTTAATGCAACAAATGGGACAAAGGCTACAAAAGTTAGACACAATGCTTGAACAAAATCAGAAACAAATGGGACAAAATCTTCAAAAGTTAGACACAATGGAACAAAATCTTGAAAAGTTAGACACAATGGAACAACACCAGAGACAAACACAGCAACAGTTACACACAATGGAACAAAATCAGAGACAAACACAGCAAAAGCTTTAAAAGTAAGACTCATTGGAACAAACTCTCGAAGAAACACGGGAAGATTTAACTGCTGAGTTACATAACATTGAATCGAAATGTCAAAAAGTCTGTAATGACGTAAAAACACAAATTTGTGAGCATTTCCAACCTATTTTTTCGCGGCATGAAAATGCATTACAGAATCACGAAGCAGCCATAAAAGAACTGCAAACCATTGTTCATGAAAATCAAGAGACCTTGTGGGCTAAAATTGACTCAGTTGCATCTACCGATTCGGTTACGCAACTTGCAAAAACTCAGGAAAACTTAAAGGACACAGTAGATATTCTGAAAATTGGTTCAGAAAGACACATGGAGGAAATTAGTTCACTATCAGAGAAAGTAGTCGAACTTTCGGACCAGCTAAATAATTTATCTACGAAGGTAGATGATAATCTGAAGACACAAGACCTGTAGTCATCACTGACACAGAAGAGTGCGAACAAATCAGGAAATTCAAACAAAATCAGAATCAAATTAATACGCAACACCAAAAAGAAATCCGGGAAGTACAAGATCAGCTGACACAGGTAATACAAGAATTACGTATTTCAGAGGACACTCGCGCTCCAAAACGGGAAGAGGGACATAGAAATACGGAACAGCCACAAAATAATAACACAGGGCACTTCGGAAATTATGAAATAGATTGGCAAGGTACACCGAATTTTGAGAGGGAACCGCCGAAACGACGTAACAATGACCGACATGCGACTCACCGACATGATGATTTTGATTATAAGCTGTTCATTACTACACGTAAATTCAAAACGTTTAAGAATTCTGCCAACGACATTCATCCACAAGCATGGCTCCATGAATTCTCTCATTGTTTTCCTCCCAACTGGTCATTGGAGCACAGGTTAGAATTTATGTGTGGCTACTTGGAGAATGAACCAGCTGTAAGAACGCGATTGGTCACTCACGATTGTCACAGTGAAGGAGAATTTTATCATGCGTTCCTCTCAGCATATTGGTCTCAAGCTACACAATACCGATTAAAACATAGCATCATAATGATGAAACATTTCGAACAATCTGAATTTTCCAGTCTTGTGAAATATTTTGAAGACATGTTGCACAAGAATCAGTACCTGTCAAACCCATACAGCCCCTCAGAACTCATACGCATTTGCTTAATCAAATTACCTGAACATTTACGACATATTATTTTGGCAGGACGTTGCAAAGACGACACTGAAGCTTTTCAGGGACTGTTACAAGAACTGGAAATTGACACTGACAATCGCGGAACGCGAAAACAGGAGCTCAACAATTACAGATCACATCCGTAACAATTCCGCGATGACAGAAATAATATACGACAAGGCTATTCTTTCAATGTAAATCGTGACCGAAACAGACACCACCTGTATGACAACCGTTGGCAGAGTAATAATAATTACAGGGAAAGATCACCTCTCCACAGTAATGACTATCACAGAGACAATCAGAGAAACAGACAATATGGGAACCAAAATAATTATTATCAAGGGAGACAGAACACCTTTAGATGCAACGGTCCAGCGCGCAGTTACGACTCAGGGAGAAATTCTCCACCACGTGACCGACAAGAAAGAAACTATGGAATCTACCGACATGACAACAGACGATATGATCGTAACGACAGACCTGAACTGCATCAGAACTGGCGGGATTCAAACAGAGCAGCACACTCTCGTCACGGTGAATTTTTAGAAGTTAGGTCTCCAAATCCCAATAACGACGCGCGCCAACAAAGAGACAATAGGCAATGACTCACACCGCTGGCAGCCACAAAACATACTTATGAAACTGACGACACAGCTGCCGTAGCTAGTAATTACGTAAAAATGGAAGACATTAGGGACATCTTACTCCAGGAACACGACGTAAAACATAATAACATTGCATATCCTGTGATTCACATTACTGTAAATGACGTAAAATTTACGGCAGTTCTTGACTCTGGCAGTCCCATTTGAGTAATTAGTGAAACAGCTTTTAGCAAATGCAACAAATCGAACGATTGCCCTACATTTCCGTTATGTAAGATTAAATTACAGGGTGGAATCTTTGGAAAAAGTGTAGATGTACGCCAACAAACCAACTTAGAATTCTTTTGTCAAAGCCACAGCTTCTCTATGAACTTTCTTATTGTTCCATTATTATTGACAGAAATTATACTGGGAGTAGACGTTTTGAATGAATACAAAGCAATCTTAAGCTTTCACGATGCTGAAATAAGTTTAGAGAAAGAAGGTAAGTCAATAGCTTTGAAATTTGAAGACTGGCTCTCAAACCATGATGAGGAAATTAATCAGCTTTACCTTCTGTTAGATAACAGTTCGGAATTTTCTATGGAACTAGACACTAACAATCACTCTGCAAGTACTGACAGGGATGGTATCGACGGCATATTTGAAGCTAATGAGTTAATTCAGAATAAAATTCAAACAATTGAGAATTGTAATGACACTGATAGGCAGGACCTTTTTGAGATTTTACAAGCACATTCCACAGTTTTTACTCACAAAACAGGAACAATCAAGGGATTTTTGAAAGTCAGATTGCGTTGCGCTAAAAATATTGTGTGTCAATTTAAGCACAGTCTTGCATAATTTTTCTAAGAGGACGTTTCAACTTCAAGAAGAATATAATAATTCCAGTCCCAAAGAAAGCAGGTGTTGACAGATGCGAAAATTACCGAACTATCAGTTTAATAAGCCACAGCTGCGAAATATTAACGCGAATTCTCTACAGATGAATGGAAAATCTAGTAGAAGCTGACCTTGGGGAAGATCAGTTTATATTCCGTAGAAATATTGGAACATGTGAGGCAATACTGACCCTACGACTTATCTTAGAAGACAGATGAAGGAAAGGCAAACCTACGTTTCTAGCTTTTGTAGACTTAGACAAAGCTTTTGACAATGTTGACTGGAATACCCTCTTTCAAATTCTAAAGGTGGCAGGGGTAAAATACAGGGAGGGAAATGCTATTCACAATTTGTACAGAAACCAGATGGCAGTTATAAAAGTCGAGGGGTATGAAAGGGAAGCAGTGGTTGGGAAGGGAGTAAGGCAGGGTTGTAGCCTCTCCCCGATGTTATTTAATCTGTATATTGAGCAAGCAGTAAAGGAAACAAAAGAAAAATGCGAAGTAGGTATTAAAATCCATGGAGATGAAATGAAAACTTTGAGGTTTGCCGATGAAATTGTAATTCTGTCAGAGACAGCAAAGGACTTGGAAGAGCAGTTAAATGGAATGGACAGTGTCTTGAAAGGAGGATATAAGATGAACATCAACAAAAGCAAAACGAGGATAATGGAATGCAGTCGAATTAAGTCGGGTGATGCTGAGGGAATTAGATTAGGAAATGGGACACTTAAAGTAGTAAAGGAGTTTTGCTATTTGGGGAGCAAAATAACTGATAGTGGAAGTAGACAGGATATAAAATGTAGACTGGCAATGGCAAAGAAAGCGTTTCTGAAGAAGAGAAATTTGTTAACATAGAGTATAGATGTAAGTGTCAGGAAGTCGTTTCTGAAAGTATTTGTATGGAGTGTAGCCATGTATGGAAGTGAAACATGGACTATAAATAGTTTGGACAAGAAGAGAATAGAAGCTTTCGAAATGTGGTGCTACAGAAGAATGCTGAAGATTATATGGGTAGATCGCATAACTAATGAGGAGGTATTGAATAGAATTAGTGAGGAGTTTATGGCACAACTTGACTAGAAGAAGAGACCAGTTGGTAGGACATGTTCTGAAGCATCAAGGGATCACAAATTTAGCATTGGAAGGCAGTGTGGAGGGTAAAAATCGTAGTGGGAGACCAAGAGATGAATACACAACGTAGATTCAGAAGGATGTAGGTTGCAGTAAGTACTGGGAGATGAAGAAGCTTGCACAGGATAGAATACCATGGAGAGCTGCATCAAACCAGTCTCAGGACTGAAGACCACAACAACAAGAACAAAAACAACCTGTACTACAAAAGCAGGGTAGATAAGTATTTTTAATAAATTGTAAATAATAATGCATGGGAACTACAATCTATAACCACACCTATATACAGACTGAATTACCATAAGCTATGTATATAGAATGCCCAATTTACTTCAATTGATCACTAAGGTTTATACTTCATTTTAATATTTCTCAACAAAACGTGACGATATTTGATATTTGTAGTCTGTAACGTTGCTTCTGATACTTTTGTTGTGTATAACACTTATACTAAGACATTTTTATTTTTAAGATGCTAAATTTTACTTTTATGTTACACCATACGTGGCAGTGTGTTTGAGATACATACATTGTTTACATTTTCAGTGCTTCTTAAATAAAACGTTATTGTCATAGAATTACTATTACCTAATCATGCTTTTAGCCTGTAATATATGAGAAGTTCCATGGAAGGAAGCATAAAGTGTTCTCCCGGGCTACTACCAGCAGATGTCGTTCAATTCTTCCCAAATTAGAAACACTATGCGGTATATATCTAACTTCAGCGTCTTTGAGCAGCCAATACTTATGCCGTGCTAACCAGGTATGGCATTCTTATGAAAGGACAGCAGCATTTTGTCAGATATAACTGCTCATCCACAGTAAGGAATTCCAATGG
This sequence comes from Schistocerca cancellata, assembly GCF_023864275.1. Lineage (NCBI taxonomy): Eukaryota > Metazoa > Arthropoda > Insecta > Orthoptera > Acrididae > Schistocerca > Schistocerca cancellata. Next base: position 1,224,581,100 of record NC_064626.1, on the reverse strand, counting down.
TTTGCAGCATGCAATATAGTTATCTATAAACATATACCACATATCAGGTGGGAAGCAAAGCATGTTCGCTTATTTACGTTTACTGAACGGTAGCTCTGATGTTCAAGTGAAAAAATTGCAAGATTTAAAAATGACTACATGATTATAGATGCTTCCAGCTACACAAATTATCACCGAGTATACCCAGTGCTTTGTTTCAGTACATGTTTTCACCAGGCGCAATATATCATTACTTGTGAATTCGCTAAGTGCACTAGATGGGGTTTCTTCCCTAAGAACATGCCCTCCTCCCCCCCCCCCCCTCCCGTAGGTCCCGGGAGTGTCTTGAATAACATTTTGCTAACTCATCCTTCCTCCACAGTTTCATATGGAATGCTTACCCATACCATTCCATTAGTCCCAAACTCTAGGCGACTACTCTCAGCTCTCCTTCATTTTGTACTGCAATACCTGCAACATTTAGATATTATGAAAAAAGCTATGAAAATAATATAAAATGAATTTTATATTTTACAATTATGCTAATTCTAACATTTTACTCATCTCTTCCTCTCCCCCTACGAAGAGTACCAATAGTTGCAGGTGACAAACATCTGTCTAAACACTCTACAGCAGCACTGTGGTCTGTATATTAGGTTTGTGTTTGTTGACTAACAAAAGGGCAAAAAAATTTAAGGTGAAATGCATATCTGTGAGAAGTGGTCGAATTACCGCCATAGGGAGCCAAAGGTAAATGTGTAAGGTTGTGACAAAATTTGCAGTAACAAAGCAAGTTATAAACCAAAAATTAAAGAAAACTATTAAAAGCCATGAAATCACTGGAATAGACCATTAAAGACAAAAGTCCTGAGTTCGAGTCTCTGTCCGGCGCACAGTTTTTATCTGCCATCAAATTTCATATCAGCGCACACTCCGCTGCAGAGCGAAAATCACATTCTGGGATTTAATAAAATATTTTTATTTACTTACTAAAACATGACCACTACCTAAATATTGTCTTTGAATACGCTTCTGACGGATGATGAATGCAATGTATGTTGTAATGGTAAAAGTGATGTACCCGTAATTACAGTTTAACAGTTTTCTGATGTTTTTATTTTACTTGTACTGTGAAATCTTGCTTCTTGATAAATTTCATGATTCTACGTCAACGGGATGTACGCTATAGATTTTGATGAATGACTTTGCGAGTTTCAAAATATGTAACGTAAATGGCCAAATCATTTGATTCAACTGACTTACAAGCTTGAATGTTGTATACAGCCAAGGGCTCATAGATTTTAGTATGCGACATAAATCTGAACTTGATACGGCAACCTGTTCCAGAGTGAAAGGGGTCTTAACACAGACAGAGAGATGGTTAAAAAATGGTAGAGAAATATTCTTTTCCTGTGGCATAATTACAAATTAGCAATTTTAGGATTTTTCCTTCACTTGTAATGCGAAAATGTGCTTCTCGGCCAATTTCATGATTCTTGGTCTACGGGAAGTACCCTATAGTTCATGTTGAGTGAATTTTCGAGTATCAAAATACTTGACAAAGTGGCCGTATCTTGTGATTAAACTAGAAGCTTAAAATTTTCAGTCTCCCGAGCGACCATACGCTCTATATGTGACGTAATTTGAAACGCTCCTGAGAAAAAGACAGCCAGACAGTCATACCGACTGTTAACAAAGCGATTATACAAGGATTACATTTTTACAGACAGACACGGAACAATAAAAATGATCGTCTTTGGGCGATCTATATAGCCTCAATGTTTGTCGGTGAGATCCTGAAACACCCCGTATAGCATGACCATACCATTAGAACATTAATCACATCTGAAGATGTCAATAGACTGACGAAACCGGTAATGTGAACACTGTAATTACAAGGCAGCCTTCATGTGATAAATAAGTATTAAATACTGTTTCTTTGTCGATGCTTCGCACTTCTGTTGCCGACACGTTGTTTTGAACGTAGAGGTGTATAACTACAGCGGAAAGTTACGGCAGTGCGTCTTTGTCCAGAGCGATACGATTCACTTTCCCTGATTACAGAGCTGTTAGTTTTTTTAATATCATGTCCCTGAACAGGAGCTGAGCACGTGTTACTTCATAGAAACATTTTGGGCATATGCAGATTGGGTAATATTGGGCAATAATGTCGTTAATGATTGCGTCTGTGAGTACTTTTGCCGCACGCATTGGAGTTCGCCCCTACGCTTCATTAACTTCATGTATTTTTTTTTAAATCACAAAATTTTCGCTGTGGACAGAGATACATTTTTAATTAACGGTGGGTGGCGTGGCGGAGCCATCGGTCGCGTGGCACGGCCGGCCGACGCCCCCACAATGCCGCGCGCGTCTCGTGGTGGCTGAATAATTACCCGCTGATTGGTGATTGATGAAGGGCTCGAATCAAAGGCGCCGGGCGCCCGCTGCAAATTGAACGCGTCGAATTAAAGTAACAAATCAGCCGCGCTCCCGCGTATTTTTTAAGCCGCCTGTAGATCTCTCACCTGGTCCATCCTTCACTGAAATAATAACGCTGTTTGCGGCGAAAGTGATTTGCACGGGCGCGGGACGCCTGTCATGGGCGATGGAATATTAAAAGGGAGAGAAATATGACTGACGACTGAGGTACGCCAGTCAGAATCCGGCGGGACGATTTAGACGTTGATGATGTGAGTATTCGATCTTTGGGGAAACGCCTGTGCAGTCGTTCTCGATATACGTGGTGTTCTCATTGAAGCTGAACGAGACACCGTGTCTATGCTTCTCTAATTTGGTACTGATCCGCTAAAAGGGCGTGTACCAGGTACCTGCATTTCTAGTACACGTCGGAAGGTCACCCAATCGATATAAAAAGTATTCAAGTCACTGTGTACAAGATGGTTGAGAGACTTTAGAGGTTCAGTTTATAATGTAAATTTGAAAACACCTTCAGTCGTCGATATTTTGAACTTAATTTACTTATAAGACCAGTTTCGGCGTTTTACTACTCCATCTGCAGGCCCCTGTGCAAAGACAACAACGGTGATGACAGTGTAAACTACAAAGTAACAGGGCTGGTTGAAACGTCCCCTTAGAACAATTGTACATGACTGTGCTTAAACTGACACACAATATTTTCAGCGCAACGCAATCTGACTTTCAAAAATCCCTACAAAAGGATGGCCCTCACTAACATTAACCTATACCTTTCACAAATCACTTACCTCACCAAAAATCTTCGTTACTCGAACTACTGCAATACAGCGAGCTCCACTACTGCCAGCTAAATAAAAGATTCAAACTAGGTTATACGAGAAAAATACAGAAAGCATGTTTGGATAGGATTTTTTGGTGGAAGCAAAGGTTGAAATAAGACGAACGATCTATGGAATGAAGTTTTGGGTTGGACTGCAGTACCAAATGTTACACTGAAAACAAACCCTGTCCTTTCCTTTTGTGTTATCCCACTATGTGTTTGTGTACCCTTGTGTATTTGTTTTCTTCCTGTCTCTGTGTAGTTTCATAGAATTTTTTCTTCTTTTAATATTAAGCTACATTCACTATGATGAGGAATACTGTTCTCCTCAAATATAATTGGCGTTAATAATATGTTATTTACCTTGTAAATATGCTTAGACATTATTTATTCTGATTTGTTTTAATGCTCATGTGTGAAGATGATGTTTCAATAACTATTCTGATCTTTTATGTATTTACTTATGTCATAATTCCTGTAACACTGATGTATATGTTTATTTCTATTCTGTTGTAAAGCCTGTACTACTAATGTTATCTGTATTGTTATGTTCTTTAATGATGTATTTTGTACCTTTGTAATTGTATTCTTATGTTATAAAATTGTAATTGATACCAGTTCATCATATTATTAACTTGTTAGTTACATTTCACTGCACACTTTTCTGTTGGTCATAGTATATGGACAATATGTGAGAAGTAGGGACTGTTAGTGTTTGCACGTGTGTTACTAATTCAGCAAGGGACTGGATAACAGCATTGCTGGTTCTAAGAACAATGCCAAAAACTTTGTGAGTGCACAAGTGGTGGTTATGGACTTGCTATATTAACTGCAAGACTCTTCAATGGTGATTGTGCACCTGCACAGTCACAACAGATGGCTGCTGGCCATCTCTACAAGGACTACAGTCGTTCTACACCTTTGATGACTCACCAATACCACAATCTCTACCAGGACTACAGTGGGCCTGTCCACAATTTCTACAAGGACTGCAGTGGGTCTGCACCTCTGGTGGCCCACCAATACCATACTCTCTACCAGGACTACAGTGGGTCTGTTCTGTGATGACCTACCTACCAATCTTCTTCAAAACGTCGAATGACTCTGCTGTGGGTTTGCTCTGTTGTGGCCCATTACCTGTCTGCATGTCAAGAGTCAGCACTGTCTTTCCGTTGGAAGGACAACACTACTTCTTCAAGACTGCATGGAAATCCACTACTTTTGTGTGCAATTTCTTTTACTAATGAGACTTTGTGAAAAAAAACTGTAATTACTATTATGATGAATGATCAGGACTGAGAAAATTTTAGCTTTTGACCAACAAAAAGGATGGCCCTGACTAACATTAACCTATACCTTTCACAAATCACTTACCGCACAAAAAATCTTCGTTACTCGAACTACTGCAATACAGCGAGCGCCACTACTGCCAGCTAAATAAAAGATTCAAACTACTGAAGGCACTAACTACTGATAGGCATAGTTAGCAAATGAAAGATTTTAATAGAGAACAAACATTGTATTTACCTTAATAGTGTTGAAAAACCATAATATACATAGCAGTTCATAATATCCAGTATAACAAATTTCAAAACTCCGCCATCTCTCTCCTCACATCCACCACTGCTGGCGGCTCACCTCCAACTGCGCATCATTCATAAATGAAGGAATAAAACGATATTGCGTTAGCTTCACCGTAGCTTACATTAAATAGATGGCACCTTACCAGTTCTGTGACATTATTTTGAAGTAACATTAAATTCTTGTTTTCATTGGTTTTTAGTAGCATATAGTACCTGGTGATACCTGCGGTTAACGTGGGGGTGATTTGCGAGAAATGGTACTACATTTTACTCTCATATGACAACGTATAACTAAACATTTTACCCTCACAGTGTATTCATCAGTATACAGCTGTGAAGGTTTTGCTTCGACGCATTAACATGCCTTGACACGAGCATTGCATACTAGACGTTCGTCAACATGTGACCCTGTAGTCATCTATGAATGACTTGTAATTTTAAACTTCGGTTAGAAGGGTCACTTTATATATATTGTTCCTTAGTTCGTATTCGTACAGCGATCAATTGTACGCTCCTGTTATTCCTTAATATATCATTGATTTTGATGTTACACTCTGTAGAGTTTGGAGTTTGTTAAATGTTTGCTACATATTAGCAGTGTATTTAATTTATTTCTTACATCGCCGCTCTTATTACATAGTTTGTCTGTCATTATTGCTATTGTCTTTACACAGGAGCCTGCAAATGGTGTACTGAAATGTCGTAACTAGTGACATAAATAGATTACATTGACGGATGAAAGTATTTTTAATTTTTGCACTTTTTTTACAGGAAAAAGTGTTCGTTGAGGCACACTTTCCTTACAAGTATTGTTGTTAATCCACATCTTTATTTATTCGCTTATTTGACTGGAATTATGCACATCTGCCCAGTGTAACTTCACAGGGTGCCTCAAAAGGGTATGGTACAATTAAGATATTCACACCGGGTTTGGCTTATATGACATGATCTCAGAAAGTTGTTATGCCATTCAATCCATTTCATTATGTGCGCCTTACGTGGCACGTACATCATCCAGTCTGCATACAAATTTGGTCCACACTTGGATCAACATATCCGCATCAGCTATGGAAATGCAGAAGAGAATGGGCTCTTTAAATGACTGATGTTGTTGAGAGACGTTTGATAGTGTCTGTCTTTGACATATTCTCATAGAAGGAAATCCATATGTGTAGTGTCAGGCATCTAACTTGACCACACCTGTCAATCCAGCGATCTGGGAAAACCAGGTCTAGAACATTAACGTTCCCTGTCTTCATAAAACTCCTGTCAAACCGACAAAGTCTGCGAGGCTGGTTTATTCCTAAACCGTATTCGGAAGTTATTTAGGACTGTGTCCGATTTTATGCGAACAAAGTGTTCTACAAATTCAGCCCTTTCTTCAACCTCCGTCATTTTATTTCACTCATGAGGACCTGAAATACATACAAACAAAACTCTCAATGTCTGTCTGTCCCATAAGCCAAACATTGTGTGAATATCTCAATTAATTTGGGTGCTACTACACACTGGAACTTTGGATGATCTCGGATTAAATGTGGCATGAGGGATAGATAACATTCCAGCAGAATTTCTAATCCAACTGGGAGAAGTGGCCACAAAATGACTATTGACATTGGTGATTAGAATGTATGTGACTGGCGATATACAATCAGACTTTCGAAAAATCATCATTCACAGAGTTTTGAAGATAGCGAGAACAGACAAGTGCGAGAAGCTGGACAATAACATGCATTATACCACAAAGAAGATGTGGTATCACAGCAACCAAAGTTGTCAATCTGTGCAGCAGAATGTCTACTATAAGTCACATAAATCATCACCTTCTAGAACAAACAATTCAGGAGATACCTAGACGTAACTGAAAACGTGCTCTTGGAAACTGTAGAAATTTCTTGTGCAGTATATTGTTAAAAAGCAAATTGAAATTACTTACATTTATCCTAAATCAACGAAAAATAACGAAAATTAAACAGGAATCTCCAAGCAAGGGTTCTCCACCAAAAATAAAAATCAATGTTTTGTACCCATACCGTCTTACGTAGTCCACTTAAAGATAAGTAACACCAAAATCCCATTCAATTTCTCATTGTTAAAAAGAGCATTTGCGAAGTGTTCTGATGTACTGATTTATACCATTCATAGCTACAATGTTTGTGATATTTTCATAATGTGGGGTCACAGTCATAATATATTTCTTTAAAGTCAGTACCGCCATTAGACTGTTTTCTTTATTTGCAGTGTTATATTTACACGATCATGATTACTACTTTTAAGTGCCATTATTGTGTTGTATTACGACAGTATGCCATCTTAAGCAATGTATAACATTAAAACTCTTGATAATGACACTTTAAATCCGTAATCATAATCGTGTAAATGTAACACTTCAAATAAAAAACAGTGTAATGGCTGTACTGACTTTGAAGAAACAATGTTTGTGCTTACAGTGTGTCTGAATCTTCATATTGCGATGTTTTCAATCATGGGTGACAGTAACCATCAATGACGTATCCATGCCCCGACGGCCTAAAATTAAGATACAATATTAATCTCTTCCTGCCGCAGAATCACGAAATGAGCGAACATAAGCGCTGTGAAGTCTACGACATGCGGAAGTCTGGGCCGGTCCTTGAGGGATGCTAGGATAGCCGAAGTAGTTCAGGCAACCGCTCGCAATAATACGGGTTCGAGTCTCGGTCCAGCACAAAGTTTCATTTGTCACAAACAGCTGACGTCCATCCGGATTCGCAAATGCGAATTCATTTGCAAGTACTTATTCATTTGGGTCTGGTAATTCCATTGTCAAAGAAGAGGGAATGTGATGGAATTGTATTGTTTTATAAATTAGTTTATATTATACTTCATAAATGTAACCAAACATTTTTTAGCTTCTAAGCTAATAACTTTTCTCTATATGCTACGTTTTTTATTGTTGTACTTAAGTTTAATGTTGACAGCTAAACACACTGCACTAGAGAAAGTACGCAAAAATCCTGAACACAAACATTTAAAATAAATACAATTATAATTTTTGTGTCGCTGTCCGTCTAAATTGATAATTTATAATATTTACCTCATTTCTAAACCACGCGAATTCTATTTGATTTACGGTAAACTGAAGGTTTACTGTACGAGGGAGAAAGTGGCCCGGATTTGAGCCTTATGGAAGCGTATTGGCGATTTTTCCCAAGTTAAACACATTGTCAACATATATGAATTACGTAATATAGTGTTTTGTTAGTAACACATTAGATACTGTGTCACCTTCTTACCATATGAAACCTTATTGCCATTTAACCTCCATTTATCTAAGGAGGGAAACTGAAAATGGAAATGAAGTCCCATGCTTCTTTACAGAGCGTAGGGGAACGATGCGGGAGACCCGCACCGCCTTACTAGGCAAGGTCCTAATGGAGGTGGCTTGCCGTTGCCTTCCTCCGACCGTAATGGGGATGAATGATGATGCTGAAGGCGACACAACAAAACTAGATTCCACTTAACTTGGGATTTTTGGAGGCTGAGTCGACGTCTACTTCAAAACAACGTGCACAATGTTATTGCTTGCTGTTTTGTAATGACAGTGTCCTGGTGTTGTGCCTTTTCACTTCAGCAAGGTTGCAGGTATTCATCTGTCTAATAAACAGATATTTTCAGCAATGGTTAGTACTTATTTGGCGTATGGCTAATACAGTCATATCATAAAATTAAATTACATATACACATGTACATATTTACCTACAAGAAACTTAAGTTTGGCTTTACAACTTCAATCCAGCGCACTGCATCTGGAGTTGCTAGCAGGAAGTCCTCTACGGTACCGTGAAAGGCTCGAATCTGCATTCACTGACAATGTTATGAACAGTTGCATGGGGGCTTTATTAAATAAAAAATAATGCAAATATTTTTAGTAGCTGTATGTCCGATTACGCAAGTCTCGTAAACGGCTGGCCCTGACTAGTTTTAGTACGCAATCTGACTGCTTAGAATGACAACAAAGAATGTAAGAAAATTTCTGTTAGCACAATTAATTACTTGGCCACTCATACGTTGCCCGTGGCTCATGAACTAGGACATGGCTACAGGAACCCACACCATGAACCACATAAATTTATACAGCTTCCATAAAACCTCCAGCTCATGTGACTTCTATGATGTTTCTTGTACTAAAGTCGCTCGTCGAATTACTGCAGTTCATTTTCTTATGTTAAAATATACAGCACTGAGCGTAAGCAAAACAAGCAATAGCGAGTAAATATACCAGTAGTGAACAGAATGTCAACAAGTGGATGCAGCACAATTCTTACAACGAGGCTCTGCCAAGCAAACAATCTATAATCAATACAATAGTGTGACCTAAACTCTATGTTCATACACAGTATATCAGCATTTCTATATACCAAATTAAAGTATAGTTATGACAACAAGCAGAAATGTGTAAATATGCAATCCATACGCATAGCAGTAAACATATATCTTACGTACTAAACAGGTCATTAGCATTGTATCAGCGTAAGCAAATAAATGTTCATATGTAATCTTAATAAGTAAACATGAAGGCGCAAGCAAATAAGTAAACATGAAGGCGCAAGCAGATAAATCACAAAGTATAACTTACATACCTAACCACATCAGCACAATTAATCAGGTGACAATTATAATGTAAATAAATAAGCACAGGAGGCACATAATAAAAAAAATATGACATAAGTGAAAAAGCATAGCAGCCAAGCGATGCATAATATACACAAGTTAAAACTCAGTTCATTAATAATCATTGTCAAAATCAGTTAACATACGCAAGCACGTCGATTCACAAGTAATTTCATAGAACATGTAATTAGCACAAAGTATGAATCACGTAATCGCGAGCAGTAAATTACGTCTAAAGTACGTACCTAAGTGGAAATATGTTACCTGAAAAATAAACTCAATTAATAATTACCTTTTTAGTTTATTACTTTCTTCTTCGAAATGACATTTTTCCTGAAATTTTCTCGATAGCAAGTCGTCTTAACGTCGGACACGCACAGAATTTACCTAAAGTTCTTAAATATTTTATAGAACCGTATCCTGAAAAATACTGAATGTTAATAACAGAATTCATCAAGTCACTATAGCTTTATACTGAATTTAGTCGGAGAAATTAGACTGTGTATTTATTTACGGCTGTCAGTGCATTCGCACTGAGCGCTCGATCAGCTGTAGGCGCGTGACGTAGGAAGTGATTGTTTGCGGTCAACGACTGCCCTGTGCGGCGCGCAGACTTGACTGTTGCTTTGAGTATATGCCGCCGCCAAAACACAGCGCGGTATCCTTGTACTCTCCGCATGTTTACATGTACCTGTTAGTTTCTCACAAGTATGTCATTCTACAAAAATTTTTCAAAAGTATATCATTCCACAAAAATTTTAACGTTAGATATATGATGTATTCCCTTAGAGCGTCGTGATTTAGGAGTTTCTACTTCTACAGTGTTATCATGAATAATTTTGCGAATTCTATATGGACCGTTATAAAGCAGAAAAAATTTCCGACACAAGCCTTTTCCTTTGTGAGACAAACGATGAGACTTAATTAACACTTTCTGACCAACTGACAAAATTTTTAAACGACCAGGATGTTTAGCTGATTTCTCTCTTCTAGCAGCAGCAGATGCAATATTTTGCAAAGCCAGGTTCACAACTTCAGAATGCCGCAGTTTCCGTGAGGGCGGAAAAGGAACGATTTCAGAAATGCGATTTGTCGGTGCTTTATTTTTTAATATCAGTATAGGTGGTAAAGAAGTTGAGTCATTAGGAAGTTAATTCAGAATGTTTTGAAAAATATGAGGATACTGATCCCAAGTTCTGTGATTCTGATGACAATAAAGACGACACAATTTATTGATTTCCTTCATCCATCTCTCTGAAGCGTTAGATTGAGGGTGAAAAAGTGAAATGAAAATTAGTTTAATCGTACGACGCCGTAGAGTACGAAGCCAAATTTTAGAACGAAACTGTGATCCATTATCTGATATAACCTTATCAACATGACCCACTTCTTTAAGAAAATGTTTGATGAAAGCGTTAGATACTGAACGAGCTGTTGCTTTGCGTAACGGTGTAAAACACACATATTTTGATGTAAACTCCACTGCTACGAAAATGTACGCAAAACCATTAGTAGAACGAACCACTGGACCGAACAAATCAACTGCAGCCATGTCCTTTAATTTCGCTGGAATGACAGGAAACAACGGTGCTCTGTGAGAAATTGTTGGCGGCTTAGCCTTATGACATAATTTGCATTTGGCAAGAACAGATCGAATACGTTTTTCCATATTACTGAAGTAGCAATTTTCTCGCAATTTATGAAAGCATTTTCTGGGACCAAAGTGTGCATAACTGAAATGCGTATACCAAATCAGCTTATTAACCCACTCATCAGGAATACAAACTAACCAGAGTTGTCGACCGATTTTCGTTTAAAAAGAATTTTTCAGACAGTTCGCAAAACGAGGTGTGGCCAAATAGTCCAATCTAACAAAGCGTCTAAGAAAATTAGAGACACCAAGGAAACCACGAACATCACGTTTTGTGGAAGGAACAGCATAATTACGAATAGCGTCTAATTTCTCTGGATCAGGAAGAATACCTTCTGTAGAAATAATGTGACCAAGAAATTTCACCTGAGAACGACCAAATTCAGATTTTTCTAAGTTCACCGTAATGCCAACTCTTGCAAAAATACGTAATAATGAATCCAAAATTTTGTTGTGCTCACTCCAAGAATGTTTAGCAATAAGAATGTCGTCGACATAAGAAGTAATATTGTCACGAAGATAAACAGGTAAAATTTCATTTAAGCTACGAATGAATGCTGCTGAAGATACAGTAAGTCCAAGGTAATTTCTGAAATCACTTTCAGGTAAAATAGTCATATCAGGTTATTGTTTACTTACTCTCTAGATAGATTCATAGTCGAAGAGTTGTTTTGACAGATGCAAAGAATAGTGAAAGAGTAGGCAGCGGTACAGAAAACTAAAAGAGAAATAGCACCACTACAGCTCGGGGCCCTATGCTCGCTACGGCACATATTCACTTAGAGTAGTGAATCCCCTGAGGACATTAATAGCTGCACATAATTTTCAGTTTGTGACTTAGTGGCAATTTTAGCGGAAGTGCGTACAGAAATTGAGCTAACCAAGAACATGGATGTATGTCATTCTTAGATTTGCGAAAGATCTTAAATTCCAGAACAGTTAAAAAATGTTTATAGTCAAAGTTTTCGCCTCGTGGCGACAAAGACCTACCGCGTCTGTCCCAGTCCCAATGACGATTATTGTCAAGTTCGCGCGCCTGGCGATCTCTTGTTGCACCCCGTAAATGAAAGAAATTATTTTCTTCAAAGCCCTCTGCTATCCGTGATTCAAAATTTCTTCTGCTATCTTTTCCTACGATTTCGCCTTCGATCTGTTTGACTTGCTTTCGTAATGCCTCAACTTCCCTTTTAACGCGTTCATTAAATTTTCCCTGATTTTCAACATGCTTATTTATGTTCTGGTACTCTTCGGTTTCTGCAAATGGCAATGGTGCTGTATCATCTGAATCTCTGTCCCCATTTAAACTAAGACTTGTCAATTTATCTGAAATCTCCTCAACTCTTTCCGATAAATCACCTATTTGTTCTTTCTGTTTATTTACGTCTTCCGTAAGTGTCGCGACTCGGGTTTCAGTATTAACACATCTAGTATTTAACTGTTCATACTGTTGTGTTAGGTTATTTAATCTGTCATCTGGTACGGATTCCTCGATTCTCTCAAATATTTCTTCCTTATCTTTTGCACGTTGTAAATTTAACTCTGAAAATTTCTGTACTATCACGCGATCTCTTTCTTCCTGTTCTCTATCCTGTTCCCTTTGTCTAATCTCTACTGCAACTAATCTATTATTGTGAGCATTCAAAATCGGTTGTACTTCTTCTCTGATTTCTTTCTTTAATTCATCTTTCATATTTTTGGAACATGTCCCTATTCGTGAATCTAACCGTGTTTCCAAAGTTCCCATCTCTGTTTCTAGCCGTGTTGCCACCGTTTTCAATTCAGATCCTAACTGTGATCCCAATGAGTCTAACCGTGTTTCCATTGTTCCCATCTGTGTTTTTAATTCAGACCTAAATTGTGTTTCCATTTGTGCTCCCAAATTTAATAGAGCACCCATCAACTTGCGACCGAACCGCTGAATCTTTCCATCAGTAAATGGGGTATGTTCTCCACTGACTCGGTTGTTTTAACCCCCTCCACTGACAGAATGACCCACTTGCCAATTCAGTATGTATAAAACCAATACGGACTTGTAGCTGTCACGCCTTTGCGCTTACTGCTACGTATTTTAACTGTAAATAGCTCAGTCCCAATGGTAAGAGGCAGTAGTGAATTCACGTAGTTAATATTTGAATCCAGCACAGCTGCCACAAGCTCAGCTCACCTTTACTCCACTCCTACCCTCGCCATTGCACCACATTAACTAGGTGCTACGTGGATCTTGCTAAATTCACTTGCGTATACATTTTTGACCGTTACTCGCCAGTATTTACCTAATGATTAGTACACTCCTAACCGGACTATTTCCCTAAGAGCTGTGATGATTAACCGGGTTCGATCCACAGCCTACAGTGCCCTACATTTCACACGGTAACACTGCCTACCTGACCCACTTAACTTGGTAGTGAGCTTATGCATCCAATCACCACTGCTAGCAGCAGTGGATAATCCTATCAGCACGACGAGAGCAGCAGACTTACCGTCGAATCCTCCTGAAAATACTTATAACTACGGTCGCCAGCTCTGAAGGAGCAGAAGAATAAATCAATTGTTGGGCTCGTTTCAAAGTGAAATGGCTTGAGTTGAATTTAAACTTAATTCTGAATATTACTATTTCTGATCATTCTAGATGATTCTAAAAAGCAAATACTCTCTCAATTTCTGTGAGTTGGCTTGGTAATTGCTACCAAGACAGGTTATGCAACTTTGGTTAACAAAATTCTATCCTTCAACTTATTTAATGATTTTGGATATTACTCTTTGGACCATTGATACAGAATTAGTTAAGTGACTTTACTTGAAAGGTTGCTTAGAAAAATTTAAGTAACTGTAAATAGGCGACTCATTCTGGTGTGACCATTGCTCTTTTCAACATTCTTATACGCTAAAGTATTCTACAACCAAATGTAAATGAAAGAGGCGATGGTGGCCTCAGTCTGATTTCACTATACTATGTTTGAGGTTACTACACTTTACAATGAACAACATGCGTCGTAATTTTACTCATTACTATATTCTGTCCTCGGCACTTGCATAAAAGAAAACTGGTATTCTCCTTTTACATGTATACAAAGTTCGACTTAACAATTGCAGGCAGTCTTGCCTTGGGTAGACGTGTCGGTGCTGGTGGTGAGATGCATGTGGCTAACGCAGCTCTTCATGCCTCATGCCCTTAATGGCGGCTGGAACTATGAGCTGTAGCACTCGTATAAGCTACTGCACGTCTGCCATAAAATCTGGGCACAGGAACTCTTACAATCAGCCCCAGTGGCATAAAGGCGGCTTCAACAACCATTCGTCGCGTTTTACTCCAAAAACGGCGACGATATTCGCCTCTTCGCTGTTGCACAATCACTTTTGCATGAGCACAGTTACGCACGGCCGATCACGTCAACACTCCCCAGGCCATTCCATTGTTCAGTCCCTGTGTCTCCAGCTACTCCTAGCTACGCTCGTATCACCAAGAGTGGGGGCGTTCCCCTACCACCTTTTTACCGAAATCATTTAGTATTTAAGAATATTTATATTTACTACCCTGGAGTTCATACCAGTCATAATAATTTACTACTAGCACTTTACAACATTAAATTATACAGTAATAACTTATAATTACCAAGAAAAAGAATACATTTGACTCCGAGAGCTTAGTGCATTGTCTGACAGGCAGCGCTAATTCCCAGTTTCGCCAATAGATGGCATCAGGGTGCACTCCCTGGCAGTCTCACACAAGCGCGCCCGTTTCAGACGCGCGGGCTCCAAATTACTGTCAGCCCACCATCATTTCAGTTCCGTTACAAACTGCTCCATATCAGCCGGATCGAAATTCTTTTCGCCCCTAACATTTCCCACAAAACTAACTTCCTTGTGCATAGCCATAAAGCTATCTGTGTTCGATACAATTTCAGAATCTTCTATCGTTAATCTCGTACTCTGTGAATTTTCTGATTGAGAAAAATTTTGAAATGGTTCCGGACTATTTTCCCGACTTCTTAAATTGTTTTCCACTTCATTATTCATGATACTGTTTTCCTCTGTTGGCGAGTTCGCCATGTTAACAATTTCGTCATTCTCACTATCCATCATTTTTGCCTTTTTCATAGATCGCGTAATCATTTACAAAACATACAAAGCTCGTCACTGTACGAAAATTACACACAATGACTCCTTCTCTCCAACAATACCATTCACACGAAATGTTTCCCTCAAACACGATTAACGAACAATTGAAATAATTGCACTAGATTGTCAAACCCGTAGACAAGACAACAAATTTAAATTTTGAAAAATACCATTAGAAGAATGCCGATTACCAAATCTACACATGCAAAATAGACTACAATTACTAAGCTACAAATTACTACAACAATACTACTGTCTACTATTTTTGCAATCAGAAGATTCCAAGGGACGATCCGAAGCAGCGGTCGCCACGTGCATGGGGGCTTTATTAAATAAAAAATAATGCAAATATTTTTAGTAGCTGTAAGTCCGATTACGCTGTTTCGTAAACGGCAGGCCCTGAGTAGTATTAGTACGCAATCTGACTGCATAGAACAACAGCAAAGAATGAAATAAAAATTTCAGTTAATACAATTAATTAATTAAGTCCCCAGCAACTATAAAACCTACGAAACAACAAACACAAGTGTAGCTGTTCTGTATGTGGTAGTATGACTCAACGCACATCTGGCACGGTTCTTCTTCAACAAGACAAGAATTTTTAAATACCAATTATACTGACGTGATAAAAGAAAATTAGAAATACTATAATTGCGCAAGAAAACCAGAATTACACTCTAATACAAGAACACATGCCAGATGCTTTGTTGACTGAACCTGTCATGACACACTATTCAGGACACTGAAAGAATAAAAGAAAAAAGAGTTTATTACCTCCATATATATTGACGAAATGCACTCTGACCATTACAATATCTCCATTAGAACAACATCTGCTATCTCTCCCATCAAGCCACTGCATAAAACATGGAACAACACTCTCCACTACCACATCTCACTCTGACTTCACGACAAGCAGTGTCCACCACAACTTCTCGGCAAGCACTGCTTGCCACTACGTCTCAATAATCACTGCCAGTGGAGGCGGCGGAACAATACTCTCTGGTGCGATCTTTGGCGCTGTGGCTCAGTGTAGCCACCTCTCACAGTCTGTTATGAAGCCTCGCAAAAAAATGGTTCAAATGGCTCTGAGCACTATGGGACTTAACATCTGTGGTCATCAGTCCCCTAGAACTTAGAACTACTTAAACCTAACTAACCTAAGGACATCACACACATCCATGCCCGAGGCAGGATTCGAACCTGCGACCGTAGCGGTCACGCGGTTCCAGACTGAAGCGCCTAGAACCGCAAGGCCGCACCGGCCGGCTGAAGCCCCGCAATCACAGGCTGGTTTAGGCAGCTTCTTCCACTTAAAGAGAGCATCCCAGCATCGGCCATGCTCGGTACGGATTCTGTTGAGAGTAGTCCAGGTCTTGCGTGGTATGTCGAATCCACTTCGAAGTTCAGCAGCTGAGAAGATGTTATGCAGGGCACATCTGTCACTTCTTCCCACCGATCTTTCCTTTCTTTTAGAGGTTTGAAATGTTGTGACTTGACAAGACAGCCAAGCCACTATGATTGGTAGCCGAAAGGCACGCGTTAAGCTCACACAGGCTGGCTTGAGGTCTGGAGCATTTAAGAAAGACAGGCTTTAGCAAAAAAGGTCGTAGCTGTTGGAATACCTAACTTTAATCCATAATTGGTGAACATCGGTCTGACAGTACAGGCATCACAAGATGAATAGCAAATGATAATGTCGCCTTGCTAGGTCGTAGCAAATGACGTAGCTGAAGGCTATGCTAACTATCGTCTCGGCAAATAAGAGCGTAATTTGTCAGTGAACCATCGCTAGCAAAGTCGGCTGTACAACTGGGGCGAGTGCTAGGAAGTCTCTCTAGACCTGCCGTGTGGCGGCGCTCGGTCTGAATCACTGACAGTGGCGACACGCGGGTCCGACGTATACTAGCGGACCGCGGCCGATTTAAAGGCTATCACTTAGCAAGTGTGGTGTCTGGCGGTGACACGAAATGAAATCCTTAGCAACCATGTCAGCGGCAGCGCTCGGAGTTGGATGGCGTGATTTCAGTCTCTTACGATTTAAAAGTGGCAGGTCGCTATGCACGGGTAAGTTAGAATTCCTGGAGATCTTGTGGAATTCTCTCATAAGGGCAGTACATCTGTGTAGACCAGGAGGCATTATAGCGGTTAACAGTGGAAGCCAATAAACTGGAGTAGATCTGATTGCGCCAGATATTATGCGCATTGCCGGCTGGATTGGCCGTGCGGTTCTAGGCGCTACAGTCAGGAACCGCGTGACCGCTACGGCCGCAGGTTCGAATCCTGCCTCGGGCATGGATGTGTGTGATGTTCTTAGGTTAGTTAGGATTCAGTAGTTCTAAGTTCTAGGGGACTGATGACCACAGGTGTTAAGTCCCATAGTTCTCAGAGCCATTTGAACCATTATGCGCATTGCCGTATTCAGCTGGGTGTCAACAAGCCTTGTATGATGACTGTTCATCCAGACAGGTGCACAATCCGCAGCACTTGAGTACACCAAGCTCAGAGCTCAAGATCGCAGGGTGGTAGCTGAAGATCCCCAGGTAGTTCCACATAGCTTACGGAGGATGTTGTTTCGAGTTCTCGACTTTTGAGCTAAGTAAAGAAGGTGTTGTTTGAAGCATAGTGTACGGTCCAGGACGACACCGAGTTATTTTGGGTTCCAATTACGGCGAAGAATTCTGCCTCTGAAGCTTACTTCCAGTTTCACGTTCGCCAACCAGTTATCTAAACGGAAGCAATAAACTTCTGTTTTACTCACACTGGTGTGGAATCTCCAGATTTTGAAATAATTATCTAGTGCAGACAGGTCATTGGTTAGAATCTCTTCTGTTGTCTTCGTTTCCTGGTGTCGTACAGCTAGAGCCCGGTCATCGGCATAGCAGTATTTTCTGGAGTAAGTGTCAGGTCGACCAGATAGATACAGGTGGAACAGTAATGGTAAGAGAACTGATCCTTGAGGCAATCCGTTGTTCAGCTTCCTCTCCTTACATATGTTGCTTCCAGTGATTACGTGGAACTTCCGATCGCTTAGCATGGTAACGACAGTGGCCCTCATATTTGCCCGGCTGGGTTCTTTGAACTCTAGGAAAACCAGCAATATTTGCCTACGAATTACAATAAACATAAAATACCATCACTAAATTCTCAGAACACACCGAGCCATCAAACACTATCGCACTCCACTTACAAACAATTGTAGCGGAAACAGACGACAGGCACCACGTAACGTTTTTGCTTGCCCAGTCAGGCAACGAGCATATTTGTTCGTCGCGCGAGAACGAAAAACATAGCGGAGCGGAACGCCACGCGCTGTGCGGCGGAATACACCCACATGGACAAACACTGTGCGGCCGCTGGGAGGTTTTCCAGGGCGGCGCGCGCAGAGGTCGGCCGTGCGCCCGTGAAAGGCCGCTCCACTGCAGCCGCAGGAGCTCTCACGAGTTCCGCGGCGCACTTTGAACACCGGGCACCTAATATTCCCGGCCTTAACGCTCCTTCTCGGATTCCGCGAGGCTTGGTTTTCAATTACATAAGTTTACGAGGAAAATTAAATGGAGTTCGGGAACGTTTCACAGGCGAACGCAGCCAGGCGATCAAAGAGCTTAAACGAAACTGCAGCCGCGACTTCTGAGCCTCTCCCTAGAGGGCAAAGTCGAACTGCCTCATAGCAACGCGCCAGCACCCAGACGTTCTCCCTTTACGTACACTTAAACTTTATGTGGCTGACGCGGAAACTAGACTGTACTAAACTAGAAAATCATGCGTCTTTAAAGAGGCACAGCTCAATGGATATATAACGCCGGAAATGCATATCCTCCTATTTCCATCTATTGTACTACAATTTTTTTCCTTGTTTTGTTACTTCAAGATATGACATTTCTGTGTCTTTGTATATTGTAATTGTTTTAATATTATATATATGCATTTATGTCGATGTATAATTGGTTTGTTTTGTGAATATTATTTGGATTTATACGCTGGGTCTGGCCTAGGGAAAACTATCCTATCGAACGAACACATCGATAGGTCGTGTGTGTGGAGAACCAAAGTGTTTAGGATCTTTGGTAGTGTTAACTCTGTCGCATGGAGCGCGGGCAGTGGGGGAGTCTGGCTGGGGTGGTGCAGTGGAGCAGGTGTGTTGTGTGAAGCTCCCAAGAGTTTCCGCGCTTTCGGGGTTTGGCAGCATGTAATTGCGCTCGACTTGTGTTGATAGTTTCTGACATGGTGTCGCAGACGGGAAGCATTAGCTGGCGCACATCAAGAGCCCGTTTCGTCTGGTGACCGTGTCGAGAAGAAGGCGCGCCAAGATCCAGCTTCTGCAACAGCGACGGCCGACAGTGAGTGACTGTCGCCACCTCCTCGATCAACGGCTTCAAACCTTCAATCAACCAACAAGGAAGACTGGGAGCACGTAAAGTTTTAGAACTGTATGGCAGACCTCAGCTATTCAAACTTTTAAAATTGTTGCATCACAAAATTACAGCAACTTAGCATGAACCTTTGTTGTTCATTGTCCCAATTGCATTACCAAGAAGGGTCCCTTCCTTTTCTGGAATGAACCCAAGTGTCGTTGAAATTCAAACGCCAGCATCATTCGACTTCACAGCTTTAATTTCGAAGTTCAGGTTAAGGTATTCATACCTGGCCACAAAATTTAGATTACACAAGCACAAATTAAGAGTGCGAGTTTTGTTACTGTATTTTAGCTTACCTGTGATTGAAGCTCAGCTTGGTACATACTAAATTTTGCTATTGTTAATTGTTCAGAATCATTTAATTCAAGTTCAAAGTTAAATCTCTTAATTTAAATTGCGTAGATTCAAGTAGCTTTTGAAATGATTGTTGAGGCAGCCCAAGACTAACCGTATTTTACTGAATTTCGATGTGCTTCAGAAAGAAAGCTCACTATTAACTTCAGTCACTAAATTTACTTTCGATTTTCCGCTTTTATTAATTCTTTTGCTAAATTAAGTCAGCGTGTAGCGAAATTTATTACTTCTGACAAACTTTCAGTTTGCACACTACACGTGTCAACCTTCAGTTGCCACGCTTCTAGTGCTAATTATATGTGTAATAACCTTTCTTTTTCAGTTACTATAGTAATCTTCCTTAGCACTGGCGACCGTAATTTCCCCCAAATCTCGAATATCTAATTACCGATAGTTAATTGTTATCGTAACGGCCGCACATTTACTTTCTTTATTAACTTTACCCCTTTTCAAAATTAATTTCCACCAGTGTCATTGGCATTGTTCCTTTCATTTAGATGTAACCCTTTCCTCCCTCTTTACCGACAGATTAACTTCGGTGACGATTGCTTTTCCCAAATTTCCATTAGGTACCTGGTTTAATTTTTCACTGTCATTAAGGTTGATAAGTGCGGGGGAGGTTACAGATAGTTAGAATACTCGGCGATTTCCAGAAACCGAAAAACTGACACAAAATTCTCACCCTGTATTCAAGAAGAGGGCGCTGATGAAGGTAAATATAATGAACCTTTACGGTCGTGACTTACGGGTGAATTCTGTGCTTTGATTTGAGCTGGCAGTTTCGTGTGCATACATAAATAAAGCTCATTCGCCCTGATAACTGCTAAGTCTGTATTGAATCGATACAGATGTTGCATTTCAAACGTTCGTCGACAACAACGTTGTTAGAGAAGAAACACACCTGATCAAGAGAGAGAAATATAAAATTCCACCTTTGACATAGTGATTTCCACCAATAATGTTACCAGATTAACATCAACACAGAGTGGAATCAAAAAGGGGTTATTCAAAGCTCTGGGGGTGTGCAGTATTTCTTGTGGCAGCTACCCTTAAAAATAGACAGACCAGACGGGAAGAAGTTTTTATGTAAGATTTAGGGAGCATACTGCTATCTCCAGTACAAAGTAAGGTTTGAGTGCACTCTTTCAGGAGAGGGGAAGATGGGACACAAAGTTTCTGATGTTGCCACCAGTCTTCAAATACTTCATGACGATAAAAAGTATAATGTTCTAAACATTTGTGAACAATCCGAGATTTTTTGAGAATTGAAAAGAGCCCCAGAAAGTACCCTCAATTTCCAGACAGATTTACATCACGGAAACGACCTAGCCAATCTTGATTGTATAAGTGTATGATGTTTTCGAGCTCCACCATTGTCTTTTATTTATTTAAAAGGTTTTTCAGTTGTGAAAAGACTTTCATTAATTCTAAGGAGACTACATTGGATAGTGCTGACATGTAGGACCCTAGACATTATCAGGAAGTCTTTCGAAATTTCTTCTGCCTTATGCGACTCATAAACAGAGTGTATTATACTCCTTTTTATTGCAGTTTGGTAATTTAAAATGTGCAGCTAGTCCCCAACATTTCAGTCAAGGTAACTGGTTACTTAATATTTGTGTCACTGCGCACTCTCGGCTTTCCACGTAGGCCTCGCTACAGATAGCGGTTAGTTGGCACCGACAACAGCAACGCTTCATCTCAAGGCTGTGTACAAGCGGAGGTAAAGTGTGCCACTAGTGACAGCTGTGTCTCTTTTAATGTTACAAACGCGGCGTTTTTGCTAAGTATTTTAATTATTTTTTATTATAAGTTGTATTAATAGTTACTAGTTCGTACTTCGGTGTTATTACTGGGTTCTTTTGTAGGTTGGCGATAGCCGTAGCCCCCAATACGTTTTATCATAGACGGCTGCATATTCGTGAGGCAGAAGTTTTAAATACCTGCATAAAATTGTTGGGAATGGCTTTATCCGGTTTAAGCAGAATCTTTAATATTTTAACTGTAAGTAGACGCAGACCTTATCGCTTTTAATTGTCCGTTTCTTGGCGTGGCTAAATTTCTGATACGATCTTTTATTCTTTTGTATACAGTGACGCACCTGAAGATGCAAATTTATTTCTCGAAACCGATCGTGTTCTCCAAAAAAGAATTCTAACGGTCGCAGCGGTCTTGTTTATTCAAATCATTAACATCAGGAGCCGATACAGCATCTTTACAGCACAACATTTACCCCGGTTCACGTTAAAGTGTATGAAGACGGTTAATCCTCAGAAACTGGTATGACAGATAAAGAACACTGTGACAGAGATGTAATTATATTTACAAAGTTTCATAACTGACACTGACACGTTACCAGACAGATATGTTTATGAAAAATTTTCTACTAGTAACTAACATACTGTTCTAAAATCACACGAGGAAGAGATGTACTTGTAACACGGCGGGTGACGCTGAAGGATACCAACTGCATTACATTATGACCAGACAGATATTCCAGTATCAGATATCTCGTTGCAAGATGTACCCTGGAGCAGATTACATTTTGTTAATGACGAAGGCTAGACTGAAGGTCAATATATTCGCTCCGAAGAATCTGTGTGAGAACAAACAAGGGCAATAAACGAGTACCACATTAGACAGTACCGTTGAAGAGGAATGGACATCTATCGAAAGGGCAGGTGGACAGAGAAACACAGCTGCATGAAAGGTAACGGCGAAGAAACCTTGGATAACAAAATGCTTCCACTGGTCGATGAAAGAAGAAAATGGTAAGGGAATGATAGGGATACAGAAATATACACTGTCGATCCAGAAAGGTGCGAGACAGATATTGCTGCTGGTTGTAACCAATGTCAGCGCTGTGACTACGGTATCCGCTTGAACTAACAACAGTGAACAAAAGATGTAAATTCTACTAGTCAGTTGTGAGCAGGCAGTGTTAAGTAGTCGACGTATGACTCCGTGTCTCAGCGTTGTTATACCACAAAGTCTCAAATCGTAATGCAGAAAAAGCTTCAGATCACATATTCAAGATATTGTAATCAATATTTTGAAGAAGAGATAAGTGTGTGCGAAGTCTATCCTGCACGCCTTGACTCTCGAACAAAAACAACAAAACAACTGTGTGTGGACACCAGCCGCGACTACACTGAAATGCCAATGCCAAGCTGAACAACATCCCACAGAAGGAATTTTCGGTTAGTTATTCACGGATGTATTAACATATTTTGTGTTGCAGATCACCTGAAGCATTAAGACCGTCTTCTTTAATCTTTTTTTTTACTCGGTCTCGAAACTGGTTGGGGTAACGGGATAAGTCACTTAGAAACGAAATAAACACAAAAACCCAAGACAAAAAACGGCAGGGAAACGTGAAGAAATCTAAAAGAAATGGTTATCGTGAGAACTGATTCAGAATATCAATAAGTCATATAAAGTTCGGTGAAATTGAAACCAAAACATTATCATCGAGATTTGAATTCCACGGTTAAACGCGGAAGCGACCGTGGGAAGAGCAGGTTGAGAGTGTCTACGAGAGACAAGTCATGTCTGATGACACGATAAGAGTCGACATGGAAGACATAGACCATCTAGTATTAGTCACAGTTACCAGAGCTGTGCAAGATTCGGGATTAAATAAAACTGAATAGATATATAAAATTCCTTCGGAATTTTTTAAATAAGTGGATAGCGGGGCAATCCAAACGACTTTCAATTTGATGTGTAGATTCTTTGAGACTGGAGACATTTCATCAGACTTTGGCGAAAATATTCTCCAGAATCCAGAAGACAGAAAGGTCAGATTAATCAGCATAATCAGCATAACTTCTCATACACTCAAGCTGCTGATGAAAGTAACACAAAAGAGAGTGGAAAAGGGAACAGAAGATATGTTAAATGACGAGCAGTCTGCCTTTCGGAAAGGTAAGGGCACTAGAGAGAAAGTCCGGATATTGTACATGATAATGGAAACAAGAGTTAAGGAAAATAAGGTCAAACTGAATAGGATAGGGAGATATAGAAAAATCATTCGCCAGTAAAAAATAGTGCAAGACGTTCAAAACTCAGAAAAATAGGAGAAAGCTTTAGGTAAACATGGGTTATATAATGTATATAAAAGAATCGAGAGGGAACAGTAAGTATGGAAGACCAAGAACCAAGTGCTCGGATTAAAAAAGTGTAAGGCATGGATGCAGTCTTTCTCCCCTGCCGTTCAGTCTGTACATCGAAGAAGCGATGACGGAATCAATTGGAAGTTTTAAGAGTGGAATTAAAGATTAATGGGAAAGGATATCAACGATACAATTCCCTGACGACACTGCTGTCCTTACCTGAAGCGTAGAAAAATTTGCAGGACCTGTTGAATGGAATGAATACACTAGTTAGCCGGCCGCTGTGGTCGAGCAGTTCTGGGCACTTCAGTCCGGAACCACGCTGCTGCTACGGTCGCAGGTTCGAATCCTGCCTCGGGCATGGATGTGTGTGATGTCCTTGGCTGGTTAGGTTTAAGTAGTTCTAAGTCTAGGGGACTGATGACCTCAGATGTTAAGCCCCATAGTGCTTAGAGCTATTTGAATCATTTGAAGATACCAGTTATTACAAAATATGGATTGCGAGTAATCCGAAGAGACGAAAGTAATGCGTAATACTAGGAATGTGATTAGTAACAAACATTGAAAGTGGTGTCCACGATGAAGATGAAATTAAGGAATTCTGCTGTCATGACAACACATGGTGCACGAAACGAGGACGTGAAAAGCAGACTAACACGGATATAGTGAACATTCCTGGCCAAAAGCAGTATACTACTATCAAACATTGGACTTAATTTGAGGAAGAAATACCAGAAAAAGCACGCTTTCGGTACAACATTTTACAGTAGTAAATCGTGGACGGTGGCAAGGGTGGAAAAGAAGAGAGTCTAGGCGTCTCTGATGTGTTATAGGGGATGTTGGAAATTGGATGGAATGCTACTGTAAGGAAAGAGGAGGTGAAGAAGGTAACATAATGGAAAACACTGACAACAAGAAGGAGCAGGATGGTAGGGCATGTGTTAAAACATCTGGGAATAACTTCCACGTTAGTAGGGGATAAATTCTAGAGGAAGATAGAGATTGGTACACATCCAACAAATCATTGAGTGTGTAGGGTGCAAATGCTACCATGAAATGAAGAGGTTCGCACAGAGTTGCAGGCCTCATGAAAGCTGTCAGAAGACTGATCACTAACAATTAAACTAAACGACAATTTTGTGACCGGCTGTGAGTACTTTTAATAATCACTTTCAAAATGTACAGCTAAAAACGGGATTAAATGGTTGAGTTGAAGAAGCAAGAGAATATATCAAGAACAGCGTTCTGTGAACCTTCAAGCACCAACATCCTTCAGTGGAATTAATAGAACTATAAAAATTCTAAAAACAGAAAGTTCATGTAATGGCGACGGAATTTCAGACATAATTTAGAAAAGTTGTTCTAAGCAAATAAGTGACATAGATTATGGCACACTGTTGGAAAAACTAAGTTTTATAGCATTGATGGTTTTATGCACAGCCGATTAGCGTCATGTTCAACAAGCAGAATGGCAAAAGTGCTGGATGATTCAAACAATGTTAGAAGGGTAGAAAATTTAAGTGAATTGGGAGAAATCAGAAACGGAATCTCACAGGTTTCGACCTTGGGTTCATTCCTATTCCTTAAATATGTGAAAGACCTACCACTTAAAATTTAATACGCAGAATCAGTACGATCTGCAGTGATACTAGTATCAAAATCCCGTTAGAGAGAAAGCAACAGAAGAGATTGCAAATTATGTTTTCTAAAGAATTATTATTAGCAAGTGGTTCTGAAACAGCAGAGATTGCAAATGACTTTCTCCAAAGAATCATTATTAGTAAGAGGTTCTCGAAAATGGACTCTCCCTAAATTTTGAAAAAGCCCGGTATATTCAGTTCTTTACAACAAACTGAGTCATACCAAGAAATGAAGTAGCACCTGAGTAGGAGTCAGTAAACTGAGTAGGATGCTCTCCATTTTTCGGTGTTCGTCTTGACGAAAACTTGAATTTGAATGTGTGTGTTACTGCGTTTCTCAACCAATTAAGTTTAGCTACTTTTGCTGTTCGTGTAATTGTTAATATTGGAAACAAAGGAATCAGCCTCCTGGTATATTTTCATATTTCCCCTCAATAATGTCTTACGGAAGAATGTTCTGCGGTAACTCATCACTTAGAAAGAAAATACTGATCGCATAAAGACGAGCAGTATGAGTGACATGTAGGGTTCACCCACGGACGTTAGTTGGATGTTTTTTCAAGGAGATAGGCATTTTAACTACGCCATCACAATATATAAATTCACAAATTAAATTCCTTGTAACTAATAGCTCACAGATTGAAAAGAACAGCGATGTCCACACCTACAACACTAGAAGGAAATGACCTTTACTATCCATTGTTAAAGCTGTCAGTGGTTCACAAAAGAATTCAATACCTAGCAATCATTGCTAATTTGTCCAACAGCATAAAATGTCTAGTAGGTAGAAAACAAGTTCTAAATCAAAGTTTAATTCGTTTCTCCTGAACAAATCCTTCCATTCCATTGACGAATTTATATTTAAAAGTAGTTGAATGTTGCATACATATATGCATCCTGCACACTGACTTGATGAACAACATTTTAAGAATAGCATAATTCAGATGATCTACGTGCATGTGCCTAACTAACCAAAAAAAAAGAAAAAAAGAAAAAAAAGAGGAGAACAAGTTATTTACTGGCTTTCACACACGAACTGCGAGATGCCAGTCAGTTAAACGTGCTCGTTATCATACTGGTAACGGTACCGAAACTAGGAAGAGCCTTGTTGCCACCTTACGAGGCTATCTTGGGGTCCAAAACAGAGCGTTAGTGAATAGACCAAAAATAAAAGTCGTGTTTAATCAGGTGGATGAAAGTAGTCAGAGAAATAATTCAGTACAGATCATACACGTTGATTTCGGAAGTAGCCGTAAGTAACTTCATTTAATCGCGAAAAATGTAATAATTTGCGAAGTAATGATCGAATGATAGATTAGTGGTGAAAACTGTTTCTCCTGCTAAGCATCTATACACTGTGTATCTTTGCAACTATACATCGGGAAGCAGGAGGACGCGATTCAGATTCAGGTTGACTTCTCTGATATCTTTGCAGTTAAACCTGATGGGTTTAGCGTGTTGATCTTTGGTTTTATTAACACAGTTATTCTATTAATCGCTCTATCAATTAATCTGCTCAAGAGCATTTTCTACGCCACCAATCATGCCAAAATACTAAATATCTTCTTCCAAAAGTGTTTCACAGAGGAAGATCGCACATCAGCTCCTCCTCGAAATCGTCGCACGAACTAAAAAGGGACAGATATCGAAATAAGTGACCATGAGACAGAAAAGCAACTGAAATCGAAAAACAGAAAACGCCACTGGACCTGATAGTATACCAACACGATTCTGTACGGAGCATGTGAAAGAATTGGCCTCTCTTCTAGCAGCAGAGAAAAGTAGGTCTCTGGAGGAGTGAATGTTTATAATGATTAGGGGAAAACACAGGTCATTACCGTTTCCAAGAACTTTCTTTCAACAGACGCACAAAACCGTAAGCCTGTACCTCTGACCTCGGTCTGTTGTAGAATTTTGGAACTTACTTTATGCTGGTGTGTTATGACATTCCTGGAGACTGGAAAAATGAAATGATTGTATAGCATTGATGACCTGGAGTCTCCACCTGGAGAAATTCGACAACCGAGTTATAAGTCTTTCCAACTGACGCCACGTTGGGTTACTTGCGTTTCGATGAGGCTGAAACAATGATAAGCACAACATAACACTCAGTTTCCCAGCGGAGAAGATCTCCTACCCGGCCAAGAATCGAATCCGGGTCCACTGCATAACAGCGAGACGTGCTGACAATTCAGCTAAGGAGACACTTCTGGAGACCGACGTTCTCCTCTGTAAGAAACAACATGAATTTCGAAAACAAAGATCGTGTGAAACCAAGCTCACTCTCTTCGTCCATGAGACCCAGAAAACACATAGGAAGAAGCAGTCGGGTAGATGGCGTCTTCTTGCTTTTGGACGGCGCTCAATACAGCTCCGAATTGTCACCTAGTAAACTAGATACGATCTTGTGGAATATCTCACCGTGTGACTGCATAGAATAGAATGTGATTCTTAGCGGGGAGAATTGTTCACATGTAAAAATAAGCAAACGCCAAGAGCCGGCCGATGTGGCCGAGCGGTTCAAGGCGCTTCAGTCTGGAACCGCGTGACCGCTACGGTCGCAGGTTCGAATCCTGCCTCGGGAATGGATGTGTGTGATGTCCTTAGGTTAATTAGGTTTAAGTACTTTTAAGTTCTAGGGGACTGATGACCTCCGATGTTAAGTCCCATAGTGCTCAGAGCCTTTTGAACCATTTTGAACCCCAAGAGAGTGTCATAGCACTATTACTTCTCACAATATAAATGAACAACCCAGTAGATAACCTTGAAACTTACATGACGTTTTCTACAGCTACATCTACATCACACTCCGAAAGCCACCTAATGGGGTGTGACGGAGGGTACTTTCGGTACCACAATGTGATCCCTGTAACCCGGTTCCATTCGCGAATATTGCGTGGGAAGAAAGATTGTCGGTAATCCTCTGTAATGGCAGTAATTTCTCGAATTTTTTCCTTGTGGGCAATACGCGAGATGTATGTGGAGGGAAGTAATATGTTGTCCGACTCATCCTAAAAAGGGCTGTCCCGAAATTTCAATAGTAGATCACTCCTTGGTGCACAACACCTCTCTTGTAACGTCTGTCAGTGGAGTTTGTTTAGCATCTCCGCAACGCTCTCTCGCCAGCTAAAGGAGCCCGTGACGAAACGCCCCGCTTTTCGTTGGATCTTCTCTGTCTCTTCTATCACTCCTACCTGATAGGGATCCGAGATAATGAACAATACTCAAGAATTGGGGGAACAAGCGTCTTACAAGCCACTTCTTTTGTGGATGAGTTACATTTCCTCAAGATTCTTCCGATGAATGTGAGTCTGGTATCTGCTTTCTCACTGTCTGTTTTATCTGGTCATTCCACTAAAGGTACTCTGGATAGTTACGCCTAGATATTTTGCGGCAGACGCTGTCTCCAGTTGTCATCAATAGTGTAGCTGTACAGTTGTGGATCTCTTTTCCTATATATGAGCAACATATTACATTTATTTACTTTCAGGGTCAACTACCAGAGTTTCGTTCTGCAAATTCTTACTAGTTTCTGGTGTTGCTACTTTAATATGGACGACTGCCTCACCTGCGAATAGCCTTAAAGAGCATCCGATGCTTTCTACTTGATCATTTATATATATTGTAGACAGCATCGGTCCTATCACACTTCCCTGTGGTACTGCGGATGCTACCTTTACATCTCTCGTTTTTGTTTCATTAAGAGTGGCGTGTTCAGTTATATCTGCAAGGAAGTCTTGATTCCAGTCGCAAATCTGCTCCGATACTCCGTAAGCTCGTATTTTTTTCATTAAGTGGCAATGCGTGACGGTGACAAATGCCTTGCTGAAGTCAAGGAACACGGCATCAACCTGAAGGCCGTTGTCCACTGCGCTGTGGATCTCATGGATGAACAGAGCGAACTGAGTTTCGGAGGATTTCTGTTTCCGTGTTGATTTTGATATAGCAGATGTTCATTTTCCAAATACGTCATAATTCTTGAGCATAAAACATGTTCCGTAATTCTACAACAGATTGATGTCAACGATATAGGTCTTTAATTGTGTGGATTTGTCTCACAGCCTTTCTAAAAAACGGGAATGACATGCGCTTTTTCCAGTCGTTAGGTACCTTTCGTTGCTCAAGCGATCTACGATAAATTATTTCTAGAAGGGGAGCAAGTTGTTTCGCATAATATTTATAGAACCTTACAAGTATCTCATCTGGTCCTGACGCCTTTCACTCTTAAGCGATTGTAGCTGATTTTCGATTCCGCGATCCGGTATCTCAATATCTGCCATTTCGACGTTTCCACGAATGATACTGCTATTTACACAGAAAACATTACGTTAGAAGATTTTAGCGACGTACATCAATACTTTCAGCGGATCGACCCTTGGTGCAGTGAGTGGCAATTGACCCTTGACAGTAAAAAACGTAAGGTATTGCGTGTACATAGACAGAAAGACCCACTATCATATGAGTACATCATTACAGAACATTCACTGGTAGTAGGTATATCCATAAAATATCTAGGAGTCTGCGTAAGGAGCGATATGAAGTGGCGCGACTATATAAAATTAATTGCTGATAAGGCAGATTCCAGACAGATTCATAGGAAGCATCGTCAGGAAATATAGTCCGTCAACGGAAAGAGGTACCTTGCAAAACCCTCTTTCGACCTACGCATGAATATTGGTCGGCAGTCTGGGACCTGTACCAGATATGATTCACAGAAAAGATCCAAAGAAGACCAGCACGTTACATAACACGTTCTCTTAGTAAGAACGAAAGCGTCACGTAATGTTCACCCAGCTCCAGTGGCAGATGCTACATCAGAGTCGCTCTGCATCACGGCGTGATCTCGCGAAAACTCGATGAACCTAGAATCAAAGAGATTCGAGCCCACACAGAGACATACCGCCAATCGCTCCTCCCGTTAACCGTTCAGCACTTGAACAAGAAAAGAGGGAGTGAGAATGGTACATATAGTACCCTTTACTTGCAGTGTATAGTCTTAGATGTAGACGTAGGCGGTTTATTTTATTGCGGCTTTTCGTATCCAACCGTTATTTCATTAGCATCGATTTTTAAAAAAAACCTAATTTTATTATTAGAATATATCGTACTCTACATCTACATCCATACTCCGCAAGCCAACCGACGGTGTGTGGCGGAGGATACTTTGAGTACCTCTATCGGTTCTCCCTTCTTTTCCAGTCTCGTATAGTTCGTGGAAAGAAAGATTGTCGGTATGCCTCTGTGTGGGCTCTAATCTCTCTGATTTTATCCTCATGGTCTCTTCGCGAGATATACGTAGGAGGGAGCAATTTACTGCTTGACTCCTCGGTGAAGGTATGTTCTCGAAACTTCAACAAAAGCCCGTACCGAGCTACTGAGCGTCTCTCCTGCTGAGTCCTCCACTGGAGTTTATCTATCATCTCCGTCACGCTTTCGCGATTACTAAATGATCCTGTAACGAAGCGCGCTGCTCTCCGATGGATCTCCTCTATCTCTTCTATCAACCCTATCTGGTACGGATCCCACACTGGTGAGCAATATTCAAGCAGGGGGCGAACGAATGTACGTAACCTACTTCCTTTGTTTTCGGATTGCATTTCCTTAGGATTCTTCCAATGAATCTCAGTCTGGCATCTGCTTTACCGACGATCAACTTTATATGATCGTTCCATTTTAAATCACTCCAAGATAATTTATGGAATTAACTGCTTCCAGTTGCTGACCTGCTATATTGTAGCTAAATGATAAAGGATCTTTCTTTCTGTGTATTCGCATCACGTTACACTTGTCTGCATTGAGATTCAATTGCCATTCCCTGTACCATGCGTCAATTCGTTGCAGATCCTCCTGCATTTCAGTACAATTTTCCGTTGTTGCAATCTCTCGATATAATTCAGCATCATCCGCAAAAAGCCTCAGTAAACTTCTGATGTTATCCACAAGGTCATTTATGTATATTGTGAATAGCAACGGTCCTACGACACTCCCCTGCGGCACACCCGAAATCACACTTACTTCGGAAGACTTCTCTCCATTGAGTATGACATGTTGCGTTCTGACGTGTAACCCAACAGCGAGCATGTAAGGAAGTTAATAAGAATACTTGATCTGTCTTAGCCGTACTTCCCACAGTCACACAGCTGTACCTGATGTCCTCATAAGATGTCTACGTGGAATTTAACCCGCTGTTTATGACGGCCACCTGTCTTTTGACATCACTCTGATGTTAACGGGAACATTACACTGAGGCGACAAAAGTAATGGTGTAAGCATAGAATTGTGTCGTTGACTGTCGGTAGTCACCTCTCTGCCGAGCCCAGAGCAACAGTATGGAGCCGTGGTGTAGCTCTCGTGGAGCGTGGGGCACTGTTGTGTTGACGCCAGTGGCTGCAGCACGTATCTTACAAGTTATGGTGAAGTAATTGAATATGTTTCCCAGACGAGTTTCGCGATTAATGTCAGTATTCACGACTCAGTATCAATGTTTATCCAAAAGGTGATGTTTCTCGGTCTCGTGTGTCGTGTCGGGAGAACAACAATCAACAAGAGAACAACAACAATATCTACCCCATTTCCACCCGGGCGAGTTACAATAGGATACCTCTTAACATCCTTTTCGACCTTCTTTTGCCCGGCATAGTGCAGCTACTCTTACCCGAACTTTTCTGGAGCATCCGCGTCACGATTCGGTCCCTCGCACGCTCGTGTTATAAGCTACTGAATTATTTATTATTATTGGAAGGACTGTGCCAATCGTCGAGTGACAAAACATTTGTTGAACAGTGATTATGCAACGTGTTTGTGCATTGGATGTCATCATTTAGACAGCAACCTTATACGTCACAACGGACACGTACTTGTAGTACAAAAACTGATCACATCCATTGCGGAACTGTCAACAGTGCAGCCCCACCCTGTGCGAGTGTTTAACCGGATACAGTGAATTCTATTAGATCAACTTAGTATTGTTGGTGTGAGTGGCTCCTCTCCCTGCTACACAATAGTTACTACAGGACACATCGTAGCAGGCAGTGCAGATCAACCACCGCGGGAAGAACTAGGTTCGTGGGTTTAGGCACACGGTCGTTAAATATCCAGCCGCGTTCCCGCGTCTAGGGAATGTTGTACAGTGTCGAGTGCTAAGGGCTAGCTTTTATTAGTACTGCATATCTACCCCATTTCCACCCGGGCGAGTTACAATAGGATACCTCTTAACATCCTTTTCGACCTTCTTTTTCCCGGCATAGTGCAGCTACTCGATGTGGTATGGACTCAACATGTCGTTGAAACTACCCTGCAGAAATATTGAGCCATGCTGCTGCTGTAACGCTACAGCCATTAGAAACTGCGAAAGTGTTAACGGTACCGGATTTTGTGCACAAACTGACCTCTCAATTTTATCCCATAAATATTCTATGGGATTCATGTCGGGCGATCTCGGTGGCCAAATCATTCGCTCGAGTTGTCCAGAATATTCTTCAACCAATGGCGAAGAATTGTCGCCTCATAATGAGGCGCATTGTCATCCATAAAAATTCCATCGCTGTTTGGGAACATAACGTCCAAAACCGGGTGCAAATGGTCTTCAAGTAGCTGAGCATAATAGCTTTCAGTCAATTATCGGTTCAGTTGGACCAGAGGACGAAGTCCATTCTATGTAAACACAGCCCAGGCCATTAAAAAGCCACCGCCACTTTCAGAGTACCTTGTTGAAGCCTCGGTCCATGGTTTCGTGTGGTCTGCGCCACTCTCAAACTCTATCGGCTCATAGCAGCTGAAATCGGGACTCTTCCGGCGGTGCCACGGTTTTACGATCGTCTAGGTTCCAACCGATATGGCCACGAGCCCAAGAAAGGAGCTGCAGGCGATGTTGTGCTATTAGCAAAGACTCTTGCGTCGGTCGTCTGCTGCCATACCCCATTACCGCCACATTTCGCAGCACTCTCTTAATGACAAGGTTCGTCGTGCGTCCCCTGTTGATACGCAGTAATTTCACGCAGTGTAGCTTGTGTATTAGCTTTAAATGTGAACATTTTAGGTTAGGCTTTACCGTGACTGTTAATGACATTAAATGAAACAACAAGTTTACTGTTACGAGTCACCATTTTATTTATTTCCACGACGCGTTTCAAACGTTTAAACCTCCATCATCTGGTGGATTTACATTAGTTAGTATGACATTTGTGTGTATTGCGTTACGATTTTTTGGAGGAACTTGTGGCACTGCCTAGTGGAGAAACAAGACTCTATTTCAGAACATGGTTTTGGATTTCTTCTGACAAAAAATTAAACTCATATCTAATGGTAAACATAAAATAAGTAAACTAGAGTACCTCCAGTGGTCACAGGTTCCTTTCGCTGTCGTAACACACATGTACACTGTCAGATTTGTAAATAAATATGGCATCTGGAATCTGCTGGGTGCAAGATTCGTATAGCAGAAGAGAAGACATAACGCAAAGTGCAAAGAACGTACATCGTAACAACATAATTGCAGAATAATTGTTTATAGCATTTGGAGGTTTATGTTTTGAGGTGTCGAATATATGTGTGTGTACTTCAGGTGGCACATAAATCCAATTTTGACAAGTTAAACCGGCTTAACATTCGTACTCTTTTATACAATCAGGTGAAATGTAATGTCTTAATCTTCATACTTGTTAATAACAATCAGGTGAGATGTTACAGACATGAAGTACATTAAACATATTGGCTACAGCAGTAAAATCATACATACACTCCTGGAAATTGAAATAAGAACACCGTGAATTCATTGTCCCAGGAAAGGGAAACTTTATTGACACATTCCTCGGGTCAGATACATCACATGATCACACTGACAGAACCACAGGCACATAAACACAGGCAACAGAGCATGCACAATGTCGCCACTAGTACAGTGTATATCCACCTTTCGCAGCAATGCAGGCTGCTATTCTCCCATGAAGACGGTCGTAGAGATGCTGGATGTAGTCCTGTGGAACGGCTTGCCATGCCATTACCACCTGGTGCCTCAGTTGGACCAGCGTTCGTGCTGGACGTGCAGACCGCGTGAGACGACGCTTCATCCAGTCCCAAACATGCTCAATGGGGGACAGATCCGGAGATCTTGCTGGTCAGGGTAGTTGACTTACACCTTCTAGAGCACGTTAGGTGGCACGGGATACATGCGGACGTGCATTGTCCTGTTGGAACAGCAAGTTCCCTTGCCGGTCTAGGAATGGTAGAACGATGGGTTCGATGACGGTTTGGATGTACCGTGCACTATTCAGTGTCCCCTCGACGAACACCAGTGGTGTACGGCCAGTGTAGGAGATCGCTCCCCACACCATGATGCCGGGTGTTGGCCCTGTGTGCCTCGGACGTATGCAGTCCTGATTGTGGCGCTCACCTGCACGGCGCCAAACACGCATACGACCATCATTGGCACCAAGGCAGAAGCGACTCTCATCGCTGAAGACGACACGTCTCCATTCGTCCCTCCATTCACGCCTGTCGCGACACCACTGGAGGCGGGCTGCACGATGTTGGGGCGTGAGCGGAAGACGGCCTAACGGTGTGCGGGACCGTAGCCCAGCTTCATGGAGACGGTTGCGAATGGTCCTCGCCGATACCCCAGGAGCAACAGTGTCCCTAATTTGCCGGGAAGTGGCGGTGCGGTACCCTACGGCACTGCGTAGGATCCTACGGTCTTGGCGTGCATCCGTGCGTCGGTGCGGTCCGGTCCCAGGTCGACGGGCACGTGCACCTTCCGCCAACCACTGGCGACAACATCGATGTACTGTGGAGACCTCACGCCCCACGTGTTGAGCAATTCGGCGGTACGTCCACCCGGCCTCCCGCATGCCCACTATACGCCCTCGCTCAAAGTCCGTCAACTGCACATTCGGTTCACGTCCACGCTGTCGCGGCATGCTACCAGTGTTAAAGACTGCGATGGAGCTCCGTATGCCACGGCAAACTGGCTGACACTGACGGCGGCGGTGCACAAATGTTGCGCAGCTAGCGCCATTCGACGGCCAACACCGCGGTTCATGGTGTGTCCGTTGTGCCGTGCGTGTGATCATTGCTTGTACAGCCCTCTCGCAGTGTCCGGAGCAAGTATGGTGGGTCTGACACACCGGTGTCAATGTGTTCTTTTTTCCATTTCCAGGAGTGTAGGTGACACCATTTGATTGGGATTAATAGACAGAAGTGAGAGGCTGGAGGTAGAAGGAGAGGGATAGAAAGTGTGTGTGTATGTGTGTGTGTGTGTGTGTGTGTGTGTGTGTGTGTGTGTGTGTGTGTGTGTGCGAGAGAGAGAGAGAGGGAAAGAGTGGGGGGGGGGGTGGTGGAAAGAGTGATTATATAAGAGCAAACAATTACATGGCAAGGGGTCTTAAGATTACATGTTACATATATTAGCTGCCTAAAGGTTGGGATAATACAGTGGTTAATGCTATAAAATATGCAGATATAATTGTCTGTTGGCACTGAAAACTCTACGCAAACGCCGCTGCTCTCGGTCGTTAAGTGAAGATCGTCGGTCACTGCTTTCTCCGTGGTGAAGTTTGGTATTCTCGGCACACTCTCGACACTGTGGATTTCGGAATATTGACTTCCCTCACAATTTCCGAAAAGTGATGTCTTATGCATCTAGCTCCAACTACCATTCCGTATTCAAAGGCTTTTACTTCCCACCGTGCGGCCTTAATCAAGACGGAAACATTTTCGCATTAATCACCTCAGTAGAAATTACAGCTCCTTCAACGCGCTGCCCCTCTTTTGACTTGTGTATGGAATATTACCACTATTTGTGTATATCCATATCACTATCCCATTACTTTCGTCACCTCAGTGCGGTTAGATATAGGCAACGAGTTGCAGAATCCTGCATGCAGTGAAGCAAATGGTTCGGCCATATTGACGCTGTCACTTACGTGAGATTGTTTCATCTGTGTCACATTTCAGCCTATGCTTTATCAAAATTGATCATACAGTATCTGGGGACCCATATCGCTCTGAGTTAGCGCACGTGTAAGAGTGGTAGACCTATCCATCCTACAGTTGGTCACGAAGCGTGGAAATGGTGTTGTGAATGGCTGCAGTGGCGCGCTAGAGCGTATAAAGAGGTCGGTCATTCACCTCCTGGGCTCGGCCCGAAGCGCGTAACATTAATTGTACATATGAGCTGCTTAAATGTTTAAGCAGAGTTCCAACTACGCTGATGTCGTTATCCACTCTGACGGATTTCTAATTATGATTTCAATTAACTCTAAACTCAAATTCAAAGTTCAATGCTTAATTAAATATTAAATCATTGGCTGACTGCACCAACCAGCCACAAGTGCGCCCGGTGTGGATACGCCCGAAAGAGTCTAGCTCATTACTCATTCTATAACGAACTATACGGCGGACCCCATGTTGTTGTTACGAGTCCCTATTTCATATTATCAAGAGATCTAAAGCTCCATCCAGCCTCGGTATATGTTTCTGTTCGAACTCGTACAGATATAAAATTGTGAAGTGGCACTTTCTGGAGCTTCCATCGTACTGCCATCAAAATCGTACAAGCATGTTCGAGTGAACTTTCATGGTGCTACATAAATGACAGTTACAGTTCACGAACTTTGAGGCTAAAATTGATGACAGTTTGACTCTCAAATCGTTTTTTATTGAGAAGATTCAATATTCTAATATTTAAATTTTTTTCAGGCAGGTAGCATACCGTTCTTTAGGTGGGAAGATTGGGGGGGGGAGGGGGGTGCGCGGGGCGCAGTAGTACTTTTGTCCTCTTGAAAATATTGTAATCTAGTTAGGTAGTTAACATTTTAGAATTTTGAGAAAAATTGTTGCTTTTAACTTTCTACCACGTTCCACAATTGTTTTAAATTTTTTTTGTTAAACCCATAAATTTCTTGGAAGTTGAAGTAACTTTTCACAATGAAAGTTATACTCATTATTTCACGTTATAATCCTACTTAGTTGAGGACACTACTCATACATTGGCGTCTCTTTAAAATGTGTGTTGTGAGTGAAAGCCAACAGTAATTAACTAATTTCAATTTTTTAAATTTTTTCTTATAGTCTCATTGTACCCCCTCCCAAGGTAGTGCACGTGGCTGAAAGTGCGTTCGTATTGTTAGAAATATGCTAAAGTATGTTTCCGAGTTCAGAACGCTTCTTGCACATCAGTAACTCTTTAGAAAATATGTGGTTAACATAGGACAACAACAATTAACAACTTTTCATTTCTTTCGTTTCTTTAAGTTGGTATTATACTGTATTGAAAATGAGAAAATTGAATTTACTGAAAATCAGTTGGTTTGCGAGGGTCAGAAGACGCAAAATAAGCAAACCTCCCATTTTATGCAGCCTGGAAAGGACGAAGCTTACTTTGTGAATTGGTCAGTGTAACCCTCCACATGCAACCGTTCGGAGAGAACAACCTGAGCTATTAGCGTGTCCGACATAGTAATGTGTAATGCAGAAACATTCTTATCTCACCCAGATTAGTTGATTAGTTAGGGCTTTGTAATATGAAGGAAAGGCGCACTCTCCTGAAAGAGGACAAATTAGTTTGTGATGTATATGACAGACGAATTTCAGTATTATTACAATGACGGAATAACCGTACTGTCTGTTTGTTTAGGCTTCAGGGCGTTATCATAGAACTGCCACGTGACATCTGAACTTGTTATCAGATTTTATTCCATGTGCCTCCTCTTCCACGAACGTATTTGGCCATAATGTTGGGTATTCATACAACCACTGACTTCCAACAATATCGAAAAATACCGAGTGGTTACAGGATTGCAGTGGATGTGCTTCAGACAGAGACAGAAGACAACCAAGAGATAAATAAAACCATCGCATCTGAGAGTCGTTCACTGCAACCAGCTGAGCGAAATTAGAGGCACTCGCTATCGTGTTTGGTATGCAAATCTTTGAGCTTTATTTGTTAGGTCATAAGCTGATAATGTGTAGTGATCACAAGGCACTTACGCTTTTAAAAACTTGCAAGTTGAGACATCCAAAGCTAACCAGGGGCTATGTATCTTCAGCAGTTCGATCTTGAGATTAAATTCATACAAGGAAGAACGATCTGAATCACTCAACAGAGGAAAGTCCACTGGACCTGACGGGATACCAATTCGATTCTACACAGAGTACGCGAAAGAACTTGCCCCCCTTCTAACAGCCGTGTACCGCAAGTCTCTAGAGGAACAGAAGGTTCCAAATGATTGGAAAAGAGCACAGGTAGTCCCAGTCTTCAAGAAGGGTCGTCGAGCAGATGCGCAAAACTATAGACCTATGTCTCTGACGTCGATCTGTGGTAGAATTTTAGAACATGTGTTTTGCTCGAGTATCATGTCGTTTTTGGAAACTCAGAATCTATTATGTAGGAATCAACATGGATTCCGGAAACAGCGATCGTGTGAAACCCAACTCGCTTTATTTTTTCATGAGACCCAGAAAATATTAGATACAGGCTCCCAGGTAGATGCTATTTTTCTTGACTTTCGGAAGGCGTTCGATACAGTTCCGCACTGTCGCCTGATAAACAAAGTAAGAGCCTACGGAATGTCAGACCAGCTGTGTGGCTGGATTGAAGAGTTATTAGCAGACAGAACACAGCATGTTGTTATCAACGGAGAGACGTCTACAGACATTAAAGTAACCTCTGGCGTGCCACAGGGGAGTGTTATGGGACCATTGCTTTTCACAATATATATAAATGACCTAGTAGATAGCGTCGGAAGTTCCATGCGGCTTTTCGCGGATGATGCTGTAGTATACAGAGAAGTTGCAGCATTAGAAAATTGTAGCGAAATGCAGGAAGATCTGCAGCGGATAGGCACTTGGTGCAGGGAGTGGCAACTGACCCTTAACATAGACAAATGTAATGTATTGCGAATACATAGAAAGAAGGATCCTTTATTGTATGATTATATGATAGCGGAACAAACACTGGTAGCAGTTACTTCTGTAAAATATCTGGGAGTATGCGTGCGGAACGATTTGAAGTGGAATGATCATACAAAATTAATTGTTGGTAAGGCAGGTACCAGGTTGAGATTCATTGGGAGAGTCCTTAGAAAATGTAGTCCATCAACAAAGGAGGTGGCTTACAAAACACTCGTTCGACCTATACTTGAGTATTGCTCATCAGTGTGGGATCCGTACCAGATCTGGTTGACGGAGGAGATAGAGAAGATCCAAAGAAGAGCGGCGCGTTTCGTCACAGGGTTATTTGGTAACCGTGATAGCGTTACGGAGATGTTTAACAAACTCAAGTGGCAGACTCTGCAAGAGAGGCGCTCTGCATCGCGGTGTAGCTTGCTCGCCAGGTTTCGAGAGGGTGCGTTTCTGGATGAGGTATCGAATATATTGCTTCCCCCTACTTATACCTCCCGAGGAGATCACAAATGTAAAATTAGAGAGATTAGAGCGCGCACAGAGGCTTTCAGACAGTCGTTCTTCACGCGAACCATACGCGACTGGAACAGGAAAGGGAGATAATGACAGTGGCACGTAAAGTGCCCTCCGCCACACACCTTTGGGTGGCTTGCGGAGTATAAATGTAGATGTAGATGTAGATCTGGTAGCTATCAAGAGGTGTTAAGGAGGGAATTAGAGCAGATAGGAATGAGGTGTGCATATCAGCCATACATGAGAGCAAAGAGGAAAGTGATTTGAAGAAAGTAAGTAAAATTTAAGAAGGGAGCAAAATGATGATCATTTCAGATTAGTTAAAAGCCCTTTAGGGTTCACTAATCATTCAAAACTAACGCGGTACAATTGCCTCCATAAAGGAATTTTTTCTCAAGAAGAATATTAGATTCAGTAGAATGGAATATACGTTTTCCATCACAAAATGTCGATCTGGTGATTACGTGCACCTAGGGTACGGCTATTATACTGCTGAATAAAGTAAAAAGATGATTTTGGACCGTATGCATTGTGGAGCAGCAAGGCGGCTAGCTTCCTGCGTTGTATGTCGGAAGGTATGTGCAGTATAGTGTAGAGAAATATTCCAGTGAAGATGTCATGTCCCACTGTCAGTTCCATCAGAAAATTTCTAGCCGGCAAAGTTTCAGTGCAATCGAGCAAAAACTTTTTCATTAACTAAAGCAAACTTAACTCTGTTCATATAAAAGAAGAAGATTGTAAACTGTTAAACGATAGAGCTATTAATTAATACATCTTCGAGAAAAGAACCATTTAAATACTGCTACTTGTGTGCGTAGGGCGGTTGATAAAAGATTTTCCGTTTGATGGTCCGCTGTGCCCCTACACAAATACAGCCGGACAGGAAGTGGTAGGACACACATCTCAGATATCAACCCGTTCGCGTCAGTCAAACGCTTGCATGCACTGTGCCTCGGATGACGTCAGAGCTGGGCAGACTTAATGTGTTTTCGGTAAAAGTAGGAAGTGAACTCGCAAGGACTATATGCTGTCGGGGATCGCTTTGACTTCACAGAAGTAACTGTTCATGTGCCACTCATATTGCTGACAAAACCGTGTGGCAAGTGGAAATATTGTTTTCCACTTTTAATACGAGTAATTAACTTTTGATGACTAGAAGTTGGGGCGATAGACCATTTAACTTGGAACTTCCGATAAAGGTCGCCTCTGAACTGTTAATAGTTCTGTTTCCAATACGAATATTAGTTACAATAATAAGAATTATATTTCGTGAATCAGAACTTTTACAGAATGTATCATTCAGCAAAAATTCAAAGCTTTTGCTTATAGTCATACTTCCTGATCTCGCTGAATAACTGAATAAGAACGTTTTCTTTCAGAGGGCAAAGATACTAATGTGGCCTTGTAGACCGGACATTATGGTTAGTGTGTTCTACATCAATTTCTGGATAATAGCAAAAATAGTTTCCAGGTTCTTGTAGACGGTGGATGTAGTTGGAAAGTGCGCGCAGACGGTTTAAAAGTGTTTTCATAACGACATAACGAAGTAATGACCATTTGATTATTACGTGCCGCCCCACAATCTTAGCACTTCATCGCATCGGAAATTAGTGTCTTCTGATTCCACTTTAATACTTTAGCTTTCATCAACATTTTACAAACAATGACTACCAACCATTTAATACAAACATATTTTGAAGCTAGCAAACTGGACAGATGTAAGGGTACATTCCTTAACACATCGTAATGATTTTAATTGGTGACGCTGCTAGACAGATAAGATTAAAAGGTTCAGGCAAATGAAAACGAAATAGATGGCAAAAATAAGTAACTATTATTTCAAAGTAATCGTCATACCAGTTAATAAATTAATGCCACTTTGAAACTAGAGTTTCAACGCCTTCATGAAACAATGTTTAGCAACGAAACCATGATTGCACCAAGGTGTCGTCCACGGCACATCGACGAGCACACATAACTTTCTTCAGTGTTCCAAAAAATACGGAAATCGCATCGGGGGACATCGAGACTGTCTGGATGATCAAAAAGACTCCCACGAGAAATTTCTGCAG
Organism: Schistocerca cancellata; assembly: GCF_023864275.1. NCBI lineage: Eukaryota > Metazoa > Arthropoda > Insecta > Orthoptera > Acrididae > Schistocerca > Schistocerca cancellata. The sequence goes on along the minus strand of NC_064626.1, from coordinate 1,224,538,848 downwards.
CTTACTGGAACCTTGACTACCTGTGGACGCGCCCCCATGTTGGCAAGGTTGTTTCTGAGATACCATAATTGAACAGTAAGGTTCTTTCGAGTACGCTGCGTACGTTTCGCTGGAAAGCCCTTATCGCATAACATCCTCAATACGGTCCAGACTCCACCCCATGCAATTGTCGTAGTTTTGGAACCCTGAGGAAAGATATTTGTGGTCATCGATTTTCTTTGAACAAATAGGAGTACGTACAGTCATGGTCCCGTAGGCAACCATGAAGGCACTGACCGTCGTGTTGTAACGATGCTTTATTCTCGAACGTTACTTAAATTAACGTAGCTTGTTCTGGATTTCATTTGATGAAAGAATATAACCGTTTCCAACTTCAAAAATTTATTGACAACAGAACTGCATACTCGTCACGTTAACGAAATACTGACTGACACACTTCTCTGATCTCTTTGACTGACTGACATAACAGCACGTCAACAACCAACATGCAGCTTCTCTGCATCGCTTTATATAGAATTTTAACAATAAATTTCAAAATAACCCATTAGTAATTTTGTACAATTTTGATGTTACAATAAAAATTTACAAACCGTAAAGAAACTGGTGCCACAGCCTAATAAGGTATAAAATACAACATCGCATTACTTTAATTTTTAGTATTATCTGTAGTTTTAAATATAAAAAATCTATCTGAACTTTAATTACGACACTGTCTCTTGAATTATTTTAGTTACGTAAGTAATTACAGTTTGTATTTGGCTACTAACATTAAATGACAGTACATACGTAAAATTTACAAATAAGGCCTTAAATTCTGAAAATCGGAAAGTTGTGTGGTGTAAACATTTGGAGAGTTAATTAAAATGTAATTACAAAGGATATTAATTACAGTGGAGGACATAAAAATAGACAAAAAATGACAATACATCACTTGGTAATAATGTTTAAGCCGTTTCTCAAGATAATGAGGTTGTCTGTGTCAACCCACCAATAAACTGCAATTAAGGTAATTAGAGGCTCCAGCCACTTATGCCAACATTTCCACAGCCTCTTAACATTTGTTACTAAACATCTCTTACTTCAACTTCTCAAATAGGTTTTTAATTTGGAACCTGTACATAATTTTGTTAATGACAACAATCTATAAGCAACTGCGATAATATACGTCGTTCCAGAATATTCTATACGTGTTTACAAATAATAAGCTGTATTTTCACAAATTGGACTGAATAATGCATCCAAAACACACACAAAAGTCTCCAGGAAGCACTGAGTCGTCCAAAAATCACACGCATGCATAAAAAAAGTTGTATCAGATATTTCATATGAATCTGTACCGTTATAGTGTCTCGCAGTGGCATAAATGTATCAATAGTTATTTCATTATCGTTTTCATTGGCGTTTCTGGCACAGTGATACACATCCACTCGTCAGTACATAGAAGACTGACTGCCTTGATCACAGACGACTTGGGTATCTGTATACTCTTGTGACAGCGATGCGATTCCTTGATACGTTAAAATACATATCATGGTCGATAAGAAGATGAGAAGATGCCGATATTTTTTGATCTTCTACAAATGTATGTTAGTGGTTGAAATGGCTCTGACCACTATGGGACTTAACATCTATGGTCATCAGTCCCCTAGAACTTAGAACTACTTAAGCCTACCTAACCTAAGGACATCACACAACACCCAGTCATCACGAGGCAGAGAAAATCCCTGACCCCTCCTGGAATCGAACCCGGGAACCCGGGCGCGGGAAGCGAGAACGCTACCGCACGACCACGAGCTGCGGACCCGAGTATGTTAGTGATTACAGTTATCAACGTAATTACCTTTAGCCATAGAGGGACCGGAAGTTGGTGTATTGTAACACCGAAACCGGTCGCACATGAATGAAACCAATAAATACAGTTGGCGGTGTTATCGTTACTACATTAACATGCTTTTTTATATTCCTGGCTGTATTTATTAGGTTGGTGCGTAAGTATGTAGCGTTTTTCAGTTGGTTTAATAAACACAATCACATATAACCGAGATTTCAGTTATCAATATATTTTCTCTTTCACTGTTTACAACAGTCTGCCAACAATGGGGTAACTTTTCGATTACGCAACTGTAGAAATTGCCTGGTTTAGAGGCGAAAAACCTCGTCTCGTTATGTTCGGAGGTTATTTTCATTCGGAAAAGCAATTTTTTGAAGAATATTGGACAGAGAGCGTGGAAGGTGAAAATCTGAGAGCGCGTCAGATGAATAAGGCTAAAGTGAAATGACTTCCCGATCCAACTTCTTTGGTGTTTTATATTCTTCTAGCAAAATGTGGGCGTGTGTTATCTTGGAGTAGCATTATTTCCCGCAGTCTGCCTGGTCGTTGTTCTTCGATTGCGTCTGCAAGACGTCTCAGTACTTGGTAATAATGTCAGCTGTGATGGTTACACCTTCTTGGAAGCAATTCGTAGTAGTTCACACTGTCACTGTTCCACCAGTGCATAACATTATCTTTTGAGGACGCACGCACGTCTTGAGCGTGGAGTCGCTGCTTTGTTTGGGCTCAACCATTCCTATCATTTCCTTACGTTAGCATAAAGACACCATGTCTCGTCATTGGTAACGATACAAGATATTACAATGGATCAATAGGCTGTGAGGACTATGGGACTTAACGTCTGATGTCATCAGTCCAATAGCACTTAGAACTACTTAAACCTAACTAACCTAAGAACTTCCCACACATCCGTGCCAGAGGAAGGATTCAAACGTAGCAGTCGCGCGGTTCCGGACTGAAGCACCTAGAACCGCTCGGCCACCGCAGCCGGCTCAAGATATGAATCGTCGATGTTGTTCACGAGCCAATTCATGACGAGGAAGCAGAGATTTTTGTGGTTTCGGCTTAGAGCCTACAGTACCCATACATCCGATTTTGGAACCTCCCTATTGCATTGAGACGTCATACGGTGGTGGAATCACGACAGGTCATCACATTTGTCAGTTCTCGAGTACACTAAGGTGGATCATTGTTAAGTAATGTGCTTAAACGATCTTCATCAAAGAGTGAAGGTATTCCTGAACGTAGAGATGGCCATCTTCTTGCCGTGCTCTGTCCAGTGGTATTATCCCCATTCATGGCGCAACACCCCCCCCCCCCCAAAATACTGAATTCAAACAGAGGAAACACGTCGGAAATGTTCCGATTTCTCCACTTGGTACTCCATTTTCTAGCGCCCACAGCTCCTCTCACCAAATCGAAACAAAGAAAGACAACAATATGTAAACTCAAACAGTGAACCACAAATTAAAAATGTTAAAAAATGACGAAATTCCTCCAGCTGAATTAAGGTGTTGGTTTTATTGGCCACTAGTTTCGATGTTGTTACAACACCATCTTCAGGCCCATACTTGTTGACAGCAACCGTATGTGTCTAACACTAGTAGTCAGTTGTGAGATGGGCGTGTTGCTTGCGGAAGGCAAGTAGTAACTCACTTGCCTTTCGCATGGAATACGGCTCTCACCCCTGACTACTAGTGTTAGACACATACGGTTGCTGTCAACAAGTATGGGCCTGAAGATGATGTTGTAACAACATCGACACTAGCTGCCAATAAAACCAACACCTTAATTCAGCTGGAGGAATTTCGTCATTTTTTTAATAAATATTAGATTAGATTAGATTAGATTAATACTAGTTCCATGGATCATGAATACGATATATTGTAATGATGTGGAACGAGTCAAATTTCCCAATACATGACATAATTAAGTTAATTTAACAACATACTTAAGTTAATATAACAACTTTTTCATTTTTGTGTTTTTTATTTTTATTTTTTTTCTACTTTTTATTTTTTTATTAATATTTTTTTAAATTTATATCTAAAAATTCCTCTATGGAGTAGAAGGAGTTGTCATTCAGAAATTCCTTTAATTTCTTCTTAAATACTTGTTGTTTATCTGTCAGACTTTTGATACTATTTGGTAAGTGACCAAAGACTTTAGTGCCAGTATAATTCACCCCTTTCTGTGCCAAAGTTAGATTTAATCTTGAATAGTGAAGATCATCCTTTCTCCTAGTATTGTAGTTATGCACACTGCTATTACTTTTGAATTGGGTTTGGTTGTTAACAACAAATTTCATAAGAGAGTATATATACTGAGAAGCTACTGTGAATATCCATAGATCCTTAAATAAATGTCTGCAGGATGATCTTGTGTGGACTCCAGCTATTATTCTGATTACAAGCTTTTGTGCAATAAATATTTTATTCCTCAGTGATGAATTACCCCAAAATATGATGCCATATGAAAGCAACGAGTGAAAATAGGCATAGTAAGCTAATTTACTAAGATGTTTATCACCAAAATTTGCAATGACCCTTATAGCATAAGTAGCTGAACTCAAACGTTTCAGCAGATCATCAATGTGTTTCTTCCAATTTAATCTCTCATCAATGGACACACCTAAAAATTTGGAATATTCTACCTTAGCTATATGCTTCTGATTAAGGTCTATATTTATTAATGGCGTCATACCATTCACTGTATGGAACTGTATGTACTGTGTCTTATCAAAATTCAGTGAGAGTCCATTTACAAGGAACCACTTAGTAATTTTCTGAAAGACAGTATTGACAATTTCATCAGTTAAGTCTTGTTTGTCAGGTGTGATTACTATACTTGTATCATCAGCAAAGAGAACTAACTTCGCCTCTTCATGAATATAGAATGGCACGTCATTAATATATATATTAAGAACAACAAAGGACCCAAGACTGACCCTTTTGGAACCCCATTCTTGGTAGTTCCCCAGTTTGAGGAATGTGCTGATCTTTGCATATTATGAGAACTACTTATTTCTACTTTCTGCACTCTTCCAGTTAGGTACGAATTAAACCATTTGTGCACTGTCCCACTCATGCCACAATACTTGAGCTTGTCTAGCAGAATTTCATGATTTACACAATCAAAAGCCTTTGAGAGATCACAAAAAATCCCAATGGGTGATGTTCGGTTATTCAGATCATTCAAAATTTGATTGGTGAAAGCATATATGGCATTTTCTGTTGAAAAACCTTTCTGGAAACCAATCTGACATTTTGTTAGTACTTCATTGTTACAGATATGTGAAGCTACTTTTGAATACATTAGTTTCTCAAAAATGTTGGATAAAGCTGTTAGAAGGGAGATTGGACAGTAATTGTTGACATCAGATCTATCCCCTTTTTTATGCAAACGTATAACAATAGCATATTTCAGTCCATCAGGGAAAATGCCCTGTTCCAGAGAGCTATTACACAGGTGGCTGAGAATCTTACTTATCTGTTGAGAACAAGCTTTTAGTATTTTGCTGGAAATGCCGTCAATTCCATGTGAGTTTTTGCTTTTAAGCAAGTTTATTATTTTCCTAATTTCAGAGGGAGAAGTGGGTGAGATTTCAAATGTATCAAATTGCATAGGTATGGCCTCTTCCATTAACAGCCTAGCATCTTCTAATGAACACCTGGATCCTACTATAGCCACAACATTTAGAAAATGATTATTAAAAATATTTTCAACTTCTGACTTTTTGTTCGTAAAGTTTTCATTCAATTTGATGGTAATACTGTCTTCCTGTGCTCTTGGTTGACCTGTTTCTCTTTTAATAATATTCCAAATTGTTTTAATTTTATTATCAGAGTTGCTGATTTCAGACATGATACACATACTTCTGGATTTTTTAATAACTTTTCTTAATATAACACAGCAGTTTTTATAATGTTTGATAGTTTCTGGGTCACTACTCTTTCTTGCTGTCAGATACATGACGTACCAAGACGTCCGTTTCAATTATGGATACACAAAGAACAAATTAAAAATGTCAACCGATAAATAAACACATAGCACCCGGAATATCAACATGCAGCCAAAAATGCTAATGCCCCAGCCTAATATTTATGGCAAACGCTGTACTTTTCTCGCAGTCTACGGAACTCTCGGCATCACGGCGTGGCGAAGCTGTGCCGCATCGGCAGCCGACGACCTGGAAACATCGCGAGAAACATTAGCGGCCGCTGCGAGGCACCGCGGGGACCTGAGTGGCGGAGCGGCAGAGTGCGCAGGCGCGGTGGGTGGAGGCGGCGCCGGCGTCTCCCGCGACACTCCGCTGTCATCAGCACGAGCGCCGCGACGAGACGCCGCCCGCCGCGAAGCGTCCCACGGCGGTAAACAACATGAAAGCCTCCGCCCAATGCTAACGGAAAAGCGTTCTCTCGTCAATCAACCCTCCACAAAGCTGTGCGGCCCGCGCGCTACAAGAGAAATCTTTTAGCGGAAACTGGCCTGGTACGAACGGGTAGCACCCACACTGGAACATCGTTACTTCTGCGCTAGCGAAGGGCAACGTCGGCCCAAGGAAGCGCTTCGAGGCCTCTAGTCGGCTGTCCTTGGTGGAGTGTAAGCAGTGCTTTTTTTTCTAAAAAAAAAGTTTTAGGGTACTCCGACATTGGATATAATGCAGCAAAAATTACTTATAACTGAAGCATGGGATTCCACCCATCTGCTTTCAGGCATGACGTCATCAACATGTCGAACTACAAAAAAAAAAAAAAAGTTACCGGACTCTTCAGCTGATTTAGCTCAAATGGAGCAGGCAGTACCGAGAAACACTTCAGTTTACATCGCCTCAAATGAAGCACAGTTTGTTAGTTTTCTGCTCATCTCTCACGTCCAACTTAACTTACAAGTTGCAAAGAAGGACAGGACACACTGTAAAACTTCGCACAACCGACAAGAACGGAACAGCAAGCGCAAACGAATAAAGAACAACAAAACAAAGACAGTAACGAATCGCGAAGGATCATGGTAGCGGGACCGTAGAGACATCTATCGGTAGCTCGGCGTTTTGAGAGTACGCATTTCCGTTTACCACTACCATCGCCCACTATTAGCGGGCGAGGGAACTACACGCTTGTCGAACTGGCTGAAAGCGATTCAGTCGTCGAGAACGGTTGCCGCAGCTTCGAAATGCTTGAAACAGTCAATGACATCGTTTTTCCCACCAAACACTGCACTGGTATCGTTCCGTATTGCAATTACCAACACGGAAAAATTAAATAAAAAATTTACGTCCGTGAAATAAATCTTTGGCACTCTTCCAAGTTCTCAACATCGTAAAAAAATTACTTTGTAGACGAAAAAGTTTAGGGCTACGCATCCCCCAGCGTTCCCACGACTTTCAGTGGGCTTCTGCACGCCACGTGACTTCAGAGACCAGCAGTCTAGATCCATAAACACACAGTGTTATTGTTACTTAGTTGCTGGCATCTTCCAAGGACATATCTGTCTGCAATGACGATGTACGAGTCATTGGAGAGGACACACTATGTGATCAAAAGTCTCCAGAAATTTTTTAGTGCACAGTAACATGGGGTGTCACCTTCGTGACCGTTTGATCTCTGCTGGTAGACAGTTTCTATGGGAAGTCTGAAAGTCTGTGGAGAAATGACAAACCGGTCTTCCTCTAGATCCGAAACCAGAGAATACGAAAATCATATTCGCATTTTGCGAATATGGCTAAACTTTGTCTGCGTTCTGCATTGGTGGCAGTGAAAATTTGTGCCGGGCTGGGAACATGGATCTTGTACTTGACGTGAGTGGTCGCCTTCTCTCTCAGATACCCGAGCATACTAAAAGCGGTGGCTGGTTTTCTTTTACAGGTTACTATCCGTTGCTGTAGGGGCTGTAATTTTGATATTTTTTTTCTAAACCAGCAAGGTAAAACAGAGGCCATTACTTCCACCACATCAAGAGGATTTAGTGCTCACGTAATCACACTGAGCCGTGAACACTTCCCTGATTATCCATGGGGGATAATTGAAAATTATTATTCTATTATCGGTACCATGGCGGCAATGATCGTGCCACGCAAGAGATACTGAATCTTTATCCTATCATTAAGGGCGCGAGACCTGCAAGACATTATAGCAACCGATTTTCTATCGCTTGAGCCTTGTCCCATAGTTACGCAGGGTCAGCCACCGTTAATCGGATTTGGCATGTTAATGGTTAAGGGGTGGCCAGATACTCTTCCTGCCACCACCACGCCCCCCCTGGGACAGAATTATCGTAGCCCAACTGTCTGCGTCGAGTGTAATCCATGGAATAGTGTGAAAGCATTCTGATGTCTGCGAGCCGTGTAACTGAGGCGTAACATGGGGACCAGCCCGGTATTCACCTAGTGGGATGTGGAAAACCGCCTAAAAACCACATCCAGGCTGGCCGGCACATCGGCCCTCGTCGTTAATCCGCCGGGCGGATTCGATCCGGCGGGCGGATTCGACCTGGGCCCGGCGCGCCTACCCGAGTGCAGGAAGCAGTGCGTTAGCGTTCTCGGCTACCCTGGCGGGTCTTATAGCAACCTATATAGTTGTGCATTATTCTACTGAGACACTAAGGGTGATTTCACGTAATGAAAGGGAGAATGTAAAAATTAAAGGACTTATTTACAGGGTGTTTCAAAAATGACCGGTATATTTGAAACGCCAATAAAAACTAAACGAGCAGCGATAGAAATACACCGTTTGTTGCAATATGCTTGGGACAACAGTACATTTTCAGGCGGACAAACTTTCGAAATTACAGTAGTTAAAATTTTCAACAACAGATGGCGCTGCAAGCGATGTGAAAGATATAGAAGACAACGCAGTCTGTGGGTGCGCCATTCTGTACGTCGTCTTTCTGCTGTAAGCGTGTGCTGTTCACAACGTGCAAGTGTGCTGTAGACAACATGGTTTATTCCTTAGAACAGAGGATTTTTCTGGTGTTGGAATTCCACCGCCTAGAACACAGTGTTGTTGCAACAAGACGAAGTTTTCAACGGAGGTTTAATGTAACCAAAGGACCGAAAAGCGATACAATAAAGGATCTGTTTGAAAAATTTCAACGGACTGGGAACGTGACGGATGAACGTGCTGGAAAGATAGGGCGACCGCGTACGGCAACCACAGAGGGCAACGCGCAGCTAGTGTAGCAGGTGATCCGACAGCGGCCTCGGATTTCCGTTCGCCGTGTTGCAGCTGCGGTCCAAATGACGCCAACGTCCACGTATCGTCTCGTGCGCCAGAGTTTACACCTCTATCCGTACAAAATTCAAACGCGGCAACCCCTCAGCGCCGCTACCATTGCTGCACGAGAGACATTCGCTAACGATATAGTGCACAGGATTGATGACGGCGATATGCATATGGGCAGCATTTGGTTTACTGACGAAGCTTATTTTTACCTGGACGGCTTCGTCAATAAACAGAACTGGCGCATATGGGGAACCGAAAAGCCCCATGTTGCAGTCCCATCGTCCCTGCATCCTCAAAAAGTACTGGTCTGGGCCGCCATTTCTTCCAAAGGAATCATTGGCCCATTTTTCAGATCCGAAACGATTACTGCATCACGCTATCTGGACATTCTTCGCGAATTTGTGGCGGTACAAACTGCCTTAGACGACACTGCGAACACCTCGTGGTTTATGCAAGATGGTGCCCGGCCACATCGCACGGCCGACATCTTTAATTTCCTGAATGAATATTTCGATGATCGTGTGATTGCTTTGGGCTATCCGAAACATACAGGAGGCGGCGTGGATTGGCCTCCCTATTCGCCAGACATGAACCCCTGTGACTTCTTTCTGTGGGGACACTTGAAAGACCAGGTGTACCGCCAGAATCCAGAAACAATTGAACAGCTGAAGCAGTACATCATCTCATCTGCATGTGAAGCCATTCCGCCAGACACGTTGTCAAAGGTTTTCGGATAATTTCATTCAGAGACTACGCCATATTATTGCTACGCATGGTGGATATGTGGAAAATATCGTACGATAGAGTTTCCCAGACCGCAGCGCCATCTGTTGTTGAAAATTGTAACTACCGTAATTTCGAAAGTTTGTCTGCCTGAAAATGTGCTGTTGTCCCAAGCATATTGCAACAAACGGTGTATTTCTATCGCTGCTCGTTTAGTTTTTATTGCCGTTTCAAATATACCGGTCATTTTTGAAACACCCTCTATTTAACAGTTGAAAATTGAACAATAATGCAATTAAATGGGGGTGGGAGAGGAAAGGATTGAGTTCAGCAGCCTGCCCCAACGTACATTCATAATAAGCCACGATAGCAGGAGAAAAGGATGGAACGATCGCCGTATTATCAAGTGGAGTTCAATTTACTAAAGGAAGGGGTAGCAGGCATGCAACGACCACCACCGTGAGTCAGCCTAAGACTAAGAAAGATGGTGCTGGGGGTGAATCGCAAGGTAGCCTCCTGTACTAAAGGAGTAAAACGAGCAAGACGCGAAACTATTCATGTAGGCGATACTAGATAACTTTGGCTCGCGGTCCGACTACGTTAACGAAACATGAAGGGGCGCTAACACTCACCACGTGGCGTAGGACAAAGGGCACAAGTTTTCAAGCTACGAAGAACTAAATTCTAAGTGAAATTTTGCACGGGAGAACTGAAAGAGCTACTGCCAGACGAAGCGGAAAAGTGAGCATGAAAGTATACACATTACTGCCTAACTGCAAGCTTCTGTGACTAACCGACACACCGCGCACATTATGCCCAACTGTACGAGGAAAACATAGAATCTTATAACCCGTAAAATAGCGTAAACCGCAATTTAAGGAAAGCACATCAGTAAAATGACCTATAAGGTTCCCTCTGGGCCGCAGGGCGCGAAACTACAGTGCACGTCGGCGCTCATTCTTACCCAAACTCCATCTTCTGGAAGCAGCACCTCCGGTCACAGGCACGGTTACACTAGGACTGACTAACTGCCCCTTTGCCCACAATCCACCCGCGGAGGGCGGTGGGCGCCCACCCGTGAAAAACGGGCGCGCACCTGAAATGGCCAATCAGAGGGCCGGAATCTCACAGGGAGGCGACCTCGCGGCGTTAAAATCGAGCAGAAATAACAGTTGCAAGGTTGGTAAAGCAGGTTGGGGAACTGAGAACAGGAGAAACTTTGGCCACTACTGAACATTCAAACGACACCACGTGCTACCCTGGCGATCGGAATAAGGGATGGGAAAGGGGAAGCCATCATGGCTGCTAGGAAGACTGCTGCCCTCGCCCATAAATAAATAAAGTTCCTAGTGCCAAGTAAACATCGTCATATAAATTAGGCAACCCATAGAGATTATTAATAGGGCTGAATTATTATATTACCGAATACCAGAATGCTGGGATTAGAAATATGAAATACGAGCTCTGAAATGTGAACGAAGTGCACATCTTTCAATACTCCTCCTTTCGTACACAGCCTACTCTCGTACAGATACTGCGAGTCCCGGATGGGAGGAGATATGTCGTTAAAGTCGAAGCCCAGTTATTAGGCATCCAACACTAGAGTGTAGAGCTTGTATTGTTGAAATGTACGAGATCTGTTCAAGAAATTCCGGAACTTTCGCAATTTCGCGCCAATGGTCTGGTGGGGCGGAATAAGTTCGGCATCCCTGCACACGCCTGTGTCAATTGTATAACTTGTCTCTTAGTTATTATTCAGTGCTGTATTAAGTAGAACTTTGAGAAGCACAGTTAGAGAATTTCGAGATGGCTGACTTTTTTTTTACGTGAAACTAAAAAAAAAAAGAATCATTTACAGAAACACACCAAATGATGCAGGCAGTCTACGGTGATGACTGCTTAAGCCGTACTCGGTGTTACGAATGGTTCACACGGTTCAAAAGTGGCCGGACGGAAGCTGCATATGACTTTCGTTCAGCACGCCCTTAGATGTCTACCGCCGACGCCCATGTGAGGAACGTCAACAACATTGTGTGTACCAGTTGAAGACTGAGAGATTGGAGAAGAATGTAGTACAGGGCTATTACAAATGACTGAAGCGATTTCACAGCTCTACAATAACTTTATTATTTGAGATATTTTCACAATGCTTTGCACACACATACAAAAACTCAAAAAGTTTCTTTAGGCATTCACAAATGTTCGAAATGTGTCCCTTTAGTGATTCGACAGACATCAAGCCGATAATCAAGTTCCTCTCACACTCGGCGCAGCATGTCCCCATCAATGAGTTCGAAAGCATCGTCGATGCGAGCTCGCAGTTCTGGCACGTTTCTTGGTAGAGGAGGTTTAAACACTGAATCTTTCACATAGCCCCACAGAAAGAAATCGCATGGGGTTAAGTCGGGAGAGCGTGGAGGCCATGACATGAATTGCTGATCATGATCTCCACCACGACCGATCCATCGGTTTTCCAATCTCCTGTTTAAGAAATGCCGAACATCATGATGGAAGTGCTGTGGAGCACCATCCTGTTGGAAGACGAAGTCGGCGCTGTCGGTCTCCAGTTGTGGCATGAGCCAATTTTCCAGCATATCCAGATACACGTGTCCTGTAACGTTCTTTTCGCAGAAGAAAAAGGAGCCGTAAACTTTAAACCGTGAGATTGCACAAAACACGTTAACTTTAGGTGAATTGCGAATTTGCTGCACCAATGCGTGAGGATTCTCTACCGCCCAGATTCGCACATTGTGTCTCTTCACTTCACCATTAAGAAAAAATGTTGCTTCATCACTGAAAACAAGTTTCGCACTGAACGCATCCTCTTCCATGAGCTGTTGCAACCGCGCCGAAAATTCAAAGCGTTTGACTTTGTCATCGGGTGTCAGGGCTTGTAGCAATTGTAAACGGTAAGGCTTCTGCTTTAGCCTTTTCCGCAAGATTTTCCAAACCGTCGGCTGTGGTACGTTTAGCTCCCTGTTTGCTTTATTCGTCGACTTCCGCAGGCTACGCGTGAAACGTTCCCGCAAGCGTTCAACCGTTTCTTCGCTCACTGCAGGCCGACCTGTTGATTTCCCCTTACTGAGGCATCCAGAAGCTTTAAACTGCGCATACCATCGCCGAATGGAGTTAGCAGTTGGTGGATCTTTGTTGAACTTCGTCCTGAAGTGTCGTTGCACTGTTATGACTGACTGATGTGAGTGCATTTCAAGCACTACATACGCATTCTCGGCTCCTGTCGCCATTTTGTCTCACTGCGCTCTCGAGCGCTCTGGCGGCAGAAACCTGAAGTGCGGCTTCAGCCGAACAAAACTTTATGAGTTTTTCTACGTATCTGTAGTGTGTCGTGACCATATGTCAATGAATGGAGCTACAGTGAATTTATGAAATCGCTTCAATCATTAGTAATAGCCCTGTATTTCAGTTGGATTATGTCATGAAATCCTGACACAGCATCGTGTTCCCGCCAAGTTCGTCCCAAGGCTCATGAGTAAAGACCAGATAGACCTCCGATTCGCAATCTCTGAAGCGCTTTTGGATACTTCAAATGAATAGGATACGTTCGTTAAGAGAATCGTAATTGATGACAAAACGTAGATCTACGGTTATGATGTTGATATAAAGGTTCAATCTTCACAATGTGTCGGGGAAGGTTGTCCAAGACCAAAAATAGCTCGTCAGGGCAGGTCAAAAAATTTTCAAATGTGTGTGAATTGCTAAGGGGCCAAACTGCTTAGGTCATCGGTACCTAGACTTACATACTACTTAAACTAACTTAAACTAACCTACGCTAAGAACAACAAACACCCATGCCCGAGGGAGGGCTCGAACCTCCGGTGGTAGGAGGTCAGGTCAAATGTCAAAGCCATGCTGTTGGTTTTCTTTGACTTTGAAGGAATAGTTTATCATGAGTTCGTGCCACAGGGACAAACTGTTAATCGATGGGGCTATCGAGGCGTGTTGCGATGCCTGCGAGCATATATGAGAAGGCAACGTCCTGAAATGTGGCGAGACAATTCATCTCGATAATGCACCCACATCTTCATCAATGTTGGTCCGTGACTATTGCACAAAAAACGAAATCACTGTGCTGCCTCATCCTCCGAGCTCTCCGGATGTCCCTCCTGTGGACTTTATTTCCAAAGTTGAAAACCCCGTTGAAAGGACGAAAATTTGCAACAAAAGATGAGGTAAGAGAAAATTCGCAGACGGCGCTTCACTTGGTCCAGCAAGAGGTGTTCCAAGGCTGCTTCTGGAAGTGGAAACGGCTTTGGGAGTGGTGTAATAATTGTGGAGGAGAGTATTTCGAAGGGAACCATGCACAATGCAGACATGCATTTCTGATGGACATTGCAAAGTACTCTAGAATAACACAGCCACGGCAATTTAGTATGAGGGCCTATTAGGAAACTAAAGTCCGATAGTCGCTGAAAACGACAGTGGAAATACGGTGAAGCTTTGCTTGAACAGTGTCTCTAGTATGCCTGTCGGTCGTATCAATTCACCGTTTTCAGTTCTAAGCACACAGTGAGCAAGTAAAGGTGTCTAGAACCATATTGTGTACCACCAAGTGTGGGTACCCACTGTGAAGTTTCGCCTGATTTTATGCAACTTCGCGCAACGTACCTGTCACGCGTTTCTGTCTTCAGGAAAATTCTCGGCCGCACACCGCAGGGGCAATGGGGACGCCCCTGTAGTGTTTTCAGTGTGAAGTGCTCGATCACTCACCACAAATCCCGGACTTGGCTGCTACCATGGACCTTTGGCTCTGAAGACAACATTTTGGCACAGACAACAAGCTGCAGACCTCGTAGAGCTGCGGAAAGCACAGGCGGTCGCCTTCTATGATGAGGTTATTGGCCAGTCGGTATAACGCTGCGACAAATGTTTAAGTCGTAGCACCGACTTTGTAGAGAAGCACGTGGAAGCTTTAGAACGCTGTTGCAACTAAAAACACTTTCGATTTTTTTATTTAAACTGTAGTATCCATTTCGCTACCGGTCGGACCTTACTCTCCATGTAGCCCTCGTATTAGTTCAAACCAGAGAAGGCAGGATGCTGCGTTTGGAGCGAGGTCGACGTTCTAACATATGACAGAAATATTCCATTTAAAGTCGGCCCTCTGAGCAGGCCAGTCCATTTCAGGAATCTTATTGGTCACAAAATACAGCTTCCCACATACTGCCGTATGACGTGGCTCATTGTCATGCTGATACAATCATCGCGTCTGAACTATTGCTCTGCTGTACACAATGGGTTCATTTCATTCTACTTTTAGTGCCTTCTTAATCGCAGTATGAGTATCACACCCTAACCACAAGAAACACGGTCTCTTCCCTACTTCAGTGCTGGCACTAAACATGAAGGAAAGTAACGTTACATAGGCCAAACCCAAAGGGTGCAGCGTGAGTCATCACTTCAGATCACCCGTTCCGCGTCATCCACTGTTAAGTCGCGTCGCTCTTTACGCTATTTCAAGTATCCCTTAGCACTGACTACAGAAATGGGTTGACTACGAGGAGTTGCTCTACCATTGTACCTCTACACTTCATAACTTCCTACTCACAAATAGTGTACTACCTGAAGTAGCACTCCGAAACTAAAGAGTGATTCCTTCTGCTGATGTATTTGATTTTTTAAACAACCTTCCGCAATGCTCTATGGCAGATGTCCGTCAGTGCAAGAGGCCTGCATTGTCTTGGTTTACCTTTGGTTGTTCCATAACGTTTCCACTTCACGGCCACATCACCAGCAGTCAACTTGGGCCACTTCATAAGGCTGAAATGTCCTTCATAAACTTGTTACTCAAGCAACATCCGATGACTAGTCCACCTTCCAAGTCACTGAGCTCCCCTGACGGACCCAATCTGTTGTTCGCTGTTTCTCTACTGACTGTAAGAAGTGTATATTTCTATTGTCTATTGTCAAACCACAATTTATGAAAGATGTTTATATTTTATTAGTAGGATTAAGTAGGAATAATTAATATTTGTCATGTTGCAAATAATTGTGGTAGCAGGGAATGTCTCCACGAAAGTATTGTTGGCAAGAGAGACCGCACATTGATATAATTTTAAAAAGGGCGGGAGAGAGCGCGTGTAGATACATTTTAAGAAATTAGCGGGAAAGACCATTGATACATTTTGTAATGGCAGCAGGGATTGTCTGCACCAGAAAGCATTGTTGGCAGCGTTCGTAGGAAGTCAGTAGTAAGCGAGATGTGAAGCGAGTCGGTAGCAGGTCTGAAGCGAGAGGTTGAGAGGAGCGGTGTACCTGCCAGCCACTAGCTATGATTTACAAGAGATTATAAACGGATGTACAGAGACATCAGCTAACTATTCTTCAGAAACTCAAGACTACTGAAGGTATGTTTGCGCATTGCTAGTTGTTAGATTATTGTAAAAAGTAAGTCCCATTTGAACCTTTGTGAAATCATTTCATTCAGAATATAATTAATTTTTGCCACCAATATTGCATTACTGATTATAATCCATCTCAAAAACCATCAACGTGAAACTTCACAAAATTTTATTGTTATCAAGAAAAAGTTTAAGTATCAATTACGTAACTTCAGTCAAGTTAATTAAAGAATAACGTCAGCTTTGGTAATAAATACAGCCACTTATTATGACAGCTCACCAGCAGCTAATAGAGTATAGTAAAACAGCAAGTATATTCATGTCGCAGTTCGATGTAGCAGTCAGATGGCGATCCAGTAACAGAAAAAAAAACGTTCAAATGTGTGTGGAATCTTATGGTACTTAACTGCTAAGGTCATCAGTCCCTAAGCTTACACACCACTTAACCTAAATTATCCTAAGGACGAACACACACACCCATGCCCGAGGGAGGACTCGAACCTCTGCCAGGACCAGCTTCACAGGGTAACAGTAAAAAACGTAAGGAACAGTTTTTGGTTATTGCAGGTAACGACTGAGGGCCCCACATTCTATGTTTCGTCGAAATAATTAGAAAATAACTTTTAGTAAGCAGCATTTAATTTTGTATGCGAAGATTGAGAAAGAGAATTAATTTCAAATGGAGGATATCATTTGTTATTATTACTAAGCAACAGGTAGAAATCCTAAGGGAAGGTTTCGTAGGTTATTGTGAAAGGGAAGGTTGCGTAACAAAAGAGATGTAGAGGAGACTGGAAGGTTTCATGAGAACACAGTACTCGCCGCCTTCTCCTTTGCTGCCGGGTCCACCTCTCGTCATATTTAATGGCCATTTCGGCATTATGTAGGGGCATCCGAATATGTTTGATCAGATAGAGCTTTTACCTGGTATCTAAATTTGACTACATGTTGACAATTTACAGACAATTATTTTCATTCTCTTTCATCCCGGTGCTTGAACGCAAACAAAATTATTAAATTATTATCGATTTCAATCTGTGTCCGTCTTCATATCGGAATGTCAGTAACTAAACTCTCCATAAAATAAAAACAATTTAAGTAACAAGGCGGAATACAACGATCATGTCGAGTGTTCCATGTTAAGTATTTACTTCTGTCTATGCTCGATGTATTGCATATTTCAATTTAGCTGACGGCGTCCTGCTGGCGTAATTGTTTTTATTTCATGGGATTTTTACACATTGACACTGAAACGTGAAGACTGTCCTAACATATACAACTCATAATGAAATGATACTCTCTCTTATTACCACTGGGATAAAAGAAAATAAAAAACAACTCTGCCACAATCGTTGTTTCTCTTGATTATGACGATGATACTAACGAGGTTATATAAACGAAAACAGTTAGTTTTAATAGAAGAGTACGTAACACTGATAAAATAAGGAAGCTACACGTCTCCAAGTAAAAATTCTTCCGTTTAATAGAATGAGTTGCCCAGATGGAAATTCACCTGCCAACCAATCAATGTCGTTGTATAAGTCTCAATATCATTGTATAAGTCATCTCAAATTTTGGTAGCGGAAATATTTACATCATTCTGAACTAAAGCAAATTATAAAATTACTCATTTTTCTTATATTACTGTAATTATGGCTGTCATAATACCTTCTGAATTCTAATAGACTAATACCACAACAATTTTCACGATGTGGTGCTGTAATTGAAATGCTTTAATTTTTATTTAGCTGTCCACAAGGTGACCGAAAGTGTTCTTACCATACGGTTCTATGCAATGAGGACTATATAGCTTGAAGATGAGTCACTCGCGAGTAAAATTTTGCATAACATTACTGAGAAATTAATAAGCGAAGTGAATTAACCTGTATGGTTCCTGCGAAAAAGTGAGAAGGCAAAAGCCTCTGCTTACAGTAGTGGATGTTAGAGTTCGACCTGAAATTGTCCAGATTAATGATGCAATCAAATAGGGGTAATGCAGCAGTAGGTTTAATAATGAATAAAAAAAATAGGAGTGCGGGTAAGCTACCACAAACAGCATAGTGAACACATTATTGTAGCCAAGATAGACACGAAGCCCACGCCTACTACAGTAGTGCAAGTTTATATGCCAACTAGCTCTGCAGATGATGAAGAAATTGATGAAATGTACGATGAGATAAAAGAAATTATTCAGATAGTGAAGGGAGACGAAAATTTAATAGTCATGGGTGACTAAAATTCTACAGTAGGAAAAGGAAGCGAAGGAAACATAGTAGGTGAATATGGATTGGGGCTAAGAAATGCAAGAGGAAGCTGCCTGGTAGAATTTTGCACAAAGCATAACTTAATCATGGCTTGGTTCGAGAATGATTAAAGAAGGTTGTATACGTGGAAGAACCCTGGAGATACTAAAAGGTTTCAGATAGATTATATAATGGTAAGACAGATTTTAAATTGTGAGACATTTCCAGGGGCAGATGTGGACTCTTACCTCAATCTGTTGGTTATGAACTGTAGATTAAAACTGAAGAACCTGCAAAAAGGTGGGAATTTAAGGAGATGGGACCTGGATAAACTGGAAAAACCAGAGGTCATACAGAGTTTTAGGGAGAGCATAAGGAAACAATTGGCAAGAATAGGAGAAAGAAATACAGTAGAAGAAGAATGGGTAGCTTTGAGGAATGAAGTAGTGAAGGTAGCAGAGGATAAAGTAGGTAAAAACATAAGGGCTAGTAGAAATCCTTGGGTAACACAAGAGATACTGAATTTAATTGATGAAGGGAGAAAATACAAAAATGCAGTAAGTGAAGCAGGCAAAAAAGGAATACAAACGTCTCAAAAATGAGGGCGACAGGAAGTGCAAAATGGCTAAGCAGGGATAGCTAGAGGACAAATGTAAGGATGTAGAGGCTTATCTCACGAGGGGTAGGATAGATACTGCCTACAGGAAAATTAAAGACACCTTTGGAGAAATGAGAACCACTTGCATGAATATCAAGAGTACAGATGGAAACCCAGTTCTAAGCAAAGAAGGGAAAGCAGAAAGGTGGAAGGAGTATATAGTGGGTCTATACAGGGACAATGTTCTTGAGGACAATATTATGGAAATGAAGATGAAATGGGAGATACGATACTGCGTGAAGAGTTTGACAGAGCACTGAAAGACCTGAGTCGAAACAAGGCCCCAGGAGTAGACAACATTCCATTAGAACTACTGACAGCCCTGGGAGAGCCAGTCCTGACCAAACTCTACCATCTGGTGAGCAAGATGTATGAGACAGGCGAATTTCCCTCAGACTTCAAGAAGAATATAATAATTCCAATCCCAAAGAAAGCAGGTGTTGACATATGTGAAAATTACAGAACTATCAGTTTTAATAAGTCACAGCTGCAAAGTAGTAACGCGAGTTCTATACAGACGAATGGAAAAACTGGTAGAAGGCGACCTCGGGGAAGATCAGTTTGGATTCCGTAGAAATGTTGGAACACATGAGGCAATACTGACCCTACGACTTATCTTAGAAGAAAGATTAAGGAAAGGCAAAGCTACGTTTCTAGCGTTTTTAGACTTGGAGAAAGCTTTTGAAAATGTTGACTGGAACACTCTCTTTCAAATTCTAAAGGAAACAAAAGAAAAATTCGGAATAGGAATTAAAATCCATGGAGAAGAAACAAAAACTTTGAGGTTCGCCGATGACATTGTAATTCTGTCAGAGACAGTAAAGGACTTGGAAGAGCAGTTGAACGGAATGGACAGTGTCTTGAAAGGAGGGCTTAAGATGAACATCAACAAAAGCAAAACAAGGATAATGGAATGTAGTCGAATTAAGTCGGGTGATGCTGAGGGAATTAGATTAGGAAATGAGACACTTACAGTAGTAAAGGAGTTTTGCTATTTGGGGAGCAAAATAACTGATGATGGTCGAAGTAGAGAGGATAGAAAATGTAGAGTTGCAATGGCAAGGAAAGCGTTTCTGAAGAAGAGAAATTTGTTAACATCGAGTATAGATTTAAGTCTTAGGAAGTCGTTTCTGAAAGTATTTGTATAGAGTGTAGCCATGTATGGAAGTGAAACATGGACGATAACTAGTTTGGACAAGAAGAGAAGAGAAGTTTTCGAAATGTGGTGCTACAGAAGAATGCTGAAGATTAGATGGGTAGATCACATAACTAATGAGGAGGTATTGAATAGAATTGGGGAGAAGAGGAGTTTGCGGCACAACTTGACCAGAAGAAGGGATCGGTTGGTAGGACATTTTCTGAGGCATCAAGGGATCACCAATTTAGTACAGGAGTGCAGCGTGGAGGGTAAAAATCGTAGAGGGAGACCAAGAGATGAATACACTACGCAGATTCAGAAGGATGTAGGCTGCAATAGGGACTGGGAGATGAAGAAGATTGCACAGGATAGAGTAGCATGGAGAGCTGCATTAAACCAGTCTCAGGACTGAAGAGGACAACAACAACAACATTGATGCCCTCTTTGTAAAGTAAATAAAACCCCAAAGAAAGGAATTTCGTTGTGCAATCTGACTGCTCTCAGGTGGAATTCTTCACAGACATACGTAGGTCGTGCAACGGTTAAGAATTGGTATTTGAAATGATTTAGTATTGATCGTTGACTGACCTTCTCATATCTGAACGTAATTTTGAATTCTATGGTGAACCGATCACTGATTTGTGACAGGAAATTTAAACCATTGTAATGTATATATGGAAAAAGTTAAATGATGTTTAAAATAATGAAATTCTGTGATATGTGTATATTTATAAGAAAAACTTTGTATATTGGAAGCTGGTTCATGCAAAAGGGCGTTTGTGTTTGTAATATGTAAAGACGTAGTGAAATCCCTTCGCAACGGAAGTGGCTCGGCGCGATGTAAAAGGTGGTTTTGGTGGTCGAACTGGCCGGCTACTTGGTGGGAACGATACGCAGTTAGTGGCTAGCAGTTACACGGTACACATCGACGGTTCAAAAATGACTCTAAGCACTATGGGACTTAACATCTGAGGTCATCAGTCCCCTTGAACTTAGAACTACTTAAACCTAACTAACCTAAGGACATCACACACATCCATGCCCGAGGCAGGATTCCAACCTTCGACCGTAGCGGTCGCGCGGTTCAAGACTGAAGCGCCTAGAACCGCT
This sequence comes from Schistocerca cancellata, assembly GCF_023864275.1. Lineage (NCBI taxonomy): Eukaryota > Metazoa > Arthropoda > Insecta > Orthoptera > Acrididae > Schistocerca > Schistocerca cancellata. The sequence continues at coordinate 1,224,517,566 of NC_064626.1, read as the reverse complement.
CAGCCACAACGCCCGGCACACATCGACGGTTCCAAGGGAGGCAGTTGGAAGCCGCTTTGCAAGGAATTTTGCCTTACATGTGGATTTGGCTGTTGCATGGTACTCTCGGCAATAAGGAATGGCACTAACACATTAAAAATCCGTCGCCAAGAAGAGATAATATAGAGCATTCAAACATCAAGAGCCATCAGTACAGTTAGCCGCCACGTCGCGTGCCACCACAACTTCGCTACTGCTCCACCAACTTCATGCAGACAGATATTTATAAGAGCATGGACCAGTTAATTTGCCGGCCGCGGTGGTCTAGCGGTTCTTGCGCTGCAGTACGGAACCGCGGGACTGCTACGGTCGCAGGTTCGAATCCTGCCTCGGGCATGGGTGTGTGTGATGTCCTTAGGTTAGTTAGGTTTAAGTAGTTCTAAGTTCTAGGGGACTTATGACCTAAGATGTTGAGTCCCATAGTGCTCAGAGCCATTTTTGAACCAGTTAATTTGTGTGAGTGATTTCAATAATAAACCATGTGTTATTAACCTGTATTTAGAACCATAACTTTCATCCTGATCATGAACCTATGCAGTATCCCCTCCTAGGTGTTTATAAAGCCGAGTATCGTATTTCAAATGCACTATTATCGTTTACTTATGTTTGTCATATGTGCAAGGATCATTAAAAGTGAAGCTAGTTAGAATTTTATAAAAATACTCCCAACTTATTGCAAAGTATCGTTTTGCAAAAATTCAGTGCCAGACTGTGTAAGTGTACTGTCTAAAATACCTGTTTTACAGGTGACGAAAAAAGGCAAATACGCTATACTCACTTGAAACTTAATTTAGCTTTGATAACTACCAAGAACGAATTTTTGAAGTTATTGAGCTCAGTGTTGAATAATTTGCGTTGAAAAGTAAAAACATAAATTATTCCAAGTGAAGCTAAGAGTTTAAATTAGTTGAATTGAATTTTCCTACAGAAATAATCATTTTATAGGCCTCCACCATATTCTTCTCATATTAGAAAGGTAATTGGAATATTATTGCTAGTAAGGAAATCTGATACATTTCTATAAATGGGAGTTAAACAGTGTAATTGTGGTAATATTTATTTTTATTTGTGGCATTTCTATGTCACGTAAGTCAGAACGCCCTCCTGGCCAAACTTAGTTCTGCACTTCTTGCAGTAACATTTCAGTAATGATTCATGTAACCATCTTGAGTGTAGCTCTTATTAGTGTGAGTATGGTACAAATTTTGTTTTCTATGATTACTGGTAGGTGTAGTATTGGTGACTGCTGCTGCACACAGCTCAGAGTTACCTGTGTGCCGGCCGTTGTGGCCGAGCGGTTCTAGGCGCTTCAATCTGGAACCGCGAGGCCACTACGGTCACAGGTTCGAATCCTGCCTCGGGCATGGATGTGTGTGATGTCCTTAGGTTAGTTAGGTTTAAGTAGCTCTAAGTCCTAGGGGACTGATGACGTCAGATGTTAAATCCCATAGTGCTCAGAGCCATGTGAACCATGTTACCTGTGTACTATTTAGAGGGAAATATTAATGAAAATAACTTCGATAGCTAATATTTAATTTTCATAAACATATATTTCCAAATTCATGTGTCTAATTGGCGGGCGGCCGTTCATTTTTTCATTCGTATACGAAACTGACTACTTTCATTAAACCCCAAAATTAAAGCATGTTTTTCAATAAATTGCAATATCTTCAATAATACAGTTCTATACCTTTATCCATAAATACGCACGCAGACAAAATTCCCAAATCCTTTTACCTTAAGCCACGGTAGGCTAGTGTTATAGATTCCGAGAGTTCCGGAACTGTACAGAAAATTGGAATAGAGATCAACATAAACATCATTTCCGCCCTTTTTATTGCTCATGAAAACCACACATTGAATGTTGTACAACCATACAGCGAGACCTTCAGAGGTGGTGGTCCAGATTGCTGTCACCACAACCTCTAATACCATGCAGCACGTCCTCTTCCATTGATACATGCCTGTATTCGTCGTGGCATACTATCCACAAGCACATCAAGACACTGTTGGTCCAGATTGTCCCACTCCCCAATGGCGATTCGGCGTAGATCCCTCAGAGTGGTTGGTGGGTCACATCGTCCAGAAACAGCTCTTTTCAGTCTATCCCAGGCACGTTCGATAGGGTTCATGACTGGAGAACATGCTGACCACACTAGTCGAGCGATGTCGTTACGCTGATGGAAGTCATTCACGAGATGTGCACGATGGGGGCACGAATTGCCGTCCATGATGACGAATGCCTCCCCAATATGCTGTCGATATGGCTGCACTATCGGTCGGAGGATGGCATTCATGTATCATACTGCTGTTACGGCCCCTTCCATGACCACCAGCGGCGTACGTCGGCCCCACATAATGCCAGCCTAAAAAAGCAGTGAACCTGCACCTTACTGCACTCGCTGGTCAGTGTGTCTAAGGCGTTCGGCCTGACCGGGTTGCCTCCTAACACGTCTCTGACGATTGTCTGCTTAATGGCATAAGTGACATTCATCAGTGAAGAGTACGTAATACCAATCCTGAGCGGTCCATTCAGCATGTTGTTGGGATCATCTGTACTGCGCTGCTTGTTGTCGTGGTTGCAAAGATGGACCTCGTCTTGGACGTATGGAGTGAAGTTGGGCATCATGCAGCCTACTGTGCACAGTTTGAGTCGTAACACGAGGCTCTGTGGCTGCACGAATAGCATTATTTAACGTGGTGGCGTGGCTGTCAGGAATCCTCCGAGCCATAATCCGTAGGTAGCGGACATCCATTGCAGTAGTAGCCCTTGGTGCTGGCCTGAGCGATACATGTCATCGACAGTTCCTGTCTCTGTGTATCTCCTCCATACCCGAACAACATCGCTTTGGTTTATTCCGAGACGCCTGGACATTCCCTTGTCGAGAACCCTTCCTGGCACAAATGGTTCAAATGGCTCTGAGCACTATGGGACTTAACTTCTGAGGTCACCAGTCCCCTAGAACTTAGAACTACTTAAACCTAACTAACCTAAGGACATCACACACATCCATCTCCGAGGCAGGATTCGAACCTGCGACCGTAGTGGTCACGCGGTTCCAGACTGTAGCGCCTAGAACCGCTCGGCCACCCCGGCCAGCCGTGGCACAAATGCGGACACGATCGAACCATGGTAATGACCGTCTAGGCATGGCTGAACTAGAGACAACACGAGCCGTTTACGTCCTGCCTGGTGGAATGACTGGAAGTCATCGGCTGTCGGACCCCCTCCGGCTAATAGGCGCTGCTCATTCATTGTTGTTTACATCTTTGGGCGGGTTTAGTGACATCTCTGAACCGTGAAAAGAAATGTGTCTGTGATACAATCCACCACAGTCAACGTCTATCTTCAGGAGTTCTGGGAACCAGGGTGATGCAAAACGTTTTTGGTGTGTGTATATCATTTAAGTAAACTGAAGTGGAAGTGAAACGAATGTAAGGATACGAGATTCCTTTTAACCTTTCAATTAATATTGAATGCCAATAATATTAAGGTTTACACTATGTTATTCATTCGAGATCAGTCTCTAACATACCTCACCATCCTAACATGGCTCGGCGAACATGTAGTTGTAGAAACATGTTACGCTATATTCTGGATGAGGAGAATGGAGAAGAGGTGTATATAATTCCGGTTTTATCTTCACCAATACAAACTCATAGCTCCTTTCACATCCAGCTCTCTCTCTCTTTCCTAGTATAATTCAATGCTGCCAGATTCATAGGCACACCATATCACAGAGAGGGAAATGCACACCTTCACCGTCTCAAACAGTATAGACACGAAGAAGAACGCCATGTAGAGCGTCTCACCACTCTACCACCTGATTGACCGATGCCGCTCCCACCTCAAGATCTTAGGCTGATAAACTAGAGTATCTCAAGCAGCAGTCAACATATGGAAATCGAACTATGGGCGCAGATATTACAGTAAAGATTACCCGTTTGTAGAAGATAGTTGGTAAACATAATGTATGGAAGTTCGCAGACATCTTTGAAACTCACAGATTTGTCTCTGACGAAGGCTTGCAATCACAGAAAGTGAAAACTTGATTAAAGTCTCATCAACGTATGAAACCACACCGTTCAAATGGTTCAAATGACTCTGAGCACTATGGGACTTAAATTCTGAGGTCATCAGTCCCCTAGAACTAAGAACTACTTAAACCTAACTAACCTAAGGACATCACAAACATCCATGCCCGAGGCAGGAATCGAACCTGCGACAGTAGCGGTTGCGCGGTTCCAGACTGTAGCGCCTAGAACCGCTCGGCCACACTGGTCGGCATACCACACCGTCTGAGAATCTACTTTGCATTCTATTTCCTGTTGATGCTTTACAACTATCATTGGAATTGTACCATATCATGTGCAGAATTCAGTGGGCTATATTTGCTGCCTTCTTGGTGACTGCATTGCTCAGTCTTTATACCATAGTGATGCTTCTGTTAAGCCCTATGTCCTGCACTCATTTATTACAACCATCTACCGGTCACAGTTGCAAGTACATACGTGCACAATGTATGTATGGGTCATGAATACAGTGTTCTAACAAGCGATGTTTTAAGTTTCATACCAATCCAGTCTGCGGAGCACATACCTGTATGTCCCCTCTGGTCACTTGCATATAAATTACACGATATAGGCAGCAGACACCACTCGCCGGCGTACTGCAACGCCTAAAAGCGTGAGCGGCCTGTCCGACTACATCTCACTGACAGTGCGAGTCCTGCATCAAAGGCGCCGCGCCTCCGTCGCCACTCGTTTGGCGGTGGGGCGGTCGTGCCAGTCCGCCGCAAGTATAATGGATTCGTGAATGCGCATTTCGGAGACGGTCTTTTGCGAATGTAGTACTTGCTTGCAGCAACACACTTTAAAATCATGCACAAGGATACATTTAAATCATTAATTATATTTTATGATGGTGTCCCACACTCAGTAGAGCATTTAGACATTGTAAATCAGAGTCCTCCCGCATACTTTGTAAACCCAACACTACTGTCACAAATCTTAGATCACTGGGGTCGGCAGCAATCTGAAACATACTGTAAGGTGCCAAGAAAAACTCATATGATACTCAATTCCAATCCCAAAGAAATCGTATGTTACAAAGGTGAAAATTACCGAACTATCAGCTTAATAAGTCACGGCTGCAAAATACTAACGCGAATTCTTTACAGGCGAATGAAAAAAATCGGGCAGAAGCCGATCTCGGGGAAGATCAGTTTGGATTCCGTAGAAACGCTGGAACTCGTGTGGCAATACTGACCCTACGACTTATCTTAGAAGACCGATTAAAGAAAGGCAAACCTACGTTTCTAGCATGGGTAGGTTTAGAGAAAGATTTTGACAATGTTGACTGGAATACTCTCTTTCAAAATCTGAAGGTGGCAGGGGTAAAGTACAGGGAGTGAAAGGCTATTTGCAATTAGTACAGAAACCAGATGGCAGTTATAAGAATCGAGGGGCATGAAAGGGAAGCAATGGTTGGGAAGGGAGTGAGACAGGGTTGTAGTCAATCCCCGATGTTATTCAATCTGTATATTGAGCAACCAGGAAAGAAAACAAACGAAAAATAAGGAGTAGAAATTAAAATCCATGGAGAAGAAATAAAAACTTTGACGTTCGCCGATGACATTGTAATTGTGTCAGAGAAAGCAAAGGACCTGCAAGAGCAGTTGAACGGAATGGATAGTGTCTTCAAAGGAGGATATAAGATGAACATCAACAAAAGCAAAACCAGGATAATGGAACGTAGTCGAAGGAAATCTGGTGATGCTGAGGGAATTAGATTAGGAGATGAGACACTTAAAGTAGTAAATGAGTATTGCTATTTGGGGAGCAAATTAACTGACGATGGTCGAAGTAGAGAGGACATAAAATGTAGACTGTCAATGGCAAGGAAAGCATTTCTGAAGAAGAGAAATTTGTTAACATCGGGTATTGACTTAAGTGTCAGGGAGTCGTTATTGAAAGTATTTGTGTGGAGTCTAGCCATGTATGGAAGTGAAACGTGGGCGATAAACAGTTTGGACAAGAAGAGAATAGAAGCTTTCGAAATGTGGTGCTACAGAAGAATGCTGAAGATTAGATGGGTAGATCACATAACTAATGAGGTGGTATTGAATAGAATTGGAGAGAAAAGGAGTTTGTGGCACAACTTGACAAGAACAAGGGACCGGTTGGTAGGACAGATTTTAAGGCATCAAGGGATCACAAATTTAGCATTGGAGGGCAGCGTGGAGGGTAAAAATCGTAGAGAGAGACCAAGAGATGAAAACACGAAGCAGAATCAGAAGGATGTAGGTTCCAGTAGGTAATGGGAGATGAAGAAGCTTGCACAAGATAGAGTAGCATGGAGAGCTGAATCAAACTAGTCTCTGGACTGAAGACCATAAAAACTACTACATGATATTCAAAGATCCCGCATTAGATGACGCAGTGAGGATTCCATGCAATTGGAAAGATGCACATATGGACAACATACCGAAACGTACATAGCAAGTCCCATCAATTAAAATATCTTAATATGACTTAATAGGTTTCCGGGCGTAATAAATCTTGAAAGCCGGATCCTAAAATCAACTCTATTCCGTATATTGGTGATCAACTGTTGGTTATGTTCAGGAGGACGTTGCTTCTGCTGTTGATTCCCCTGAGAACTGGTGCCAAGACTGCAAGTCGACGTCCTGTATAGGCCTCCGTACCGCACACGGCGCATGCGCCGCCCATCACAGTTGCTGTTTACCAATACTGGGCAAGTGGCGCCGCCCTTAGTAGCGGAAATGACATATTGCACTCAGAGACGATTTTGGAACACTGACTGGCCGCACGGAAGAACGTTCTGTAGCCAGACACGAGGACACGGCATGAAATTTGAAGAAACCGTTACAGTTGCCAACACTTCCGATTGTTGGAACACTGTTTATAAAGAAGCAATAGAAATTAGTTTGGCGGATAATTTGATTAATAGAGATAATGGGTTTCCTCTTAGCAGAACGTTCTTCGAACGGTTCAAATGCTCTGAGCACTATGGGACTTGACATCTCAGGTCATCAGTCCCCTAGACTTACAACTACTTAAACCTACCTACCCTAAGAACAGTACACATCCATGCCCGAGGCAGGATTCGAACCTGCGACCGTAGCGGAAGTGCGGTTCCAGACTGACAAAAGTCCATGGGGATTAACCCAATGCCACAAATGCAAGGAGTATGGCCGTAGGTCACATAAGTACACCCTCCGCCAAAACTGCATAAAATGTGGGCAAAAACACAAAACTGCCGACTGCCAGAAGAAACCTCAAACGAAACGGACATGCTACCGTTGCCAAGGGGAGCACACGCGTAGCTACAAGAAATGTCCACTATATCTGAAGCTCGTGCTGACACGACAAGAGAAAAGTAACGTTTAAACCCCTGCTCAGAACAGGCTGGAGAACGAAAGAAACAAACAGACCTCACAACTAAATCCCGCCAAATTTCCAGCCCTACGACGGACAAGAGGATAGGCACAGCCAAACACCACATTTACAACAGAAAACAACGCCAATACCCCTGAATCAACATCGCAACCAGCAGCAGGACTCGGTGTAGACATTCAAGAACCCCCACGTTTCATCACACAATTTGAGATCCCAAAAATCGTAAACATGATCCAAACAACTGCTGAGCACTTAATATAGGCACAGCACTCGTTCACAAAAATCACAATTCTATTCCAAGCTGCTGTTAGCCTTGTCGGTGGTAAATAGAGCTATAAACGTCATGAACTGGAACACCAATTGCAAATAACTCAGAAGAATACCGTAGCGGAATTTCTAGACGAGCATAAAATAGATATTGCTCTAATTACGGAAACACACCTTCAACCAAATCATACCTTCAACATCAGAAACTATATGGTCCACAGAAACGGCTGACCAAACAGACCAGGTCGAGGAACAGACATTCTGGTCAATGAAAAAATAGTTCACAGACCTATTACCGCATCTCGTCTCACTGTGATGGAGTCAACAGAAACAGAAACAAGACTCTTCAATAAGACAGTCATCATATCCGCAGCCTATAACCCACCAATTGGAAGGAGCATGCCCCCACAAGACCTTGAGCTCGTATTCCAACTAAATCAAAATGTTCTGATCGGCGGTGACCTAAATGCAAAACACACATCCTGCAACTGCAACGCTACGAATACTAACGGCAGAACGCTCCACAGGTTCCTGGTCAATAATCCAAATACATCAATTATAGTTCCAGACAGGCCAACGCACTATCACCACGATACAAGATGTCGCCCAAATATACTGGGCATCTTTTGTGGATCACAACAACCACGGCGGTCAACGACTTAGACTCGGGGCAAAACCCCGCAATCCTAGAGATAAACGGGAACCTGGTCAACTTTCACAACAATACGAGGTGCGACAGTAATGAGACTGATGTGAAAAAAAAATGTTTGCTTACCGTTTTAGTCAAGCTTAGTGTTGTCTCCTTCCAAGTAGTTCCCTTCTTATTGCACACACTTTTTCCAGCGCTTCTGCCATTGATGGTGACATTTCTGGAACTCATCTTATGTAATGTCCTCCAAGACCCTCGTCACAGCTTTTTGGACATCTTGTGTTGTTTGAAAATGGTGTCCCTTGACCGCCGTTTTGACTCATGGAAATAGAAAAAAGTCGCACAGAGCGATATCTGGTGAATAAGGTGGCTGGGTTAGTACTGAAATTTGTTTTGAGGTTACAAATTGCTGTGCTGACAGAGCAGTATATAGGATGGTGCATTATCGTGATGCAGAATCCAGTTATCAGCAACGTTGGCACGGACACGAAGAACTCTTTTATGAAGTCTTTCTAAAATTTATTTGTAGTAATATTGCTTAACTGTTTGTCCAGGAGGCACACACTCTTTATGAACAATTCCCTTGGAATCAAAGAAGCACACAAGCACGCATTTCACTTTTGACTTTAACATGTGAGCTTTTTTTGGTGTGGGTGATCTCTTTGAGCACCATTGCGAACTTTGGGGTTTTGTCTCTGGATCACACTGAAAAACCAACTTCCATCACCAGTGATAATACGGCGCAACAATTCTGGATTGATTTTCGTTTGCTCTAACAGATCGGCTGCCACAGTTTTCCGTGTTTCTCGCTGTTGTGGTGTGAGATTTTTGGGGACCATTTTGCACAAATCTTTCTCATACCAAGATCTTCAGTTATGATTAGACGAACCGTTTCTCGATTGATGTTCAGTTCGTCTGCAATCATTTTCATGGATAATCTTCGATCTGATCGTACGAGTTCACGCGCCCTGACCAAGTTGACATCCGTCCGTGAGGTTGATGGCCGTCCACTGCGGTCTTCATCTGCAAAATTCGTTCTGCCTTCACTAAACATTTTATGCCAATTAAAAACTTAAGCTCTTGACATAAATTCCTCTCCAAAAGCCTTCTGAATCTTACCGTAAGTTGTCGTCCCGTTTTCACCCAATTTAATGCAAAAAGAAATGGCATACCGTTGCGCAATATTATGTGGTTCCATTTCTTTGACTAGAGACAGAAACACGTCTTAACTTACTACAGCACAACTCACGACTGAGCAGTTGAATCGATGCTTACTACACAGTTACGTTAACCACTGCACCATACAGACACAATGTTTATCACCGTTGTGTGGACCATCTCGTCAGTCCCAGTCCATATCTTCCAGGCTCGTCATTTTACTTTCCCATTGCAGGCTGAACATAAATTCGCATTCGCACTGAAATTCCAAAAGAACAGATACCACGCATTAATGTAGTTGATTTGTGTCGATGGACAGTGAATTCACAACCTTCAGTGCTGATAAACATTTACGTCCGATCTCCAGCAGGAATGTAAAATTAGCAAGCATGGAAAAACCGAGGGGACTGCGAAAAGGTGGCACTAGGCGGTAATGTGAACCGGTTGTAAGCAGGAGATCCAATGCTCGAGACCCTGTCCGCTACACATTTTCACTCGTCGTGCCTGTTTTCGCGTAGATTCCCGACACAGCTGATATCATTAGACCCTTCCCATTCCTCTCTTTTCTCCCCGTCCCTCTTCACCTTCAATTTATATAACTGAGCTCTGCAGCAAATTTCAGCAAGCAATAGTTTATACTATGTTCAAAAATCAAGGGGACGAAGATTACTGGGAAAACGTCGTCAGATACAGCAATATTATATTGCTTTGTATGGTGTACCCAAGAGCAGAATCAGCTCAAAATTTAGTGATGATTAAGAATTGGTTGCAGGTTAAGATACTTGTCAGAAAGAACTAATATGCAAAGAGGAGCGATACGGAAGCATTGAGGAATGAAGAGATACGCTTGAAGTTATTTTTAAGAGGACAATCACAGAAACTGAAAAAGGAACATAGGCACAGGAAATTAAGTGGGAAGAAACCATGGGTACCAGAAGAAATAATCCAGTTGATAGACGAAAGAAGGAAGTATAAAAATGTTCAGAGAAGTTTATGGATACAGAAATACAAGTCACTTAGGAGTGAAATAAATAGGAAGTGCAGGGATGATAAGGCGAAATAGGTGCATAAAAAGCTTGACAGAAGACTGACACAGCATACAGAAAAATCAAGACAACCTTTAGTGAAATTAATAATAACGGAGGTAAGATTAAGAGTGCATTGCGAATTTCGCTGTTAAATACAAAGGAGAGAGTGGAAGGATGGAAACAGTATACTGAAAATGGGGGGTACGTCTGATGGCGTGATAGAAGAACGTAGTCGACAGGGAAGAGATAGGGCATCCAGCAATTTAAAAGAGCTTTGAACGACCAAAGATTCATGTTGGTGTGTAGAAAGTATGAGACTCGATATACCATCAGACTTCCGAAAAGCGTCATTCACACAACAAGATGGCAAGAGCAGATAAATGCGGGAATTACCGCACTATCAGCATAACAGCTTATGCATCCAAGTTTCTGACAAGAATAACATAAAGAAGAATGGAAAAATATTGAGGATATGTTATATGACGATAAGTTTGGCTCTAGGAAAGGTAGAGGCACCAGACAGGCAGTCTAACGTTGCGGTTGATATTGGAAGCAAGACGGATGAAAATCAAGACTTGTTCATTGGAATTGATGACCTGGAAAAAGATTTCAACAAAGTAAAATGGTGTAAGATTTTCGATATTCTGAGAAAAAGAGGCAAGCATGGGGAGAAACGGGTAATATACAAAGTGTACAAGAACCAATAGGGAACCATTCGACTGGAAGACGAAGATCGAAATGCTGGGGTGTAAGAGAGAGAAGTGCTTTATATCGAAGAAGCTTTGATGGAATTAAAGAGAGGTTCAAGAGTGAGATTAAAATTCTAAGCGAAAGGATGTCATTGATACGATTCGCTGATGAAAGTGAAGAAGAATTACAGGATGTCTTGAACTGAATGAACGTTCTAATTAATACAGTGAACGGAAGAATGATAAAAGTAATGTGAAATATCAGAAACGAGAACAGCAAGAAACTTGACATCAGAATTGGGATTCACTAAGTAGACGAAGTTAAGGAATTCCAAAGTAGCGTATGATGGACGGAGCAAGGAGGCCATAAAGAACAGACTACTACCGGCAACAGGACATTCCTGGCCAAGTCGTGTCTACTAGTATTAAACATAGGCATTACGCTAAGGAAGAAATTTCTGACACCTTACGTCTGAAGCGCAGCATCGTATGGTAGAGAAACATGGACTATGGGAAAACGCGGACAGAAGAGAATCGGAGCATGTGAAACCTGTTGCTACAGCAGAATGCTCAAAATTAGGTGGACTGATAAGGTATGGAATGAGGAGGTTTTCCGCAGAATCGGCGAGGAAAGAAGTTGAAACGCGTACGTTTCATATGTATTCATTACCAGCGATGGCGAGGCGTGACAGAATCTCTGACCAGAGAGTTATTTATCGTTGCTAGTCTGCGCGAGACGACAGTAGTAGTCAGTTCAGTAGTAGCGTGTAGCGAGCCGGCAGGAACAGTAGTTGTGTGTGAGGAGTCGGCGGGCGTCGACATGGGTCTCTTGGTCACGGTTCTGGACGAGGTATATTGTTATCGAAGGTAATGAAGCAGCATTGCGCTCAGCTAATAACGTATGTTAATTGTAATTAATTTGTTCAAGAATTTCCCCAATAATAATTTTCTTTTAAAGTAAATGTTTTAAACAAAAAGATTCATTTCAAGTTAAATAATATTTCCCATGCATTCCCTCCAAGAATCAAAATTAAACATGGGGCAGCATTGCACCGAGCTGTGCCGAAACATAAGAGCAGATATTGAGGGAGTTTACTGATGTAAGAATTTTGGTTTTTGTGTTCAGGTTTAAATATTGCACAGGGCCGAAGGTCAGCGCCGCTGCCCTCATATAATTGGTCAGGTTTAATTATTTGTGTTCAGATGTTACACGTACTTTATGCTTCATTATTTAATTAATTTTACTGTGGGTTTATGAGTAATCTTCATTAGTTAATGTTTGTGGGGAGTTTACATTTGGGTCATTATTATTCTTTAATTTTGCAAGCAGGTTACGCTTGGTTCATTTTTAATTATTCAGTTTTGTGGGAAGACAACATTTCACGTAACATTGACTTTCATATTCTTGCTGGGAGGTTACAATTTCATTACCCATTGTCATTTAATTTCACACGGGGAGGTTACAAAGTGTATGGGAAACATTGACAAGAAGAAGGGACAGGATTGTAGGACATCTGTTTAGACATCAGGGCACAATCTCCATAATCCTAGAGGGAGCTGTGGAGAGTTACAACTCTAGAGGAAGACAGAAAATGGAATACATCAAGCAAATAATTGAGAACATGGGTTTAAATTGCTTCTGTGAGATGAAAAGTTTGCCAGAGGAGAAAAATTTGTGGTGCACCGCAACTGACTTTATGATTCAGAAAAAAAGGAAATGTGTTCCCTGGCACCCAGCAGAAAAAGACATCCTACCCTAGTCCCTAGTCTTTGTAAGCAGAGAGGGATGTCTTTGCTATTCTGATCTCCTTTGTCGGCTGTGTACAAGTGTACTGTTGTTTGGCTTCTTTATATTATTTTTGTACAGCAATTATAAACCACATGGCTACAGACATAATTGCAATGCATAAGCACCTCCAACCGAATGTGGAAATAATATTTCTTTTATGCAACTGGTTGTTGATTATTTCGATAAATACAGCTACAGTTGCCGAAGATGGATACAATATTATGTTTATCTGTTACTGTTATTGAGATACACGAGACTGGCCTTTTCCAAAACTATTCATAATTTAACTTATAAAGTGATTTGCGTCACCTCAAATAGGCTCTTTTTAACAGTAGTATTCCATGAGGAACGATATTACAGAAATCAGTCTTCCACTTAAAGTAAAATTATCTCTTCCGTCGCTTTAAATAATAATCGCTTGCGACTCATTATGAATCGTACAGCATGTAAACTAGAATGAAAATTCAAGGCGGTCTGAAGTTGTTTCGTGGGATCGAAGCGTGAAGAGGAGTTTTGATTTTCGAAAATATGAAGCTACTCAAGCTCATAAACGGTTCCGTTTTAATTTCTCAAGGAACTTCATTTAGACAGTTGACGCATCTTTATTCCAGATGAGATACCCGTAATAGGAAAGCCTTCTGGTTACGGAAGCATTTTTTCCCCTTTGAGAACAAGTGAACTGCCGCATCTTAAAAATTAATTGGTTGGGTGTCATGAATTGTATATCACGTAGAACAATAAAAAAGCATCATTTCAGTGGAAAATAGTGCAGAAAAGTTTCGTTTCAATAGTGCGCGTGCTGAACTAATATTTGCTTGTAAATTGCTTCTACAGACCAAACGGTAAATAGGAGAATTTGAATTATTTTTCTCCCTTTTTCAATAACCAAGCTTGAAACACAACTAAAGTAAATATTTGTGATTGTTTCAGAAACAAATCGAAATGAATACTCAGGTTAGCTGATGGTAAATGTGTCCGTTATAAAGTTACACCACAGTGCACGTGGTGCATTTAACAGTACAAGAAAGGAATCATAGTAATTGAACACTGTGGCTGGAGTTCAAATGGATATTAAACCTGTAAAAAATCTTCCGGAAGATACATTTGAGTCCTTTGGTACAATTTCAGCGTTGTTTCGGCCAAATGTAGGAACACTACTACTTACCTTAGAAGATACGTTAAATAAAAAAACAATAAAATAAAATAAAAATAAAAACAGGAAAATTTGCGGCGCGGGATTAGCCGAACGGTCTAGGTGCTGCAGTCATGGACTGCGCGGCTGATCCCGGCGGAGGTTCGAGTCCTCCCTCGGGCATGGGTGTGTGTGTGTTTGTCCTTAGGATAATTTAGGTTAAGTAGTGTGTAAGCTTAGGGACTGATGACCTTAGCAGTTAAGTCCCATAAGATTTCACAGACATTTGAACATTTTTGAACAGGAAAATTAATGTTCGTAGCAGTTGTAAAATTAAATGAACACACTTGACTAGAACACACTCTTTGAAATTCTGAGTAGCAGGGATGAAACAGATGGAACCAATGGTTATATACAGCTTGTACAGACACTAGACGGTTGGTATAAATGTCGAAGGGTATGAAACGGATTCTACAGGATACTGTAGGATGTGGTCCTTCAAATCTGCCGTCTCCCTGTACGATCGTCTGTCTGAAAGGACCCGTGATCACAAAAAAAAAAAAAAAAAAAAGAGAGAAGCCCAACAAGGCCCTCAAATATTGTGTCATGTTGTTGGTGTCTGTGAGGGTGCTTGTTCTGTTACAGCCGTGCTGACCGTTCCCAGCTTCTTGGCCGTACACGAACACCATCTCGGCTTGTTCCCGACAAGTATACCGCACCATTCTGCTGTTTACAGTACGCTGCGTCAATCACACAGCCTGCAACAAGAGATAGACACACGGCACGTGGTCAGAGGAACTTTCTGTGGTGTCACCGCCAGACACCACACTTGCTAGGTGGTAGCCTTTAAATCGGCCGCGGTCCGTCAGTATACGTCGGACCCGCGTTGTCGCCACTATCAGTGATTGCAGACCGAGCGCCGCCACACGGCAGGTCTAGAGACACTTCCTAGCACTCGCCCCAGTTGTAGAGCCGACTTTGCTAGCGATGGTTCACTGACAAATTACGCTCTCATTTGCCGAGACGATAGTTAGCATAGCCTTCAGTCTACGTCATTTGCTACGACCTAGCAAGGCGCCATTACCAGTTACTATTGATGCTGTAAAACAGGTACCGTCAAGAGCGATGTTCACCAATTATGGATTAAAGTTAAGTATTCCAGCAACTATGTACTTTTTTTGCTACTCTCATTTCC
The DNA here is from genome assembly GCF_023864275.1 of Schistocerca cancellata. Lineage (NCBI taxonomy): Eukaryota > Metazoa > Arthropoda > Insecta > Orthoptera > Acrididae > Schistocerca > Schistocerca cancellata. The sequence goes on along the minus strand of NC_064626.1, from coordinate 1,224,502,198 downwards.
GTGACCTGTTTCAGACCTCACGCCAGCCTGCGTGAGCTAAAACGCGTGCCTTTCGGCTTCCTCTTATTGGGTTGGCTGTCTTGCCAATCCACAACACTTTCATTCGTCAGCGTCACCTACCGTGGCAACGACGTATTTCATAGGGTCTTTTTTCCTGCATTTACAGTCAGTAATCCGCCCCTGGAGATTGTTGGCTTTCTAACCCTTTATACTCTCCACTTGTAGTGCTACCACCTGTCGTCTGTGAGTGGTTATTGCACGTTGGCGTAGAACATTGGCAATGGTCATATTAACGTGATTGGACCATGTAGATAGTCGACACGTTCTGGTTAAGAAAACATGATAATCCAAGCTTCGTATCACAAGTCGAAATGTTTAATCGCAGTCATAGTAAAGTGAAAAAATCTCCATAATAGTTTTCTATAAGCACAGTTTCATCAAACAAACATCGCACAATTCCTCTGAATACTGAAGGCAGTTCAGGGTGTTGCAGTTCAACATATGTGTAAGTTGTTACCTGATTTTTCACGTAAGGATAATAACAGCAACGTTTTCGAGATATTAGTTTATCCTTTGTTGCCAGCAGCCTAGCCGCAGTTGTAATACTGATTTCCATCCTCAGGCTGGACTAGCGCTCGAATGAATGACCGTCCGGTTCTGTTGAGCGCTGTTGGCAAGCGGGGTGTACTCTGCCCTTCAATTGAGGGGCTCCTTGATTGAGGGGTAGCAGCTCCGGTCGCAAAGAATGACATTGGCTGGGAGAGCGGTGCGGCGGTGTACTGGCCACATGTCCTTTCATTTTAGCATCTACTGGCGTCTATCGGCTGATGGTGACACAGCGATCGGTCGGTACGATTGGGCCTTCCGAGGGCTTTTCATTGTGGATGAGCTTAGAGACGCCGGCATACTTGTGCCGGTAGAACTTGTATCTGAAATAATGTTTCGTCCAAATCTGAATTGTCCATCGTCAGGGTTACTTCACGGTTAACGTCCATCACTTGCGGCTGCAGTGTTGCCACATTAATTCCCGACTGTGGTGACACAGCGGTCGGTCGGTACGATTGGGCCTTCCGAGGGCTTTTCATTGTGGATGAGCTTAGAGACGCCGGCATACTTGTGCCGGTAGAACTTGTATCTGAAATAATGTTTCGTCCAAATCTGAATTGTCCATCGTCAGGGTTACTTCACGGTTAACGTCCATCACTTGCGGCTGCAGTGTTGCCACATTAATTCCCGACTGTGGTGACACAGCGGTCGGTCGGTACGATTGGGCCTTCCGAGGGCTTTTCATTGTGGATGAGCTTAGAGACGCCGGCATACTTGTGCCGGTAGAACTTGTATCTGAAATAATGTTTCGTCCAAATCTGAATTGTCTATCGTCAGGGTTACTTCACGGTTAACGTCCATCACTTGCGGCTGCAGTGTTGCCACATTAATTCCCGACTGTTGCTTCGTCTTAGGTGATACCCAACCACGTTAGGGGTTATCAATGTCTCTACTTAATGTAATATGATTGCAATATTGCAGCTGCGAGTACCAGCGATATGCGGTACCGTAATTGAGACAACAACGCTCTTTTCTGTGAAAAGAAAGGAGCAGCTATGTTTTTATTGCAATTGTTGGAGATAATAATGCCGATTGGACATTGTTTCTTTTTTTTAGGTGAGATAAGTGTGCATATGGAAGTAATTTAAAGTGCAGTGAAGTGAAAATCACCGTAAATATCGTTTACGAACTTTTATTCGATGTTGGACTCCAGGACCTTCATAAAAACTGTTAGTGTGTTTAGCAGTACAGTGCACAGTGAGTTCTTCGCGAATTAACAATACTGGGCGAATCTGCTACTAACACGGTCCGAACGAGGTGCAATATTTTGCCGTTAGCCTGTGTGTTCAAGGCGTTCCCTAAGCGACCAGTTTGTTAGTCAGAAGATACCACACTGCCACTGTTTGTTGAACCTGCTCATTCTGAAAGTGTTTCCAGAAAATCTTACGACGGTTGTGAGTACTTTTGTGGCCACGACGGGAGACGGAGTCTTCATCACGAGTTGTAGCAGTTTTCACCAACCTTCCCTGGCGTTCTCTGAGAACCGGAGAAACGAAAACCTCCGATGTCCAACTCATCTTGTACCTAAACTGTTCTCTCATTACAGCAGTCGCCGGCTGTTGCGGCCGAGCGGTTCTAGGAGCTTCAGTCCGGAGCCGCGCTGCTACGACGGTCGCAGGCTCGAATCCTGCCTCGGGTATGGATGTGTGTGGTGTCCTTAAGTTTAAGTAGTACTAATTCAAGGGGACTGATAGCCTCAGAAGTTAAGTCCCATAGTGGTTAGAGCCATTTGAAGCCTTACAGCAGCCGCAAAGAAAACATATTCATCTATAGTCAAATTTTTTTCACAGATTTTTTTGTCTTAGGCAGGTAAATTGTTTTAGAATGTATGCATCTAGGAAAAAAAATCAAAAGAGAGTTTCAATCCAGTACCTGTCTTATCTGTGTCAAAGACAAAAGTCAAAGAGCAAGTTAACTAATTAATTTTTTTTCACAATGTAGCAGTTTCATTTTAGAGTGGCGACCGTGACAGGACTGCTTTGAAAGTTAGTGAACTTGTTAGGATTTTGTGTCATTTCCATGTATATATGCTGTTGATAAGAAGAGTAATATAACGTGTGTTTCTGTGTTGCATACTGTATTGTTCAGGACCACAATGGGCACAGGGGGGGGGGGGCTGCGTGGGCAGAGTCATGCTGTATGGTTCATCTCAACAGATCACCTGAATGTCCAGGCTGCAGGCAAGCAACAGCAAGTTTACCCGTCTGGAATCTAGTACTGTCCTTTTCTGCAGAGTCTTCCTATTTTAATAGTTATAGATGTATATTTAAAAAGAAGTGTGTAGATTTGTACTTATTTTATGTGTATATTTTGAAGCTAAATGGGTCGTCTGTAGATTTTCTTTTTCGTGATTTATGGTTATGACACGCACTCAGTCGAGAACTGAATGGGAACAGAATACAACGGACAATATTCAACCAGTTGGGGGATGTCCCTTCCACTGATAGTTCAGTACCTGTCATGACCACAGCTAGGACTGAGGAGTTTAACGTTAAAGATCTTTTACTTTGTATATCCCAAGCGGTGCAAACGTTAACTGCAAATCAACAATCGATGTCTGTTAAACTGCAATCTGTGGCAACTGAACAGTCGAGGATAGCTTCCGAACAAGCATCAATTGCAGCAGAACAATACAAAATTTCCACCATAGTTCATACTGTAGCAGTAGAACAAGCAAGTCTCTCTGCTAAACAAGACGGTCTCGTTAAAGCACCAGGAGGCACAAGTAACCGAACACGCCAGTATCAGGCTAACTATATCAGGCTATCTATGCAAGATTGTATTGCTATGGTTGTGTCATTGCCAACCGAACAAGATTTGGAGAGTCTGAAATGCGAAGTTATCATTTAATCATTCAGAAAAGTGATCTTGCTAAGGAAATGGCAAATCTTAAGCTGTCCCAGGAAAAAGTTCCTGAGAAAATCTCTAAAATCCAAACCGAAGTAAAAGATGTTACCACAACCATAAATTCTCTTGTGTCCAAATTAGAACTTGTAAAATCAGACTGTGTCGCAGTTATAGAAGAAAAAAAAATTGTTCAAAATGCTCTGAGCACTATGGGAGTTAACATCTGAGGTCATCAGTTCAAATGGCTCTGAGCACTATGAGACTTAACTTCTGAGGTTATCAGTCCCCTAGAACTTAGAAGTACTTACACCTAACTAACCTAAGGACATCACACACATCCATGCCCGAGGCAGGATTCGAACCTGCGAACGTAGCAGTCGCACGGTTCCAGACTGAAGCGCTGGAACCGCTCGGCCACAACGGCCGGCAGTTATAGAAGAGAGGGTGACACAATGTGTTAATGAACAACTGCAACAAGGTGTGCAAAACGTTCAACTGGCTAATGTTCGGATTCCGTAAGGATTGAGATTGATAGTGACGTAATAAGCCAACAGTTTGGTGAAGAGTCCTTGAAGTGGAAAGACAAAGAACTACATAGAGTGAAGAATGTTCCAAGTCAATAACGGAAACAGGAGTAAGTGGTTCTGCCACACATGTCTCAATTTCCGACGAACCGAAGCAAAATGTGATGAATTAGGCGTCAGTGATGAGTATCCCGACGCCTACGACAAAACCCAGTCGTTTTCATTCGCGGGTTCAGAGGTGTTTAACACAGTGCCTGGACTGACGCACAAAAGATTTCTTTTGTAGCTGGCTACATACCAAGGGAAGGTAATTTATGGTGCACGGATATTACGGAAACCTGTGGCACTTGGGAAGATTTTGGGCGAGCGTTCTTGTATTGGTCTAAGGGCATTCAAGAACGACTGAAAAAAGAGGTTTATAATCCAGAACCATTTTGAGTCAAGAGTGGGAACTTGATCCGGTACTTTGAGAAGCACCTGAACAAAAGTAGATATTGGGATACTCTAGTCCCACAGGTAGATGTTTTGAAGATTATTAAGTCAAAGTTACGGTCCTGTTCCAATACAATGACGGACAGCGACTAGTAGATGAACTTACGCATTAGGTCCAACGCTATACAGCCAAGCGTATGGCCATTCCTATACCGGCGATATATGCAGGAGTCTATGGCCAAACCTTTAAAGTAATTGTTGGTACAGGTGCAAATGTGAATGCAATCTCCGCAACACTGTTTAAGAGGTTGAAACGACACTGGAAACTATCAGTGTCTTTCCTGTTACTAATTTTGAAGTTATAGGTGCAATCGGTACCAGTGCACAGAACGTAAAGATACAGACTCTTATTGAACTAAGAATAGGAAATGTAGCGACTTTATGCACGTTCCTAGTAATAAATAAATTGAGGACTGTATTACGGGTATTGAGAGCTTCCAGGAGAAGGACGTAAAATTCGACTTCTTTGCCGGCCATGTCTCTTTTAAAATTGATGATGAGAATGTATGTGTGTAGAGCTGATCGGAGAAGACTGTAGCCACGGAAGATATAGTCGAGGTTCAACAATTAAGTTTTTAAGGCGTTTCAAGAAGAATCGGAGATCACATGCAAAAGAGGTTTATCAAGTAGCACATTAAGTGATATTATATCTCAAAAGACGTCTGAATCTGTTCGGACGATGGCAGCGAAAACAACTGACAGACTTATTGCAGCAGAATATCGATGTCTTTAGTGAAAAACTGGGTATGTGAAAGGCTATGCGTGCAATTTATAACCCACTTAGTACATACTGCCAAAGATTTTATCCTGAACCTTAGCGACATCGACGATCTGTCGATGAAGAATTGCAACGAGTATTGGATTGGAAGTTGATTGAACCATCCACAAGCCCATACTATAGTAATTTATTAGTTGTCCTTTAACCAGAGGGCAAATTTCAACTAGTTTTGAACGCAAGACAGATAAATAAGATTATTGTTCCTGTCCACACTCAGCCAGAAAATATTGATGAGCTCATACATAAGTTTCATGGCAAGAAATTCTTTTCATTTTGTGACCTCAGAAGCTCTTACTGGCAGATAATGCAAAAGTCCTGAAACGAGGAAATATACAGCATTTGTTCATGTAGGGAGAAGCTATCACTTTAAGGTTCTTCCATTTGGCCTAAATGTTAGCTCTGGTGTGTTTATCCATGCACTGAATATTGTTTTAGGATCTGAACTGCGTAGTCAACTTACACTTTTTGTCGCTGATCTTCTCATTGCTACCTCTTGGCCAGAGTCATAAGTGCATTTAGTAAAGCAGGCGTGACAGCTAAACTGTAAAAATCTCATATTTTCACTCGAATGGATCCGTTTCCTCGGGCATATAGTAGAGAATAAGGGAATAATGCGGGATTCAGCAAAGGTGAGCGGCCTCAAGGATTTTCCCACACAAGAAGCAGGTAAAATATTTCATAGGAATGACGACCTTCTATAGGCGATTTTTAAACAGACAGTTGATGAATGCAGAGCCCTTACAGGAGCTTCTAAGAAGAAACGTACCGTGGAGGTAGGCAAATGACTGTGAAGTTGCATTCCAGCTTAACAAAAACACTCTTGTGTATGCAAAATTGTTACACCACCCGGATATGACTTTGGAGTTTGGTTTGATGACTGATTCATCCAGCGTTGGTTTAGGTTGCTCTTCGTTTCAAATCAAAGACATTAATAACCAGCCAGTGTTCCGTCTCATAGCTTACCCAAGTCGCGTGTTATCATGTTACAAGCGCTCCTACTCGACCTCTGAACTGGAAACTTTGGCGGTTGTGTGGGCGTTTCGAAAATTCCATTATTACTTGTTGGGAGCACGCACTGCTGTGTATTGCGATCATCAAGCTGTCACATTCTTGTAACAATGCTAAATAGCTCACGCTCGTCTATCACGCTGGACCTTGGCTTTACAACAATAGAATTTCAGAACTGTATACATAAAGGGACAACATAACCAGATCGCAGATGCTTCATCTAGACTACCTGAAGGTTTACATACATTACTACTGTGGAAGATGAGGAGAAGCATCATAGGATCTTGCTGATGAAAGATTTGGAGATATTACTTATATATGTGCAGAAACCTACCTGTCATCCAGCAACAAGAAGATCATTGGTCTTTAGTTTTGAATAAACTGAGTCAGCCAGACCAAAGGCAACTTCGAAGATTTTTCAAAGTACTTGACAATGTTTTGTTCTACTGGAGGTCTGATACTTTAGGTAAATGGTGTGTATGTATACCAGAAGATTACCGCACTCTCACTATGTTGTTTAGGGACATTTTGGCGTACTTAAATGTGCAAGCAAGATCGGTAGCTATTGTTACTTTCTGAATATCAGGAGAAGAGTTCAGCAGGTTTTGAAGAAATGCGAAGTTTGTTAGCTGACTAGGCTTTGTAACAAAGATACACAAGATGAGACGCACTCCATCATTCCACGTAAGTCCTTAGACCTAATCTCTGTGGACATCTGTGGGCCAGTTTCGAGGGCAAGAGGAGGTAGTAAATACACTCCTGGAAATGGAAAAAAGAACACATTGACACCGGTGTGTCAGACCCACCATACTTGCTCCGGACACTGCGAGAGGGCTGTACAAGCAATGATCACACGCACGGCACAGCGGACACACCAGGAACCGCGGTGTTGGCCGTCGAATGGCGCTAGCTGCGCAGCATTTGTGCACCGCCGCCGTCAGTGTCAGCCAGTTTGCCGTGGCATACGGAGCTCCATCGCAGTCTTTAACACTGGTAGCATGCCGCGACAGCGTGGACGTGAACCGTATGTGCAGTTGACGACTTTGAGCGAGGGCGTATAGTGGGCATGCGGGAGGCCGGGTGGACGTACCGCCCAATTGCTCAACACGTGGGGCGTGAGGTCTCCACAGTACATCGATGTTGTCGCCAGTGGTCGGCGGAAGGTGCACGTGCCCGTCGACCTGGGACCGGACCGCAGCGACGCACGGATGCACGCCAAGACCGTAGGATCCTACGCAGTGCCGTAGGGGACCGCACCGCCACTTCCCAACAAATTAGGGACACTGTTGCTCCTGGGGTATCGGCGAGGACCATTCGCAACCGTCTCCATGAAGCTGGGGTACGGTCCCGCACACCGTTAGGCCGTCTTCCGCTCACGCCCCAACATCGTGCAGCCCGCCTCCAGTGGTGTCGCGACAGGCGTGAATGGAGGGACGAATGGAGACGAGTCGTCTTCAGCGATGAGAGTCGCTTCTGCCTTGGTGCCAATGATGGTCGTATGCGTGTTTGTCGCCGTGCAGGTGAGCGCCACAATCAGGACTGCATACGACCGAGGCACACAGGGCCAGCACCCGGCATCATGGTGTGGGGAGCGATCTCCTACACTGGCCGTACACCACTGGTGATCGTCGAGGGGACACTGAATAGTGCACGGTACATCCAAACCGTCATCGAACCCATCGTTCTACCATTCCTAGACCGGCAAGGGAACTTGCTGTTCCAACAGGACAATGCACGTCCGCATGTATCCCGTGCCACCCAACGTGCTCTAGAAGGTGTAAGTCAACTACCCTGGCCAGCAAGATCTCCGGATCTGTCCCCGATTGAGCATGTTTGGGACTGGATGAAGCGTCGTCTCACGCGGTCTGCACGTCCAGCACGAACGCTGGTCCAACTGAGGCGCCAGGTGGAAATGGCATGGCAAGCCGTTCCACAGGACTACATCCAGAATCTCTACGATCGTCTCCATGGGAGAATAGCAGCCTGCATTGCTGCGAAAGGTGGATATACACTGTACTAGTGCCGACATTGTGCATGCTCTGTTGCCTGTGTCTATGTGCCTGTAGTTCTGTCAGTGTGATCATGTGATGTATCTGACCCCAGGAATGTGTCAATAAAGTTTCCCCTTCCTGGGACAATGAATTCACGGTGTTCTTATTTCAATTTCCAGGAGTGTAGATAGTTTCATTTTTGGATACGTTTTTTAAGTATGTGATGTTGCACTCAGTTCGATGAGCCAACAGCAAATCCGTCATCAAGGAATTGTTTTCTGATTTTACTCCACTTGTTGGGAAGCCAAGAACGATTCTGACAGACAATGCAACGATTTTCACGTATTAAACTTGGAAGAAGGCTTTAAGGGAAGCAAATATTACACATATCAAAACGTCACGTTACAATCTCTAAGCGAGTCTCGTCGAACGTGTATTTAGTGGGTTAAATAGTTTTATGATAACCTACTGCTCACCGAAGCAAACTAAGTGGATTGATCTGTTGCAAGACTTCGCTACAATCGTGAATAACGTACCGCATAGAGCTACCGGTTATACTCCGGAAGAATTTCTCCTAAATACCGAACAAAATAATGATTGGGCGCAAGCATTACCAAAAATACTCCGAAATGGGATCTCATGGAAAGGGAAAGTCACGATGCTTACCTCCACATGAAAGAGAAAGCTTTTATGACAAAGAGACACGACAACAGATTAAAGAGAATATTATAATGTTGGAGATTTGGGGCTACTGAGTTCTTATGCAAGATCTTCACTTCTGGAGAAGAGGACCAAGAAGTGGCAAAGAGCATACCATGGGCCACATGTTATCACAAAACAGCCGCTTCCAGGTGCATATCTGTTGGTACATTCAAAGACATTGAAAATAAATGGTTCATAAGGATTTAAAAATGTTCTATAAATAATTCTGTGTATGTCTAACTACATTTTGTCAATATTCATGCTGAAAACCAACATGTTTGATTCAAAATTCCGCTTTTATGTTAAATATGATAACTACAATCGGTATATGATAACTACAACCGGTCGGGCGAAGCCCATTGACGACATTTGAACTGGGGTTTCCTCCATCAAGCAGGCCGCTGTGACTGAGCGGTCCTATGCGCTTCAGTACGGAACCTCGCTCCGCTACGATCGCAGGTTCGAATTTCGCCTCGAGCATTGATGTATGCGATGTCCTTAGGTCAGATTTAACAAGTTCTAAGTTCTACGAGACTGATGACCTCAGATGATAAGTCCCATAGATGCTCAGAGCCATTTAAGCCTCCACCTATCGCGCACGAATAAGTGGACCTTATTTCCACTTTACAATCTACATCTTTAAGTCATCCGGGAATGCAATCCAAGCCTCCACCTATCGGGCACGAATTAGTGGACCATTTAAGTCATCCGAGAATGAAATTCAAGTACGAACAATGGCCATATAATGGCCCAACATGTAGTATGACTGTAATATTGCGGCTGCGAGTACGAGCGATGATGCGATACCGTAATTCAGACGACAACGCCCTTTGCTCTGACGACAACGCTCTTTGCTGTGGAAAAAAGGAGCAACTACGTCTTTCTTGCAATTGTTGGAGATACGAATGTCGACTGGACAATGTGCTTTTTTGAAGTGAGATAAGTTTGCATATGGAAGTAATTTGAAGTGCACAGGTCAACTTGTAATCGCAATTATCAAGAATTAAAAATTTAATTTGTCAAATAGAAGGTAAATATCGTTTACGAACTTTTATTCGATGTTGGCTCCTCCGACCTTCATAGAAAAACTGTTGTGTGTTTAGCAATACAGTGAATAGTGATTTCTTCGCGATTTAACAATACTGTGTGAAACTGCTGCTACCTTGGTCAGAACGACGCGCAATATTTCACCGTCAACTTGTGTGTTCAAGACGTTCCCTAAGCGACCAGTTTGTTAGTCAGAAGATACCACACTGCCACTGTTTGTTCAATCTTCTCATTCTGAAAGTGTTTCCAGAAAATCTTACGGTGACTGTGAGTACTTTTGTGCCCAAGACAGAGACGGATACTTCATCACGAGTAGTAGGAGTTTTCTCCAACGTGGTCTGGCGTTTTTTGAGAACCGGAGAAACGGAAGCCTCCGACCACCATCTCGTCCTGTATCTAACCCGTTCTCTCCTTAGGAGCCACAATGGAAACATTCGTCTATAGTCAAATTTTTTCACAGATTTTTTATCCTAGACGTGGTTCATGGTGTGGGTTCCTGTAGTCATGTCCTAGTTCATGAACCACGGGCAACGTATGAGTGGCCAAGTAAGTGGTCCAGACAGTCGGGATACCAGTTACTTAGGAATAAGGCTGGGCATCTCGGACATATTCTGAGTCGTGGTCACCTTTGTGCTCATACGGCAAAGACTACCAATTCCGCCGGTTAGTCCCTCAGCCGTTAGGGGTAAAACCCAATGAGACTCGGGGCAAGTACGGCTAGCAACCTGCTTCCCTGGTACTTTAAATATGATGCTGGCAACAATCAGAGCAAAATGCCTCAGACCTTTGGAGGTGATGGAGTCCCACCTCCAACTGACAAACCAGGGACTCCTAAGATACGACTTGGCAAACAAATGGTAATGAGATGGGGAGCTATTAATATCAATGAGGGCTACTCTGGGAAGAAGGTAGAGCTGGCAGAGGCTGCAAATAAGATGGGGCTGGACGTTTTAGCTGTTAGTGACATTCGGGTAAGGGGTGAGAAAGAAGAGGAAGTGGGAGAATACAAGGTCTACCTGTCAGGAGTCAAAGCAGGAATAGCTCAATGGGGTGTAGGGCTTTACATGAGGAAAGAAATGGAACCCAGTGTAGTTGCAATAAGGTATGTAAACGAACGACTGATGTGGATAGATTTTACAGTGTCTAGCAAGAAAATTAGGATTGTGTCAGTATATTCGCATTGCGAAGGGACAGATCAAGATAAGATGGATAGATTTTATGAGGCACTCAGTGATGTAGTTGTTAGAGTAAAGGACAAGGACAGTGTTCTGCTCATGGGTGATTTTAACGCCAGGATTGGAAATCGAACAGAAGGTTATGAAAAGGTTATGGTTAAATTTGGAGAAGATATGGAGGCCAACAGGAACGGGAAACAACTCTTGGATTTCTGTGCCAGTATGGGGTTAGTAATCACAAACTCCTTTTTTAACATAAGAACATTCACCGGTATACTTGGGAAGGCAGGGGAACCAGATCTGTCATTGACTATATAATAACAGATCAGGAGTTCAGGAAGGCGGTGAGGGACACACGTGTATTCAGGGGATTCTTTGATGACACTGATCATTATGTAATCTGCAGTGGAATTGGGATTGTGAGGCCGAAAGTGCAGGAGATCAGGTCCATATGTAGGAGGATAAGAGTGGAGAAACTTCAGGATAAGGAAATCAGGCGCAAGTACATAACAGCGATATCAGAAAAGTACCAGTTAGTTGAATGTAGTCAATTACAGTCATTGGAAAAGGAATGGACAAGGTACAGGGACACAGTACTAGAAGTGGCTAAAGAATGTCTTGGAACAGTAGTGTGTAAAAGTAGGATGAAGCAAACAGCTTGGTGGAAGGACACAGTCAAGGCAGCCTGTAAAAGGAAAAAGAAGGCGTATCAAAAATGGCTACATACCAGAACCCAGGTAGACAGAGAAAGTTATGTTGAAGAAAGAAACAAAGCCAAACAGATAATTGCAGCATCCAAGAAGAAATCGTGGGAAGACTTTGGAAACAGGTTGGAGACTATGGGTCAAGCTGCTGGAAAACCATTCTGGAGTGTAATTAGCAGTCTTCGAAAGGGAGGTAAGAAGGAAATGACAAGTATTTTGGACAGGTCAGGAAAACTGCTGGTGAATCCTGTGGATGCCTTGGGCAGATGGAGGGAATATTTTGAAGAGTTACTCAATGTAGGTGGAAATGCGATCAGTAATGTTTCAGATTTCGAGGTAGAATGGGATAGGAATGATGATCGAAATAGGATCACATTTGAGGAAGTGGAAAAAATGGTCAATAGATTGCAGTGCAATAAAGCGGCTGGGGTGGATGACATTAAGTCGGAACTCATCAAATACAGTGGAATGTCAGGTCTTAAATGGCTACTCAGGATAATTGAAATGGCCTGGGAGTCGGGACAGGTTCCATCAGACTGGACAAAAGCAGTAATCACACCAATCTTTAAACATGGAAACAGAAATAGATTGTAACAACTACAGAGGTATCTCTTTAATCAGCGTTGTGGGTAAAATCTTCTGAGGTATTGTTGAAAGTAAAGTGCGAGTATTAGTTGAGGACCAATTGGATGAAAATCAGTGTGGGTTTAGGCCTCTTAGAGGTTGTCAGGACCAGATCTTTAGCTTACGGCAAATAATGGAGAAGTGTTATGAGTGGAACAGGGAATTGTATCTATGCTTTATAGATCCAGAAAAGGCATATGACCGGGTTCCTAGCAGGAAGTTATTGTCTGTTCTAAAAGATTATGGAATAGGAGGCAAACTTTTGCAAGCAATTAAAGGTCTTTACATGGATAGTCAGGCAGCAGTTAGAGTTGATGGTAAATTGAGTTCATGGTTCAGATTAGTTTCAGAGGTAAGACAAGGCTGCAACCTGTCTCCACTGTTGTTCATAATATTTATGGATCATATGTTGAAAACAATAGACTGGCTGGGTGAGATTAAGATATGTGAACACAAAATAAGCAGTCTTGCATATGCGGATGACTTAGTTGTGATGGCAAAGTAATATTTCAGAGCTAGATCAGAAATGTAAGGACTATGGTATGAAAATTAGCATCTCCAAAACGAAAGTAATGTCAGTGGGAAAGAAATATAAACGGATTGAGTGCCAAATAGGAGGAACAAAGTTAGAACAGGTGGACGGTTTCAAGTACTTAGGATGCATATTCTCACAGGATGGCAACATAGTGAAAGAACTGGAAGCGAGGTGTAGCAAAGCTAATGCAGTGAGCGCTCAGCTACGATCTACTCTCTTCTGCAAGAAGGAAGTCAGTACCAAGACTAAGTTACCTGTGCACCGTTCAATCTTTCGACCAACTTCTTTGTATGGGAGCGAAAGCTGGGTGGATTCAGGTTACCTTATCAACAAGGTTGAGGTTACGGATATGAAAGTAGCTAGGATGATTGAAGGTACTAGTAGATGGGAACAATGGCAGGAGGGTGTCCACAATGAGGAAATCAAAGAAAACCTGGGAATGAATTCTATAGATGTAGCAGTCAGGGCGAACAGGCTTAGATGATGGGGTCATGTTACACGCATGAGCGAAGCAAGGTTACCCAAGAGACTCATGGATTCAGCAGTAGAGGGTAGGAGGAGTCGGGGCAGACCGAGGAGAAGGTACCTGGATTCGGTTAAGAATGATTTTGAAGTAATAGGTTTAACATCAGAAGAGGCACCAATGTTAGCACTGAATAGGGGATCATGGAGAAACTGTATAAGGGGGGGCTATGCTCCAGACTGAACGCTGAAAGGCATAATCAGTCTTAAATGATAATGATGATTTATCCTAGACAGGTAAAAAATATTAGACTGCATGCATCTAGGAAAAAGAATCAAAAGAGAGTTAAAATCCGCTGCCTGTCTTTTATGCGTCAAAGACAAAAGTTAAAGACCAAGTTAATTAATTAATTATTTTCTTTACGACGTAGCAGTTCCATTTGAACCTCGGGATGTGCAATGTATCCAAGAAAATCGCGTCAACAATCGACGGCAGAACTGAAATCACGATCTCTTTGTTCACGGCGTTTAAGGCTAGCCTCTACGAGCAAACTCAAGACAGAAGAATTTGAGCTAAAGCGGTTAAAGTGAGCAGTAATACTCGCTGCCATTGCTAACCTAATCTTATCACTACAATAGTTACATGGGCTGCCGCATTACCAGCCGATGAACATTCCTGGTTGGCACTTGGTAGTAGATTATAGGCGACAGAAGCAGAATCCAAACGAGAAAACAATACTAGGAAGGAAAATAAGAACTAATAAAAAAGTCAATACGATGATGAAAATGACGTAGCAAAGTATTGGAAAGAATAAAAAGTACATTTAAACCAATTGATTGAATAAAAATAATAAAGTCTGTTGTTCAGATTTAGAAAAATGAAATATTTTACTGCAGTTGGCGAGATTCGCACACGGTATTACGCCTTTACATTCATGTTATTTGTCGTATAGCTCTGTGACCCAGTCACAGCGATTAAGTACAGCCTTCAAAACTTCAATATCATGAGAAGACTATCTAATATAAGCCGATTTCCGTGATTATAATATCTTTACATGTGACGCTAATCGCCTCTTCTGTGGAAGGGTCAAGTAGTGTTTGGTTACTACTGTGAAACAACTGTATTTCCTTCGCTCACGGATTAATGGAAAAACTGGTAGAAGCCGAGCCGACCTCGGGGAAATATAGGAATACGCCAGACAATACGGACCCAACGACTTCCCATGGAAAATAGGTTAAGGAAAGGCAAACCTACATTTATAGCATTTGTAGACTTCGAGAAAGCTTTTTAAAAGGTTGACTTGAATACTCTCTTTCAAATTCTTAAGGGGGCAGGAGTCAAATACACGGAGCGAAAAGCTATTTACAATTTGTACAGAAACAAGATGGCACTTATAAGAATCGACGGACATGAAAGGGAAGCAATGGTTGAGAAGCGAGTGAGGCAGGGTTTGCAGCCTATCCCCGATGTTATTCAGTCTGTATATTGAGCAAGCAGTAAAGGAAACAAAAGAAAAGTTTGGAGTGAGAATTAAAGTACAAGGAGAAGAAAAAAATAAAACCCTGATGACATTGCCGATGACATTGTAGTTCCGTCAGCAGTAAAGGACTAGGACGAGCAGTTAAAAGGAATGAACAGTGTCTTGAAAGTAGGGTATAAGATGAACACCAACAAAAGCAAAACGATGATAATGGAATGTAGTAGAATTAAATGTGGTGGTTCCGAGGGAATTGGATTAGGAAGCAAAATAACTGATGATGGCCAAAGTAGGGAGGATATAAAATGTAGGCTGGCAATGGGAAGAAAAGCGTTCCTGAGGCAGAGAAATTTTTTAACATCGGATATAGATTTTAGTGTTGGGAAGTCCTTTCTGAAAGTATTTGTATAGAGCGTGAAACATGGACAATAAACAGTTTAGTCAAGAAGAGAATAGAAGCCCTTGAAATGTGGTGCTACAGATGAGTGTTGAATGATGGGTAGATCACGTTAATAATGACGAGGTACTGAACAGAACTGGGGAGAAAAGAAACGTGTGGCACATCCTGACTAGAAGGTGGGTTCGGTTGGTAGGACACATTGTCAGGCATGAAAGGATCACCTGTTTAGTGCTGGAAGGAAGCGTGAAGGGTAAAAATCGTTTTGATAGACGAAGAGATGAATACATTAAGCAGTTTCAGAAGGATGTAGGTTGCAGTAGTTACTCGGCGATGAAGAGGATTCCAAAGGATAGAGTTGCGTGGAGAGCTGCATCAAATCAGTCTCTGGACTGAAGATAGTGTTTCCTCATGTATGATGAAATACGAAATAAGGGATTTGCGATTCTATACTTCAAGAAAGAAAGACGAACAAAAACTGGTTGGCCCCGGCGGAGGTTCGAGTCCTCCCTCGGGCATGGGTGTGTGTGTTTGTCCTTAGGATAATTTAGGTTAAGTAGTGTGTAAGCTAAGGGACTGATGAGCTTAGCAGTTAAGTCCCATAAGATTTCACACACATTTAAAAAAGAAACTGGTAGTGAATTGAATGAATGGTTGTTTGGTAACGGCGAACGGTTCATGTGTGACGCTGAGCTCTCTGGTTGCAGGAAACTAGCTACAGCGCGTCAAGTGTCAACTATCTAGTAATTTGAAAAGGATTATAGTTTCCTCAATTCATCAGTAATGTAGCATATTATCAGTCATCCTTGAAGGTAAACCTTCGTAACAGACAATCCCATCTAATGCATTAACGTATCTTTCGTCTCGTAATATGCATGCAGTGTCTATCGATCAGAGCCACCTAAACCTATTAAATGGTAGGAAACAGCCATTGGCTACATAAGAGTTCTGCAGTTGGCAAAGTAGTTGCTGCGTTTTTTATCTGTCAACACATGCATTTGTTGCACTGTACATTGGGATTATTTTAGGATTTCCACTCATCGAAAAATGGTTCAAATGGCTCTAAGCACTATGGGACTTAACATCTGAGGTCATCCGTCCACTAGACTTAGAATTACTTAAACCTAACTAACCTAACGACATCACACACATCCATGCCCGATGCAGGATTCGAACCTGCGACCGTAGCAGCAGCGAGGTTCCGGACTGAAGCACCTAGAACCGCTCGGCCACAGCGGCCGGCTTCCACTCATCAGTACATCCGGTATGGTGCATCGACGACATTACTCCAGATTTCTTGGCAGCGTAAGACAGGAGTATGAGGTCCTTCGTAAACCCATGCAGAGGAGTCTGAATTCATTAATCCTCCTCGGGAGAAACTCCGGAGAAATTTGAGGATTTGTTCCCTTGTAGTTTCCTAACGATTGCCATACCATTCGCACAAAGCCACTGTGCAGTTTCCACAGAAGTAAACCAATTATAACAAATTTCTGCGACTCTATTTCAGGCTTTGGCTGAGTCTGATTAGGACTTGCGTACGTTTCTGGTACTTTTCCTGCTTCTCAGACAGCTTAAATCTGTCTCTAACCTTACCTGTGTAAATGTAAGAATCTGTCAGGTAGCTAGTTTGAGATTCAGTAAGAGCACCGATTTTTATACCGTACTTTTCAGGCTTTTGTGGTATATACATTTTGAGACAGACCCTGCCTTTGGTAAATGCCACTCTTAGACACATCTTCTTAGACATTATTTATCACAATACTGGTATTAGCGTGCGACATACAGAAAAGAACGATTTGACCGACTCTCGAGAGGATCCGAAGCAACAACAGAGCACCAGAAGTCCCAAGAGAGCGTTCATCTCTGTCATGGTTTGTGGTTCTGTATGAAACGTCCCCTGGGTTTTTTTAAAAGTGAATGCATTGACTCTAATTCCTTGTTAATTTCTGTGAAAATTTGTTGTATGATGATCGTCTGTAAAGGATAAGCACCATGTTTCAGTTGCAGACGGGTTTCTTCCTGTTGCAAGAACTGGTCCATTAGGTTTGGATAATGGAATTTTTATTGGGTTGTGAGCTGATCCCCAATCAGGAGCACTCTGACGTACGGCACTCCAAGTCGAACAGTTTTTCCTAGCGTGGAAGTAACGAACGGAATCAATTTCGTAGACATGAAGTGAACTAACAGAGAACTTTGGTACACTTGAAACTGGAAGGTCCCATTCCGTGTTTATCATATCTGGTACTTCATCACTGGAACTGTGATTTTTTTTCTTTTTCCAGTAGGGTGGCGATATTCGAGATTAGTGGTTTTGTGGTTTGTTTCATAGAAAATGTTCTCATCCAGTTCTTATTCCCCTATTTTCGACAGATTGCTTTCGTCATTAACATATGAATCACTGAAGTCAACTTCAGAGCCAGAATCTTCAGAAACATCTCCTCCGTCATCTGTAATAATTCTTCTGCTTCTGTTAGATATATCTGCAAGTATTTTTCCAACTCCTTCGCTGTCTGAGTTAAGAAGCAATGCATGTTATTACTTTTTTGTTGAATGTAATTAATGAAAGAAGTTGTGTAATGAGTGCCTGTCTCTCTTCGCAGACTAGTGAACAATCAAGAAACAATGGTAAAATGAATGAACCAAAACAAATTAAATCAAAACTAATACAGTATAAAGTACGTACTTACTTACAAATAATATTTTGAATGAGCAGAACTGCAGTTTATTTAAACAAAGAGAACTACATTAAAACGAATTGAAACTGCACTTATATATTGTCACGTATAGGAAGGTGTAAGAATATGAATGACGAATACTAACTTCACTTAACGAAAGTTTATTCAGCACTTGCACATACACGAGCGCGGTGCGAAGTGCCTCCGGCCAGAACACATACGGCATATATACAGCTACAGAACATTCCAGTACAATGATTCTTGCCATTTGTGGATACTTCTAGAATTTACTCGAACCGCATATAGAAATTAAAATTTTGCAATTCAGGTGGATTTCCAACCCACCACCCTCCATCTAACAATCCAGTATCATAACCAAAACACTACGGTGACTGCGGCAGTATAACAAAGTGGTTTCTGAACAAGGTTATTCACTCCATGTTCCTCTATGCAAACTTACTGAAACATAAACTAAGCTATGGATGAGTCAGGTAACTAAAAATGTCAAAAAAATATTAAAGAATAAGTTGTATTATCCATCCGCAAGGCAGAAGGACAACAACAGTGGGAGTACAGGAACTGAAGTCTCTAAGGCTGGTGAATTTTTGCGGTATGGGTCTGTAATGGAAGCAAGGTTTGTTGGAAAAATCGGTGCGACGAAGCATGTGACCATCACTGCACTATGATTCTTAACAGGCTGGAACTGCAGTGGAACCGCCGTAAACCGTATCCGCCTGTCAAACGTACGTTCCATTCTGAGTGTAAAATACGCAAGGTACTTCTTTGGGATGAAATTCCCTACTATCGGTTTTTGCTGCAGGGGACGATGAGTACACTAAGAAACTTTCTACGCAACAAAAAACAGGCGACGTCTAACGTTCAGAATAAATAATAATTTGTTGAAAACTTTGTTCCATACAGAATGAGCGAGAATTTTTGTTTATGTTCTTTCAGTCGTAGTTCAGACGTCTAACAGTGGTACTATCAGAAAAATTTCTATCTCTCGAGACGTTGGATGCAGTGTACTATTTTACATTACTGGCGTACGGAATCATCTGAACATCGTTAAATGTAAGTACTGAGTTACATACTGCAGTTGTTCTCCACATTATGTAGAGTCTATATATCCACACAGATTTTGTAATTGGAAAACATGTAAGTACTACATATTTTCTGTGCAGCTGATCCCGGCGGAGGTTCGAGTCCTCCCTCGGGCATGGGTTTGTGTGTTTGTTCTTAGGATAATTAGGTTAAGTAGTGTGTAAGCTTAGGGGCTGATGACCTTAGCACTTAAGTCCCATAAGATTTCACACACATTTGAACAATTTTGAACATTACGTACTTTATAAGGCTATAAACATTCCTTCTTCCTAATTTTACAAAGCTATTCTCACGTTTGCTGCAAGTTGCCTGATGATGATTACTAAACATTGAAACAATAATACAAATGGTCACTGCCGCTGACTGAAGTAGTAGAACATGACTGTCGGCAGGTAGCCGCAAACTGTGAGGCTCCAGTTACATACAGAAATTAAATAAACAAAAACAGAAAACTCTACAGCCGTCTGATGATGAAACACTGTCGTTGAAATCGGTAACGACGCTATTTGTGTTTAATGAACAGTATTACTAATAGTGGCTAAGGGCTGCTTTTTAATTTTTGTAGAAATTAACCTGTAGTAAAGTGCTCCCAAAATTCCGAAAGATGTGCTTTTACAGGACTTTTCTGTTGAGAATCCAGTGTGACATTTAAGATTTATTTCATTCTTGGGAGATCACAATCATGTAGAATGTCTTTGAAAGCAATTATCGCCATTTAACTGTTAATTGTTCATTTATTTTACTCAATCTTTATTTCGGTGCTATAGTAATTCCCATTCCATGTTGAACTAAAACACGTAAAATCGAATTCATGACTGTGTAAAACAAATGAAGAATTAACAGACAAATGGTGGAAATTTCTATAGAAAATTTCTACATGACTGTCGTCCCCCACGAAAGAAAAATCATTAACTGCTTGGCAAGCCGTGCGTATGGGGAAGTTCTTCGATTCCAAAGGAAGAGGATAACTTTTTTCGTATAAGTCTCCTTGAAACAGTGAATCACGATGTTGTAATCATGTGATTGCCTTGAGACCATTTTTTCCTTTTTTGTGCATCTAAAATGGTTATATCTGCACTCTGATTATTTTCAGTTCGACAGACACTTGAGAATGCCTATAGAGCCGAAGTCATCATGGTGTAAAATAATTGAACAATTAACAGCAAAACGGCGGAAATTTTTATAAAAAAGAATATTTAGGGTTCCTTCGCAGATTTTCCGTTCGAAACCACAAACATCTTAAACTGAGTTAGTAATTCAGGAGCTGTGGGAGAATCATACAGTGCAGTTGCTGCTCTCGCATTTCATGTCCGCCATCCATAACAGACTTACCGTGGTGGAACGCCTTTAGTATGGACGGGACGCGAGTGGTTGCGAGACACCTGCAGAGCAGGGCGGGCCGCTGGAAATGAGCGCAACATTTTGTGAGACGCGCCCACGGCTGCCACACGCCACCATGAATAAAGGAGTGTTTAGCCACGCGGCCCGCCGGCCGCTGAATAATGCATTGCAGCCGCCGGACAGCCGCCGACGCCGCCGACGCCGCCGCCTCCGTCGCAGAAAGGCATGGGGGAGGCGGCAGTGGGGCGCGTGAGAGTGAGCAGGGGAGGTGCTGGGGTAGCGACAGATGTTCCAGCCAGGCAGGCGGGCGGATCCGGCCCTCACGTTACTAAATTCCGAGGAGAGCCCATCGGCGATAGCCGAGGGAGAGACAGGCGACAGCAAACAAATGACAGGTGAGACGCGAAGTAAAACATCAGTCGGCATTTATTATGTCTTACTTCAACTGCCGGCTTTTATTGCATATCTAGACTTCATGGGGCAAAACAAGACGAGACACGACTAACTCCAAGTAGAGCTGATGCATGACACCAGAAATTCAAATTACTTCAATGAGGAGAGATAGAAATGATTGTAGTCAGTTAAGAGAATGTACATCTGCAGAATATTACCCAAGAGGAGGCGAGAATCTAAACTGATTTTCTTGTGATCATAGTTCCGCATAGTCAGTGCGTACACAACTTTCCCACTAAAGCGCGCCCCGCTAAGCACAACAGTGCAGGCACAGCACTCGTCCGTCTCCGCACTACGAGATGGCGCTGCCATAGAGACGGACCATATTCAGCTTCCGCCGATCCGCGTATTAATATATAACGCAGCCAATGTGATTGCTGCTAACTCCCTCATCCGCCCTATCCTTTGTTACGCCCATCCGGCCTGGATCTCCGCCTCCCCCTACCTTCAAATCCTTGAACGCCATGCTCTCCACCTCGCCTATTGCATCCGTCTCCTCTCCCCCATACGGATCCCGTACAATCTCATTCTGTTCCCCCACCTCCTCCTTTTCTTTGAAAGGATACGGATCCTGTACACCTCCCACAAACTCGATCCTCCTCACCCGCTTGTCTCGCCCATCTTCCCCCGACCCCGCCCGCTGCCGCGCCTGTATTCCCATGTCCCACCCGGTCTCCATCTCTCCACCCTCCTTACCCTCTCCCAAGGTGGCTTCCACCAGCTCCCTCTCCCTGATGATGCCCTCCTCCCCTCCATCTACCCCTCCTACCAACTTTGATCCTCCCTCCCTCTTCCTGTGTTTGCTCCTTTGGGCACCCTCCCTCCCTTCTCTCCCTCTTCCCTCCCTCCTCCATTTCTCTCCACTCCTCCTCCAGGCTTCCCCTCCCCTGTCCCTCTCCTCCTCCCCCCATCTCCTCAGCCATGGGCATCCTTGTTCTCCCCTCTCCCCCACCTCACCCTTCTTCCCCTCTTGGCAGGTCCCCGGACTCGCACACGCTAAGTGGACATTCGCACGCCGGAGATCATCGCCACCAGTGTCTCGTGTGTGCCGTCGCGTTTAGTGTTCAGTGTTCACCGTCACACTTCATCGTTCACCAGTGCCATCGACATCTTCAGTGTTTGTGCTTCGTGTCAACAGTTTGTAGTGTGGATTGTCATCGAGTGTGAACGGCTTTATGTTTTTTATGTTCAGTGTCTACTGTTTTTTTCCCCGCCGTTTTGTTCCAACTCATGTGTCTTCTCTGTTTTATCATTGTACTATCTTTGGCTGAAGAGCGGCGTATTGTGCTGCTGCCAGCCTACCTAAAATCACAATAAAGTAAAAAAAAGGAAAATTGCTGCTAACGTAGGACATTTTCTCCTTGCGGATCACACTCGCGCAGTGATACATGAATGCGCGGGGTATTATAACGAGTGTAAAGACCTCCGATTAGTCAGTCTGCATTTGTCTGCACCAGTCTGTACGAGTTCTACATTTGTCAGTACCAGTCTATAGTCAAGTTTCAGTCTGCGCCTAGTAAGATTACCATATTCCTGTACATAGCCATGAAGATAAATGTGTAGACACTTTTGTCAAGTATCAGAGATATGTGTGAGATTGACGTACCAATACCAAAGGAAATTCAGATTGTCAATTGTAAATAGCATCCAGAACTAAGTTAAGTAATTTTTATGCTAGTTATTATTTTAATAAATGTGTGTGAAAATTAATCAAGTTCAGTTTAAAGTTGGTTACCGTCAATCTGCTACTCTAAGCGTGAAAGTGGCATTTCTATCGTCTGACCTAACGGCAGCAGATAAACATGCCACGATAAGACCACGAGACATATTGCTGACACTCGCCTACTTCGTTAGAGCGACAAGTCAAATAATCTGATGGTGTGTGTACCAAAGGTCTTACAGTACGCTCACCACAGATTTATACGTGTGGTTCGTCTAATATGAAGATGTATTATGCCCCCTGAACAAACACAAAACTTACCGTATTCTCAACACTTTTGAGGTACAGCTCCTGGGGTGCCACAAGATGTCCTTCATTGAATATGTAAAGCTGCGGATCACCCAATATTTCTCAATACGCAAGATATATTCTAAATATGTAATATTTATCCATTCACTATATTTTTGATGATAGACTACTTAGTACGTGCAAGGTAACACACTGCATTAGTATAAACGAAGTGCTTCTTTATGCAGGGTATTGGAATAATATGTACAGTTATTGCTGTCGGAGTGTCCGAAATGTCTGCCTATTACAGCTACATCTACATGATTACTCTGCAGTTCGCAATTAAGTGGCTGGTGTTGTGATTTGGCAAGACAGCCAAGCCACTATGATTGGTAGCCGAAAGGCACGCGTTAAGCTCACGCAGGCTGGCGTGAGGTCTGGAACATTTAAGGAAGTTAGTCTTTAGCAAAAAAAGGTCGTAGCTGTTGAAATACTTAACTTTAATCTATAATTGGTGAACATCGGTCTGACGGTACATGCATCACAAGATAAATAGCAAATGATAATGGCGCCTTGCTAGGTCGTAGCAAATGACGTAGCTGAAGGCTATGCTAACTATCGTCTCGGCAAATGAGAGCGTAATTTGTCAGTGAACCATCGCTAGCAAAGTCGGCTGTACAACTGGGGCGAGTGCTAGGAAATGTCTCTAGACCTGCCGTGTGGCGGCGCTCGGTCTGCAATCACTGACAGTGGCGACACGCGGGTCCGTCGTATACCAACGGACCGCGGCCGATTTAAAGGCTACCACCTAGCAAGTGTGGTGTCTGGCGGTGACACCAGAGTTGGCACAGGCGTCATCGAGCCATCTTCAGGTTATTTCCCTACCGTTCCACTCTCGAACGTCTGGGAGCTCCGATTTCTGTCTCCTCATTGCGATGATCATTCGTCCCTGTGTAGGTAGGTTCACACTCTGAAGAGAAATTTAGTGACTGAAATTTCATGAGAACTTTCGCAACAAAACCCTTTTACGTCACCGTCATGCCGGAAAATAAGCCGTACTCAGAACAGCAACGTATCCTAGGAATCTCATTAAGTTTCATATAGGTTTAAGTTACGCTAGTCAGTTATATTGGTAATTCATGTAAATGATACAGGGGTGTTCTCGGAAATTGCTGACCGTATTCACACTCCAAATGTGTTTATAGCATATTGATGGAACCGGGTTGAAACTAGCATGGTAGAACTAATTATATACAAAAATGAAAATTACTGGAAAAATGCTGAGAGAAAAATGAAAATAATCATCCTGTATGTATATCAGATGACTCTTATTTACTAGCGGATGACAGAACTGAAACTGCTTATTGTTTGGGCGGAGTATTACGAATGTTATTGATGAAATTATACAGATGTTTTAGTGAATTAACAGTAATTGAGGAACGGCATTTAAGAAAAACTGTTAATCGTAAACAAGGTATCCCGATGTCGTGCTTCAGATCCTCACTTGCTTCAAAAGGCTTCCCTAAGCGAAAGTGTCAAAATTAAGTTGAGCAGAGCCCTCATATCAGGCTTCGCAGGATTGGTTTATGAAAGCTACCTCGCATAAACTCTTAACGAATAAAAACTGGCTCGACCTCTTGTATATGTTAGCAAAGTTGAAAGCAATTGCTGATCTAAACCAAGCACGAGGAAAGAGAGCTGATGGAGCGAGTACAGGTAAAAAGATTTATGTGGTAGAGCAAATATAATTAGAGGAATTTTATGTAATACCAAAAGTATCTGTTACGTTCAATCGGAACCAAGTTTTATTACGCAACGTTTTCGTCATACTTTACAAAGGAGTTTTCATCTCATTCAATCAATCAGAAGCAGGCTGAGATCTTGCCAAAGATTTTAAACTGACAAAAACCGCAGCTATTCGGGAGATTTATCAAATATCACAATACAACGTCCCTAAAGTAGCATTAACATATAAGGCGGCAACAGCCTGGATTCAGAGATTTAGAAGTAGAGACAGGTCTACTATTTCTGGGAGTGAATGTCCCCTAAGATTGCTGCAGAACGTTGCAAGACAAGCAGAACGAGAAGCGGAGTGTGCGCTATACGAAACTTCCTGGTAGATTAAAACTGTACTGGCAAAAGTAGTGCTGTGACGACAGGTCGTGAGTAGTCCTTAGTTAGCACAGTGGGTAGAGCAATTGCTCTCGAAAGGCAACGGTTCCGACTTCGAGTTTCCGTCCGCCACACAGCTTTAATCTGCCAGGAAGTTTCAGGCAAAAATCATGATCATCTAATTCTCAACAGTGCATGTATCACACAAATTAAGCAATAATTTCTTAATAGATTGCATTGCTGCCTGCGGTGCAGAAGGAACCCGCGTTCAATTTTAAGTTTTAGGAGTAGCCAAAAGACGACCGGTTAAAACCGACACCGGTATTTTAGTAGTGGAGAATCAGTAAATGTCGTTAGTTGTTTGGCCTCGGTTAAATCATGTGTTCTTTTACTTTTTACTAATAACCGAATAAAAAACCCGAAATATCAGTTAGCCGTAGTAGCAGAGATAATTTTGTTTCCTTTTTAAATAAACTTTTTTAAAAAGGGGAGTAATTTGAGTAATTTTTATTCGTGAAATTTTCATTGATTTGAAGTACTGCGTTGTTGTAGAAAACGAGAAAAGCGATCAGTGCTACTTTAGTAAAAATGCTGACAGAAACAAGCAACAAACACATGGCATAAGAACTGGTACGGCGTTGTTGGCACAATAATGTTCCTGTTGCCGTGCGTCGTGGCTTACGGTACTTGACTTGTGTACGTGAAGTAAGCTGCATTTGCCCCTCCCCCCACCCCCCGCGCATTTGGTCAACACAGTAGTTTCTCGCTGTCGTCGCAGTACATATTTTTGCCAAGTGACGTAGCAATGAAGTACAACGCTCCATTTGCTTTGAAAGATTAATGATTTGTCTGCCGTTTCTGTGACATAATAAAAGAGAAAGGAAACTGTGGTAACTGTAGTACTTAACAATAATTCGTTCATAGTGTACAATGAAAATAGAAAGTAGCAGATATGCTGACTGTGTCTACATAATATGCCTTTATCTGCTTGGAGTCCTTGAAAACGGACAGTAACCCGAAAAAAAGAGTTCCACAACCTTTGTTTCACACTTTTAATACTGACTGTTCGTAAAACCCAAATAGTCGTATTATTCCCGATTATAGCACGATTTTGAGCAGAATTTCAAAAAGTTAGAATTAGTACGAGACAGCAGATTTTTTGTGGTATTCAGCCAATTATCACTTTTCGCCCCAAGTAGCTATCGTTGGAAACCAAATTTCCTTTTATTTTTCTTATTTAATAAAATATTGTGTTTATATGTATCTTGAAGCTGAGAGAGTCAACATTTTCAGTCTCTGTTTGATTTTTATGTTTATTACGGTAAATAACAGGAAAGAAACCGAAAATCAGTTACTTCAGAAACCGGTAATTTTCAGCGGTTTGAACAGTCGGGTTGTACTGGTGTGGAATAACACCGATATTCCCGAAAAGTGATTGTTCAGAATGTGTCTGAGCACTATGGGACTTAACATCTCAGGTCATCAGTCCCCTAGAACTTAGAACTACTGAAACCTAACTAACTTAAGGATATCACACACAACCACGCCCGATGCAACACTCGAACCTGCGACCGGAGCGGTCGCGCGGTTCCAGACTGAAGCGCCTACAACCGCTCGGCCACTCAGGCGGGCAAACATTGTTTTTACGATTACCGCCATCCGTACCAAGTACCTCCAATGTCTTTTCTGACCTAGGGAAGTTTCGAACTGGGTCCACCCAGCCACGTGAGGCCCGATGAGGAGTTGCTAGAATAAAAAAGATGCAGCATCATTAACATCAGCATTTATCTACTGGCTGGAGAGTCTGGTGAGAATCTAATCATATATCACGCTAAGACAGACCGCTCCTCGTACCGCCTTGTAGGCAGTAGTTTGCAAATCGGAATAGGTTAATGGTCTAATTCGTGAGTGGTTTTTTTTCGTTTACATTAATGTTTACGTACACACACTTCTTCCACAAATGAAGATAGTATTTGTGCAGATCTGCGACTTTGAGGACCGTGGGTGCAGCAACATACTCAAAACTTGGTCACCGCGAAAGTCTGATGAAACATCCTGGCACTTGCTCAAGGTAGCCTGGGAGGGTGGACCGATGTCCTAATACGAAAAACATTGACGTTCGTACGTCGTGTTACAGGCCTGTCATTTGTAAACTATTCCTTGTAGCCAGTACAGTTCGCGTTAACACACAACCAAATCGGCCGACTATTCGCGGTTCAGTCATTGACACGCCAAGACATGGTAACTGTTTTCTGCCATTAACTCGTGGCTCTACGTCCAACCATCTGAACTGTGCCGACTCCATGAAACGGTTACCATATAGGCACCACTGCACTACCGCGGCTTACGCCGTCGATGGAGTGGCAAGCGGGAAGACAAGCATAGAAACTCTCGCATGTACGGTCGGGCACTATCTGCCGAAATGTAAACCCAGGATGGCTTTCCATGAAGGTCAACAAAACTGGGGGTAGAATATCATCGACGTACCGCTGTGCTGTAAGGGTGTTTCAAAATGACCGGTATATTTGACACGGCAATAAAAACTAAACGAGCAGCGATAGAAATATACCGTTTGTTGCAATATGCTTGGGACAACAGTACATTTTCAGGCAGACAAACTTTCGAAATTACAGTTGTTACAATTTTCAACAACAGATGGCGCTGCGGTCTGGGAAACTCTATAGTACGATATTTTCCACATATCCACCATGCATAGCAATAATATGGCGTAGTCTCTGAATGAAATTACCCGAAACCTTTGACAACGTGTCTGGAGGAATGGCTTCACATGCAGATGAGATGTACTGCTTCAGCTGTTCAATTGTTTCTGGATTCTGGCAGTACACCTGGTCTTTCAAGTGTCCCCACAGAAAGAAGTCACAGGGTTTCATGTCTGGCGAATAGGGAGGCCAATCCAAGCCGCCTCCTGTATGTTTCGGATAGCCCAAAGCAATCACACGATCATCGAAATATTCATTCAGGAAATTAAAGACGTCGGCCGTGCGATGTGGCCGGGCACCATCTTGCATAAACCACGAGGTGTTCGCAGTGTCGTGCAACGCAGTTTGTACCGCCACAAATTCACGAAGAATGTCCAGATAGCGTGATGCAGTAATCGTTTCGGATCTGAATAATGGGCCAATGATTCCTTTGGAAGAAATGGCGGCCCGGACCAGTACTTTTTGAGGATGCAGGGATGATGGGACTGCAACATGGGGCTTTTCGGTTCCCCATATGCGCCAGTTCTGTTTATTGACGAAGCCGTCCAGGTAAAAATAAGCTTCGTCAGTAAACCAAATGCTGCCCACATGCATATCGCCGTCATCAATCCTGTGCACTATATCGTTAGCGAATGTCTCTCGTGCAGCAATGGTAGCGGCGCTGAGGGGTTGCCGCGTTTGAATTTGTATGGATAGAGGTGTAAACTCTGGCGCATGAGACGATACGTGGACGTTGGCGTCATTTGGACCGCAGCTGCAACACGGCGAACGGAAACCCGAGGCCGCTGTTGGATCACCTGCTGCACTAGCTGCGCGTTGCCCTCTGTGGTTGCCGTACGCGGTCGCCCTACCTTTCCAGCACGTTCATCCATCACGTTCCCAGTCCGTTGAAATTTTTCAAACAGATCCTTTATTGTATCGCTTTTCGGTCCTTTGGTTACATTAAACCTCTGTTGAAAACTTCGTCTTGTTGCAACAACACTGTGTTCTAGGCGGTGGAATTCCAACACCAGAAAAATCCTCTGTTCTAAGGAATAAACCATGTTGTCTACAGCACACTTGCACGTTGTGAACAGCACACGCTTACAGCAGAAAGACGACGTACAGAATGGCGCACCCAAAGACTGCGTTGTCTTCTATATCTTTCACATCACTTGCAGCGCCATCTGTTGTTGAAAATAGTAACTACTGTAATTTCGAAAGTTTGTCCGCCTGAAAATGTACTGTTGTCTCACGCATATTGCAACAAACGGTGTATTTCTATCGCTGCTCGTTTAGTTTTTATTGCCGTTTCAAATATACCGGTCATTTTTGAAACACCCTGTAGTATGAAAATAAATGGCACCCCAGACCATTACTCCTCGCTGTCGTGCTGTATGCCATGCGACAGTCAGGTTGGTTTCCCACCGCCATACGGAGCTTCTTTAGATATGTGTTCGTCCTGGAATCTCACCGACGTCAGTAGAAATGTCTTCAGTGATGAGTCCTACTTTGATGAGATCATTGAAGACGTGGTTTGAGGCGCCCCGGACTGCAATAGGATACCAACCCGACTGACGCCCGCCATAAGGCCCGAGAACCAGGTGTGATGGTCATCCGTGGTACACTAAACAGCACAGCGGCACGTCTACGCTATTCTACGCCTCGTTTTGTTGCCCTTCATGGCAAACCATCCTGAGCCTACATTTCATTAACGCAATGCCCACCCACACACGGCGAGAGTTTCTACATCTTCGCGCTAGCCTAGCCTTGCCTTTTCTAGCTAGGTCTTGTAACACTACCGCCTTGTCGGACGTGCGTTAGCTCAATAAAGCCTGTACTGTAATAAGTTCACGGGATTCACCTTGTAAACAAGGATTTAGTACATAAGTTGACCGCGTGTACCTAATGGAAGCGATTCGGACTTATATTCAGTCAGTAACTACAGTGATGCGTCAAGCAAAAGTAAAGTACAATTACGCGTTCGCATGGACAAGAAGTACACACAGTAGATACTACCAATGATTAATAATACGGTCGCCAGCCTAATTAGGCATCGAGTGAGTTTTTCCTTGTACAAGTATGTGCAAGTACAAGCATAACAACACGTAGTAATGTTGCGTTTTATAGCAAAATTTAGAACCAGAAAGGATCTACTGAACTAAAGTTTTCTTCTTTTGTATTAGTTTGGATGAGTTACTTTTACACAACACCACACAGCAATGATTACTACGAGCTGCACTTTGTATATTGATCAGACTGAAATCGGGCATAGATTACCCTAGAATTAGCAATTTTGAAAACATACATACAATGTCACTATTAAAATTGGAAAAAACACTAATACACTTAGGTTAAATATAGAAATTAATTTTACTGTTCAATTCTGATCAGTACACTTCAAGATGTGAAAGAATGGACAAGAGAAGGGGGGCCCTGAAACTGTTACGGTCGTTATGCTGAAACTAGTAAGTCCTGAAGGTACATTAACACTCAAAATTATCAATCTGTGAAGAACTAATCTTTTGTCACGCTTCTGGAGTAATTGACTAACATTCTTTCAGTCTCAAATGAATTAAATAACATTGCTAGCTCAATTCAAAATTTATCTTTCAATTTAATCACACTGTTGTTCTTTACTAACATATGCGTCAACAAACATGAATTTAAACGTCTTTATAGTATAGATTAGTCTGCAGATGATTTATTACTAACTGTAAACTTTCAATTCGGGATACTCGGGTTGCACAATATGTGGTAAGGACCCTGTCTAGGTCAATGATAAGGATAAGTGATGGCTAAAGCAATTCTGGTAAAAGTCACGTTATTATTGAACAGTCAGAACAGTTTCAACACTGGTCCACACAGATACACTTCTAAAGATGAAATAAATGTTTGACCTGTGCACGTCGGTGCGGCGGATGGCGGGCAGCGAGATAGCGGGCAGCACAGCACACATACAAGCACGGCTAAGGCTCTCACAGTATCGGCACTTTCATTCTTCTTGGCGTCGTAATCTTTCCACTTTTGTGCCTAAGGATATAGCCATGCCAAGTAGTCGTCGGAATCGGCCCACCCGCGGCTTAATGGAATCCACTGTTCCTAGATAGCCTCCTCGGAACGGTACATGTTCCTTTGACCGATGCCCAACTCCGACTGTCATACTGAGCCCGTTGTGCCGAACCTCGCCAGTGTGCGTTTTCCCGCGCTCGCCTGCATCCACCTTTTCCCGCGCCCCTACAGGTAGGGTATTCACCACAGGTTTTCTACTACACATATTCTAATGCATTACCTACGTATGGACCAAGTGTTTAAATTACAATTTTCACATTTTACAATAGTTTTAACATTAAATACATTTCCTTTTGGTTATCAAATCGCTTGAAATCTAACATAAATAATAACATTCATTTAAAAAGTTGTGTACAGTTTCTTTAACATGACACGAAAAAGAAAAAAATTCAAATTAATATTTACATTATTTTACATAAATTCAGAAAGAAACATTCATCTAAATGCATAAAGAAAAAAATTATTATAGGTACATTATTGTTACAGTCTCCCGGTCTCTCCCCATTTGAGAGGGGATTGAGCGTCGTGAGCAGAGCCCTCCAACCGAGAATTTGCACGATCCAACGCGCTAGTTGGTTGCCATTTGGCCCGATACCCCTCAAGAGGATATAAAACAATGCCAAGGAGTACAACTGCTTGCATACGGACCAGAGATGGAGTTACGCGTTATTGGCTTGCTCATTTTGTGAAGCTCTTTCTCTTCAATAAATCATCTAATATCTCTGAAACTGTAATCATCCGCTTGTCTGTTCATGTACACCACACCTACCGATTTGCGAGTTATTCGAATAATTACTATATTGTGCGTCATTCTTGTTTGCTTCGAAGGCATCATTCCGTGTTCAGATTAATATTACTTAATTCTTTTAAACGTTTTGTTGAATTTGGTGTAAAAGTTGCTTTATTTCTGTATCGAACCTGCTGACTATTGGTATTCAGTTACATCTGTTTTTGGTATATTTTTTATTTCTTCTTAGCTCTAAATATTTGTTTCATGATTGTTTCATGTCTTTTCTTCACTGCCGGGATTTCAACCCGTTCTTTTGACTATGTAAAAACGTCGGCATTGACTATATTTGTGACGCCGTTTCAGTTTATCTGGTTAGCTTGTTGTCCGAGGTCAGTGAATATTACTGTCACACTATTAGGCCATATGTGCACAAGATATCTCACCCTCAGTCCCTGTGTACCTCTCTCTCTCTCTCTCTCTCTCTCTCTCTCTCTCTCTCTGTGTGTGTGTGTGTGTGTGTGTGTGTGTGTGTGTGTGTGTGTGTGTTCCTCGTTCAATGACATGCATCCTATTGCATTCAGTTCTTCTGATTTTGTTACGGTAACTTGGCGTAGTTTCTCTTCATTCAATTACTTTCTCCAGAAATATCAATGTAAAAGGCAGCCTGTCAGCATCTCCGTTGCAGTTTTCTCAATGCATTTCTCATTATCTCTGTTGATATTATCGGTCGCATTTGTACTGAATTTCTACATCCTCTTCATTAATCCAGAGCACTTAGGGTGTGGTTCGATCCTGTTCTCCTATGTATTCTCGATTACGTCCTGTATTGTACGGTGCGGGATCATATCTTTACCGCGGTCTCGTCAACCCGTTCTATGGTGTAAGCTTATAAGTTGTGTGCCTCTACCGCCGTATCTTCAGTAGTTCTCGTATAGTCGACATTTATTCCAGATCTTCACAGTATTATACTTAACTTACTGAATTCAGAGTGAATCTTACACGTGTTCCGGTTACAAACTATACTTACTGATGGAGGTTTTAGGAAAGCAGCCAACAAAGGATGCGCATTCGGTTAAAATACCTACTTGTGTAACTACGTAAACGAGCAGAAGTACAGTTGTTGGGTATACAGTGTTGTGACTTGGCAAGACAGCCAAGCCACTATGATTGGTAGCCGAAAGGCACGCGTTAAGCTCACGCAGGCTGGCGTGAGGTCTGGAACATTTAAGGAAGTTAGACCTTAGCGAAAAAGGTCTTAGCTATTGGAATACTTAACTTTAATCCATAATTGGTGAACATCGGTCTGACGGTACAGGCATCACAAGATAAATAGCAAATGATAATGGCGCCTTGCTAGGTCGTAGCAAATGACGTAGCTGAAGGCTATGCTAACTATCGTCTCGGCAAATGAGAGCGTAATTTGTCAGTGAACCATCGCTAGCAAAGTCGGCTGTACAACTGCGACGAGTGCTAGGACGTCTCTCTAGACCTGCCCTGTGGCGGCGCTAGGTCTGCAATCACTGATAGTGGCGACACGCGGGACCGACGTATACTAACGGACCGCGGCCGATTTAAAGGCTACCACCTTGCAAGTGCGGTGTCTGGCGGTGACACCACACACAGTAAGAACAGTTTGAAACTGACGGAAGTTTCAGACAACAAGATGTGATATCACAATTGTTCTTTGACGGTGTCCTTGAAAAACTAGTAACGTATTACTGTACAACCAAAACTTGATTAAAACTGTGTTAGATGCAGTATGTTACCATTTTCCCAGTAATCCGGTTTACTCTTGCTGTGTCTCATTGTTATCTGCATTTGTTCTCGTCGAAATACCTTCTTCCGTAGAGCGTTACCACTCTAAAAGTACAAATGCCTATGATAGGTAGTAGTGTATTTCAACTGTGTATTCTATTATAGACAGTCACATGTCATCCATAAAGGGCTTCATTGACTTGACATATGCTGGCACCTACTCTCACGACAGTAGGTCAGCTGATAATCCGGAAGCTGACCTGATATGCCCTCTAGTGCTATAAACTGCTCGGTCCCATTCCATTGGCCGTAATACAGACGACGTCAGTAGTCACACATGAAGCTAATCAATGCCCGCAAAACAGCGTCATTAGTCTCTCACATGCAATAACACTACAGCAGGGAACAGTTGCAATGCCGTCACTATTCCCATATATGAGATTGCTTGTATTTGTATTATCATAACGATAGTTCAAGGTCAATGACAGATCTGTCTGTCCACGTCGTCAGTGTAATCGCACTAAACTCTTCTGAACATCAAAACTTTTAACACGATGTGGAGACAAAAGATCAGTATTATCTTCGCTGCGATGTGATAAATCATCACACATAAATTACGCTTTTTACTCACGAACGATATGACTTGTATACGGCGTATATTTGAGGTACAGTTCTACTCATTTATTTCAAGTTTCTGCTACCGGTCACTTTTTATTTTATTTTATGCTTAATCTAACATAATGCAACGCGTCTCGAACATGTTCTGTTAATTTTCAAGCGTTAATACATACATACATACATAGATACAGAAATGTTACTTAAAACATGTCAGTCTTAGACTGGAACACTTTGTCCATTGTTTTTAATTTTCTTTTAATGTGGCCGCTGGTGTGGCACTTGAGGGGAAGGAGGGGGGCAGTATAGATCTAGAAATCGAAATCAGTTATGTCTTCTGCTGGTTTTCTTCTTTCTTGTTGACTATGTGTATTACAGCAATTTCATCATCACTGGTGTAATGGCGGAGCTGTTGATTGACATTACACTATTGCACATTATATTTTATCACTGATTGCCACTGCACAAATTGCTTCGATGTTATACACACAACACAAGATGGCGGAGTATTGGGTGCATCAGGTTCTGCCTTCCTGGAGGCCCGTGTGTCTCACTTCACTCTCTTCACATTAATTTGTCCGGGAATGGCAAAAGTCTAATTGACCTTGTTTCCTCCTCCACATAATCATACGTTTCAGGGCTATGAGTGTGTGTATACCTGGCCAATTCGTGGTCTCCTACTCACGAGGGTATTGGTTACACAGATTTTGGCACATCATCATTAGCTTACATCACACAAGTGTTCGTCTCATCTTTCACAACGTGTACGCTAAAAACAGATAAAAATTATTTCACAAATCATGATAGACCATGAGTATCAGTACACACAATAGATATTCAC
The DNA here is from genome assembly GCF_023864275.1 of Schistocerca cancellata. Lineage (NCBI taxonomy): Eukaryota > Metazoa > Arthropoda > Insecta > Orthoptera > Acrididae > Schistocerca > Schistocerca cancellata. The sequence goes on along the minus strand of NC_064626.1, from coordinate 1,224,467,486 downwards.
TAACCATTACATTGATTATGGCACAGCATCCTGCACTTATATCACACATATGTTTGTCACTTCTTCTATATCATTTTCAGTATATGCATGATCAACAGATTAAAATTAGTACACATAACAGATACTGCGTACCCCCACGCAGAATAGTCCCACATTGATCATCATAGGAATCTAGTTCTTTGCTGACACTTGATTTCGTTCTGTAGATCTTCAGTTTTGTGTGTAGCTTTTAAATCGTCCACGTGTCGCACTTAATGTTCGACTGGCAGAATCGTAGGTCTATAAGATACCTTGGCTTCTTCTCTTCTGTTAGACAACAATCTCTGTCTGCATTGAAAGTGTAAGTAGGCTGTTTATGTTTTCTTTATGTAAGTAGGCTGTTTATGTTTTCTTATTGGCAAAGTTACATAGCGCTCTACATGAAAATCACTGGCTGTGCTGTGTGCAGTCTGTGGTTAGTTTGCATTGTTGTCTGCCATTGTAGTGTTGGGCAACGGCAGCTGGATGTGAACAGCGCGTAGCATTGCGCAGTTGGAGTTGAAAGTCAGATTGCGTTGCGCTAAATAATATTGTGTGTCAGGTTAAGCACAGGCGTGTATAAATTTTTCTAGGGGACGTTTCAAAAGTATGTACCATATCCTTCGTACTGGTATTAGAACAGATCAAGATCCGACTGTAACATGATTGGTACTCTTCAACTCTTACATTTATTGAGAAGCTTCAGCTTCCCTGTCCCTCCTACAGTGAGTTCAATGGGTGACAAATCATAGCATAATACCGTTAACGTTCTTCGGAACGACAACCAACCACTCCTTCTATTGTCTCCGTGTCAAGATACGTTCGCTTGGCAGATACGTTCGCTTGGCACAGAATATTTCAATCTGCAATATTGTGGTATCTCGTTCGCACCTTTAGTGGTATTAAGTGAACATCGGCAAAAAGTTTTATTGACATATCTGATGTTTTGTATATATATTTTTACTAAGACAGTTTGTCCGTGGAGAGCTGCTCATACTGCCTCTTTGCCTTATCAATCATCAGATTTTTTTTCCTGGAGCAGTGTAAGTGAATAAACGATTAGTCTTGTCGAAATCCATGGGTAATGGCCATATTTTGTGTGGCGTATACTCATTACTATCTACTAAAGGTATATCTGATACATAAAGTACTGCCAGCTAAGACTACATCTAAGTCTATTATACACAATGATTGATACCCTTGGTCCTTGGTAACTTCAATCAGAAATTTCTTGCCCAGATTGAGATTTTCACTCTGCAGCGGAGTGTGCGCTGATATGAAACTTCCTGGCAGATTAAAAGGTCCCGAGTTCGAGTCTCGTTCCGGCACACAGCTTTAATCTGCCAGTGCTCACTCCGGCGCAGAGTGAAAATTTCGTTCAGGAAACATCCCCCAGGCTGTGGCTAAGCCATGTCTCCTTTCTTTCAGGAGTGCTAGTTCTGCAAGGTTCGCTGGAGAGCTTCTGTAAAGTTTGGAAAGTAGGAGGCGAGGTACTGGCAGAAGTATAGCTGTGAGGACGGAGCGTGAGTCGTGCTTGGTAGCTCAGTTGACCGCCGGCACGGTAGCTCAGCGTGTACGGTCAGAGAGCGGGTTGGCCTCTGTAATCAAAACATAAAAAACTGAGGGGAAGGATCAACAAATGAACTTGATCGGATGTCATTGTGGTGTCCGCAACGACCAAACACAATGATCAACAACAACAAAAAAAAAAAGTTGGTAGAGAACTTGCTAGCGATAGGCAAAGGTCCCGAGTTCGAGTCTCGGTCCGGCACACAGTTTTAATCTGCCAGGAAGTTTCATTTCTTGCCCCTTAGATTTTCTTTAATTACTTCCAAATATTTAATAACTTGTACTAGACTGGTCAAATGTGATTCCAACAGACCCTTCTGTGCATTTACAATGGCGGTAATTAATAATTCGTACTATCTATAGTTCGTTAAACATCGTGGTCAGCAGTACTAACTATTCAGTGATTGTTATTACTCGTAGTTTCATCACATACTGCATTTTCGTACTATGTGGGTACTTAGCTTCCAGACGCCACATTTTCTGTGATTGTTTCCCTTTTCCGGTACTGCAATTATAGTCTGACTGATCACCATTAAGGGCGGTCTCACGATTGTCACCTGTTCTTTAGTCAACCTCAACAGTTCCCGCTGTTGTTGGTTCACAGCATATGTCTTGGTTTTAAAGAACGAGGGTAGGTATCTTACTTATTTCTCCAATGAAATTCAGAATACCTGTTTTCAAATGTGCATGCTCGTGCCTGCCCAGTTGGCCTATAAGCTCCTTAACCTCGATTATCTTTTCCACATGCCATTTGACAATTTCTTCCCCCTGCTGACACACAATTGTGCGTAATTTTACTTGGTTTACCATTGTCATACAATGCGATATTGCTGTCGCCACAACTTGTTGAGTATTCTCATATTTTTCATGCAGTTCGCTTAAAGTTCTGTACAAACTAACCGTCCCTTCATTACCACAATAAATTCCTGGAGCTGACTGGAAACATTTCACATGTATATCTCGCTGTGGTGTCCTTAATTCCATTGGGCAGGTCCCCATAGTGCTTCCAATAACTATTATTCTGCACAGTGCCTGCATTCCGGCCATCTGTATTCAGAAGAATTAAAATAGTCTGTTTGCGTGAACCTTCACACATTTCTGCTCCCTTTACTTTAATTACTACGTTAGATCCCTTTACGCCAGTGAAAATGTATGATCCTTATCAATGGCTTTCGGACTTGCTTAAATGGGATCTTCTAAGGCTTTCAACGAATAGGAGTGCTCTGTCATCCTTTCTGCAAGTATTGGAATTCTACATTTTATTGCTGACAGCCTTACATCGTTCTTTATGATCCTGCGTACTACCTTCAGCATCTTGATGTACAATTTGCATTTTCTCGTACATCTCTGTCTAAACGTACATAATACTAGCGAATTGACATACAATAATTTGACAGATTCAACGAGAGAATTATAAAACGTTAAAATACACTCCTGGAAATGGAAAAAAGAACACATTGACACCGGTGTGTCAGACCCACCGTACGTGCTCCGGACACTGCGAGAGGGCTGTACAAGCAATGATCACACGCACGGCACAGCGGACACACCAGGAACCGCGGTGTTGGCCGTCGAATGGCGCTAGCTGCGCAGCATTTGTGCACCGCCGCCGTCAGTGTCAGCCAGTTTGCCGTGGCATACGGAGCTCCATCGCAGTCTTTAACACTGGTAGCATGCCGCGACAGCGTGGACGTGAACCGTATGTGCAGTTGACGGACTTTGAGCGAGGGCGTATAGTGGGCATGCGGGAGGCCGGGTGGACGTACCGCCGAATTGCTCAACACGTGGGGCGTGAGGTCTCCACAGTACATCGATGTTGTCGCCAGTGGTCGGCGGAAGGTGCACGTGCCCGTCGACCTGGGACCGGACCGCAGCGACGCACGGATGCACGCCAAGACCGTAGGATCCTACGCAGTGCCGTAGGGGACTGCACCGCCACTTCCCAGCAAATTAGGGACACTGTTGCTCCTGGGGTATCGGCGAGGACCATTCGCAACCGTCTCCATGAAGCTGGGGTACGGTCCCGCACACCGTCAGGCCGTCTTCCGCTCACGCCCCAACATCGTGCAGCCCGCCTCCAGTGGTGTCGCGACAGGCGTGAATGGAGGGACGAATGGAGACGTGTCGTCTTCAGCGATGAGAGTCGCTTCTGCCTTGGTGCCAATGATGGTCGTTATGCGTGTTTGGCGCCGTGCAGGTGAGCGCCACAATCAGGACTGCATACGACCGAGGCACACAGGGCCAACACCCGGCATCATGGTGTGGGGAGCGATCTCCTACACTGGCCGTACACCACTGGTGATCGTCGAGGGGACACTGAATAGTGCACGGTACATCCAAACCGTCATCGAACCCATCGTTCTACCATTCCTAGACCGGCAAGGGAACTTGCTGTTCCAACAGGACAATGCACGTCCGCATGTATCCCGTGCCACCCAACGTGCTCTAGAAGGTGTAAGTCAACTACCCTGGCCAGCAAGATCTCCGGATCTGTCCCCCATTGAGCATGTTTGGGACTGGATGAAGCGTCGTCTCACGCGGTCTGCACGTCCAACACGAACGCTGGTCCAAACTGAGGCGCCAGGTGGAAATGGCATGGCAAGCCGTTCCACAGGACTACATCCAGCATCTCTACGATCGTCTCCATGGGAGAATAGCAGCCTGCATTGCTGCGAAAGGTGGATATACATTGTACTAGTGCCGACATTGTGCATGCTCTGTTGCCTGTGTCTATGTGCCTGTGGTTCTGTCAGTGTGATCATGTGATGTATCTGACCCCAGGAATGTGTCAATAAAGTTTCCCCTTCCTGGGACAATGAATTCACGGTCTTCTTATTTCTTTTTTTTTCTTTTTAAATGGACTTGTAGTCCGGGGTGATATGTTACAATACAGCATCACCGGTCTATTGCGGTCTTTTGTAGTCCGGGGTGATATGTTACAATACAGCATCACCGGTCTATTGCGGTCTAACTGTGTTGGTGAGGCAGTAAATTTCCACAGGGCAGTCACTGCGTCACTGCAATTCACTTTGGAGGTGTGGCGGTGGGACTTGTAGTCCCGTACCACCCTCTGACGGTGATAGTACTACATGAGTCAAACATGGGCAGGTGAAGGTGTGGCGGTCGGACTTGTACTCCCGCGCGCGTTCAATTTCCAGGAGTGTACATTTTACTCTATCCTAAGTTCGACTGCGAGAGAGAGCCTGTGATATCTGTGTCAAAGCATACACATATAAATTCAAGCGTAGATGATAATTCGTGAGGTTGTTTTGTTTTCGCCTACGTGTTTTTATTCCTCTGGCAGTTGTCACATGCTTTTTTTTAGTCATCAGTCTTCTAGCTGGTTCGATACGGTGCGACAAGAATTCCTCTCCTTTGCCTACCTCTTCACCTCAGAGTAGCATTTGCAACGTATGTCCTCAGTTATATGCTGGATGTATTCGAATCTCTGCCTTCCTCTACAGATTTTACCCTCTACTGCTCTCTCTAGCACCATGTAAGTTATTCCCTGATGTCTTAACACATGTGCTATCATCGTGTTATTTTTTGTGAGTGTTTTCCACATAATACTTTCCTCCCCGATTCTGTACAGAACCTCCTCAATCCTTACCTTACCAGTCCACCTAACTTTCAACATTCGTTTGCTGCCCCATATCTCATATGCTTCGACTCTCTTTTCTTCGGGTTTTCCCACAGTCCACGTTTCACTACCATACAATGCTGTACGTCAAACGTACGTTCCTCAGATTGAAGCCTACGTTTGATACTAGTAGACTTCTCTTGGCTTCTACATCTACATCTACATCTACATCCATACGCCGCAAGCCACCTGACGGTGTGTGGCGGAGGGTACCTTGAGTACCTCTATCGGTTCTCCCTTCTATTCCAGTCTCGTATTGTTCGTGGAAAGAAGGATTGTCGGTATGCCTCTGTGTGGGCTCTAATCTCTCTGATTTTATCCTCATGGTCTCTTCGCGAGATATACGTAGGAGGGAGCAATATACTGCTTGACTCTTCGGTGAAGGTATGTTCTCGAAACTTTGACAAAAGCCCGTACCGAGCTACTGAGCGTCTCTCCTGCAGAGTCTTTCACTGGAGTTTATCTATCATCTCCGTAACGCTTTCGCGATTACTAAATGATCCTGTAACGAAGCGCGCTGCTCTCCGTTGGATCATCTCTATATCTTCTATCACCCCTATCTGGTACGGATCCCACACTGCTGAGCAGTATTCAAGCAGTGGGCGAACAAGCGTACTGTAACCTACTTCCTTTGTTTTCGGATTGCATTTCCTTAGGATTCTTCCAAGGAATCTCAGTCTGGCATCTGCTTTACCGACGATCAACATTATATGATCATTCAATTTTAAATCACTCCTAATGCGTACTCCCAGATAATTTATGGAATTAAGTGCTTCCAGTTGCTGACCTGCTATTTTGTAGCTAAATGATAAAGGATCTATCTTTCTGTGTATTCGCAGCACATTACGCTTGTCTACATTGAGATTCAATTGCCATTCCCTGCACCATGCGTCAATTCGCTGCAGATCCTCCTGCATTTCAGTACAATTTTCCATTGTTACAACCTCTCGATACACCCCAGCATCATCTGCAAAAAGCCTCAGTAAACTTCCGATGTCATCAACCAGGTCATTTATGTATATTGTGAATAGCAACGGTCCTATGACACTCCCCTGCGGCACACCTGAAATCACTTCGGAAGACTTCCCTCCATTGAGAATGACATGCTGCTTCCTGTTACCTAGGAACTCCTCAATCCAATCACACAATTGGTCTGATGGTCCATATGCTCTTACTTTGTTCATTAAACGACTGTGGGGAACTGTATCGAACGCCTTGCGGAAGTCAAGAAACACGGCATCTACCTGTGAACCCGTGTCTATGGCCCTCTGAGTCTCGTGGACGAATAGCGCGAGCTGGGTTTCACATGACCGTCTTTTTCGAAACCCATGCTGATTCCTACAGAGTAGATTTCTAGTCTCCAGAAAAGTCATTATACTCGAGTGCTCTTTTTGCAAGTGCTAGTCTGCTTAAGATGTTTTACTTGCTCCATCCGTCTATGGTTATTATGGTGCCTAGAATCTACTCCGAGACCATCAATCCTGAAGTTAGGTTTCTCGCTGTTCTCATTTCTGCTACTTTTCATTAGTTTCGTCTTTCTTCGATTTACACTCAATCCATATCCTGTAGTCATTAGAGTGTTCATTCCATTCAACAGACTATGTAACTCTTCTTCACTTTCACTGAGAATATCAATGTCATCAGTGAATCATATCATTCATATCCTTTTCACCTTAAATTTTAATTCTATTCCTGAACCTTCCTTTTATTTTCATGATTGCTTCTTCGATGTGTAGAGAGAACAGTAGAGGTGAAAGACTACATGTCTGTCTTACATCCCGACCACTCCGTTCTTGGTCTTCCATGCCTATTATTTCTTCTTGTAGATTACTTGTCACTCCCTACAGCTTACCCCTATTTTCCTGAAAATTTAGAACATCTTTCACGATTCTTTTACACTGTCGAACGCCTTTTCCAGGTTTACAAATCCTATGGACTGGTCTCGATTTTTCTTTAGTCTTACTTTCACTATCAAGCGCAACATCAGAATTGTCTCTCTGGTAACTTTGCTTTTACTGAAGTCAAACGAATCGTCATCTGACACCAAAGTTTTCTTGTCCATTCCTCTGTGCATTATTCTTCCCAGCAACTTGGATGGATGAGCTGTTAAGCTGATAGTGAGATAATTCTCGCACTTTTAGCTCTTTCAGTCTTCGGAATTGTCTGGATAATATTTTTCCGGAAGTCAGATGATATGTCGCCAGACTCTTACATTCTACACACCAACGCAAACAGTCGTTTTGTTGCCACTTTCCTCAATGATTTTACATATTCTGATGGAATGTTATCTATCCCATATGTCTTATTAGACCTTAAATATTTCAAAGCTCTTTTAAATTCTGATCCCATTACTGGATCCCCTACTTCTTCTACATCGCCTCTTGTTTCTTCTCCTATCACACCAGACAAATCTTTTCCTTACAGACGCTTACAGTGTACTTTTTCCACCTATCTGCTGTCTCCTCTGTAATTAACAATGGAATTTCTGTTGCACACTTAATGTCCCTACCCTTGCTTTTAATTTCACCAAAGGTTATTTTGACTTTCCTATATGACGAGCCAGTCCTTACGACAATCATTTCTTTTTCGATTTCTTCCCTGCACTTCCTATTTATTTCATTCCCTAGCGACTTGCTTTTCTACATCCCTGAATTATCCTGATCATTTTCATACTTACTTCCTTCATCAATCAACTGAAGTATTTCTTCTCTTACACACAGTTTCTTAGCAGTTACCTTGTTTGTAACGTTGTTTTGCTTTCTAACTTCCATGATTGCTGTTTTTTGACATGTCTATTCTTCTTCAAGTGCACTGCCTACTGAACTATTCCTTATCACAGTATCCTTTGTACCTCTACATCCCTATTCTTTGTGTACCGTTTCTTCCTCACTAATCTCCTAAACTTCAATCTACTCTTCATCACTACTACATGTTATCTGAGTCTATGTCTGTTCTTTCACTGAGACGTACGGTCCAGTATCTGGTTCCAGAACATCTGTTTGCCCATAATGTAATCTAACTGAAATCTCCCGACGTTTTTGAAGTATTCTTGAACACTGTGTGATTCTTGAGCAGAGTATTCGCTGTCAGTAGCTGAACTTTATTACAGAATTCAATAATTCTTTCTTCTCTCTCCTTTCTAGTACTAAGACAATATTCTCCCAGGTTCCTATCCTTACTTGTTCCCTACAACCGCATTCGAGTCCGTCCGTGACTACTAGGTTTTCATCTCCCTTTACGTTGGGGCTTGCCGCAATGGTAATACCAGTTCCCGTCAGATCACCGAAATTAAGCGCTGTCGGGCTGGGCTAGCACTTCTATGGGTAACCATCTGGTCTGCCGAGCTCTGTTAGCAAACGGGGAGCACTCAGCCCTTGTGAGGCAAAATGAGGAGCTACTTGATTGAGAAGTAGCGGCTCCGGTCTCGTAAACTGACATACGGCCGAGAGAGTGGTGTGCTGATGACATGCCCCTCCATATCCGCATCCAGTGGTCTGAGGATGACACGGCGGCCGGTCGGAACCGTTGTGGCATCCAAGGACTGTTCGGAGGGAATTACGTTGACACTCTCTATTAACCCCACCGTTATTGACTAATGGATTATAGCTTAACAGTTTAAAATAGTTAGATCATGTACAACTGGGAAAGGTTGATCGGTTAATACTTGCACGTGAGTTATTTCGTATCAAATCTAAAAAAAGATAATTAGGATATTAGGCAGCAATAATCGGTACCTAATTTGTTATTAATGTTGGGCATCCTTCTTCTAAAAAGCACGAACGAGGCAGTTAATAACATCGTCTGGCAAAATAGTAACTGTTAACGTATCACATGCCGCCTACTCATGTCATCACACGCCAATATTCTTCATGTGGCACTGAATGCACAATCCTCATTGCAGACCAAATCGTCGGTGTCCGGCGCGGTTGTCGCGTAATCACGGTGCGCAAATGAACACTTAAACACACCAAACAAATCACTCAGTTAACGCCATTTACGTATTTGCTGGACGTCAGGTCCACGGCTTTGGGTGACACACACAGCCGTTAAATAACTGTAAACGCGGTCGGCCATCATGCCGAAATCCGCCCTGCTCGCTTAGCAACTGAGTTGCTCGGAGTCCCCAACACTGACTCCTCTGCGGCGCACTTATCGCTCGGCTATCGATAGTACCTGCTGCGACCTGCGTGAGGCAAATATTTATTGTTTTCAATACGGAATGGGCGATTGTCCGCTTAAAACGTACATCATTTTTTGAACTTTTCTGGCTTCTGTACCACGTTAAGGCTTCTGAGACTCCATGCCCCTACTCGTAGAACGTTATCTTTTCGTTGGTTATCCATTCTTTTCCTTAAGGTCGCCGGCCGCTGTGACCGAGCGGTTCTAGGTGCTCCAGTCCGGAATCACACTGCTGCTACGGTTACAGGTTCGAATCCTGCCTAGGGCATGGATGTGTGTGATGTCCTTATGTTTGTTAGGTTTAAGTAGTTCTAAGTTTAGGGGACTGATTAACTCAGATGTTAAGTCCCATAGTGCTCAGAGCCACTTGAACCATTTCAACCTTAAGGTCACCTCCTCCTTGGCTGCCCTCCCAAATAGTGGACTAGTCATGAGTCTTTTGCTAATGTAGAGATAATCATGACACTTTTTAAAGATCCTGTGCATACACATTACGTTTCTTTAATGCAGAGTTTCCACTACCTTCTGCATCGTCATGCCATTGGTAATAGATGATTCTTCCCTTTATGCAGAATTTCCCACCTCAAGGGCAAGATGGTGCCCTGAACCCATGTCTGCTCCTCCAACCTCTATGACAAGGCCTTCGGCAGAATGGGGTGACTTCTTATACAAGAAGTCTTCAGTTACCAATGCTGATTTACTTGTCCTGATAAATTTCGTTGTATTGGATTTCATTCCAAGCTAATTACAATATTGCTTCCCATGTTTGTACAGCCTTCCATTCCAATACCCTGCTGCCCACCAGTCAGCGACACGTGCGTTTGAGTCAGGATGGCTAACTTCTCTTCTTGGCTCAACGCACCTTCCCCACCCTCCGGTTCAAAATGGCTCCAAGCACTATGGGACTTAACATCTGATGTAATCAGTCCTCTAGACAGAACTTCTTAAGCCTAACTAACCTAAGGACATCACACACATCCATGCCCAAGGCAGGATTCCACCCTGCGACCGTAGCACCAGCGCGGTTCCGGACTGAAGTGCCTACAACCGCTCGGCCACAGCGGCCGGCCCCCCACCCTCTGGGAATAGTTCTTCTGTCCCTTCTTGTGTCTGCAGCTCTGTGGCGTCTGTGGTGCCTGCTATCTCTGCTACAGCTGTCTTTGTTCACGCCTGAAGGAATGTCGCCTCTGTGTCGTTATCTGTACTCTCTTCTGGGCTGGCAGTTGAGCCTCATGCTACCTTGCGTATGTTGGTAGCGCGGAACAGCGTATTTCACTCTGTTAAGTTTCGCTTCCTTGTGTTCAGTTTGGTAGTCTAATTTATATGAAATTTTATTAGGCGAGGGGTCGTGTTAGGAATAATAAATAAGTATTTTGTGATTGATCACTGTTTAGAATTTCCTGTCGAATATATATGGTCTGTTGCATTTTATGGATCATAAGATCATGAGCAATTCTCGCTCTACCATAGTATAATGTTGCTCAGTCTTATTGAGAGTCTCGCTCCACCATAGTATAATGTTGCTCAGCCTTATTAAGAGTCTGGAAAACAAAAGCTGTCCGCAGCTCGTGGTCGTGCAGTAGCGTTCTCGCTTCCCGCGCCCGGGTTCCCTGGTTCCCGGGATCGATTTCAGGCGGGGTCAGGGATTTTCTCTGCCTCGTGATGAGTGGGTGTTGTGTGATGTCGTTAGGTTTAATTAGTTCTAAGTTCTAGGGGACTGATGACCATAGCTGTTAAGTCCCATAGTGCTCAGAGCCATTTGAACCATTTTTTGAAAACAAAAGCTTCAGGTAAACCATTTTCCAGCGTTCCTTGGCTGAGACGCGCTGCAAGGAGAAAGTTGCTAGCATCCGCAGTCACTATAAACTTCTTTTCGGCATATGGTATAATACTGGTGGAAAGATCAAATTTTCTTTTAGTTGTTGGAATGCGTCCGCCTGGTGCTCTCACCAGATGGAGAGAATTCCTGTCTTTAACAAGTCGTGAAATGGTTCCAGCACTTTACTGAAGTTACTTACAAATGAACAGTAATACCTGATGAGGCCAAGGAAGGCTTTCAGCTGTCGTCGTCGTCTTAGGTTGAGGGTATTTTTTTACAGTGTCTAGTTTGGTGGTGTCAGGCTGCACTCCCAAAGCTGTTAAGACATGTCGTAAGAAAGTGACTTCTTTGCACAGGAATTTACCCTTATCCACCTGAAACGTCAAACTGCCTTGCCTCAGTCGCTGGAATACCTCTTCTAAACGAGCGCTCTGTTCCTCTAATGATGGGCCAACGACAACGACGTTATCAAAGTACATAAAGAATCGATTCCATTGCACTCAAGTAAGTACCATATTCATGAATTGTTGAAATATCAAAGGCGCAGCTTTTGGTCCCATTGCCATCTTATTACGCTCGTAATGTTCCGTGTATGTACTAACAGTGGTAACTCCCAGTCCCTGTCATCAATGAACACTTGGTACTTATGTGTGTTTTCTGGTGGGAATATTCAGCCGACAAAGAGTTCTAGAAATTCGTTGGGAAATCTTCACCTGTCGTTAATTTTTTAGAATTAGCTACTAGTTTCGGACAGTGGCCATTATCAAGCTTACCTGGCGTAAATGGCAGGAAAGTTATATCATAATTTGAACAAAAGTAATTTGTTCCTTTAAGTCCACCATAGTACGTAAAAAATTTCTCATAATAATAACTGCGCACGATAATTTTCGTCAAGAATCTAGTCGACATCGACAGCTAGTAACACACAAACTATGTAGACTTGCTTCTTGACGAAAATTACCATACATAGTTATTACTGTGAGAAATTTTTTATGTACCATGATGTGCTTAAAAGAACAAATTACTTTTGTTCGAGTTATGGAGTAACATTCCTGCTGTTTATGACAGCTAAGATTCATAACGGTCTGTGAGCGAAACTAACAGCGAACTGTGCAAAATAAATGACAGCTGACGGTTTCACTATGAATTTTAACGCTTGGTAGTAGCCCTTTGCTAAATCTGCCATTAGAAGTATTTTGCTTTACACACAATATCCAGGATCTCATTATCCTTGGGAAGGATATACCGTGTTGAGGGAAATATTACTGAGTTTGCTATAGTCAGCCATTTCTGTCGACCATTGGCGTTGAATTTGTTGGTACCACGGTTAGAGGGAAATACCAGTCACTTGTGCTGTGTAATGATATCCCAGTGCTTAACATTCACTCGACTAGGGCGTCTTGATGGGCTTACAGTATTCGGTACGGCCTTTGATTCGTAGTTGTGCCCTCTTCTTCCGGTATCAGGGGTACACTGTGTTTCACCAATGTGTAAAAATATTCCAGGCAAATGAAATACATCGTTATATGCAGCACATGTCTGTTGGTGGGCCGTTTCTACTCGCTATTGATCTGCACTGTTTGGATATTTTCCTTGAGCAGGCTAAGACTTAACTTCGTCATGACCTTTTGCTTGGCGGCTACCTGTCGAATTTTGCAAATACTGTGGTCGGGGGATGGTGGTGGGGGTAAGGTGAGGGGTGGATCGCATTGGTTCTGTGAATGTTTCGAACCTCTGGAGTGTACATGTCAGCTCGAATTTCTTTCTGCACCCGTACATGCTCTACATGCGCTCTCACAAAATGTTCCTGATTGGAAATGATTAAAATATCTCGTCCACGCTTAAGTGCCAGTATTTGCTACTGGCTGGCCTTTCTCCCATCAGTATTTCTCTGTTTGTCGTTTGTCTTGGCAGGAGACACACGGCTTTCCCTCTGTCGTTCGTTGGTGCCGGCAGTGACAACATTTGGGAGGCTCGTCTTGTAATGGAGCTGTGTTTGTTCTCTTATATAAGTCTCAGCTCCTGTTACCTGATGCGGCTTACACTGCCGTTATCGTGCCCTGTGCTTTGCTTTACAGTGCCTCTATGTGTTGTCTCGGAGTCGCTCGCATGTCCATATTTGTTTACAAATGCCTAACTCTGCCAGTATCGGTTGTTGTATTCAGTGCAATGGTCAGTCTTGATACTTTTGCTTCTTCTTTGGCTTCCCTTCGCTCTCATTCTTCTTCTCGTAATCTAATTCTCCTGCATGCACAGTTTAGCACAACTCTGTCTTCGTAGGGTCTCCTGTCCTAGTAACCCGCAAAAAAAAAAAAATTGATCTATGTTTACCTCTATAATCTGAAAATCCTGAGCGTATTCTGTGCCCTTCTCGGTACGTAGCTTTATGTTGGCTTGTCCCTTAGTTCGGATTCTTCATTTTCCATGGTTCAAATTTTTATTGTTTTCTCGGGTCCCCATTCCTCCTTTTTATGCTGGCAGCTTTAATCAAACTCACATAGGCACTTGTGGAATCTGCTGTACGTATTATCTCCGAAGCAGGCTAAAGTCATGATGGGGTTAATTCTTCCCCCTGTGCACGTACCACTGTCTTTTCACGATCGTTGAGTAGTCCTTGTATGATCACTGCCTGGCCCAGTTTTGCAGTTAGTTCATAATAACTTCATTATTTTTCATTGTCGTGCGTAAATGGAATTACGTGCTTTCAACATGGGAACCCCATTGAACCACACTCAGCAGCTAGCCAAGGAGTGAATCGGACTTTCAGGAAAGCTATGATTCTCCTGGAAAACGTCCTCCTCAGATGGGGATGAAACGTTGGGTTTTAAGGTGAAATTCATTCGACCACCGTATAATAGCCCGGAACATTTTATTAAATGTAACCTCTCAGTTTAAGTAGTTCCTAAGTTCTAGGGGACTGATGACCATAGATGTTAAGTCCCATAGTGCTCATAGCCATTTAACCTCTAAGTCTACTACTATGTAAACGTTTTACAGGAACAGTAATCTAATGTTCGTTTATTCTCATAATTCTTATGTAAGTTTTCCCTTAGCTCAGACTAAATTGCTGTAGCTTACTATAGGCAGATACCGTATAACATAAACAGATCAAAAAAAACTTTTGCATCACTCCGGCTCCCAGAACTCCTGAAGATAGACGTTGACTGTGGATATTGAATCAAAGACACAGTCTCTTTGACTGTTCAGAGATGTCACTAAACCCACCCAAAGATATTAACAACCAAGCATTAGCAACGCCAATTAGACGGAGGGGGTCCGACAGCCAATCAGATCCAGTCATTCCACCAGGAAGGATGTACACGGCTCGTGTTGTCTGTAGCTCAACCATGCCTAGATTGTCAATACCGTGGTTTGATCGCGTCCACATTGTTATTTTGTGCCAGGAAGGGCTCTCAACAAGGGAAGTGTCCAGGCGTCTCGGCGAGAACCAACGCGATGTTACTCGGACATGGAGGAGACACAGACAGACAGGAACTGTGGATGGCATGCCCCGCTCAGGCCGCCCAAGGGCTGCTACTGCAGTGGATGACAGCTGCATACGGATTATGGCTCAGAGGAACCCTGACAGCAACGCCACCATGTTGAATAATGCTTTTCGTGCACACACAGGGCGTCGTGTTACAACTCAAACTGTATGCAATAGGCTGCATGATGTGGAAATTCACTCCCGACGTCTATAGCATGGTCCATCTTTCCAACCACGACACCATGCAGCGCAGTGCAGATGGGGCCCAAAAATATGCCGAATGGACCGCTCGGGATTGGCATCACGTTCTCTTCACCGATGAGTGTCGCATATGCCTACAACCAGACAATCGTCGAAGACGTGTTTGGAGGCAACAAGGTGAGGCTGAACGCCTTAGACACACTGTCTAGCGAGTGCAGTAAGGTGGTGGTGCACTGCTTTTGTGGGGAGGCATTATGTGGGGCGACGTACACCACTGGTTGTCAGGGAGGGCACTGTAACGGCTGTAAGATACGTGAATGCCATCCTCCGACCGATAGTGCAACCACATCAACAGGATAATGGCGAGGCATTCATCTACATCTACATCTACTCTGCAAATCACATTTAAGTGCCTGGCAGAGGGTTCATCGAACAACTTTCACAATTCTCTATTATTCCAATCTCGTATAGCGCGCGGAAAGAATAAACACCTATATCCTGCTACGGTCACAGGTTCGAATCCTGCCTCAGGCGTGGATGTGTGTGATGTCCTTAGGTTAGTTAGGTTTAAGTAGTTCTAAGTTCTAGGGGACTGATGACCTCACAAGTTAAGTCCCATAGTGCTCAGAGCCATATGAATCATTTTTCAACCTATATATTTCCGTATGAGCTCTGATTTTCCTCATTTTATCGTGGTGATCGTTTCTCCTTTTATAGGTCGGTGGACGACAATTCGCACCCACATCGTGCACATATTGTGAATAACTTCCTCCAGTATAACGATATCAAAATGGCTCTAGGCACTATGTGACTTAACATCTGAGGTCATCAGTCCCCTAGAACTTAGAACTAGTTAAACCTAACTAAGAACATCACACACATCCATGCTCGAAGCAGGATTTGAACTTGTGACCGCAACAGCAGCGTCCTTCCCGACTGAAGCGCCTAGAACCGCTCGGCCACAACGGCCGGCTGACATCGACATCGCTCGGCTAGAGTGGCCAGCATGTTCTCCATACATGAACCCTACCGAACATGCCTGGGATATATCGAAAAGTCTGTTTATGGACGACGTGACCCAACAACCTCTCTGAGGGATCTACGCCGAGCCGGCCAGGGTGACCGAGCGGTTCTAGTCACTACAGTCTGGAACCGCGGGACCGCTACGGTCGCAGGTTTGAATCCTGCTTCGGTCATGGATGTTTGTGATGTCCTTAGGTTAGTTAGGTTTAAGTAGTTCTAAGTACTAGGGGACTGATGACATCAGCAGTTAAGTCCCATAGTGCTGAGAGCCATTTGAGCTATCTACGCCGAATCGCCGTCGAGGAGTGGGACAATCTGGACCAACATAGCCTTGATAAACTTGTGGGTAGTATGCCACGACGAATACAGCAATGCATTAATGGCAGAGGACATGCTACTGAGTTTTAGAAGTAGCGGTGTGTACAGCAATCTGGCCAACTACCTTTGAAGATCTCGCCGTAATGTGGTACAGCCAAGGTGATGCAACATTTTTGTGATTTGTGTATTTTAAAAGTACTGTTATTGCTTTCTGTTCTATGAGTTCATATGCACGGTCACCGTTATCAAGAATTTCAGAAAGTTCTTCCCTATCCCCATCGAACTTCCTGGGCACTAGCTTTGTGCCTTCGATAACTCAGCTAGTGACACACTACACTAGATGCGGCGTTGTGCTTCAGCTCGGCAGCGTTTTCCATATTCACTGACCTTCTGCAAATGTTGCCCGCATCTCGTGGTCGTGCGGTAGCGTTCTCGCTTCCCACGCCCGGGTTCCCGGGTTCGATTCCCGGCGGGGTCAGGGATTTTCTCTGCCTCGTGATAGCTGGGTGTTGTGTGCTGTCCATAGGTTAGTTAGGTTTAAGTAGTTCTAAGTTCTAGGGGACTGATGACCATAGATGTTAAGTCCCATAGTGCTCAGAGCCATTTGAACCATTTTTTTCTGCAAATGTTGACTTACCAGGTGTGTCGGTTTGTTCACTGTTGGTCCCAGGCGTGGTAAGCCTCTCCTCTATATCGGCTGTAGGTAGCGATGCCTCTGGTACAGTGAGCTACTTGCTCACGTCAGCTTCAGGCACCAACATCTCTGTCTCTAATCCCACATCTTTTCTATCAGGGCTGCTCTGATTCTACTGACCTTCCCTACACTTACACCTGTATTCTATTTCTCTTCGCTAGCACACCAACTTTTTTGTACCCCAATCATGTGCCGAGAGGGAGTTCGAAGGATACGCTCCTAATAGTCAGGGACCTTGTCTCATTCTACTCACTTCATGAGTGGAAGAATGCATGAGCCACTTAAAGACCTCCGGAAGGTGCAGCGTACGAGAGGAACTGGTGAAGATGATGAGGGTAATTAAGGGAGCAGAGTGGATCTTATAAGTCTCATCATTCTCAAATGACATGAAAGACTTATCTGGCGCCGTCGCTCAACCTAACATCCCATCCGTAGTGCTTCTGCTGCTCTGAATCTGTCTCCATAGCGACGGCATTTCGAGGCTAGCAAAACAACACTGGTCCACGGTCCAGCGGCATGTGACATAGAGACGGGGTCGACTGGAGATTGTTGTTCCATACTCTGCGTTCATGTGCTGATGCGCTCCTGTTTGCATGGCCCAAGTGCTGGTTGCAACGAGGAGGCTCCAGAACACTGTGTGACGCGCTAGGCGTGGCTGGTGAAGTTCACAATACGCTTTCACTACCGTATCAGGCTGGATATGGAAACTGCCTCTTGCTGCTGCGTGGGTCTTTAAACACCGAGGGTCACAAAGCCGTGTGTGTAACTCTGTTCGTCACACGGCGCCATGAGGTTGTCCCTTGCTATTAGCATGTTTAAATATAGCGATTACACCACCTGCCTCCTCTACGGCTGGTTTCTATGCTGCTTCAGTGGACAAATTTCCAAGTTTTCTAATAAATGTATCTGCGTGGTTGCAATCTGCAACGTTATGCAGGAAGATTATGACTTCTGTCCTGCTTTGAGATACTGATATCCATAGTTCTGATAAATTAAATGAGATCTGCAAACTGTCCCTGAAAGTCATTTTTAATTCTTTGCGCAATGAGTAAACGGAATATAAATGGCAGTTTATGACTGTGTCAGTATTTCAATTAAATCTTTGATTTCATACGTATTTGTGACTACAGTATTCTATATACTACATTATATTATTATAATAAGGATAACATAATTACTATATTCTATCACAGTACTTCGTATTACAGTACTATCATGTAATAACATAACACTTTTTTCCTCCATATTCTAAAATAATTATATTTCTTTGATTATTTAACGCTTTTTTCTTTTCCTTCATTTGACGATCTATGTTGTATAGCATATGTACACTCTTACATAAACTACTGCAAATGTCTATTCCCTATGGTATAAGCACTACGCCAAAGAAATTAAATTTTATGTACTATCACAGGAACAGGGAACTCAGAAAGCTGAAGGTCAATATGCGGACGAGAGCAATGGCGTTTGTTGGCATGGCTGCTGATGGGTTGTTCTAGAGACATAATATATATATATAGTAAAGCCATTAAAAATTAATTATGTGTGTGAGAAACGGTATAAAGTGGACGTAGTCTGTCGGTGGTCGACATTAAGTTTTGAAAATAAGCTGTTACAGAGCGTATTTGTGGTGTGCTACAATTATTCATAGAAAACTTTTACAGTTTGGTAAGCCTTTCATATAAATAATGTTGAAGAGCACGAATTTATAAATACTGACAGTGTGGGGTATTTTTTATGTGTCATCAGTCTTCTGAGTGATGTGATGCGACCCTCCCCAGATTCCTCTTGCTCTCCAAACTCTTCATTTCACAGTAGGACTTGCATCCTACGTCCTCAATTATTTGCTGGCTGTATTCCAATCTCCGCCTTCCCCAGCAGTTTTTACCCTACACAACTCCCTCTGGTACAATGGAAGCTATTCGGTGATGTGTTGACGGATGTTCTACAGTCCTGTCCCTTCTTCTTGTCAGTGTTTTCTAAATGTTCCTTTGTTTGCATGTTCTACAGAGAACCTCCTTATTTCATATATCACTTCACCTGCTTTAAAAGGTTCTTCTCTAACACCATATCTCAAGCGCTTCGATTCTCTTCTGTTCCAGATTTCCCACTGTCCATGATTGACTGTTGTACAACACTGTCCTGGAAACGTACATTCTCTGAAATATCTTCATCAAATCAAGACCTATGTCTGATACCAGTAGACTTTTCTTAGGCAGGAATGCCCTCCCTTTCCTGTGCTATTCTGCGTTTTACGTCCTCCTCGCTTCGTTCATTGGTTATTTTATTTCCATGGTATGATACGTCTAATTCATGGTTAACTGATAATCAACTAACGATCGCCCATCTGCTGAAAAATAAACTGTGTGTTTGATCTTACATGAGTGACTCCGATGTCCGTCAGGATGTACTTTCCATCCCATTTCGATATCCTACCATACACGTTTCTACATATTTTAGACTTCTAGAAACTGCTATATTACACCAATACACGAGTCATTCAGCTTCAACAGTATTTTAGCGAAGAATTACAAAATAATCAAGGTTTCTGTGATGGATGTTTCACAATTAGTAGCGACTGATTGGGATGCCAGGCTGAGAGTGCAAGATTAGTATACAAAGCGATATCACAATTAGTTGCTCAAACATATAAGGGCGAAATTTTACGAGCGAATAGGGTTGGATGGAGCGGTGGCAGGCCGCCAAATGCCTAGACAGTTGTGTGGATAAATGTTGTCGAAAAGTCCCTGCATACTTCATTTACCAAAGAAAAGGTGAACAGTAAAACCGAACCAAAACATGACCTAAGTTACGTGCTCACCCAAAGTGAACAGTGAATCTATATTTTTAGCAAATGTATAGGCTCACATTTAATTCTCACTGTCAAAATTACTTGAACAGTTTTTATGTGTACTTAGTAGTGCTTCTTTGTAAAAGATGAATTACTAGTTTTTGAAGGCTGTACGTTGAAATGAAGCCAACAGTTTAATGCAAGATCCACTGCTGCGCAATTCTGTGTACAGAACTTACGTGTCCACTGAGAACGGAATTTTGTACCAAACTTAACGGAGAATAAAACTGATACGTTCGGAATACATACTAACTAGCAAACGCGGCATGTGTTAACTGAGAAGAAATCTGATACATTCAGAATGCCTACTGTGGTGGTGGTGGTGTGTTGGGGCTTATGGGCGCTCAACATCGAGGTCATCAGCGCCCTGACACACATTAAAAGGAACGAATGTGGACAGACCTAAGAAAACTAAAGCACACACTCAAAGAAAGCAGGAAAAGAAGGAAGATGCTACATAAGAAAGTAAAACCTAAGGAAAGGGGAAATTGTTATTGGCTGGCCGCTTACATAAAATATGGGCGAGCTTGTCACACAGTGAGCAAATTAAAATCCTCTCCCTAAAATCTTTGTAAAAACTTTTGACAGGGCACAGAACTTCAAAACTTTAACCACATTCGTCCGAGTGTTGCCTAAAAGAGATGGCAGGTCCGCTGGCAAGTCAGCCGCGACCCGCTGGTCAGAAATTAAACGCAATCCAATAAAGCACCACACATTGGAGGGTCCTCTCGCCGGAGAAGGAAGCCATGCGTCATAGGGCTGTGGCCTATTCGAAGCCGAGTGAGGAGAACCTCGTCCCGTCGATGGGGCTGAAAGGAAGTACACCACACACGTGTTGTGGGCTTGACTATACGGAGCTTATTGTCAGTCACTTCCAGCCACTCATCCTCTCACCGACGCATGACCCGTGAGCTCAACAGCGAGGTGAGTGCGTGCAAGGGGATAGCACACTGAGATACTTGTGGATCGAGACACGCCTCCTTGGCTGCGAGATCTGCCCTTTCATTCCCAGCAATGCCGACATGCCCCGGAACCCAGCAGAAAGCTACAACCTTCCCCAGGCGCTGTAGTCGGAGGAGGGCATCCTGGATGGTCTGGACAATTTTGTCTGCCAGATACAAACATTGCAATGAGTGAAGGGCACTGAGTGAATCGGAACAACAAGAAATTTAGGAGAGCAAGAATGTCTCATGTGCTCCAGTGCCCGCAAGATCGCAGACAATTCTGCATCAAAGACAGTAAAAGTCTGAGGCAGTCGGACCTTGAGGACACGATATGGAAAAACAACTGAGCAACCAACAGAATCCCCTTGTTTCGACCCATCCGAAAAAACAGCTACATAGTCGTGGTGCTCAGATAAAATGGCAGAAAATGCTGCATTAAAAACGGTGGCAGGAGTGCAATCTCTCTTGTACTGCAATAAATCTAAAATCACTCTGGGCCTCTTCAGTAACCAGGGTGGCAGGCGGTTAAAACCTTGGATTTGGGGTTGTACAGACTCCACACCGAGGAACTCTAGTACACGTTGCACACGGATCCCAAACGGCAACGTAGCCCGGGGACGGCGGGAAAAAAGGCGGTCCAGAGGTGGATGGGCGACAAGACGGTGAGCAGGCGAGCTGGGAGCTGCAAGAAACTTACAAGCCTGGCGCACCAGCAGGAGCTGCCGCCGGATGGTAAGTGGCGGTTCGCCAGACTCAGCACAGAGGCTGGGTACGGGACTGGTCCGATAAGCACTCGTGGCCAGTCGGATCCCAGCATGGTGAACAGCATCAAGGATCCGCAAATAAGATGGCCTCGCTGACCCATATACTGTGCAGCCATAGTCCAGCCGTGAACGCACAAAAGCTCCATAAAACTGAAGGAGACGCGCCCTGTCCGCGCCCCAAGACCTGTGGCTGAGGCACTTGAGAATGTTCAGTGGCTTCAGCGTTCTGGCATTCAAGTCACGTAGGTGTGGCAGCCATGACAACCTGGAGTCAAAAATTAGGCCTAGAAACCGCGCTGTGTCTCTAAAATGTAGGACAGTATCCCCCATATGCAAGGCAAGCAAAGTAAAAAGATGACGAGAACGATTAAAATGAACACAAACACACTTATCGGCAGAAAACCGAAAACCCGTCTTTGCAGCCCACTCTAACCGCCGCACTGTTAGCTGCAACTGACGGCCCACGGTTGCAACACTGGAGGAGGAACAGAAAACAGCAAAGTCGTCCACAAATAAGGAGCACTGTACTGGACTCCTCACTGTAGACGTTATACTGTTGATGGCTATGGCAAAGAGGGTAACACTTAAAACACTGCCCTGGGGGACATCGTTCTCTTGCTCAAAACGATCAGACAGTGTGTTACCAACGCGGGTCCGAAAAAACCGCTGAGACAGGAAAGACCGAATGAAAATGGGGAGGCGGCCACGAAAGCCCCACTGATGCATTTGTGCAAGAATACAGTGTCTCCAAGTAGTATCATATGCCTTACTGATATCAAAGAAGATACCGATACAGTGATGCTGAAGGAGAGAAGCCTGCTGAATTGCCGCCTCTAGGAGGGTCAGGTTGTCGACCGTGGACCGAAATTTTCGGAATCCACACTGAAAGCTGCTAAGGAGCTGTCTGGTCTCTAACAGCCAGACCAGACGCCGGTTAACCATCCGTTCCAGGGTCTTTCCGACACAGCTTGTCAAGGCGATACTACGATAACTACCGGGACATGTGCGGTCCTTTCCTGGTTTGAGGAGAGGGATGAGGATTGCCTCCCTCCACGAGGTGGGGAACACTCCTGTCTGCCATATGAGATTAAAACATTCGAGGAGGATTTCCTTTGACGCCGCTGGCAGATGTCGAAGCATGGAGTACCGGATGCGGTCGTAACCTGGTGCAGTGTCAGAAGTCTCAGTAAGTGCCGAGTCAAGTTCCCACATGGAGAAAGGGGAATTGTAGGCCTCAGAACTGTTCGACCGAAAGTCCAAGGTCGCTCTTTCGACAGTCGCACGGTAGCGACGAAACGCTGGATCCTGATTTGCAGTGGCAGCACATTGTGCAAAATGCTCTGCCAGCGTCTGAGCAATGGCTCTGGGTGTTGTTTGGAGGCATCCCTGGTTCAGGACAGCAGCTATTGGTAAACGGCTATGTTTACCGGAAATCCTCCAGATGGCTTCCCATACTCTTGTGGAACAAGTGGAACGGCTGATGGAGTCCAGGAACTCCTGCCATGACCTTTTCTTGCTCTCTTTAATGACACGGCGTGCCCTGGCTCTCACGATTCGAAAGGCGGTAAGATTGACCGCTGCTGGGCGGCATTTAAATCGGCGAAGAGCCGCACGCCTGTCCCGGATGGCTGAACGGCACTCTTCTGTCCACCAAGGCACAAAAGCGCCGCTTACGAGTGCCAGAAGACTGTGGTATGGACAAGTCAGCAGCATGATGGACCACAAGCGTGATGTGATCCACCCATTCCTGTACGTTATTGTGGCGGTCAAAGACAGCCAACCGAGTGAACAGTGGCCAGTTAGCCCTGCCAATCTTCCACGATGGTGGCCGCTGCTCCAGCAATACACCATCCAGGAGATGAATGCGGATAGGGAAGTGATCGCTGGAATGAAGGTCGTCAATGACCTCCCAGTGAACAGAGTCAGTGAGGGTTGGAGAGCAGAAAGATAGGTCAATGGCTGAGAATGACCCTGTAGCAGTAGAGAAATGAGTCGGAGTACCTGTGTTGAGGATTCACAACACTTGAGATGTTAGGAGGCTCTCCAAAATTCGACCTCGAGCGCAAAGAGAAGTGGAGCCCCACAGGACATGATGGGCATTGAAGTCTCCCAGGAGGAGATATGGGCGGGGGAGTTGGTCGATAAGATCTGTGAGAGCGTCTACGGTCATTGCATCCAGAGGGGGTAAATAAAGGGAGCAAACGGTAAGCCTCAGAGGTGAATGAATTTCAACTGTAACTGCTTGCAGGTCAGTATCCAGGGAGAGAGCAGAGGAGTGGTGGTCATTATTGACAAACACAGCGACTCCGCCTTTGGCCCTTTCTCCAGTTAGGTCATCTTTGCGATATGACATATAGCCCCTTAGTACGGGAGCATCAGATGGTTTTAAATGCGTTTCCTGTAAACACAAGCACAGGGGGCGTTGCCGTGCTAGGAGGTTCAGTTCCTCCACATGTGCCCAGAATCCATTCATGTTCCACTGGATAATGGGAGCCATCTATCAGGGTGGGAGTACCTTCATCCTCACTTTCTGTCGGGGAGGAGAGCCCACAACAGGTGGAGGTTCAGTTTTGGGGCGAGATGATTGCCCCAGTCTGACATCAACCTCCATCGCCTCAGAAGAGGAGTCGAGAGAGACGTCAGAGAGAATTACATCCACATCAGGAGACTGTATAACTGCAGTCTCCTTTAGTGGGCGAGTCTTCACCTTTGTCTTTGGCTTCGATGTTTTGGCCTGAGGTGGCATTGGAGCCAAAACCTCAGAAGCAGTAGGGGGTGTAGCAGCGCTGGGCAGTGCACAAGACTGGACCCGGGAAGGGGCAGGAAGTTCCATGATGTCAGCTACCACGGCCTGGTCAGAAGGCCGGGGGCGAGCAGCAGGCGTCACAGGAACGGTAGCAGCACACGTACATTGACAAGCGCAGGCGCTAGTGCTAACAGTAGCAACCTCCGTTTGTGTAGCGGCATCGGTTTTCAAGACTGGTTGTTTGAGAACGGAAGAAAAGGAAGCAGCGAACGTGGGCGGCTGCATGGACTTGTAAATTTTCTTCGCTTCACCATACGGGATGCGTTTTGTAGTTTTTAGTTCCAGGATCTTTCGTTCCTCAAGGAAAACTCTGCATTCCCTACTCCACACAGGGTGATCCCCAGAGCAGTTGACACATTTGGGAGGAGAGGAGCAACCAACTCCCTCATGGGCGGCTTTACCACAATTCCCGCAAGTGGCTTCCCCTTTACAGCCGAGAGTAGTGTGTCCAAAGTCTTGGCATTTAAAACACCGCATGGGGTTGGGGTAATAAGGCCGTACACTGAGACGTAGGAAAGCTGCCTTCACATGCTCTGGCAATTTGGTACTGTTAAATGTAAGGATAAATGAGTCAGTCTTTATGAGAGCACCATCCACCCGTTTCATAATGTGTTGCACGTCGACAATTCCTTCCCGGAACCATTCAGCCTTCAGTTCATCTTGGGGAATGTCAACGAGATCTCTGCAAGTCACAACACCCTTGCTGTAGTTCAAGGTGTTGTGAAATTCAGTCTCTATCGCAAACTCCCCAAGAAATTGTGCCTTCTGAAGGTTCTGGATTTGCTGGAAGCTAGGTGTTTCAACCAACAAGGTGCCATTTCGCAAGCGCTTTACAGATTTTAATGTGCCAGCAATACCTTCTAAGCCCTTCTGTATATAAAATGGCGAAACTTTTTCAAAACTCCCATCTTTTCTTTTAATTATGAAAAACACATTCTGCGAAGCAGCATGCGTTCTGTTACTACTACCTGAATCAGGAGGACTGGCTACACGAGCCCTCTTGTTGGATTGGGTGTTAGAACCCACCAGCGGTCCACCCTTTCCGCTGGCAGGAGAAGAATAAAAGTTCGAGGGTGCCATCTCGGTCCCACGAGCAGCTAGGGAACTAGAAGTCCACCTAGACAGAGCCCCGCGTGCCTAGGTGAGCCTTATACAACTGGGGTGCGGCAGGTGCCCCAGAGGTTGCCCGCTTGCGACTGTTTCACCCAAACAGCCATGCATCTTATAGGCGCGCAGCACACCGTAAGATTGAGGGGTTTTTATAGAGGTTTACCTTCCTCGCAATCCAGGCGGTCAAGCCAAGATTACCATTCCCTGCAGCACACAACATTCCACCGCCGCGCCATGCGGTGGTCGCTGAAGCATGTCCGGGGGTTACGGTGACAGGAGACTGGCGGCGCTGACCAGTCCCCAGCTCAGGACCTCGGGGTCGCCAGAATGCATACTGACAAACCGGGCGTTGCCCTTGTACTTATTTTGCCAATTTTTTAGTAGATACGGAAACAAAAAATGAACTGTGTTTGTAGAGTAATATTCCAGTTTCCGTAGGCTGGCGCAGCCGCTTCGCGTCCGTACAACGCGATTTTACGAACATCCCTATGCAAACATGTCTTCGATTGTTTTCGCCTACACGCTTTGCGCTTCGCAGTTGAAAGCTGTTAGAAAGGCTGCCAGATGTCAGGGATATCCTAAGTTGCTCGAATGTAGTACTGTCTTAGTTATGAGGAACAATTGTACGAGGGGCGTTCAATAAGTAACGCAACACATTTTTCTTCTCTACCAGTTTCGGTTGTATAATAACAAATTTGTTGTGGAACATCATGGGTTATTCCCGCTTCAGAATCTATAGTTCCTTAAAGTTCCGACAGGTGGCAGCGCTGTACATAGCCTTGACAATGGCACCTATAAAGGAGGTGCGTTCCGAACAGAGAGCTGTCATTGAGCACCTGGCGGAGCATAGCAGTTTTTCATAGGCCCTTGCACAGTGTCTACGGAGACCTGACCTTGGGCAAAAGCACGGCGATTCGTTGGGCGAGGCGTCTGTTCATCACCACAAAAAGATCGCGCAAACCTGTTGGATCTGTCGCGTGCCAGCCGGCGTGTGACTCCTGCAATGTTGGAACATGTGGACACACACATCGACGTTATAGACGAATACAAACGGACTTACGCTTCTCCATGACTATGCAAGGCTTCACTCAAGTCTGCTCCCCCAAAGGGAACTCAGACCGTATGTCGCACTTTGGGAATTCCATCTGTTTGACGAAATGAAGGATGCACATTGAAGGAAGCAGTACGTGGATGATGCGGAGATTACTGATGCAACAAGACGTTGGCACCGACGACGACCAGTAGAGTGTTATCACGCATGCATGGAGGCTCCCCCAGTAAGGTGGCATTAAGGCCTTTGTGTTGGAGAGTTTATGTTTAAAACTAGTTTTCTAGCCATAACAGTAGAGAACAGTATGTTGTATTGAAATTCTCAGTAAAATCAATCTGCTTTCAGAATAAAATGTGTTGCATTACTTACTGAATGCGCATTGTACTAAAAATTCATACATGTTGTGGCATTACATCACTCATTTCAGTGTTGATGATGTCATATTTCTGGAAATATGCTTCATACAATGATATATGTGACTAGATATATTTAGCGTCATATGTTGATACTATCTGCGAAATGTGTTTCGAATTGAGTTAGTAGCAAAGAAGCTATAAATTTAAACGTCACGCACTATGCGGCAGTTTTTCGAGGTTCTCAGTGTTTATGACGTCAGATTTTCTGAACTGTGACTGGTACCGTGACATTAATTTTTAGGTGCATTTAGTGGCACACGTGCATATACACTCCTGGAAATGGAAAAAAGAACACATTGACACCGGTGTGTCAGACCCACCATACTTGCTACGGACACTGCGAGAGGGCTGTACAAGCAATGATCACACGCACGGCACAGCGGACACACCAGGAACCGCGGCGTTGGCCGTCGAATGGCGCTAGCTGCGCAGCATTTGTGCACCGCCGCCGTCAGTGTCAGCCAGTTTGCCGTGGCATACGGAGCTCCATCGCAGTCTTTAACACTGGTAGCATGCCGCGACAGCGTGGACGTGAACCGTATGTGCAGTTGACGGACTTTGAGCGAGGGCGTATAGTGGGCATGCGGGAGGCCGGGTGGACGTACCGCCGAATTGCTCAACACGTGGGGCGTGAGGTCTCCACAGTACATCGATGTTGTCGCCAGTGGTCGGCGGAAGGTGCACGTGCCCGTCGACCTGGGACCGGACCGCAGCGACGCACGGATGCACGCCAAGACCGTAGGATCCTACGCAGTGCCGTAGGGGACCGCACCGCCACTTCCCAGCAAATTAGGGACACTGTTGCTCCTGGGGTATCGGCGAGGACCATTCGCAACCGTCTCCATGAAGCTGGGCTACGGTCCCCACACCGTTAGGCCGTCTTCCGCTCACGCCCCAACATCGTGCAGCCCGCCTCCAGTGGTGTCGCGACAGGCGTGAATGGAGGGACGAATGGAGACGTGTCGTCTTCAGCGATGAGAGTCGCTTCTGCCTTGGTGCCAATGATGGTCGTATGCGTGTTTGGCGCCGTGCAGGTGAGCGCCACAATCAGGACTGCATACGACCGAGGCACACAGGACCAACACCCGGCATCATGGTGTGGGGAGCGATCTCCTACACTGGCCGTACACCACTGGTGATCGTCGAGGGGACACGGTACATCCAAACCGTCATCGAACCCATCGTTCTACCATTCCTAGACCGGCAAGGGAACTTGCTGTTCCAACAGGACAATGCACGTCCGCATGTATCCCGTGCCACCCAACGTGCTCTAGAAGGTGTAAGTCAACTACCCTGGCCAGCAAGATCTCCGGATCTGTCCCCCATTGAGCATGTTTGGGACTGGATGAAGCGTCGTCTCACGCGGTCTGCACGTCCAGCACGAACGCTGGTCCAACTGAGGCGCCAGGTGGAAATGGCATGGCAAGCCGTTCCACAGGACTACATCCAGCATCTCTACGATCGTCTCCATGGGAGAATAGCAGCCTGCATTGCTGCGAAAGGTGGATATACACTGTACTAGTGCCGACATTGTGCATGCTCTGTTGCCTGTGTCTATGTGCCTGTGGTTCTGTCAGTGTGATCATGTGATGTATCTGACCCCAGGAATGTGTCAATAAAGTTTCCCCTGCCTGGGACAATGAATTAACGGTGTTCTTATTTCAATTTCCAGGAGTGTAGTTAGCACAATTTATCGTGAATAGAGTTAGTAGCACAAAAGTAATAAATTTAAACGTCATACACGACACTGCAGTTTTTACGCATCGCACTGTTTATAACGACATGTTTACTGAACTATGATAAGTAGGGGGATTGTACTTCGACAGCGATCGTTGCCAGAGAGTAAGGGATATGTGTACCACGTTTGGTTGAAATCGGTCCATTGATTTAGGACGACATGTGGGACACACACACACACACACACACACACACACACACTCACACACATCCTTTTGTATAATATGTATGCATATCAAAGAAGATACGGCCCTCGGCCCTTACTTTCAGAAATACATTACCTTCTGTAAATAAGTTATACACAACTGCAACCAGTCACTTTTTCAATAATAATGCTTTATTACATTAACCGGTTTTCGAACCCTTTCAGTTTCTTCTTCAGATGATTTCGGGAGGATCCGGGAAGTTACATCATTACTGGTAGTAGCATAATGCTGGGTGCTGGTTTGTGACAGTATAGGCGGCTTTTTTCGTATCTATCTGCCTCCATTTCCATCCATGCTGGATGCTGGTAAAGTGTCACTGTTAAAGTGTGAACTAATATAGTTAGTGTGAAAGTGTTCAGGACACCAAAATGGAGGCAGACAGACACGAAAAAAGCCACCTATACTGTCACAAACCAGCACCCAGCATTATGCTACTACCAGTAATGATGTAACTTCCCGGATCCTCCCAAAATCATCTGAAGATGAACCTGAAAGGGTTCGGAAACCGGTTAATGTAATAAAGCATTATTATTGAAAAAGTGACTGGTTGCAGTTGTGTATAACATATTTACATTAATATACAGTCACGGTTCTAAAATATCCGTAATGGATAAGTATAACATTACCTTCTTATCCACAACACCTCGTATCATTCAATATGTGTATTCCGCCCGTAGATACACCTTCATTGCAATGAGAATGAGAGTTATCGATGTTAGATGGGAAACAACAGCTGGTGTCTTTATTTATACTACTCCACAAGAGGGAACCGACGGGAAAAGCTCACGGAGAGGGTCTATTGTATTCCAGCAGATACAAAGAACAACAGTAATTCAACCTGCGGCTGGGACGGGACTCTCCGAGTCTGACGGTCGGAGCGGAACAGACACATCGCTCATACAGCGCCCTCCGGCCGCTCGACGAAACACACAGCGCACCGCCCGGATCCGGAAAAACAGCTGCTGTCGGTCGTCAATAAATTACGAGTCCCTCGGGTCTTACCGCTGTAGAATCCCAGATAACTTTGCCTGTAAATCTGCCACGATCCCCTGGCTTCTTTACCGGAGTATCTCAGGCGTAGTTTTGCAACCCCGAGCCACGGAAGGAAATCTCGCCAAAGGCTGCCGCGTACGCTGGTCACGAAGCGTATTATCTTCGTTAGCCAGCTACAGTAAACGGCTGGCTTTCCGCTGTACCGACAGGTCAGCCCTTCGGTGTAACAAATACGAACATTTTTGCTGATCCGGGATTAATTCTTCCGACGTTTCTGGCTTTTTCATACAATCCCACGCATGCAAATGAGCGAGTACTCCTACTTACGTACTTTGCAGAAGGTAAAAAACGTCCTTTACACGATTTTCACACATATTACTAACGCAGTTTTGTATAATGCCGTGATTCCGTTCACGCAATATCGAAGCCTATGAAATTTCAATACGACGTTTTCACCGTGGTTTTCGCATAATTTCACGCAGTATTGGATTTGTTATTATTGTTGGTACTACGACACTTAAGATTTTTTCAGCATTCAGTAAATATATTACTCAAACTGTTCTTTCGTGTAACTTATCCCGTGGAAACTTTAAACGTATAATATGTTGGTAAATTTGAAGTACATCATAGAAAAAAGTTATCGTCTATAGTCTTGCGTAGCAACCCACCATATGGTGTGTGGCGGAGGTTATTTCTCGTAAAAGTACCAATTTTTCCCAATGTGTTCTATTCTGTTATAGTATATTATGACAGAAAGTAGTTCGAAATAAGCCGACAGAAATCATATGTTACAAAGAAATGTGGTATTGCTCATAGATTATTTTCAGAAGAGTCAGTTAATTTCTGTAACTCCCGAAGCACCTTCAACAATTTTAAAATTGTTACGTGACCGCCAACCATTAATTCTGTGACCCCTGTATTTGTCCCATGCTGTTAACTTTCTTTGAGGTGTAATTGTGTTCCCTAAAGTTTGATAGCTGTTACCAGTGAACTGGTGTTATGGCCGAAGTAATAAATTCCTCAATGAAAACTGAATGAAAAATTTTATTGCTTGAAATTGTAGACATTTTTCATCGCGTCTATGTTAAGAATATTATTTGATTCCTCTTGGCCTCTAACACTGCGGTTACTCAAAAGTTTATTTTTGTCGTCACCGTGAAGGACACTTAACATTGAGCACTTCGTATTGGGCTTTAAGCCGTTTGTGCAGTTGCCATGTATAGTCACTGGATGTTCTTGAATAATCTCAACAAGGAACACTGCAAGCCGGTTAACAACTCCTTACAAACGGGTTAGCAATATAAGTATTTGATAAGTTCATGTCGTAGCTCCAACACGAATTGACTTGTGTTGTTTTTAATATTCATTCTATTCTCGAGCATTTCAAGGATTTAATTGTTTATTTACTTAGTGTAAAAGGTTTAATTTTTTGTGATAATAAATCGCTGTTCTAGTACACTTTACTTTGTGGTTCCAGTACGTTCCCAATCCCGAACCAACTCCTTAATGCTTCACTAATTAAGAAATTGTTAGGCTAATAATTATTTATGTTTAAATGAAGTAAATTCCTTAAGTAATTATTTGAGTTTGAAACTATTCGTGTACCATATGGGTGGATAGAGAAAATTAATATTATATGAACATATGGAAATTGTAAAAGATTATTATTATGTCATGTCTAAAATACATTCTTCGTTACATGTACACTACTGGCCATTAAAATTGCTACACCACGAAGATGACGTGCTACAGAAGCGAAATTTAACCGACGAGAAGACGATGCTGTGATATGCAAATGATAAGCTTTTCAGAGCATTCACACAAGGTTGGCGCTGGTGGCGATACCTACAACGTGCTGACATGAGGAAAGTTTCCAACCGATTTCTCATACACAAACAGTAATTGACCGGCGTTGCCTGGTGAAACGTCGTTGTGATGCCTCGTGTAAGGGGGAGAAATGCGTACCATAACGTTTCCGACTTGATAAAGGTCGGATTGTAGCATACCGCGATTGCGGTTTGTCGTATCGCGACATTGCTGCTCGCGTTGGTCGAGATCCAATGACTGTTAGCAGAATATGGAATCGGTGGGTTCAGGAGGGTAATACGGAACGCCATGCTGGTTCCCAACGACCTCGTATCACTAGCAGTCAAGATGACAGGCATCTTATCCGCATGGCTGTAACGGATCGTGCAGCCACGTCTCGATCCCTGAGTCAACAGATGAGGACGTTTGCAAGACAACAACCATCTGCACGAACAGTTCGATGACGTTTGCAGCAGCATGGACTATCAGCTCGGAAACCATGGCTGCGGTTAGACTTGACGCTGCATCACAGACAGGAGCGCCTGCAATGGTGTACTCAACGACGAACCTGGGTGCGCGAATAGCAAAACGTAATTTTTTCGGATGATCCAGGTTCTGTTTACAGCATCATGATGGTCGCATGCGTGTTTGGCGACATCGCGGTGAACGCACATTAGAAGCGTGTATTCGTCATCGCCATACTGGTGTATCACACGGCGTGATGGTATGGGGTGCCATTGGTTACACTTCTCGGTCACCTCTTTTTCGCATTGACGGCACTTTGAACAGTGGACGTCATATTTCAGATGTATTACGACCCGTGGTTTTACGCTTCATTCGATCCCTGCGAAACCCTACCTTTCAGTAGAGTAATGCACCACTGCACGTTGCAGGTCCTGTACGGGCATTTCTGGATACAGAAAATGTTCGACTGCTGCCCTGGCCATATCTCTCACCAACTGAAAACGTCTGGTCAATGGTGGCCGAGCAACTGGCTCGTCACAATACGCCAGTCACTACCCTTGACGAACTGTGCTATCGTGTTGAAGCTGCATGGTCAGCTGTAACTGTACACGCCATCCAAGCTCTGTTTGACTCAATGCCCAGGCGTATAAAGGCCATTATTACGGTCGGAGGTGGTTGTTCCGGGTACTGATTTCTCAGGATCTATGCACCAAAATTGCGTGAAAATGTAACCACATGTCAGTACTAGTAAAATATATATTTCCAATGAATACCCGTTTATCATCTGCATTTCTTCTTGGTGTAGTAATTTTAATGGCCAGTAGTGTATATATGATTCTATTGATGATAGGCCTATCGGGAATCGCTGGGAATAATGGCATAACTGAAGCCATAATAACCACATGACACAGCTGAGAGCCAATGTCGGAGCCCCAGGCCAATGAAGAAAGACGCGGTGGAAAACTGCATAATGATGTCTGCCAACCCTGAAGCGAAGCACAACCACAACAACAAGGATCATCAGATTCATCAAATAAGCGCTTCAAATGAATAAATCTTTACAGTGGTGTGCGCTCTAAAGTAACGACTGTGAAGTCAAATGTGGTCCATGAGAAAGCTATAGTGTATGGCCGTGAGGTGCAGTGAAGTTAGGAGAAAAGAGAAAATGCCATGCTTCTGATATATGTGTATTTCGAACAGTAATGAGTCACACAAAAAAATATAATGAATATTGTTTTCTCTTAGTATGATAATAAAATGGCAAAGAGTACTCAATACAAGATGGTTACTAGACCACAGAGAAAAATTAGTAAAAGATACATTTTGTACATTCAGAATAAAATAAAATATGATATGTAAATGATGCATGCTCTCAGATTTTTCATAGCAAAAATATAAAAAATTTTGGTTTATTGTGCAACTTCTGGAGGACTTTATAAGAAAGAATTACATGGTTTCATTCTGCATTAGAGTAGAATTTTGTTTGAAATGTGTATTTACATTATTATAGATTGTTTACGAAATACAGCATGTTTTGTGTAGAATTTATGGTGTTTATTTTTCGGTAAAATACAAAATGGTGATTATTATTAACGATGTGAGTGCATAGTAAACAGGATCTGGATATTACAGTAATCAGAAGGAACAAGAAATTAATATGCCTTTGATACATTGCTATAAATTTGTAAAATTTATTTATTTGTGGTAAATCTTGTAAGAGACAATTAGGTTAGCGCCGTTCGTAATGAAATTGCATACCCGCTACGATGCTTAAGAAAGGCTACAAACAAAGGCATTGAGAAAGACATATGACCTGAATTTGAAGGCTGCCTCTACGAATGTTAATACTGTTACGCTTTCACTTTCAAAATTGTAAGTTTGTTTAAAAGTATGTGAAGACGCTGTTTCTTGAACAAATTTTATTTTCTAAATTTTGTGCTTGTTCGGGACGATGCAGCCAGCAGAACTAGTTTACTGCCTTAATCAGTGCTGCACAAAATTACCACACAATGAGTTGTTTCTCTCGCCGGCACTGGTGTTGCTTGGACCAAATGTCACAGAAGTGAGTCACTTGATTGAGGAAATGTTCATGAGGCATGAGAAAGAATCTTTCTTGAAGGTCTATATGCAGAGGAACCACATGCATCTGGACATGAAACTGAGAATTTTCTTTACGAAATATTAATTTTTTTAAGATTTTTGGCATAGTAAATGATAGAGGAAACCTACGGGATACTAAAGACATAATACCACAATAACAGTATGCATTAAGTCAAGTAAATTTACAAACAAATTATAATAGCTTTGCTATGGATCACGTAAGAATAAACACAACGTTACACGAAATAAGCAGGATACTAACGCTTTCTGCCAGTCTCGCCACTCGGTGACAGAATATATTTCGAGTTTGTTCTCTGAACTAGGGCATGGTTAAGACAACCATGCCCTTGAATCTTAGGAATTCATTGTGATGACTTCTTTCAGCTGTTTCATTGTAATCTGTTGTATGGTGTGTGTTAATAAATGCACCGTACTGGCACCCAGAACATAACTAAAGTAGATAATAATAAAATAATTAGAGCCATACAAGTCGCCTGTTTGCATCTCCGAACAAATCCAACGTGCTTACAGGTCTGCTTTAAGTGAATGCTTCAACGAGAGATCGACAACGAACCGATACGAAGAAGTCTTACGCGTCGATTCTTTAAGGTAATATAGGAAACGGTTTACTTGACTCACGGAATCTCGAGTGGGAAGGTATGAGCAGTTTTACTGTATATCACCTATATCTTATTATACGTACACATGGTGAAGTGGTTCTAGACAGGCTGAAATCTTGAAATTTCCAATGCTCCTTTTTTTCATTAATCTCAATCTACGGAATGTCCTCATTCAAATGAAATATAGTTCACTGAAGCGACAAAGCAACTGGTGTAGACATGTCTATTCAAATACAGAAGTACTGTAGGCAAACAAGCAGAATACGGCACTGCAGTCGGCTGCACATACATATATATATATGTATAAGACAAGAAGTATCTGGTTTTTAGTTGCAGCCTGCGCCAACTTTCTCGGCCGAGGAGAGCTCTTGAAGTAGTTCTGCGATGTAGGTGTCGCGTTGTTTTCGCAACGCGAGCAAATTGTCGTTTTCTGTGCTACCACAGCATGGGCAAGAACTCGCAGAAGAAACCTGCTGCCACGATGGGGCCTTCGGTTGCGCGACTCACTGAGTCTGCTGACCAAGCAAGGAAGACCCGAGAAGACGAGTCGCAGCCTGTTCCCCCTTTGTACGTCAAGTGCAGAGGCGGGTGGACAGTGCTGTTTGACTTGATGACGACCTGCGCCAAGAACGAACTGGTCTACGATGTCTGTCGACACAGACCCTCTGATCTGCGTTCTGGCGGCAAAGCTGGGCAATCAGCGGGTGATGAAGAGCGCTGTGGCCGCCCACATCGTCGACGCACCGCGTGACGAGACACCTTGCGCAGGGAATAAGGTACTCCTAAGGGGGCTGCTTTGGTGTTGTGACGAAGCAGTGGTACGGAAAGGGCGGCTACGAGCCAGGTTCGGTAAAGGAACGGCAAGGTTGCATAACCGGACGAACAAGAAGAGGGTGTCGCTCTATAACGTGACCGTGCAAACGATCGACGGCGAGGGCAACATCTTCGGCTTGCGGAAGTTTCTGGGCTTCCCGGTTACGACAGGGGCTCTTCCGACAGCCATGGAACCCCAGCCCCAGTGTTTCAAGTTCCAGGGCGAGGGCCATGTCGCGAAGTACTGCCGCAACGCGCCGCGGTGCGTTAAGGGGCTCCGGAAAGGCTCAAAATCATGAAAAGTTCAATTTTTACTTTTTTGCGTTTTCTGAATCTGCAGACTTTACCTTTTAATAGATATATAATTTATTCAATTCCGAAGACTACAACTATTTTTAAATTCTTTTTGAAATGTGTTCTACATGGGCGTGACCCACTGTGGCGCTGTTAAACTGCCGTCAAATGGTGTTATTATTAACGTCCGTGTTCATCAGGTACATTTTAGTGATGTGAGATAAAGTATGTGTTGTGGCTAACCTGTGATGGTTCAATATATATCGCTGGTGTGATTGTCGATTGTTTCATGTTTATTTACTCTGTCGTCATCTGGAAAATATTCGTAATTAATTCTGTTTCTTGAGTCTCTGTTTTGTTGAAGTATAATAATGAGTAAAAGTAAAGTTGCTGTTGCGACTTTCAATGATGGCAACATTGTAAGGTGCAAGGTATTTAGAAATATGGAAATGAAGATAGGTTCTAACATGGTACGAGCGATGCTTGCTTTAGACAAGGAACGCCTTCGGGCTGCAGACAGGGCTGTAAAGAGTCTAGAAATACAAGCAAGAGTAAACAGCAGGAGGAACAAGAGGAAGCTGGAGGAGGAGTTTGCAGAGTATGAAGATAATCCATCCTATGGACCTGGAATGCACTAAAAAGTTAATCCAATCTTTGTCGCTCGATTCCCAAAACTTTTATTTTCTCATACTAATTCCATGTTTTCTAGGGATCTTCCAAACATATTTGTTTCAAACTTTCAGTAAATGTTACACAGTATCTTCTGCATAATTTAACACAGCCTTTTTCCAAAAAACTGTATATTTTTGAATATGTAAATAAAAAATTGCAAAGAAATGTTGTGAATTTTCATTACAATTGAAAAAAATCATCTTTAATAACTGAAATAAAATTTTGTAAAACCCCTGTGTTAAGTTGTAGCCCATATTCCAATAAATAATCTGTAAAAAGTTCAACTTCCTACCTCAAATACTTTGTGAGGAAAGATGTAATTTATAAGCGTTATTTTAACATTGCAAGTACAGGGCGTTCCGGAGCCCCTTAAGTACTTCGGTGAGCACGACAGTCGCGCCTGCGACCGTGGCAGAGAAGCTTTCCTGATTCGCGCCCGGTCCGCACTTCGCCAGCTACGCGGCTGCCCGGCTTTTTCAAGGCGCAGTCGCGCCGAAGGCGGCGAGGCGGCCACACTGTCGCAGCGGAAGAGACGACGACATCGGCGACGACGACGGGCGCAGACCAGCCCGGCTGAGCTGAGGGACAGCGAGGAGACGACTGCCCGGAGGCGGACGGTCGGGATGCAGCTCGCGCCCCTGAGAAGACCAGCGGCGTCGACGTCAGCACCACCGTGGAGGAACCCACAGCAGCCCTCAAAGCCGTCACGGTGGCTGAGAGGGCGGCATTCGCAGCCGCCGTGCCTGCAGAGAAGGAAGAGGCCTTGAGGCAGCTGCGTGCAGAAGGAGTTCGAACCACTGTGAACGCTCCTCCAACATCGCAGAAGGACGTTCGGGTGCATGACCCACCGGCCGCCTCAGCAGCGCCGCCGGGGAAGGTGAGCCAAGAAGACAACCGCCGTCCCAACGGTATCGGCGGCGACGCCGACCGCCGTGGGGTCAGCCCCCGCAAGGGATCGAGAATTCAAAAGGGCAGCCTACATCGCGCATGCGCGAGACAACCGCCTGCAACCCTCCGATAAAACTGCGGTGCAGTACGCCGAGCAAGCAGAACTGCTAGAGGAGCAGCTGCAGCCGAACTGCGCCAGGCAGTAAAAGGATACGCCTACCAACAGCGAGCTGCCGCCGTTCAGCAACAGCCTGATGATGCTGTGCCAAGTCGATGACGACACGGCACGGCAGAAGGCGCAAGGCAATGCACTGCGTTGACGCACCGGAGTCGTTTTATCGTAGCGACCAGTGGCACTGACACGGTATCTTCTTGCAGTATACCCGCTATTACAAGGTGTTTCAAAAATGACCGGTATATTTGAAACGGCAATAAAAACTAAACGAGCAGCGATAGAAATACACCGTTTGTTGCAATATGCTTGGGACAACAGTACATTTTCAGGCGGACAAACTTTCGAAATTACAGTAGTTACAATTTTCAACAACAGATGGCGCTGCAAGTGACGTGAAAGATATAGAAGACAACGCAGTCTGTGGGTGCGCCATTCTGTACGTCGTCGTTCTGCTGTAAGCGTGTGCTGTTCACAACGTGCAAGTGTGCTGTAGACAACATGGTTTATTCCTTAGAACAGAGGATTTTTCTGGTGTTGGAATTCCACCGCCTAGAACACAGTGTTGTTGCAACAAGACGAAGTTTTCAACGGAGGTTTAAAGTAACCAAAGGACCGAAAAGCGATACAATAAAGGATCAGTTTGAAAAATTTCAACGGACTGGGAACGTGACGGATGAACGTGCTGGAAAGGTAGGGCGACCGCGTACGGCAACCACAGAAGGCAATGCGCAGCTAGTGCAGCAGGTGATCCGATAGCGGCCTCGGGTTTCCGTTCGCCGTGTTGCAGCAGCGGTCCAAATGACGCCAACGTCCACGTATCGTCTCATGCGCCAGAGTTTACACCTCTATCCATACAAAATTCAAACGCGGCAAACCCTCAGCGCCGCTACCATTGCTGCACGAGAGACATTCGCTAACGATATAGTGCACAGGATTGATGACGGCGATATGCATGTGGGCAGCATTTGGTTTACTGACGAAGCTTATTTTTACCTGGACGGCTTCGTCAATAAACAGAACTGGCGCATATGGGGAACCGAAAAGCCCCATGTTGCAGTCCCATCGTCCCTGCATCCTCAAAAAGTACTGGTCTGGGCCGCCATTTCTTCCAAAGGAATCATTGGCCCATTTTTCAGATCCGAAACGATTACTGCATCACGCTATCTGGACATTCTTCGTGAATTGGTGGCGGTACAAACTGCCTTAGACGACACTGCGAACACCTCGTGGTTTATGCAAGATGGTGCCCGGCCACATCGCACGGCCGACGTCTTTAATTTCCTGAATGAATATTTCGATGATCGTGTGATTGCTTTTGGCTATCCGAAACATACAGGAGGCGGCGTGGATTGGCCTCCCTATTCGCCAGACATGAACCCCTGTGACTTCTTTCTGTGGGGACACTTGAAAGACCAGGTGTACTGCCAGAATCCAGAAACAATTGAACAGCTGAAGCAGTACATCTCATCTGCATGTGAAGCCATTCCGCCAGACAC
This sequence comes from Schistocerca cancellata, assembly GCF_023864275.1. Taxonomy (NCBI): domain Eukaryota; kingdom Metazoa; phylum Arthropoda; class Insecta; order Orthoptera; family Acrididae; genus Schistocerca; species Schistocerca cancellata. The sequence goes on along the minus strand of NC_064626.1, from coordinate 1,224,428,331 downwards.
GTTGTCAAAGGTTTCGGGTAATTTCATTCAGAGACTACGCCATATTATTGCTACGCATGGTGGACATGTGGAAAATATCGTACTATAGAGTTTCCCAGACCGCAGCGCCATCTGTTGTTGAAAATTGTAACTACTGTAATTTCGGAAGTTTGTCTGCCTGAAAATGTACTGTTGTCCCAAGCATATTGCAACAAACGGTGTATTTCTATCGCTGCTTGTTTAGTTTTTATTGCCGTTTCAAATATACCGGTCATTTTTGAAACACCCTGTAACATAACGTACCCTTACATTAACTGTCGCAGTCAGATAGACATCCACTACTGTTCTAAATGCCCAACGTAACTATCGCAGAGGTTTTTTTCCCCTTGGCGTATGCCTTGACACTTTTTTCCCCGCCGCCCCTCAAAGAGCTACACAACGTTCGACTTCCCACCCAGTCCATCTCCAGATGAGCGCCTATGAATGGGTTACCATAGCCAGACGTACGAAGCCACTGCAGTATCCACATCCTGCGACACCTCACTTTAGCTAAAACTAACTCTTATTCAGAGATGGCAGTAGGCCTCTTGCGCTGGCCATCATGACGGTGTGGGTGTGGAGGGGCTCCACTTCTACAAAGGCGCAGTTGTTAGATGGGTTACTGCTGCTACAGTGGCAGGTTATCAAGCTTTTAGTGAATTTGAAAGTGGTGTTATAGCCAGGTAACGTACGATGGTACAGAGGATCTTCGAGGTAGCGACCATCTCACGAGTGGACCGTGAACATCAGGAATCCACGAAACGTCAGATCTCCGACATCGCTGCGGCCGGAAAAAGATTCCGCAAGAACGGGACCAACGACGACTGAAGAGCATTGTTCAACGTGGCAGAAAAGCAACCCTTCCGCAGACTGCTGCAGATTTCAGTGCTGAGCCATCAACAAGTGTCAGTGTGCGAAGCATTCAATGAAACATCATCGACAAGGGCTTTCGGACCTGAAGGCCCACTCGTGTACCCTTGATGACTGCACGACACAAAGCTTTACGCCACGCCTGGACGCGTCGACACCGAAATAGCACTTGATAACTGGAAACATGTTGCCTGATCGGACGAGTCCCATTTCAAATTGAATCTAGTGGATGGACGTGAAGGGGTATGAAGACAGCCTCTTGAATCCATGGACCTGCATGTCAGCAGTGGAATGTTAAAGCTAGTGGTGGCTCTTAAATGGTGTGGGGCTTGTGCAGCTGGAGTGACATGGGACACCTGACACGTCTAGATACGACTATGACAGGTGACACTTACGTGAGCATCCTGTCCGATCATCTGCGTTCATTCATGTCCATTGGACTCGAGCAATTCCAGCAGGACAAGGCGACACCCAACACGTCCAGAATTGCTACAGAGTAGATCCAGGAACACTCTTCCCCGTTTCCCCTTCCGCTGGCTACCAAACTACCCAGAGCGCATCTAGGATGCCTTACAGCGTGTTGTTCAGAAAATATCTCTACCCCTTCGTCCTCATACGGATTTATGGACAGCCCGGCAGGATTCATGGTGTCACTTCCCTCCAGGACTTCTCCAGACATTAGTCGGGTCCATGCTAACTCGTGTTGCAGCACTTCTTCGTGCTCGCTGGGGCCCTACAAGATATTAGGCAGGTGTACCAGTTTCTTTGGAATAGATGCAGACAACCCATCATATGCACTGAAAACCTTAGCGGATATTCTCTGCAAGCTGGATTTCTTAAGAATTAAGTGCATTTTAGCTCATCTACTTAAAAATTTGTTCATAATCGCAGATTATACTCAGTGGAGTATAGTGCATGTTTTAACGCAAGGGTTTTCCTATTTTGTAAATCTCAAGGAAATTATAGCCTTAGATGAACAGAAAAATATAGACACTGTCTTCTTTTATGCCCACTTTCTACAAAAGTAATTATTATCTTAAAACTAATCAATACTTTTAGAGATATCTCTTATAAAATTGTTATAAATGTGCAAACAAGAAGTCATATTTTTTGGAAATTTTTGTTCCTAACATTTTCCTTTTATAAGAGTAAATTTTACATTGCTTAAGATGAGGAGTTTCCAACCAGCCCGGAGCCTCTTAAACTGATAAAAGTTTATGGCTTTTTGAAGCAATGGGGTGTTTTGGACAGACCAGAAACCTCCAGCCCATTCTGTCTTGCCTTCCCTGGATATCTTAGCCAGCCACGCCGACGCCAAGAAATATCTGACCAGCATGCCAGCAACACCCCCAGCACCACCACACGACTAGTCTGCTGCTGGCAGTGGCCTCAGATGCTGTCTCAGACAATGTATCCACTCCTGGTCCCTCCTGCTTTTCCTGGTGCCTTCTTAACGTGGCGACTTCTTGGGCCAGCCTCACTAACACGAAAGAAGTGGATATATTTTCTTTCTTACATTGATTTACTGTGGGCCTTGCACCGAGCCGAGTGTTCACGAAGTGAGGCAGACAAGGCGACTACTGTGAGTTCACGATTCCGTTGCAGGGGCTGTGTGTCTCGTGGGACATGGGCGTGGCGCTGCCATCGCCACCTGCCTACACATGCACCTTCATTTGTGATTTCTATTCTAAAGTGATGTTGGTGTGGCCAGTGGGGTATGTGGGGGAAATTGGTAATTCATTGTGGAAGTTTGAGTAAACGATACTGGTTTATGGGCTAAGGGATTGATTAGTTTCTGTGGGATATCAGTACTTTATCAGATAAGAGTAAGTTTTAAAACGAACCGCTTATGATTTCTTCTGTACTACTTCTCCTATCCCTTGGACGAATTTCTATTTGAAGTTGGCAGTCTGTAAAAAAATTTAGTTTTTAAATATAATTGGATGAGTACGATTGAAAAAATACACTCCTGGAAATGGAAAAAAGAACACATTGACACCGGTGTGTCAGACCCACCATACTTGCTCCGGACACTGCGAGAGGGCTGTACAAGCAATGATCACACGCACGGCACACCGGACACACCAGGAACCGCGGTGTTGGCCGTCGAATGGCGCTAGCTGCGCAGCATTTGTGCACCGCCGCCGTCAGTGTCAGCCAGTTTGCCGTGGCATACGGAGCTCCATCGCAGTCTTTAACACTGGTAGCATGCCGCGACAGCGTGGACGTGAACCGTATGTGCAGTTGACGGACTTTGAGCGAGGGCGTATTGTGGGCATGCGGGAGGTCGGGTGGACGTACCGCCGAATTGCTCAACACGTGGGGCGTGAGGTCTCCACAGTACATCGATGTTGTCGCCAGTGGTCGGCGGAAGGTGCACGTGCCCGTCGACCTGGAACCGGACCGCAGCGACGCACGGATGCACGCCAAGACCGTAGGATCCTACGCAGTGCCGTAGGGGACCGCACCGCCACTTCCCAGCAAATTAGGGACACTGTTGCTCCTGGGGTATCGGCGAGGACCATTCGCAACCGTCTCCATGAAGCTGGGCTACGGTCCCGCACACCGTTAGGCCGTCTTCCGCTCACGCCCCAACATCGTGCAGCCCGCCTCCAGTGGTGTCGCGACAGGCGTGAATGGAGGGACGAATGGAGACGTGTCGTCTTCAGCGATGAGAGTCGCTTCTGCCTTGGTGCCAATGATGGTCGTATGCGTGTTTGGCGCCGTGCAGGTGAGCGCCACAATCAGGACTGCATACGACCGAGGCACACAGGGCCAACAGCCGGCATCATGGTGAGGGGAGCGATCTCCTACACTGGCCGTACACCACTGGTGATCGTCGAGGGGACACTGAATAGTGCACGGTACATCCAAACCGTCATCGAACATATCGTTCTACCATTCCTAGACCGGCAAGGGACCTTGCTGTTCCAACAGGACAATGCACGTCCGCATGTATCCCGTGCCACCCAACGTGCTGTAGAAGGTGTAAGTCAACCACCCTGGCCAGCAATATCTCCGGATCTGTCCCCCATTGAGCATGTTTGGGACTGGATGAAGCGTCGTTTCACGCGGTCTGCACGTCCAGCACGAACGCTGGTCCAACTGAGGTGCCAGGTGGAAATGGCATGGCAAGCCGTTCCACAGGACTACATCCAGCATCTCTACGATCGTCTCCATGGGAGAATAGCAGCCTGCATTGCTGCGAAAGGTGGATATACACTGTACTAGTGCCGACATTGAGCATGCTCTGTTGCCTGTGTTTATGTGCCTGTGGTTCTGTCAGTGTGATCATGTGATGTATCTGACACCAGGAATGTGTCAATAAAGTTTCCCCTTCCTGGGACAATGAATTCACTGTGTTCTTATTTCAATTTCCAGGAGTGTATGTTTGAGCCGTGCGCGGCTCGCGCTCGTGCCGTTTCTTGCTCGTCATCTAGTTTACATGGTTCTGTCGCCTCGTTTTTCCATTTAATTCGATTTACTGGCGTCACTAGGTTGCTGGTTCGCTTGCCCGTGAGTGGCAGCAGCACCGCCGTACTATCTCTGGAGCGACCGCTAGTATTTCCGGTTCGTCGTGTGTCTTGAGTTCAGTAGGGAGCTCAGTCGGGGCGCAGCAGCAGTCAAGTCGAAGACGGAGCAGTAGTCGGGAGGGAGCGCCAGTGAGGTGCGGACAGCCAGTACTTGCCGACCGATGGCGACACACATGATTTGTCTCATCTCTACAACGACTACAGTGGGTCTACACCTTTGATGACCCACCAATACCATCATTTCTACAAGGACTACAGTGGTTCTACAACTTTGATGACCCACCAATACCATTATTTCTACAAGGAGTGCAGTGGGTCTACACCTCTGGTGGCCTACCAATACCATACTCTCTACCAGGACTACAGTGGGTCTGCTCTGTGATGACCTACCTACCTGTCTGCATGTCAAGAGTCGGCACTGTCTTTCCGTTGGAAGGACAACACTACTTCTTCAAGACTGCATGGACATCCACTACTTCCGTGTGCATTGTCTTTTACTGCTCAGACTTTGATAAAAGAAACGGCAGTTTTACTGTGATGAATGATCAGGACTGTCTTTATGGACTGTGAGAAAATTTTAGCTTTTGACCAACATTGTATTAATAAGTGTGTGCATTGGATATCTTTGTTATTGTAATTATGAAAAAATTTTATCAAATCATTATTGGCCACTGCCCACAACAATTTGTAAAATTTTTTGTGGGGAGCATGGGGGCTATGTAAGTAGGCTGTTTATGCTTTCTTATTGGCAACGTTACGTAGCGCTCTGTATGAAAATGACTGGCTGTGCTGTGTGCAGTCTGTGGCTAGTTTGCATTGTTGTCTGCCATTGTAGTGTTGGGCAGCGGCAGCTGGATGTGAACAGCGCGTAGCGTTGCGCAGTTGGAGGTGAGCCGCCAGCAGAGGTGGATGTGGGGAGAGAGATGGTGGAGTTTTGAAATTTGTAACACTGGATGTCATGAGCTACTATATATATTATGACTGTTAAGGTAAATACATTGTTTGTTCTCTATTAACATCTTCCAATTGCTAACTATGCCTATCAGTAGTTAGTGCCTTCTGTAGTTTGAATCTTTTATTTAGCTGGCAGTAGTGGCGCTCGCTGTGTTGCAGTAGCTTGAGTAACGAAGATTTTTGTGAGGTAAGTGATTTGTGAAAGGTACAGGTTAATGTTAGTCAGGGCCATTCTTTTGTAGGGATTTTTGATAGTCAGATTGCGTTGCGCTAAAAATATTGTGTGTCAGTTTAAACAGAGTCATGTATAATTGTTCAAAGGGTACGTTTCAGGTTGTCTCATCGGGCGACGTGTATTTGGTCTTTTGACCGTTTCTGGGCCTCGTCACTTGGTCATCTTGCCGACGTTGGTCGGTTCCTTCCTTGTGCGGAGATGTCGGATGCCCAATGGGCAAGTGTTCCCTCTGCATTGTTGGGTGCGAGCCGGTGTGCCCGGGTCGCCATGTCTCCGAATTCCGAACAGACATCGAGTTGAGTCGAGTTGGGGCTGCCGTCAGCTTTGCACAGCCAAGACTCGCTCGACCGTTGCCGACATATGTAACTTCAGTGGGGAAAGTCCTGGATCGGTCGTTCGGTCGGTCGTCTCATCGGACGACGTGTATTCGGTCGCCGAGCACTTGTGGAAACTCTCTTTGCGTCGAATTGATTCGTCCGTGTAGTTCCGCAGTGATTGCTTTTACCATTGTTCGGGTTCTTGTGCAGGTGTGTGTTTAAGAGGAACCGTGTGTTGCTTGTGTGATTTGCACTGAGCAGATGAATGCTGTCTGCATACTGGAGCAGTCAGTCGGTCGGTTGAAATGGAGCAGCGATTGTGTCGGGTGGAAGGGAATTAATTAGGTTGTTGGTTGGTTCCTCAGCCGTCCCGAGGTGGTGTTGCCACCGGATTGTTCACGTTACGCTTGGCTGCCTGTCTCACCTACACTGTGGTTAGAGTTTCCTCCCCAGCCCGACCATTCGAACACTCCTGAGCACCACAGTTTGTTGTCCGTGCATTAGTATTGTCTCCTTTATGTTTAGTATATGGCCTTCAGCCGAACTTTATGACAAGTATTTTAAGCTCAGGCCTTCAGATGTGTTTTATTTAAAATTCTTGTTGATGTGTATTTAGGCCTTCAGCCGCGTTTGTTTCTGAATCTGTGGCTTTACTATGTAAATCCTTCTGCGAAGGTTTCTCTTTAATTATCTTGGATTCTTAAAACGGCCTTCAGCCGTGATCTGTAAATGTTTATCTTAAGGATCTCTTTAATTATTCTTGAGTAATTGTTTGGGCCTTCAGCCGACAATATAAAGTTTTCTTAAGATGTTTTTCTGTTCTACTGTGTAAAAACTTATCTTTAAAGCCTCTCTTTTATTGCGCTTTCAGCCGAATAATTAACTTGAATTTTTCCTTAATATGGCCTTCAGCCGGAATTTGTAAATTCTTGGCTTTTAAAGAATTTCCTTAGCTGATCTGAAATATTGTTTCGGCCTTTGGCCGAGAAGATATTGCAATTTTACTTACGTAAGGCCTTCAGCCATTACTCTAAATCTGGTGTTTTAAAAGCAATAATTTAAACGTATTCTGGAGAAGTTACTTGGTCCCTCAGCCGTGAACTGATCTTTGTTGTTTTAAAGAGAAAACTGTGCATTGGTTTGAGGAATAAAGTTGTGTGCGTTTTATATAACTGTAATTGACCTTGTCCCCTTACCACAACCTGGTCCGCTCTGTCCTGCGAAACAAGATTGCAATGTTCATTAATGATAACACTAATCACGTACACATATACGGTAAATAGACTCGCTCCATCCCATGTCAATAGAAGAATCGTTTAAATGATCTATGGAATGTTGATCACCATTTTCTCCGTATAAGCTGCTACTCATTATGTATCTCAGAGAGCAGCTGTGAAACGGTAATGAGCTCCCGAAAAGCCGGACGGAGCCAAAGGTCCTACAGAAACACTGACGCAGTACTTGAGAAAACAGGTCGACCGACTGCGCTATTCCGTGTAAACATGAAGTTCTCGCTACTCGTGTTCGCCTCTATCTGACGCTGCAACTCCACCTATCTTTCTGCCTCTACATTCGAGTAGAGCTAGCTTCAAGTACCTGCCAAAACTTTCGTACTGACGATGCCTCTCCTTTATTTTACGTCCTCGATGGAGCCCACGGTTTAGTCAACTGGCACCTTTCGACAACCAATCTAATTTTCCAGTTACACTGATTTCGATTGAGAACGGAAACTACAATCATTCTTCCTTTTTGTAAAGGAAAATACTCTACCGTAGGCTGAGTGGACAGTGCGCCAGATTGTAATTCCGGGGTGCCCGGTAATGATTCCGGGCTGGGTTGGAGATTTTCTCCCCTTAGGGAATGGGTATTTGCGTCGTCTTCATCATCATCATTTCATCCTCATCGACGCTCAAGTCACCGAAGTGGCGTCACCTCAAATGACTTCCACCAGGCGATCAGGTCTATCCGCAGGGAGGCCTTCGCCACACGATATTTCATTTTTGTTTATAAGCAAAAACATAGATTTAGTCCAAACATGAAGCAAAATTTCGAAGTGAATATTTATTAGAATCAAAGTTTCGAAGTAATACAGTGTATTACATGTTTTGGCCATTTGGAGCCCTTTTCAGATGTTTTCATCTTGGTTACAGCGTTTCCCGTTAACTTAGTCGCACTGTATGGTTGCTCAGTAATGAAATTTTAGTATTTTCATGTGTCTGCTCTTCTGTGAGAACTTCCCTCCGATGTAGGAACGCGGCCTACATCTTACTGAATAATTCCCACCCAAGAGAATCTAAATTTGAGTGGCACGCGTATCTGTGTGTCATGTGAAAAATTTATAAGACGCGTGCGTTGTTCCTCGCTGCATATGACGCAGCAACGTAAGAGTTAGGATGATACATGCCAGAGATTCACCACGAACGTGTTTTCCCCTTCACCGAGACAGCTGGGCGAACCACTCTGGGGGCCAAGAGGAGAGCTGTCGCTGTCTCCTTCTAGTTTGCCACGATTTCTTACTGACATTTCGATGTTCAGTCAGAAGGTGTCCTCTCCTCCTTCCCCACGGACCATAAATAGAGGAAGGCCGCGACACAACAGCACACGATTAGGTCTACGACACTGAAACACGAAAGTACAGGGGTTTTCTGAAATTGGAGTTACCAGTTTTAATGATAACAGAAAACAGAAGATAATGACCTCATTACAACTATTGGCTCTCCTAAAGCGAGTAATTTCGTGATTTCCTGTCAGGAAGGTCGCAGTTCGTAGTAATAGACAGCAAATCATCGAGTAAAACTGAAGTGATATCAGGTGTTCCCCAGGGCAGCGTCCTGGGACCTCTGTTGTTCCTGATCTATATAAATGACCTGGGTGACAATCTGAGCAGTTCTCTTAGGTTGTTCGCAGATGATGCTGTAATTTACCGTCTAGTAAGGTCATCCGAAGACCAGTATCAGTTGCAAAGCGATTTAGAAAAGATTGCTGTATGGTGTGGCAGGTGGCAGTTGACGCTAAATAACGAAAAGTGTGAGGTGATCCACATGAGTTCCAAAAGAAATCCGTTGGAATTCGATTACTCGATAAATAGTACAATTCTCAAGACTGTAAATTCATCTAAGTACCTGGGTGTTAAAATTACGAACAACTTCAGTTGGAAAGACCACATAGATAATATTGTGGGGAAGGCGAGACAAAGGTTGCGTTTCATTGGCAGGACACTTAGAAGATGCAACAAGTCCACTAAAGAGACAGCTTACACTACACTCGTTCGTCCTCTGTTAGAATATTGCTGCTTGGTGTGGGATCCTTACCAGGTGGGATTGACGGAGGACATCGAAAGGGTGCAAAAAAGGGCAGCTCGTTTTGTATTGTCACGTATTAGGGGGGAGAGTGTAGCAGATATGATACGCGAGTTGGGATGGAAGTCACTAAAGCAAAGACGTTTTTCGTCGCGGCGAGATCTATTTACGAAATTTCAGTCACCAACCTTCTCTTCCGAATGCGAAAATATTTTGTTGAGCCCAACCTACGTAGGTAGGAATGATCATCAAAATAAAATAAGAGAAATCAGAGCTCGAATAGAAAGGTTTAGGTGTTCGTTTTTCCCGCGCGCTGTTCGGGAGTGGAATGGTAAGGAGATAGTATGATTGTGGTTCGATGAACCCTCTGCCAAGCACGTAAATGTGAGTTGCAGAGTAATCATGTAGATGTACATGCAGATGTAGATTGACAACTATAATATTTTACCCACATTTATAAGGCTCCTGAAAACTGTAAAATAAAATTATGAAACACGTTTAAAAACATCTGTTACAAATTGGTAAATACGAATTCCTACACATCCTGGAGGACATAACTGCGTAGACGTCCGGAGCCAAAGTCAGCTGACATAAAAGTTTTCTGGGTATGGAACCGTAACGTACTATAAAAGTCTATTACTGATGAAACCAGCGTTTCGGCCACGGTTACAATGGCCATCGTCTGGGTCTACTGGTGTGTTTTTGAATCACACCAGAGCCTAAGTAAGAAAGAGACCACGTGACGCATCCTAAACGATACTGCAGCGGCAGTAGCCAGGTATGTCCGAAAAAACTTCATGAGGCATTACTGTCTCCTCCAGTAAGCTACCATCCCACTTATTCAGCATCTAGTGTAAATGGAGAGAAAGTAACTGATATCGGCGAGCGCTAAAAGAGACCGTCTCTAATATGGTCCATCACATTAGTGCAAAAGATACTGAAATGTGGATTGCAAAGGGTGTAGTGAATCGTGAACGGGCTTTCCACTGTTAAAATGGTGGTTTCAGGGAGTATACAATCTCCTTCACAACGTTGACATTCTCATCCACTACAGTACATTAATGGGAATTAATTCGTCGCTCATATTCAATGTTCAGACGCGCACTTTTGTAGTTTAGAGGATCCTCATGATCAAATCCACTTGATTACTGATTTTTGCTTGTTGATTAACGATATAACCTTCCGCTTTCCAGTTTGCATGAAACATTTCTTAGTTTCATCTTTTATGCTGTCTTCCCTGCCTAACCAAGAGTACATGATCTCATTTAGGAGAGGAGAGTCTGGCGTGGACCACATGGCCACAACATCGAAAATGATGTCTCATTCCAGTTGCTTCAGTGGTCGAACCTTTTATTTTCTCAGGACAATTACGTTGATACATCGAACTTGCCATTTCTTCTAAAGATTCTTCTCAGACAGTGCTGATTACATTCCTCCAACCAAATTAGATGCATTCTGTAGGTGATCGACATTATCTCATTATGATCTGTGATCTTACGTTAAACGTTTAACGTAGAAAGTCAGTTATTGAAACTGGAAACTGTGTATCTCATCTTGAGACAGCGTAAGCTACAGGGCGCAAATTACCCAGATTATATTCATCAATTAAATGAAAACACTTAGGGACTGCCAACAAATTTTCCATATACCGTTGAAACGTTCCCTTAGAAAAATTAATGAATTACTGTGCTGATAAACCTCTTACACTATTTGATTTTCAAACAGCTGAGCAGAACTGAACGTACTCAGACATAACGCTCTTTACCTATTCTGATCAACACTAAACTGAGACACAATATTTTTGGCGCAACGCAATCTGACTTTCAATAATCCCTGCAAAAGAATGGGCCTGACTAACAATAACCTATAGGTTTAATGAATCACTTACCTCACAAAAATCTTCGTTACTCGAACTACCGCAATACAGCGAGCGCCAATACTGCCAGCTATATAAAAGATTCTAACTACTGAAGCCACTAACTACTGATAGGCATAGTTAGCAAATGAAAGGTTTTTGTTAGAGAACAAACAATGTATTTACCTTAATAGTGTTCAAAAGTCATAATATATATAACAGTTCATGACATCCAGTCTTACAAATTTACTGTCTCTGACAGACACACGTCCAGATCATCCGCTCTCAAAACTCCGCCATTTCTCTCCCCACATCCACCACTGCTGGCGGCTCACCTCCAACTGCGCAACACTATGCACTGTTAACAGCCAACTGCGCCACATTACTATAGCATATACTCCAACAATGCAAACCAACCACAGCCTTCACACAGCACAGTCAGTGATTTTCATATAGAGCGCTACTTTGCGTTACCATCATAAAAACCTAAACAGCCTACTCACATAGCCCCCATGCTCCTCACACAAAATTTTACAAATTGTTTTGGGCAGTGGCCAATACAGATTTGAAAAAAATTTTCATAATTACAGTAACAAAGATATCAAATGCACGCACTTATCGATACACTGTTGGTCAAAAGCAAAATTTGTTCTTATAAAGACAGTCCTGATCATTTATCACAATAGTAACTACAGTTTTTTTTTTTTTTTACGAAGTCTCATTAGAAACAGAAAATGCACATGGCAGTAGTGGATTTCCATGCAGTCTTGAATAGGTAGTGTTGTCCTTCCAACGGAAACACATTGCTGACTCTTGACATGGAGACAGGTAATGGGCCACAACAGAGCAAACCCACAGCAGAGTCAATCTAAGTTGAAGAATATTGGTAGGTAGGTCATCACAGAGCAGACCACTATAGTCCTGTTAGAGATTACGGTATTGATGGGCCACCAGTGGTGCAGACCCACTGCAGTCCTTGTAGGTATAATGGTATTTGTGGGCCATCAAAGATACAGGCCCACTGTAGTCCTTGTAGAGACGGCCAGCAGCCATCTGTTGCGACTGCGCAGATGCACAGTCACCATCGAAGAGTCTTGATGACAATGTAGCAAGTCCATTAACCACCACTTGTACACTCATGAAGTTTTTGGAATTGTCCTTAGAACCAACAATGCTGTTATCAGTCCCTTGCGGAATTGTTAACACACGTCCAAACACTAACAGTCCTCTTTTTTTCACATATTGTGCATATACTATGACCAACAGAAATGTGTGCAGTGAAATGAATGCTTACAAGTTACTTAATTTGATGAACTGGTGTCAATTACAATTTTACAACATGAGAATACAACAACAAAGGTACAAAATACATCATTAAAGAACATAACAATACAGATAACATTTGTAATAATATGGGCTTTACAAAAGAATCAAAATAACATATACATCAATGTTACAGGAATTATGACATAAGTACATACATAAAAGATCAGAATAACTTTTGAAACATCAACTTTACACATGAGCATTAAAACAAAACAGAATAAATAATGTCTAAACATCTTTACAAAGTAAATAACATATTATTAGAAAAATTCTACAACATAACTCTTATCAGCTAAACACGCAAAGACAGGAAAAACACAAATACACAAGAGTACACAAACACATAGCAGAATAACCCAAAAGTATAGGACAGAGTTTGTTTTACTGCAGTATTTTGCAAACTAAACTTTCTTCACTTCTTGGAGATCTCCCTTCATTCATCATTATTCCCAAAAAGTACTATCTATACCTTATTTCTGTATTCTATTCCTATCCTCTTTCCGAATAATTATTCTTCATTGTACAGTACCTTTACTTTTTACAAACTTTATTCGTATAACTTCTCAATGCATTCTTTCCCTATCCTCCATAGTTAGTCTCTTATATACTCTACCCCCTCTTAAGGTAACTTAAATCTAGTGAGCTCGTATATATATACTAAGGGTCGAGGCAATGCAACAACACACAACAAAGTAACACAAACAACAATGACAAAAAAATGCAAATTGGCAAAGCAAGCAGCAGTATATCTAAATCAGCAAAGCAAATGCAATATTATAACTAATATGAGCCAATGTGCAGCAACAAGAAAAATAAATCAGTAGTAAAACTGGCTTAACAGAGTAATACAAAGTGAAATTCAGTAGCACTATGCCTGGCAAACAGCAGCAGCAAATGCAATCACTTATACCTGAACATGACAAAGCTCAAGGAGAAAAAATATGACACTATATATAGGAAATATCTAATAACTATATCACATCTTAACACTAGAGTGATGCATCACCTTGACTTACTCTCTGAAACAAGTTACCCAGTCACTGACAAAAATTATGTATGCAATTCCTGTGAAGGGAAATGTCTTTTTGTGCTCCCTCGTTTTTTGAAAGTAGATCATAAACTTATTATTTACTGGATCTGTAGGCATAAAATAACTCCAACAATGCAAACCAACCACAGCCTTCACACAGCACAGTCAGTGATTTTCATATAGAGCGCTAAGTGGCGTTACCAACGTAAAAACCTAAACAGCCTACTTACACCGCAATCACAAACCTTTTCGAAAGTTTTTCTTGCTGACACCTCCACAAATTAATGAAAGGAAATAAATTTATCAAATTGCACTGTTTTGGTTTGACTTTTATGTCTATAGATGAATAATCACAAACTAATAAAACAAAGACGATTTGAGTTTCTTGGCCATAAATCATTTTCACATTGATTCATTTGTAAAGTAATCAACCGTTTGAACCTATTTTATATATGAGAACGCGATTTTAGAATTTATCAGGCGTTGCTGGTAGACAAAACGATGTTGTGAACATCGACTGAAAAAGACTCTCACGGTGAGAAGTAATGGGCTCACTGATCTTCTCATTGTATAACATGCTAAATTTTTTTAACAGAGAATGTGGATTGACTGAAACTATTTGTTTGATAAGCTACAACATAATTGTTACGACATACGACTAATAACGGAGGAACATAATAGATAACAATTCTTTACAGACAAATAAGACTGAAATCAGATATTGGATTGTGAGGCGAAGCAGATATAGATCCAGATCACAATTTAGTATTGACAAAGAGTAGATTGACGTGAAAAGAAACGTACGGAAATAGCAGCGATGAAGGAAAAGGGATACTCGATACTCAAGATCAGAGAAGGGATGAGACGCTTTTTATGTTCGCTGAAGATGTGGATACTGCGGTAAGGAATACCACAGTAGGTACTTCAGTTGAAGAGGAATCGACAAATTCAGAGAAAGGAATCGCAGATGCTGGAAAGATAAACATAGATACTGGGAAGGTAGCTTCAAAGAAACACTACGCAACAGGAGAAATACTACAATAAATCGATGAAAGAAAGAAGTAAAGGAAATATTAATTCAAACACAGGAATGCAGCAAATAAATCACTTTTCAATGAAATAAACCGAAAAGGCATGAATCTCAAGGCGAAACGGCTGCAGGAGAAATGTGAAGAAATCGAAAAAGAAAATTTAATGATGGTCGGATGAACTGACTCAGCATGTAGCCGAAGCTACCTCCGGCGAAATTAAAGGCAAACACGACATCAACGATGGGTATTCCGCTCTTAAATGAGGAAGAGAAAGCGGTTCGGTGGAAGGAATATTAGGTGGTGCATTTTTCTAATGACTTGATAGCAGATAGAGGAAGAAATTGGAGTCGATATGGAAAACATAGGGGATCATGTATTAGCATTTAAAAGAGCTTTGTAAGACCTGAGATCAAATAAGGAAGAAGGGGAGGGGAACTTCTCATAGGAATTTCTAAAATCATTGGAGAAGTCGCAACCAAACGGCTATTCAAGGCGGTGAGTTGAATCCATGGTACTGGTGACATACCGCCAGACTTCCATGAAAACATCATCCGCACAATTACGAAGACAGAAAGGGCCGTTATGTACTAGATGCACTATCAGCTTAACAGCTCATACTTCCAAGCTGCTGACGAGAATAACATAAAAGAGAATGGAAAAGAAAATTGAAAATCTCTAAGAAGACGATCACTACTTGAGGAAAGGCATCAGGGAGGACTTTCTGAAGTTGTGCTTGATAATGGAAGCAAGACTGAAGAAAAATGAAGACGCGTTCATAGGACTTGTCGACCTGGAAGCGTTCGATTATGTAACACTATGCAAGACCTAATTCTGAGAAAATTAGGAGTAAGCTGTAGAAAGATGTAACCTCCCCCTCACTTATCGACCTTAATGACCGTAAAAAAAAGAAACCGCATGTACCTAATGGGAATTTTGGAAAAGCAATCGTCACCGAAGTTAATCTGTCAGTAAAGAGGGAGGAAAGAGTTACATCTAAATGAAAGGAAAAGTGCTAATGAAACTGGTGGAAATTAATTTTGGAAAGGGGTATAGTTAATAAAGAAAGTAAATGTGCAGCCGTTACGTTAACAATTAAGTAGCGGTAATTAGGTATTTGAGATTTGGGGGAAATTACGGTCGCCAGTCCTAAGGACAATTACTATAGTATCTGAAAAAGAAAGGTTATTACACATATAATTAGCACTAGAAGTGTGGCAACTGAAGGTTGACACGTGTAGTGTGAAAACTGAAAGTTTGTCAGAAGTAATAAATTTCGCTACACTCTGACTTAATTTAGCAAAAGAATTAATAAAACAGGAAAATCGAAAGTTAATTTAGTGACTGAAGTTAATAGTGAGCTTTCTTTCTGAAGCACATCGAAATTCAGTAAAACACGGTTAGTCTTGGACTACCTCAACAATCATTTCAAAAGCTACTTGAATCTACGCAATTTAGAAATAAGAGATTTAACTTTGAACTTGAATTAAATGATTCTGAACAATTAACAATAGTAAAATTTAGTACGTACCAAGCTGAGCTGCAGTCACAGGTAAGCTAAAATACGGTAACAAAACTCGCACTCTTAATTTGTGCTAGTGTAATCTAAATATTGTAGCCAGCTATGAATACCTTAATTGAAATTTGAAATTAAAGCAGTGAAATAGAATATTACTTTAATGCTGACGTTTGAATTTCAATGACACTCGGGTTCATTCCAGAAAAGGAAGGGACCCTGCTTGGTAATGCAATTGGGACAATGAGCAACAAAGGTTCATGCTACGTTGCTGTAATTTTGTGATTTGAACAGTTTGAAATGCTGAGGTCTGTCATACAGTTCTAGAACTTTACGTGCGTCCAGTCTTCCTTGTTGGTTGATTGAAGGTTTGAAGCCGTCGATCGAGGAGGTGGCGACAGTCACTCATTGTCGGCCGTCGCAGTTGCAGAAGCTGGATGATGGCGCGCCTTCTTCTCGACACGGTCACCAGACGAAACGGGCTCTTGATGTGCGCCAGCTAATGCTTCCCGTCCGCGACACCATGTCAGAAACTATCATCGCAAGTCGAGCGCAATTACATGCTGCCGAACCCCAAAAGCGCGGCAACTCGCGGGAGCTTCACACAACACACCTGCTCCACTCGTTACTCCAGCCAGACTCCCTCTGTTTCTGCCCGCGCTCCACGCGACAGAGTTAACACTACCAAAGATCCTACACACTTTGATTCTTCACACGACCTATTGACGCAATCGTTCGATAGCAGTCTTCCCTAGGCAAGACCCAGCGTAAAAATACAAATAATATTTACGAAACAAACCAATTATACATCGACATAAATGTATAAATATATACACTCCTGGAAATTGAAATAAGAACACCGTGAATTCATTGTCCCAGGAAGGGGAAACTTTATTGACACTTTCCTGGGGTCAGATATATCACATTATCACACTGACAGAACCACAGGCACATACACAGGCAACAGAGCATGCACAACGTCGGCACTAGTACAGTGTATATCCACCTTTTGCAGCAATGCAGGCAGCTATTCTCCCATGGAGACGATCGTAGAGATGCTGGATGTAGTCCTGTGGAACGGCTTGCCATGCCATTTCCACCTGGCGCCTCAGTTGGACCAGCGTTCGTGCTGGACGTGCAGACCGCGTGAGACGACACTTCATCCAGTCCCAAACATGCTCAATGGGGGACAGATCCGGAGATCTTGCTGGCCAGGGTAGTTGACTTACACATTCTAGAGCACGTTGGGTGGCACGGGATACATGCGGTCGTGCATTGTCCTGTTGGAACAGCAAGTTCCCTTGCCGGTCTAGGAATGGTAGAACGATGGGTTCGATGACGGTTTCGATGTACCGTGCACTATTCAGTGTCCCCTCGACGATCACCAGTGGTGTACGGCCAGTGTAGGAGATCGCTCCCCACACCATGATGCCGGCTGTTGGCCCTGTGTGCCTCGGTCGTATGCAGTGCTGATTGTGGCGCTCACCTGCACGGCGCCAAACACGTATACGACCATCAATGGCACCAAGGCAGAAGCGACTCTCATCGCTGAAGACGACACGTCTCCATTCGTCCCTCCATTCACGCCTGTCGCGACACCACTGGAGGCAGGCTGCACGATGTTGGGGCGTGAGCGGAAGACGGCCTAACGGTGTGCGGGACCGTAGCCCTTCATGGAGACGGTTGCGAATGGTCCTCGCCGATACCCCAGGAGCAACAGTGTCCCTAATTTGCTGGGAAGTGGCGGTGCGGTCCCCTACGGCACTGCGTAGGATCCTACGGTCTTGGCGTGCATCCGTGTGTCGCTGCGGTCCGGTCTCAGGTCGACGGGCACGTACACCTTCCGCCGACCACTGGCGACAACATCGATGTACTGTGGAGACCTCACGCCCCACGTGTTGAGCAATTCGACGGTACGTCCACCCGGCCTCCCGCATGCCCACTATACGCCCTCGCTCAAAGTCCGTCAACTGCACATACGGTTCACGTCCACGCTGTCGCGGCATGCTACCAGTGTTAAAGACTGCGATGGAGCTCCGTATGCCACGGCAAACTGGCTGACACTGACGGTGGCGGTGCACAAATGCTGCGCAGCTAGCGCCATTCGACGGCCCTCTCGCAGTGTCCGGAGCAAGTATGGTGGGTCTGACACACCGGTGTCAACGCGTTCTTTTTTCCATTTCCAGGAGTGTATATACAAACAGTAAAACAATTACAATATACAAAGAGACAGAAATGTCATATCTTGAGGTAACAAAGCAAGGAAAAAAATAATAGTACAATAGATGGAAATAGGAGGATATGCATTTCCGGCGCTACACGTGCCCCACATCGTCTGAGGACGTTCGTGTAACGCAAACAGACTCAGAAAATGTCCCAAAAAAGAAACAGCGGAAATGCATATGCTCAAAACATCAAAAAAATTTAGCATTCGTCTAATTAACCATAAACCAATTTTTAGACAATAATAATTGAGTGGAGGCACTCCTAATCTTATTCCACTCTGTCATCTTGCACAAAATAAAACAGGTTGACAAGATATCAAAATTCATAGAAAATATAGAAAATGGTTACGTATTCCAAAATCATTAAAATTCGTAACACTATAAGAAATGGAATACTATTTGCAAAATTAATCAGAGTACATGGTCATAAAAAACAGGTATATCAAAATACGCAAACTAATGATTAATTACATAGAATACACATTTTTAAGTAACCTTTTCATAATTAATTGTCTCGTCATGTACAATTAACGCTAAACAAGAAAATAATATACAGCAGATCGGAAAAAAACATAAATATTGACAGCAGAATTCTTTCACATCAGCTGTCCGGGAAGAAAAGCAACTCCACATTCCGTACTCGCGAGTACAAAGAATGCCGACAGCGGAACAAGAGCCGACAGCGACACAAGAGCCGACAGCGGCTCAGCCTTGCCAGTATTGTTGCGCCCGCCTGTGCGGCACGCTTGATCTCACTCGCCCTTGTAACGGCGTTTCCAGAACGTCCGTTTCACTGAATTCTTCCGGAAAAACTCACTCCCGAGTAATCTCAAGGAGTCCATAAACACTATCACAGTGGATAACTCAACACAGTCCATCATCACACGCATGTACTAGCCTGAACCTTAAAACAGCGTCTAAGTACATAGGCAATGACTAATAAAAACACACATTCGTGAAATATTACAGCAAGTTACAAAATCATATTTACATTCTTTAATCTACTGTGACTCAGCTGAAAACTTAAACTAGCAGCTTGGATTTTTCAGATGATTACTAATCAGTTACTCTTAAATCATTTAGTCAAAATTAATTACTTATTAATTACAACTTCTTTAATGACCTCTAGGTCAGGCAAAAGCATCGTAACATGGCACATCCTTAAATCTTACACTTTATATTTACGTAATGTACAAATTACCCATTGTGTGGTATCAATCGATCCTAGGTTGGTACAATTTCAAGTCTACAGTATTCCGTATACCTAATCGTTTTCCAGAGCTTGGATACTCTAAGCAATAAGCATTTGTGTGAGGTATACCAATGACTTTATATGGTCCATTATAAACAAACTTAAATTTAGAGATTTCATTGTCTATCTCGCTCGATTTCTCATGAGCTTTTACAAGTACTAAATCTCCGATTGCAAACTTAGCAAAACGCGCTTTAGCGTCATGACGACGTATGCGAGCATCGGCTTTTAGCTTCATTACTTCTCGCAAACGATATTTTTTTCACACCAATACTAATGTCAATCCGTGGAGGGAATTTGATCATCTCTTCCACTGAACTTTTACTTCTGTCATCCAACAGGATTTCCTCTGGAGAAAATCCCGTCGTTTCATGTCTCAAGGTGTTCATAATTCTCTCAAATACTGCTACATATTTGCCCCATGCCCTATGATTGTGATGGCAATAGGAACGGCAAAGTCGGCCTAGCTCGCGCATATACCTCTCAGCGGGATTCCCAGCCAGACAATAAGCTGAAATATGGATCACCTCGACCCCATTACTTTCCATGCCTTCATTCCACAACTTAGAATTAAATTGTGCCCCATTATCTGATAGAATCGCCTTCGGCTTGCCAATATGAACAAAATAATCGTTCACAAGCTTGCTATAGACCGCTTTGGCTGTAGCTTTCCTAATCGGGTATAGTTTGATGAACTTGGAAAAAGCTTCTAGGACTACCAAAATGTAGGCAAAGTTTCCTGATGACTTGGGCAAAGGTCCGTACAAGTCCACGCACAGTAATTCAAAGGTGTCGTTAGGCCTTATACTTTGCATAGGACCACGACTCGTATAGTTGGTAAACTTCACCTTCTGACATAAATCGCAAGCTTTCACTCTGTCAGTAACGCGTTTTAACATGTTGTAAAAATGCACTACTTCACCAGCTTTTCCGTACATTTCTTAGGTCCACAGTCACCATACGCCAAATGGTAGTAGTCTATTATTTCCGTGACGTATTTGGTGGGCCATCATACCCGCCAAATATTACTATCTTCATCCTTACGTATGTACAACATATGATCGTATATCTTGTAATACTTTCTTAATTTCTCTCCTTCTGGACTCCTTTCGTCATATCGGGTTTTCACCATATTTAAACAACCGTCCTCGTTCTGATGACGACGTAGATTCTTACAGATGTTCACTACTAATTTACGTCCCTCAACTTCTTTAAAGTAGTATAATTTGACCACTCCATCTGACTCATCTTTCAATACATCTTGATTAGACTCGGGCAACCGCGACAGCGCATCCGCTACGCAATGTCGGCCCCTTTTACGTAACAGATGTCATAGTTAAATTGCTGTAAATACAGCGACCACCTAGTCAGTCTTTCGTGAAGTAGTTTACAATCCTTCAAATAAGTGAGCGCCTTATGGTCCGTATGAATAATCACCTTACGGTCCCATAGGTAACCCTTGAACTTCTTGAATCCCCACACGATAGCGAGACACTCTTTCTCAGAAATCGTGTAGTTTCGCTCACTTTTTGATAAAGTTCGACTCGCGAACGCTATCGTCCGGTGTTCCTTATCCTCTCCTTCACCAACTTCTTGGAACAGTTCTACCCCCACCCCGTAATTCGACGAATCCGTTCCCAGATGGAAGGGTAGTGATTAATCAGGATGAAATAGTATGTTAGATCTTAACAACTCGTCTTTTAATCTCTCGAAAGCGGCCTGACACCCGTCAGTCCACACAAACGGAACGTTTTTGCGTAAGAGGTTATTCAAATTTTCATCATTAAACACTTGTCCTTTTACAAATTTGCGGTAAAATCCTGTTAACCCTAGAAAACTTTTTAATTGTTTCCTAGACTTCGGTGGAGGACAATTCCTTATTGCCACTAGTTTCTCTGGGTCCTTCGTAATACCAGCAGTGGTAATTACATGCCCTAAAAATTTCAGTTCCTGCTTCACAAATTCGCATTTCTTTAGCTTTAGAGTCATTCCGCCACGGCGCAATGCTCTAAAAACTTCATCTAACAGGTCACAATGGTCATGCCAAGTGGCATTGGCCAACAATAGGTCGTCAACATATACAGTTAATCTTGAACTCAAAGCCGGTCCTAGCACTTTATCTAGGGCCCTGATGAATACGGACACAGATATATTAAGTCCAAACGGCAGTACTCTATACTGATAACACCTGCCCGCAAACAAGAAGGCGGTGTATGGCCTAGATTCTTCTTCGAGTTCTATTTGCCAGTAACTAGCCGTCAGATCGAGGCTAGTCATGAACTTAACGTCATGAAAACGTTGCAAAATCTCCTCCATACTCTCTGGTCTGTCTGTTTCGCGTTGAACAACCCTATTCAACGTGCGTGCGTCAATCACAATACGCACACTACCATCCCGTTTTGCTACAATGACCAAACCGTTATTGTATGGACTCGTACTTCTTTCAATCACTCCCCATTCGATCATCTTATCTATCTCCCGTTGCACTGCTTCCTTTTTGGACAGCGGTATAGCATACGGTCTCACGAAGAATGGTTCGTGCGGAATTACATGCAACTTGCATTTATATCCTTCCACAAGTCCGGTTTGTCTGAAAACACACTCTTATTCCTCATTATTACTTCATACAGGCCTCGTCTTTGTTCGTGTGTTACGTTTGACACACCGTCTACAATACTTTCCAATTCAAATTCTACACTATTGTCAATTCCTAGATTCCTCACATTACAGTAGTTCAAATTCATACCTACATCAGTACCATCCGGCCAGTTAACAATGTGTATAGGCTGGTATTGCCTATGCACACCGTCTCCTGCCTCGTCAAAGCTAACTACTATTGTTTTATCTTGTGAGGTACATGTCAAAGTTTTGCTTTCGCAATTAATCACTGCACGGTACTTTAATAGCCAATCTAACCCGATAATTACTTCCGTAGTTAAGTCTGGTACAACGACAAACTCTTGTTCAAATCGTGCCCCACATATCTCGAAGTTGACAAAAATCTGTTTTGTGACCGGTTTACTGGCCTTCCCAGTAGCACCGATAATTTTCACTCCTGTTACTGGCATAACTACGATTCCGGGTCTGTCTTTCAGTAACTCAAATATTTTCCCAGATACAGCACTCAATACTGCACCGGTGTCAATCAACACGTTTAGTTGTAGGTCGTGCATATTAACCGACACTACTATTTGTCTACACTTGTCCTCGACTGTTTCTTTATTTTCCCACAATAAATCCTCTTCTATATCCAGGTCATTCCAGAAAAAACCATCCGGCTTTGATCCTAAATCCTGCTTATCTGGCGGCTTTTTCAGCCTCTGTTCAGATACAGTTTTAATTTCAACACGTTTGTCCTGAGGCTTAGTCTGTAGCTTCGCCTCCAATACCGAAACCTTTTCCTGTAACTCGTCAACAAGTGAGTGTTGCTTTGCTATCAATTCACTAATCGTCACCTTCGTTGATTCCTCTTTGGTCAGATTGATCTCATCTGCCAATCTACCTGGAGGAATGTGCCCAGTAGTTTCTGCAATTACTTCCGCTAGATCTGCGCAACCCACACTGCTATTGTCTGACCGTATAATGCCAGCTCTAACCTCATACACGCTGTAATCTATGTGCTTTTCTACCAATCGTGTCCGGATATCACTAAAATTTTCGCAATCTTTCTCCTTAATACTCTCGCAATGTTTAAACTGGAGGTTTGCGTCGGATGGGTCGGCTACTTCTACCACTGAAACTTTCGGTAAGGTCTGCCGGTCAGGGCCAGAACTTTCCGTTACTACCTCAACATCCAACTCTTGCGGGACGAAACGCGATGAATCTTGCTCGTGCTCCCCCTTAACATCAACTATTTCTAGTAAAGTCTGCCGATTAGGGCCAGAACTTTCTATCATTTCACAAACACTATCTTCCTGCGGGACGAGACGCGGAAAATCCTGCACGCGCTCCCCATAAACACTTCTCCCATACAGACCCCTATAATCTCTTAGTTCGTCGTATAAGCGACCGAACTGCCTTAACCAGACCTCATCCCTCTCTGCATCCCCTCGCTCGATGACGGACGTGTTATCCGACATCTGATCTTCTCTCAACAATTGCGAATCATTGTTAAACTCAATCTCCAGTTCCGCTGTGGGTATTACAGCTGCCACTTTATGATCGATTTCCGGAACACTACTTAAATTGTTCTCACTGACAGCGAATGTATTTTCTACTGCCGTGTATACAGCTGATCTACTACTTGTGGGCGCACTCTTTTCTCTTAACACTGGCACACTCTCCCGCCGTTGATTATTCCATACGGAATTTTCATAACGGCGACACCTGGGTTTTCTCTTGTTATTGGGCCGCCAAAATTTCTCCACGCCCGGTCGGCCCCTCATCGGCGCGGCTAATGGTTTCCCTGTCTCGTCCCAGCAGATACGCTCCCTGGATGCTGCTGAGGCGGCTTATCGCACCCTCTGGCGTTATTACTATTCTGTGAAGCCCGTATCACGTTAGTATGATGCTGGTTTCTGTCATTCCTGTTATTATTTGCATTGTACCGATTGTTATTACGGTCCGAACCATTATTGTTATTGCTGCGGTATGCATTATTCCCATGGTTATCATTGTTGTGGTTGCTGTGGTACCCGTTGTTGTTACCACGGCCTCTACCACTGTCGCGATTATTGCGCCAATTGTCCTCGTCCTCCACTCTTTCGAGGAAATCATTTATTGTCCTGTAATTGCTTCCTACGTAGCGTTTTGTATCATCTGGAAGCTTCTTGTAGAGTTCCCAGACTATTTCGGATTCCGTGCGGCGATCACGCAAATATTCCAACTTGCGGATCCAGCCCTCACAAAACTCCTTCATCGAACCGCGTGAATTCGCATCGAAAGGCCTCGATACGACAAATTCGCGCCAGACACTTTGCTGTTTTTGCTCTGACCAGTATTCAGCCAGAAACAAATTTTTAAACTCGTCAAAAGTCAGGTTCGTAATGTTGAGGTTTAAGCCCCAACGCTTGGCATCACCAGCCAGCACATCAATAACCGCATTAATTTTTCTCTCATTAGTCCATGATCTGGGTAAAACTCTTTCACAATTTTTAATGAAATCCGTCGCATGTATACAGCCTTTTTTCAAGGGGTCGAACCGCTCCTCTTTCGTTAACAATTCCGAACTATGTGCATAGATTGGCACATAGCTCTGTCTTTCGTCAAGTTTCTTTTCTAATTCCGGCACTCTCGTAATTACTTGGCAAGTGGTTGTCGCAAGCGTTTCTACTTCCCTTTTTTTCTCTTCGCAGGTATTAGCCTGCTTCGTCAATTTGGCATCGACTTCGGATACTAAAGCCTTTAAAGTTTCCACCTTCTTTTGATCCTCTTTTTTCACTAATTGAATTTGTTCCGTCACCTTATTCTCGATGATCGGAGCAACTGCTTCTCCTACACTTTTCTCGATTCTGCTAATCTCGGAATAAAAACGAGTATTTATGCTCGCAATTTCCGCCTGGACGCCTATCATTTCCTGTTTAAGATTACCGATTTCGGTATTAATTACAACTATATCTTCTTTGATTTTATCAACTTTTGTGTTAACAACTCCAACATTGTTGTTAACAACGTTAATAGCTTTGTTCTGATTGTCTAGCATCCGTTCAAATTTTTCAGACTGAGCTTCTTGCTTGGCAGCCTGATCTTCTAGCTTGGCCGATTGACTCTTGATTTCGTTAATCAAAACATTCAATAAATCAGTTAAATTCCCGGAAACTACCGGTTTCACTTCCGTAGCGGCTTCCTCTTTAATTGTTCCCCCGTATTCGTCATCAAGGGATTCAGATTTGATTTTCACTTCCGATTCCGAAACATTTTCTAAAGTTTGGAATTCCATTTCTGCTCTTTGTTGCGTTTCGGCGGTCGCGTCTTTCATGCTAGCCGCCTGCCCCTGAACAATGGGTACCGCGGTGAGCGTTTCCCACAGTTCGACCGATTGTTCCGTATCCAAGTATGCCAAATTTTGGCAATTGTTGCCTTCACTCATTTTAATAATTTTCAATATAAATGCCAAATCTCAAATATAATTAGGATTACTCCCACTACTTATTCTCGCTGACGTAACGGCCTGTACGTAACCAATACTTTGTTACAAGATTTGCACAATGCAAAATTCGTGTCCAGAACAACCTCAAATCTGAAGATTGTCCTGTCACCAGGTCGCCACGTGTAACCTCCCCCTCACTTATCGACCTTAATGACCGTAAAAAAATGAAACCGCGTATACCTAATGGGAATTTTGGAAAAGCAATCGTCACCGAAGTTAATCTGTCGGTAAAGAGGGAGGAAAGAGTTACATCTAAATGAAAGGAAAAGTGCTAATGAAACTGGTGGAAATTAATTTTGAAAAGGGGTAAAGTTAATAAAGAAAGTAAATATGCAGCCGTTACGTTAACAATTAACTAGCGGTAATTAGGTATTTGAGATTTGGGGGAAATTACGGTCGCCAGTCCTAAGGACAATTACTATAGTAACTGAAAAAGAAAGGTTATTACACATATAATTAGCACTAGAAGTGTGGCAACTGAAGGTTGACACGTGTAGTGTGAAAACTGAAAGTTTGTCAGAAGTAATAAATTTCGCTACACTCTGACTTAATTTAGCAAAAGAATTAAAAAAACAGGAAAATCGAAAGTTAATTTAGTGACGGAAGTTAATAGTGAGCTTTCTTTCTGAACCACATCGAAATTCAGTAAAACACGGTTACTCTTGGATTACCTCAACAATCATTTCAAAAGCTACTTGAATCTACGCAATTTAGAAATAAGAGATTTAACTTTGAACTTGAATTAAATGATTCTGAACAATTAACAATAGTAAAATTTAGTACGTACCAAGCTGAGCTGCAGTCACAGGTAAGCTAAAATACGGTAACAAAACTCGCGCTCTTAATTTGTGCTAGTATAATCTAAATATTGTAGCCAGCTATGAATATCTTAATTGAAATTTGAAATTAAAGCAGTGAAATAGAATATTACTTTAATGCTGGCGTTTGAATTTCAATGACACTCAGGTTCATTCCGGAAAAGGAAGGGACCCTGCTTGGTAATGCAATTGGGACAATGAGCAACAAAGGTTCATGCTACGTTGCTGTAATTTTGTGATTTGAACAGTTTGAAATGCTGAGGTCTGTCATACAGTTCTAGAACCTTACGTGCGTCCAGTCTTCCTTGTTGGTTGATTGAAGGTTTGAAGCCGTCGATCGAGGAGGTGGCGACAGTCACTCATTGTCGGCCGTCGCTGTTGCAGAACCTGGATGTTGGCGCGCCTTCTTCTCGACACGGTCACCAGACGAAACGGGCTCTTGATGTGCGCCAGCTAATGCTTCCCGTCCGCGACACCATGTCAGAAACTATCATCGCAAGTCGAGCGCAATTACATGCTGCCAAACCCCGAAAGCGCGGCAACTCGCGGGAGCTTCACACAACACACCTGCTCCACTCGTTACTCCAGCCAGACTCCCTCTGTTTCTGCCCGTGCTCCACGCGACAGAGTTAACACTACCAAAGATCCTACACACTTTGATTCTTCACACGACCTATAGACGTAATCGTTCGATAGCAGTCTTCCCTAGGCAAGACCCAGCGTAAAAATACGAATAATATTTACGAATCAAACCAATTATACATCGACATAAATGTATATATATATATATATATATATATATATATATATATATATATATATATATATATATATATATATATATATACAAACAGTAAAACAATTACAATATACAAAGAGACAGAAATGTCATATCTTGAGGTAACAAAGCACGGAAAAAAAATAATAGTACAATAGATGGAAATAGGAGGATATGCATTTTCGGCGTTACAAAGAGACGGGTGGTGTACAATATGAACAAGAACCAAGTTGGAAGAATACGACTGCTGGACCAAGAACAATGCGTAGGCTACTCCTGACCTCGGAAACAGCGATATACTGAGGGAAAAAGAGTACAACCCTGGTTTCTATTTCCAGTTTTCCTAGCTTCATCTACGAGCTTCACGAACTTGTACGGCAACTTTTCTGCAGTTTAATTCGTGCTTCAGAGAGGATCTTTTCCGTAATCACTCAGCCGCATGGAGTGGTCGCGCGGTTTGAGGCGCTTTGTCACGGACTGCGCGGCCCCTCCCGCCGGAGGTTCGAGTCCTCCTCCCTTCGGGCATGGGTTCTAACACTCTGCTTGGTGTCTGTTTGTTCTATATCATGTTTCCCTACCACTTTCGCACAACCACGCTCTGAGCGTGCTTTTTAGGGAATTGACTAGTTTAAACCTGGGACCTGTTGCTGGTAAGGAAACGCCAGACCACACATGACATGTAGAGTTCAGAAGAGTTCAGTGAGACTAGCGATGATATAACCAAATACTTACTGATTTCAGCGTCAGCTCCACTGCACTCCCTGTAAAAAGAATCTTAATACTAACTAAATGTAGTGGAAGGGGTTCAAGGCTTTCCTATTTCTAGTTATCTGGTAAAATAACGTCGAAAAAGAAGTTAAGTTTACCGTTGGAAGTTTTATTCTACTCACAAAACGTTGTTTATAAATTGCATTATTGATAAAAGGAAATGTTTTAATACAGGATGGTAAAAACCAACTGCGTTCAACAAAAATGTGAACGAATATTCCCTGTATGGGTTTCCAAGTTCTACAATGGATCTAAGTATGACCTATGCCATATCACATCTATAATCTAGGTTTAAATTAAGTTTCACAAAAGAGGAAACTATCAAAATACTCTACAGTGACCCTCAATTATCTTTAATTACTTATCTAACTTGTCGTAAATTACAGTGCCTGATGTGGCTTTTCAATAACTATATAACAGAAAAATCATCGCGTTTCAGATTTTTACTTCAAGTGGCAAATGTGAACATCATGAGCTTTAATAGACGATCGACACTAGTATTACGCAAAAAGGGGGTGTAACAGATGAGACTTCTTCAGTTCTGAGTGAAGCTTTATGCGCTGTTATCCGGCATCGCGTGCGTTCATTACCTTGTTGGTGTTCGTCAGGGGGCGGCGGACAGCACAGCTCTTCTCACCTCGCCGTCTCGGAAGCAACTCTCTCCTAACTTCTCCTTATTACAATTTGCCGAAGTTGGTTTAAAAAAACCATCTGGCTGTGTTTTCATCTGACCAATCAGGGTACCAATATTAACCTTAGGCTCCACCTAAAAAAATTCTGTCTATCCAACGAGAAACGTTATACTTTTCGTGGTGGGGCAATGTTTTTAAAGTTTTCAACGTAACAGAGACGCGAAAAAGTCTCACGCTAAAACTTGCAGCTGGTGTGGTCCTTTCAGCGTTATCGTAAGATCTATACTGTTCTTCTGGAGGGCTCTATCTTTTAACATGGGCTAGGGGGTGGTCCTGACGTAACAGAGACGTGAAGAAGTCTCACGCTAAGGCTCTAGCTGGGGGTGTTCTTAACGGTTAGCTGGCGACGTGGGTGTCCGTCCCTTATCGTAGGGCCTTCTAACATAACACGGTTCTGCTCTCGGCTTCTGTTCTCGTTTCTCCCCTTGGAACTGCGTCTGTCTTACGGTGGGAAGGTATGAGATGCATTTAGGCATTCTTGTGTTAGTCTGTGGTACTCCATTTGCTCACTCGTTACTCGTATTACTTTGGTTAATTTAATGTCACGATTTATTCAGAGCTATGTGACATACTCCTGGATTTGCTTATCATGTCAGGGTTTTCATGGAAGGTGTTGGATTTGCCTGACACCTTACTGGGTGTGTGTGTGTTGTTCTTCGCATAAGTTAGTTTAAGTAGTGTGTAAGTACAGGGACCGATGACCTAAGCAGTTTTGTGCCTTAGGAATTCACACATACTTGAACATTTTATAATCACTCACGTTTTGTTTCGTTATCGAGATAACTGTTTGGAGCTCACCCACCTGGTTATGTATCTTTCTCATTCTTCCTTTATTCATAGATCTGTCGTGTGCTCTGTTCGAATCTATGCCTTTTTTTGTCTAATTTTATAGTTTTCCAATCACAGCTGAAAGTGTAATTTGTGTCCATTATGTGACTGGACTCCATCGCAACCGTAATTGTCCAGCATCATTCTAGCGGTGACCCTAATAACCAATTATTTTATTATCATTGTTCTATTTTAATAACGTACTTTCTCCCAAATTGTTTTGTAACCTCTACGTTCGCGTGTCCAGAGTAATTTTTGCAGATTGCTTGAATAAATTTTGCTTTACCAGATCAAACTCTACAATTCAGCAGCCATTAAAGTAAAACATCACCTGAAATGCCCAGGTACTCCAACCACAAGCAATAGGCGAGGCCCCTGACACGTTCAGGAATAATCAAACAGCAGTTTCAATGTGCGCGACAGTTGATTCTTCAAGTAGCTGTTAACTTCATGGCGGTGATTTATTATTTCGTGTGATCTGGGGTGATAGATTCAGCATCAACCTAATCTGCACACCCGGCTCCTGGCATAAATGGACGAGCTGCCAGGCCTTTATGAGCGGTAGGGAATGTGAACTTGCTACCTTTTTCTGATGGGTCAGTTACAACTGTATTTGTCACCGTAAATTGGCGATACCTTGCGAGTTCTTGAAATTTTATGGATTCAGTGGAGCGCTAATCTGACAACACATTGACATTTCTTGAAGTTTTAGGTTTCGGTGACGCACAAGGAATCTTCTTGTAACGAATCCCACACGAGGGCTATTCGGAAACTAAAATCGGGTAGGCCGCGAATATGATACTACAGTGCAAATCCGATGAAACTTCGCACACATAAATCGGACATTGTCTCCAGTATGCCTGTCGACAGTGTCACGCCGCACTTTTCAGTTCTGAGCCAAAATTGATCTGCTAAAGATGCTTAGAACAATAGTGCTTCAAGCATCGATGGCCGATGAGAGGTTACGCCTAGTTTCATACAACTCCCCTGCGGTGTTTCTATCGGAAGTGTTTGATCACTCGCCATAAAGCCCGGATGTTGCCAATCTGGTGTTCATCTCCGCTCAGGTGAAACGCTGGCTGTGAAGACAACACATTGGCACGGACAATACAACTGCAGACCAGCGCAGAGAATTGGTGAAAAGCACAAACGGATGCCTTCTATGACGTGGGTATTGGAAATCGTGCACACGGTATGACAGATGTCTCAGTCGGAACGACGACTATGTGAAGTAGTTGAAAGTTATAGAAAACTGTTCAAAATATAAAATTTTTGATTTTCATTGTGGTTTCCATTCTGCGACCGATCGGACCTACTTTCCGAACAGTCATATACATAAAGGTATAAAGAGAACAATCAACTGAATTACGGACAGGAGCACGCAACTGCTAATGAATATGTTTAAATGTTTTGGTGGTATGTATTTTATGTTACTTCACTGTGCAGAGCTTTTCATACTTGAGTAAATTTCTTCGACAGCTTTTAGATGTTGACCAAGATACTCTACTGTGTCGGTTAGGCACCCACACAGATGACAATGACGAGATGGGTGACAGCGCGGAAAACGTGCAGAGCATGGAAATGCAATAGAATCAGTCAGTGGTGACGATTTCACCAGCTGAAGGAGCAGCATGTGGAGGCGAGGACATATAGAACATGCTCTAGACACTCATGGCTGACAGCAAGGAGAATAGGAAGTTACAGAAAGAACGGGCTAGAGAGTGTAACATGATTATGGAGGCTTGTAATATGACGACTGAGGCAACTTTACAGGCAGCTACTGAGGCAGTCCAGAAACAAGTAAATAACAATACCAAAAACACCGAGGAACACCAGAAAATCGACGAGGCCTTCCAGGCGAAACAGACGGAAATTCATAACGGAGTTCCAGATGCACTTGAGATCCACGAGCAAACAGTTTCGAAAGTGTGGTAACAGATTAAGGAAGTCCAGCAATTATAACAAATAGTTTTTGAGATAGAACAGCGCCAGAGCGACGAAGAAAGCAGTATTTCACACTCGGTACAAAGAAATGAAGTGGCTAGAAACAGTAGCTGAAAGAGAATACATAGCCAAAAGGTCAATAAATAACATAGAAACAGGATGGGTTATAACTTTGCAGTGCCAGTCTCCGACTCAGGAGAAGTATCAGGAAGAGTGAGACTTACGGAGCTGCAAGGAAATACCAACATTACAATATACCTTGTCAATGTGGCATGTCCTACATTGGCCAGACGACAAGAACTGTGGAGATCAGGTGCAAAGAACATCAGAGGCACACTAGATTAAGACAGGTGACTAAGTCAGCCATTGCTGAACACTGTCTGGAACTATATCATGCCATGAAGTATGAGGATACCAAGATTTTAGCACAAACTCCCAGATTTTGGGACAGTGTTATAAGAGAATCGATAGAAATTAAAATGGCTGACGACCTTATGAACCGTGACACAGGGTACCAGCTAAGCAGAGCCTGGGATCCGGCTCTGGAATTGTTAAAGGAGCAACGGGGCCAGCTGCAACACTACACAAACAGAAGAACCAGAGACATAGAGATGGAAAACGAGCCCCTGACGGACTTCCAGGGGCACCAGACCGCAGATGGAACACCCACAAGTGGGACTGGTGGGCGCGGACCGCAGAGGGAACATCCAGAGCCGCAGCGGACGAAAAACGGAGCGGCAACGCTCCAACAGGTCGTGGTGAGCGGGCGCGGACCGCAGGGGGAACGCTTGGTACCCCAGACCGTAGATGAAACCCCCAGGAGCGGGTTTGGTGGGCGCGGACCGCAGAGGGAACACCTAGAACCGCAGCGGACGGAAAACGGAGCAGCAACGCTCCAGCAGGTCGCAGGGAATGGGCACAGACCACAGAGGAAGCGCGTGCAGCCGTTGGTGGAGGGGGAAGGCCATAGGCATAAATACTGGACCAGGTCCACTCGAGGAGCAGTCTCAGGTCGCACCTGATGAAGGTCACCAGCTACGTGACCGAAATATCGTGCAAGTACGACGCTGATATCCGGCAGAACACCCGACAACCCAAGATGTTTCCATACAATCCATCGAGTTCATAGACTTCTCTACGAATATCAGATTTGCTATTTTACATTAAACATAGCTGAAAAAAGAGTGGAATCGCAAATTTCGTCAGCATGGTTTTTGCAAGTGCTACACAGAGAGGAACTCGTGGCGAGCCACATCAGACTAGTCAGAAGACTGATGTATGGAAGGAAAGAACGGGTAGCGAGTCGCTGCGGGAACCACCTGTCAGGCGCACCGTCCACTGAACTGCGGCTCCTTGACAGAGGTCAGCCGCGACACGTGCTAGCGCGCGGGCCGAACGCCGACAGCCGGCTGACCACTCCGCCCCCGCTTGTTGCTGCAACTCTGGCGGCGCGCAATGATTTCCCTGAGGGTAATGCATTATTAACGCCGGCCACGCAGCCAAGCCAGCCGCTGTAGGCAGAGCTCGGACCGCACACTGTCGGTGGCAGCCAGAATTTGCAATCGTGCTGACAGCTGCCCGGGTTGCACATACTGTACGTCCAGACGACAATATGAGAGCGCACACTACCTTATAACTTCAGCATATGAGTACCCAGCACACATAGCATATGTTTCTGGTTGTAATTTACTGTAAACTTGAAAGAGATTTGACCCATGGATTAACAATACTATTTTCTGAATA
This sequence comes from Schistocerca cancellata, assembly GCF_023864275.1. NCBI lineage: Eukaryota > Metazoa > Arthropoda > Insecta > Orthoptera > Acrididae > Schistocerca > Schistocerca cancellata. The sequence goes on along the minus strand of NC_064626.1, from coordinate 1,224,395,214 downwards.
TTTGTATTGAAATTCTAGCAGAGCACCAACTATATAGTTATTCCAATATTCTATTACTCCCTCTTCTACATGCCTCTCTCTATCTGTCCGCTTTCTCCTCCTCTTTATCCACATCTTTCATCACCTCTCTGGATCCACATCCTCCACCCTCACTCTCTCTGTCCATATACTTCTGCCCCTTCCTCTTTCCATCTCCCTTTCCTGCTCTCTCTCTCTGTCCACCTGCTACTCTACCCTCTTTGTGTTCAACTGCTTCCCCCCATTCCGTCCATCTGCCCTTCCCTTCTGTCCATCTACTCCTGTCCACTCTCCCTGTCGCTCTTCTTCTTCCCCCCTCCCCCCTCCCATCCTTCATCTCCTCTTCTGTTTGTCCATCTCCTTTTCTTTCCTTTCTCTCTCCATCTCTTCCTCTCCCGTCTCACTGTTCATCTCTTCTTCCCATTCACTGTCCATTTCCTCTCCCCATCTCTCAGCCCACCTCCTGATCTCCCATCTACCTGCCAATGTCTCCCTCCACCTATCTCGGTCCTTCTCCTCCCCTTTCCTTTCACTTTGTGAGTAGGCTGTTTAGGTTTTTCTATTGGTAACGCCACGTAGCGCTCTGTATGAAAATCTCTGGCTGTGCTGTGTGCAGTCTGTGGCTGGTTGGCATTGTTGTAATATTCGCTATTGTAGTGTTGGGCAGTTGGATGTGAACAGTGCGAAGCGTTGCGCAGTTGGAGGTGAGCCGCCAGCAGTGGTGGATGTGGGGAGAGAGATGGCGGAGTTTTGAGAGCGGATGATCTGGACGTGTGCCCATCAGAGACAGTAAATTTTTAAGACTGCATGTTGTGAAATGCTATATATATTATCACTTTTGAACATTATTAAGGTAAATACATTGTTTGTTCTCTATCAAAATCTTTCATTTACTGACTATGCCTATCAGTAGTTAGTGCCTTCCGTAGTTTGAATCTTTTATTTAGCTGGCACTATTGGCGCTTGCTGTTTTGCAGTAATTCAAGTATCGAAGACTTTTGTGAGGTAAGTGATTCATGAAAGGTATAGGTTATTGTTAGTCAGGGCCATTATTTTGTAGGGATTATTGAATGTCAGATTGCGTTGCGCTAAAAATATTGTGTGTCAGTTTAGTGTTGATCACAATAAGTAAAGAGCGAAATGTCTGAGTAAGTTCACTTCTGCTCAGCTGTTTGAAAATTCAATAACGTAAGAGGTTTACCAGCACAGTCATTTAATAATTTTTCTATGGGGAGGTTTCAACTTCTCTCTCTCTCTCTCTCTCTCTCTCTCTCTTTCTCTCTTTCTCTGGCCATATCGTCCTCTCTCTGACAATTCTGCCTCCCTCGCCTATGTCTGTCCATCTCCTCCTCTTATCTGTGTCTATCTCCTCCTTCTTCCTGTCTCTCTGTCGGTTGATCTCCTCCTCCTTCCCACCCCTTCTTTTTCCATGTTATCATCCCCATTAGGAGGCTGCTTGTTCTTATCTCCACAGCATTTCTGTTCAGATTATAACTAATAGAACTACCAAATTTGATTGAAACCGTTCCCGGGTTTAGGATGAGCTTTTTATCCATGGCTTTGCCCACGTACACACATGTCATATACAGGGTGGTTAGAAAATGTGTGAAATGCTTCTAGGGATATTTCAGGACAGGTTGTACTGAGACATAAATGTTAAGAAAAAAATTCAACATGTTGCGCCGTTTCCGAGTTATTTAGCATTGAAGTTAGCAAATCAGATCGTCGCGTGCGAAATTCAAGTTTCAGCTAACGAGACAAAGCTCTCGTTGGGCAACACCCCCCCCCCCCCCCCCCGGGAGGCCGCTTGTATGTGAGCGCGCGACGACGCGATTGGCTAGCTTCAATGCTAAATAACTCGGAAACGGAGCAACGTATCGACTTTCTTTCTTAACATTTATGTCTCAGTACAACATGCCCTGTAACATCCTTACAAGCATTTCACACATTTTCTGACCACCCTGTATATTTCTTTTCATCATGTTGTAGGGGTTTGCAGGGAGGAAAAGTTTCGTACAGATTTAAAATTATGAGCAATGTTTGTTGCAAGTCACATGCATATCATATATGATTATAATAAAAGTGGATGTTGCAGTGAAACGATTTTTAAAGCGTAACGGAATAATAGGAGGCTATGTAACATGAATTCAGTTGAGACAAAACTGCAAACAAATCATTGATGTTTCCACTGCAACCAACCAGTGTTAATGTATCACTCCTCGTAGAAGTTGAGCGAATGATGTAGATGTTAGTGCACGATGTATTTTCTACCGTCCAATGAATGAAAAGTGATTCATTGGAAAGTAAGGTATCGAAGTATTCTTCGCTGCACAACGTATCCAGTTAATGGAACTCACAGTCACATCAGGTGAAAATTACATTTGAAATCAGACAAGCCTTTGCCGAAGGCAGCTCAAGAAATTTTTCGGATACATGATGGTGGCGCTTTAATGCATAAAATTTGAATGAGTGCTTTTATGGACGAGAGTCAAAGATCGGACTCAAACATGACTCCTTGAGGAAGAGAATTAATGAGACACTTGAAATTAAAGTCAGTTATCGTTCAGAAAATAGGGATAAAGCTCGTAAACAACACACTCACGTGGGTGTACAGAACCACACATTTATGAAAGACGAAAATCTAGCCACCCATTTAAAATAATTCGCATTCTTTCCCTAGCCGGGTCCATAGGGCTCGATCGGCCACCTCGTCATCCTCTGCCAATGACGTCATTGCATGCGGTGTGGAGGGGAAAATTGGTCAGCACACCGTTTTCCCAGTCCTTGCCGGGTTTCTTGACCTTGGAAACTCTACTAATCTCTCGAGCATGTCCTAAGTTGGCCTCGTGAGACTAACTGCACCCTGCAGAAGTTCTCCCATCAAGGAAAAATCTCTAGCATGACGGAGAATCGAACCCAGGCCCTCCACATGACCGTCAACTGTCCTGATCACTAAACTACTGGGGCAGACTCGTATTGAAAATAATCCACGCAACATCATTTAAGGAGTGGAAAACCTTTTTAGACAACATAGTTGTGCGGAGATACCAGCGATTAATTTCCAGATTGAGATTTTCTCTCTCCAGCGGAGTGTGCGCTGATATGAAACTTCCTGGCAGATTGAAGTTGTGTGCCGTAACGAGACTCGAACTCTGGACCTTTGCCTTTCGCGGGCAAGTGCTCTACCATCTGAGCTACCCAAGCACGACTCACGTCCCCTCCTCAGAGCTGTACTTATGCCAGTATCTCGTCTTTTACTGCTAGCAGAAGTAATGCTGTGAGGAGGGGGCGTGAGTCGTGCTTGGGTAGCTCACATGGTAGAGCACTTGTCCGCGAAAGGCAAAGATCCCGAGTTCGAGTCTCGGTCCGGCACAAAGTTTTAATCTGCCAGGAAGTTTCAGCGATTTATTTACTTATAATCAATTATTCAAAATGACAGTCACAATCGCATTATTTATTTAGCCACCAACTGGTTTCAACCCGCGATGGGGTCATCTTCGGGGCAATTTACACCATTTGGTAACTATCACCAACAGTGCACAAGCAGGGTGACGACTCCAGCGAGCGACCAAATGGTGTAAATTGCCCTGAAGATGACCCCATCGCGGACTGAAATCAGTTGGCAGCAAAATAAATAATGGGATTGTAACTGTCATTTTGAATAATTGAGTGGAAAACCACCGTAGTAAGCCACTGATATCCACTGATACGCCAAGAAGTTTCAAAGAAAAGGAAATACTGATCCTCAAGTTTTCTGACAAAGTGTGAATTGAACAGAGGGCTAATATTACTCACGTGCAACACAACTACGAAGCACGTCCCGTAAAAATGACGTAACATACAGGAAAGCAGCGCAAAACGGGCATGTAAGCTTCTCACCAACAATCCTGGAGGATGTAGCTTGGACAATTTCCCATTTCAGTATCACAACTCTATACTTTAAAAGTCTGCAGCTGGCAGAAGACGTCAACGTTACCCTAGTGATCTCAAACCTCGGCGCCAAGTAATATGGCCAATGTAACTCGACATTCAAAGTACTCGGTAGAAACATGCTTTGCAGTACCCCACCACAGATTAAGCTACCCTCAGCAGCCATAAATATTTAATAATGTGTCTTTCAGTCACGCAAGTGCAAAGCAGTGAATACAGGATGTGAGAGTAGTTTATAACAGATGGCTTTCAAATTAATGTATCCCTTTTTAAAATATTTTTGTTCCACTACAAGACACCTTTTCTATACACAGCTTAAACAAAAATTACGCTACTGTCATTAAAACTACGCTACCATGAAAGTACCTTTCCTCAGAAATAACATCTGAATGTTAATAATTTGTGACAAGTCCATCTTACGGTCTGTGTACAAAGAAAGAACTTCCACTTGGCAGTGAATTAGACAGCGGCAGTATCACGGTCTTTCGAGAATGTAGTTTATCGTTCTATGGTGCTACTGCTCGCGTTGGTCGGGATACCAAGATTAATGTCCTGAAAGGGTTCCATGGGTTGGGACATACCATGATCAACGTCATGTGGGAGCTCAGTCGCTCTGTGTGACCAGTACCTGGGAAAAAAGACGATTTTTGTCGCTGGCACTACTCACAGAAAGTAGTCGCCACTTCATGTAGCCACTGGTAAGTAATAACAAACATCTGTGGGTTTGTACGAGTAGGTAGTTGCTAATGCAATGTCGTACAAAGCTTATTCTTCGTGTATAATATCGAACAAATCTTTTCGTACAGTTCTGAAACTAGTGATTCGTTCGAAACTAGTGACGTGCAAATACTTTGGGAAAAAATGGATTAGGACTGGATTAGTTGAACAGAAAAACGAGCATTTCTGCTTTGCTCTAAGAGAATTAAGTTCGTATGATACGGTGCTTATAGAAAGATTCTACGTTTTACTGAATTGAAATTCAATCAATTACGTAAATTTCTTATTCCCCAACTTAAAGATAAGGTGCACTGATGACAAGTGCGAATCGAAGTAGGTCACAAACTAGCAATCGTATTTGGGGCACAGGGGAAAAATAGCATGGTTGCTACGTGGTGAAGGAACGTGACAGGAGAAACATTTTCCCGCCTCTCTCCTACGGGTGAGAACTCATGGGTGTATGCACCGTACATCAACGAGTTGCTATAGTAAACATTATACACAAGAGCAACACGGATTCGTAAGCACTTTCAGCCTACGGTCATCTTCAAATGTGACACTTATCTACAGTACGGTGTATGAAATTAAAATAAGACTATTATAATCCCAGGTGACTAATACTGCCACAACAGTTATATTGTCGATGTTGGCAACAATGGGGCAAAGAAAGCAGTCAGCCTGAAGATCTTCTATATGTTCCGGTATGTGATGGTCGGTTTGTGGGTGCAATCGCCCAACTAAAAGTGTGCCTCTTAAAATCTACAATTATTTGTATAGTATATAACTTACCAAATTTGAGCAGGGTTGACGACCACTCATGATATTCTTCAAACAAGAATCCGCTTCTTTGAACAAATTTAACTTGGGTATATACTACAGGTTTTCAGCTCGATTGACGATTTAAATGATTTCTTCACTTGGTTTAATTGGTTTCTATATGCACATTTAATGTTCTTAAGCTTTCTCTCAGGTTCCTCAAAGGGAATGTTCAGTCCAGTTTCTTTCAGCTCTATAAGTAATCTTCTACAACTACCCTGCCGTTCAGTGTTCCTCTGTAATTACTGTTGTTTGTTCCTAAGAGACCTTCATGTTTCTGATAAACATCAAAAAATTTCAGTACTTGTTTTATTGACCGCTTGTATATATTTCCTTCTTGGTTTTCTATTTGAGCCGTGGCGCCATTGAATTAGTAGACTGTTGTGTCTGGCGCCACTGGCTGAGGTGTAGTATCGATTATCCCTCTTGCGGCCCCATTGCCAATACACAGGGTGGTCCATTGATCGTGACCGGGTCCAATATCTCACGAAATAAGCGTCAAACGAAAAAAACTACAAAGAACGAAACTTGTCCAGCTTGAAAGGGGAAACCAGAGGGCGCTATGGTTGGCCCGCTAGATGGCGCTGCCATAGGTCAAACGGATATTCACAGCGTTTTTTTAAAATAGAAACCCACATTTCTATTAGTAATTCGTGTAGTACATAAAAAATATGAATGTTTTAGTTGGACCACTTTCTTCGCTTTGCGATGGATGGCGCTGTAATAGTCACAAACATATGGCTCACAATTTTAGACGAACAGTTGGTAACAGGTAGATTTTTAAAATTAAAATACAGAAAGTAGGTACGTTTGAACATTTTATTTCGGTTGTTCCAATGTGATACATGTACCTTTGTGAACTTATCATTTCTGAGAACGCATTCTGTTACAGCGTGATTACCTGTAAATACCACATTAATGCAATAATTGCTCAAAATGATGTCCGTCAACCTCATTGCGTTTGGCAATACGTGTAACGACATTCCTCTCAACAGCGAATAGTTCGCCTTCCGTAATGTTCGCACATGCAGCGACAATGCGCTGACGCATGTTGTCAGGGGTTGTCGGTGGATCACGATAGCAAATATCCTTCAACTTTCCCCACAGAAAGAAATCCGGTGACGTCAGGTCCGGTGAACGTGCCGGCCATGGTATGGTGCTTCGACGACCAGTTCACCTGTCATGAAAAATGCTATTCAATACCGCTTCAACTGCACGCGAGCTATGTGCCGGACATTCATCACGTTGGAAGTACATCGCCATTCTGTCATGCAGTGAAACACCTTGTAGTAACATCGGTAGAACATTAGGTAAGAAATCAGCACACGTTGCACCATTTAGATTGCCATCGATAAAATGGGGGCCAATTATCCTTCCTCCCATAATGCCGCACCATACATTAACTCGCCAAGGTCGCTGATGTTCCACTTGTCGCAGCCATCGTGGATTTTCCGTTGCCCAATAGTGCATATATGCCGGTTTACGTTACCGCTGTTGGTGAATGACGCTTCGTCGCTAAATAGAACGCGTCCCGTAATTTCACTTGTGCTCGATGGCAGAACTGTACAAAGCGAAAAAAGTGGTCCAACTAAAACATTCATATTTCTTTACGTACTTCACGAATATGTATTCAAAATGGGGTTCCTATTAAAAAAGCAGTTGATATCCGTGTGACCTATGGCAGCGCCATATAGCGGGCCAGCCTTAGCGCCATCTGGTTTCCCCCTTCAAGCTAGACGAGTTAAGTTCTTTGTAGTTTTTTCGTCTGATGCTTATTTCGTGAGATATTTGGCCCAGTCACTATCAATGGACCACCCTGTATATGAGGAAGAGTTGGTATCTGTGGGTTGTGTCCATAGGTCTTTGCTTTCGATATATATATATACTTACTTATCGCGAATGGACCCAGAAGGATCACGCAAAGCTTTCTGACGTCGTTTCTTCCATACTTCTTTCATTCGTTCTCCATGTTTTCTTTTTCTTTCTTCTGTCCATTTTGTTCCTGGTCTCTTTAGTGCTTCCTTCTCCGACAATACAATCCACTTTTCCACCTTATTTATAAAAGTTTTTCTATCTTTGACAATTTTAAGTTCAATATTTGCTTTTTGTAAATCTAATTTTACTTGGCTAATCCATGGTGTTGTTGATTTGACTTTTTCTATGTAAGTGAGAATTCTGTTGGTGAGTCGTGTGGGGGGAAGTCTAGTGACATGTCCATAAAATTTTAATCTTCGCCTTCTTATGTCTGCTGCCAGGTTTGATATAGTTTCTGTGGTTCTTCTTGATTGTATTCGGTATCCTTCTTCTGTTAATTTTGGACCTAAAATCTTTCTCATAATTTTGCGTTCTTCTTTTAGTATTTTTTCTAAGTCACATTTTGTGTGGAGTGTGAGCGTTTCACTAGCATATAGTGCTGCTGGCTTAATTACTGCGCAGTAGTGTCTGATTTTTGTGTTCGAGGAGATGCATTTTTTATTGTATATTTCATGTGTCATACCATATGCTCTCTTCATTTTCTGTTGTCTGATCTTCTGTGCAACTTTCTCTCCTCCGGTTGGCTCCAAAATTTCACCTAGGTATTTAAAATGTTTTACTCTATTTATTTTTCCATATTTTGTGTTCAAACTGTGTATATGGAATTTCGTACAGAAAAATTCTGTCTTTTGAAACGAAACTTGTAAACCTACTTTATCCGCGCGTTCCTTAAGGATCTCTATTTGTTTGGTGGCGATTTCTTCATCATCTGCAAGTATGGCCAAGTCGTCCGCGAATGCTAAACAATATACCTCCACGTTGTCTTTGGTTCTACCAAGATGGATTGGTTTCCAGTAGTATTGATTTTTTAATTCTTTTTCCCATTCCTTAATGACTTTATCCAGGACTATATTAATCAGAAGTGGAGATAGCCCGTCACCTTGACGTACTCCAGTTTTTATGAGAAAAGGTTCAGAGATTTCTCCCCTGAATTTAGCTTTAGATACAGTGTCTGTCAGTGATTCTTTGATAAGCCTTAGTGTTTTGGAGTCAAGTCCAAGTTCCTCTAAAATGTTAAACAAAGATTGCCGGTCAATTGAATCATAGGCTTTCTTAAAATCTACAAATGTACAAATTATGGGGGCATTTCTAATTGCTTTGTGTGTTAATATTGTCTTTAAATTAAATATTTGTTCTATGCATGAGCGATCGGGGCGGAAGCCTGCTTGATAATCACCAATTTGGCGTTCCAGCTGCTCTTGTGTTCTTTTCAGCAGGCATGTTGATAGAATTTTGTAGGTGACTTGTAAAAGTGAGATTCCCCTGTAGTTATTGACATTTGTTCTGTCTCCTTTTTTATGTAACGGGTGAATAAGGGCACATTTCCAATCCTCTGGTAATTTTTCTGTTTCCCATATTTTTGTTATTATTTTTGTGAGCTCTTGCAACGTCTTTGGTCCTAGGTTTTTTAATAGCTCTGCAACAATGCCATCTTCGCCAGATGTTCTATTATTTTTTAAGTTTTTAATGTGACATTTGATTTCTTCCTGTGTTGGTGGTAATGAATCCGGTTGAGCGTTGGCACTGATTTCTTCGGGAAACCTTAAACTAGGTTCTGGGCAATTTAGTAGGTTAGAAAAATATTGAGCCAATACTTGACAGTTTTCCTGGTTTGTTAGGGCTAATTTACCATCTGGTTTTCTGAAACATAAATTTTGAGGGATATATCCTCGTATTTTATCTGCGAAAGTTCTGTAGAAGTCTCTTGTATTATAGTTTTGGAAATTTTCTTCTATGGCATCCAGTTGTGCCTTTATGTACTTCCTTTTTGCTTGCCTAATAGATTTTGAAACCTGTTTTCTAACCTCGTTAAATAAATGTAGACTTTCTTGTGATTTTTTACTGTTATATTCTTGAAATACCTTTTTTCTCCTTTCCAATGCATTTTCACAGTCTGAATCCCACCAAGGGTGTTTGAATATCTTTTTCAAGGGAATAGTTTCCTTAGCTATTCGCGTGATTTTAGAATGAAATTCTTCCCATGTGTTTGCCTTTTCCTTCTCCCATTCTTCTTTTACTTTAGATTCTTTAATCTTCTTGGTGTCATATTTCTGTATTTCTGTTTTCTTCTGATGACTTCTTCGTGCTGTAAACTTGATTTTAATTCTAGTTAGGTAATGGTCTGAATCAATGTTTGCTCCTCTGCGTACTTGGACGTCGTAAATTGCTTTTTGTACTGGGTATGAAATCGCCACATGATCTATTTGAAACTCGCCAATTTGTTGTATAGGAGATCTCCATGTCTTTTGATTTCTTGGACATTTTCTTAGAGATGTTGACATTATCTTCAGGTTATTCTGCTTACATAGTTCGACGAGCCTTGTACCATTTTTATTGGTAAATTTATGTGCAGGATATTTGCCTACGGTTTTTTGGTGGATTTTCTCTCTACCAATTTGGGCATTAAAATCGCCGAGTAGAACTTTTGTATCATGCTTTGGAATCTTGGCCATTATATTCTCCAAATTTTCCCAGAACTTTTCTATTTCTATGGGGTTCTTCTTGTTGTTTCCGTTTGTGGGAGCATGAACATTAACCATTGTGTATGTTTTGTTGGCACATTGTAAGCGCATCGTCATTATCCTATTATTTACGGGAGTAACTTCCTTGATGGAGCTGAGCACGCTCTTGTGTATGATAAACGCCATCCCGAGATGGGGGGCTCCTCTTCCGATTCGTTTATCCGTCTTGCTCTTAAAGATGCGATAGTTGCCATAATCTGATGTTTCTTCATCTGTAAAACGTGTCTCCTGTAAAGCTAGTATTACTATCTTTTGCTTTTCAAGTTCTGTTGTAAGGTTTAGAAGTTTTCCTGGTTGGATTAATGTATTTATGTTAAAGGTTCCAATGTATGTAGGTGTTTTAAGTGGAAGTTTGCCAGAGAACGCCGACTTTCTCTGATGTAATCGTGTAAGTCCAGGTTCCCCCGAATCCGAATTCCTGGTTGCCATCTGTTGATGGGTGGATTGGTTACCATCTGGGGTAATGTTGTTATTACTTGCACGAGTCATACTTGCTTGTAATCAAGTTGGTCCAGTGTTTCCACTGGGTGTTTAGAACCAGGGATTGTTAGTTCCTGGCGCATTATGACCAGCCGCACATTGTGTGAACAGACGCTGACCAGGATGCCGATGGTTCCCACTTCAGACGCGTCCTGGATTTGGGTGTTGACAGTGCTTATTGTAATGGCGGCACTTACTCGCCATGACACAGCAACGTCTTCGGGTTCTGTGGTTTTTGAATGAGTGTGACCCTTGCCAAAAGTCACCCTCCCACACCCTCGTGATGCTGCCGCCTCGGTCCGGGACTGCTTATTTGGGTTTCCCCTTATTCGCAGCTGTCCACCATATCTGATGGATCGTTCGCTATCCGCCACCTGCGACCCGCCCTGTACCTGAGGCTCGGCTAGGGTATATATATATATATATATATATATATATATATATATATATATATATATATATATATAGACACGTGGTTCGCTGGCTCGAGAGGGAAGCACGAAGTTTGCGGATTGGTGGTAGCGTCGCGACAAGAGGGGGTTACGAGGTCCGAGCGACCGAAGCCACGAGCTGCACAAGGAGGGCCAGCGCAGAGCGAATATAACGGACTACTTCACCGGCCTCAGCGTCGACTACAAGCAGCCTGCCGATATCCCGTCAGTTGGTTAACATTCGTGTCGAATAACCGCTCGTGGCCTGGCTGCCCTAGCTGGCTCTAGCTGGCTTTCATCGACACCACTCAGTAACCCCAGTGACGCACCGTGGATCCATAGAACTACTTGCTGATAAAGGGGAGTAACATTCTGTAATCCTCGTGGTGATTTGTTCCATTATCTGCCTGTCCTCCTTATTGTTTTCTGGATTCTACCCGACCCTCAAGAGTTTCACTCGGTCGGCTCTTGCAGTAGTATTGTACTAAGACATTTGTTGTCGTTTGAAAATATGTCCCACTATTATATGGCCTTTCCTTCTTGTTCGTACCCGATCATTAATGCTCTAATTAATCAGCTCTTGTTCGTAAATACAGCCGGGACAATTGTACAAAGGCACAGGTTGCCGTTAAACAAAAGTGGTCCCTGTGGTTATATTTAGCTGTTAACCGGTTCAGTTCTTTGATTGTAATTGCATTTCTCAGTCATTAGTTATAATCTGAAAAACCAGTTGTCCTGAGCTAATTGCTTCCGTTTTTGAAAGACCCGGACACTATTAGTGCATTTTAGCTGTATCTTGTGGTTCCGCCGAGTGAGTTCTCTTGTAATAAGTGTTCACATGTGATGTTTTAAGACGTTCCTTCACAGCGGTCTTAATAACTAACAATCAGTTTACCCTTGAAAATATTAACATCCAACTGTCACCATCGCTTTAGTCAATTGCCAGAAGGGACGGGTTGGGGTCAGTCGCACGCTGGTTGCCTATTGAAATTAAGAGGTTGGTTGCTGTGAAGTAAGCCGTATCATTTTCATATTGTTTGCTAATCTGTTTAACCTGTACGCACAGGTGAGCATCTTAGCCCCGAACCTTTAGACATTCAGCTTTCAAATTAAAAGTTAAGACATTTGTTCTGAGTAACTGAATCACTCTTGTCATCAAGGGTGCTTATATAGTTTTCATGTGTTGCAGGACATTTAATAAGACAGACTGTGTCCAGCGCGGTACTAAACACCGCTGTGTCACCAGATAACGGGCGGGCTACAGGTGCGGCCGTCTTGTAATCATTGTCATATTGTTTGCTGTTTTGTAATGCAGCACTTCAGACATCTTTTACAAAGATTAAAAGCTTATTCAACTTAAGGTTCAAGGTCAAAAGAATTTTTCAAATTTGTTCATATTGTTAAAAATATATCATGGTTAAATGCTCCGATTATCTGTAAAACATAGTTTATATATTGTTAAATAAACAGGTTGTGTGAAAAGAAAAAAAAGTTGTATTGGCGTTATATTTTCTTTAATTCTAGTAAGTACCACGTATCACCATCGTAACGGTAAGGAAACATAAGCTAGACAAAACCAAAGGACAAAAAAAAAAAAGGCTAAACGTCGCAACAAGAGAGCGACTAATGGTTGAGCTGTCAGACTAAGCGACAATAGCGCTGTCCATGTGGGACTATTCTCACATTACCGTCACACGCATGTTCCGGAATATAACATGTTCAAATCCAGTGGTCGCTGGTTTTTAGTTACTGGTAGTCGAGTTAGCAGCAGCGATTACTTCGTCAAGTTAAGCAATTTCCTCCCTGGTAGTCAAGTAGATGCGTTCAAAATCGTCCCATGTGAAGCAGCCTTAATTCTTTTCTTGTTTGCAGTAAGACAAGTACATACTCCAATGTGACACCTGGACCATCGTGGACTGCCAGAGCGATGATAATCGTTCCGGCTTCTCTTACGCGACAGTGTAAACCGACACACTAACAGTGATACGCCCGACAACAGCACTGAACACTTTATCTTCCCCATGGAATGACAGTTCTGCGTAGAGCACCGCGACGGACGTAGCCGCGTGCGGAGGCTACGACGATAGCCGCCGACATGGGCCCAACACTGGCTTGTTTGTATGAAATGCTGTAAGGTATACAACGATCACCTCTGATTCTCATAGAAGGTCATTCTGTCAGCAGGTGCTATATATGCTACGGAATAAAGTCCGTGGCCCTACCCCTATCTTCCGTAAGGTTATTTTTCATAAAAATAACGCATTCGCAACATATTCGTTGGCCCGTTGTGTCTCTGTTGTGTACGACTTCATACGAGGTGTGGCTAGAAAAAAACCGGACTAGTACTGGTGAAACAATAAAACGAATGCAATAAGGCTGAAAGTCGCGTGGCCTATCAAGTGACTCTCGCTCCGCCTACTGCTCGAGTTTCATCTGTCTCCTGCACTCAGTCTGCCCGTGGCGTCTGTTTTAAGTAGTTGACGTTTTGTCTGTGCGTCGGAAAATGTTGAGTGTACAGAAAGAACAGCGTGTTAACATCAAATTTTGTTTCAAACTAGGAAAATCTGCAAGTGAAACGTTTGTAATGTTACAACAAGTGTACGGTGATGATTGTTTATCGCGAACACAAGTGTTTGAGTGGTTTAAACGATTTAAAGATGGCCGCGAAGACACCAGTGATGACACTCGCACTGGCAGACCATTGTCAGCAAAAACTGATTGCAAACATTGAAAAAATCGGTAAACTTGTTCGACAAGATCGCCGTTTAACAATCAGAGCAGTGTCTCAGTTAACAGGAGTTGACAAGGAAAGTGTTAGGCAGATTCTTCATGAAAGTTTCAACATGAACAAAGTGTGCGAGTGTCATCACTGGTGTCTTCGCGGCCATCTTTAAATCGTTTACACTACTCAAACACTTGTGTTCGCTATAAACAATCATCGCCGTACACTTGTTGTAACATTACAAACGTTTCACTGGCAGATTTTCCTAGTTTGAAACAAAATTTGATGTTAACACGCTGTTCTTTCTGTACACTCAACATTTTCCGACGCACAGACAAAACGTCAACTACTTAAAAGAGACGCAACGGGCAGACTGAGTGCAGGAGGCAGATGAAACTCGAGCAGTAGGCGGAGCGAGAGTCACTTGACAGGCCACGCGACTTTCAGCCTTATTGCATTCGTTTTATTGTTTCACCAGTACTACTCTGTTTTTTTCTAGCCACACCTCGTACACATCGATGAGGAGAGGTGGGTGACAGAGTAATGCAGCAACTTTCGTCGTAGGGAAGCTGGACAGAAGAAGAAATGATCAGCGAACAGATTAACACAACACGCAGAATATTTACTTGACGTGTATTTCTCCATGAATACGCTCCAGCTCACACAGTAGCATCTGGGATGAGGCTCACGATGCTAAGCACGAACGATGATGTCGTAGCCCTGGGTTTCCGAATGCAAATGGGCTGTGTAGCTGCCCCCGGCCATGCTATACCTGGCGGCAGAGGGACCCCATAGAACAGACCCATGGGGGGCATTGCTCAGTGGGGTGCGCACCACTGGGTCCACCATTTCTCACACGACCACCATCGGAGTCAGATGAAAACGTGGAGTCCCGCTGCTACGTACCGCGTGGGGTGGTATCGATACGTAATACGACAATCCTGACCTGTCTTCATGCATGAGGGTATCCGATTGTTGCCCTGGCCAGTACAAGCTTCAAATCACTTAATATCTGGTCATTGCCGAGTCACTGGAACAATATCACTCACACGTTATTGGACTTGATGAACCCTGGAACAGAGTTGAAGTAACCCAGGATGATGTGTCTGTATCTATCATCCAAGATTCGTTTGACTCTACGCCCAGGTATGCCGCTACATAAGGTTATATACCCTGCGCTCTGGGTGTAGAATTCCCACTCCGCCCATCCGTGCCTGGTTCCGCCTCTACCACAGTGCCTCGAGAGCTTCGTTGTTTTCCCTTTAGTGTTGCGTGAGTCCTTGTTCGCGTCTTATCTTTGTTTGTCTCTCAGCGTCTTGCGTTTGTGAACCGATTTTAACGAATGTCTTTCGCCTTGTTGTCGTTCATGGCTCCCTGTGCCGGTATCGTCAGGTTTTGTTTTGACAAGTGGGCAACTAGGTTCTTTAGAAAACCGCGATTGGCTTGTAGAAACGATCACGGTCAATTCGGAACAGGTACATGCGACCCCGAATCGTATGTGTTTTATGTCAAGTTTCTAGACACACATCAGGTTGACAGGTTCCTTTTCGGCACTAATCGCGATGTTCCTAATAGTATAGTTATTCTAGATAACGCGGAGATTTAGTATACGAAATCAGGATGTTTAACCTTCCGCCAAAAGTTGATGACATTATCCTCAAGACCATAGTGCCTCCGTGCGTGGACATACAAAGCATATAGAGGGAACAGTGGCCTATTCAGAATAATTTACGTGTTTATAGCAGCGTTCGATGCGTGCATCTAATGGAAAACAAAATATCCCTTCTCATTTGCAGGTGTGTAGATACCGAGTACATATACACTCCTGCAAATGGAAAAAAGAACACATTGACACCGGTGTGTCAGACCCACCATACTTGCTCCGGACACTGCGAGAGGGCTGTACAAGCAATGATCACACGCACGGCACGGCGGACACACCAGGAACCGCGGTGTTGGCCGTCGAATGGCGCTAGCTGCGCAGCATTTGTGCACCGCCGCCGTCAGTGTCAGCCAGTTTGCCGTGGCATACGGAGCTCCATCGCAGTCTTTAACACTGGTAGCATTCCGCGACAGCGTGGACGTGAACCGTATGTGCAGTTGACGGACTTTGAGCGAGGGCGTATAGTGGGCATGCGGTAGGCCGGGTGGACGTACCGCCGAATTGCTCAACACGTGGGGCGTGAGGTCTCCACAGTACATCGATGTTGTCGCCAGTGGTCGGCGGAAGGTGCACGTGCCCGTCGACCTGGGACCGGACCGCAGCGACGCACGGATGCACGCCAAGGCCGTAGGATCCTACGCAGTGCCGTAGGGGACCGCACCGCCACTTCCCAGCAAATTAGGGACACTGTTGCTCCTGGGGTATCGGCGAGGACCATTCGCAACCGTCTCCATGAAGCTGGGCTACGGTCCCGCACACCGTTAGGCCGTCTTCCGCTCACGCCCCAACATCGTGCAGCCCGCCTCCAGTGGTGTCGCGACAGGCGTGAATGGAGGGACGAATGAAGACGTGTCGTCTTCAGCGATGAGAGTCGCTTCTGCCTTGGTGCCAATGATGGTCGTATGCGTGTTTGTCGCCGTGCAGGTGAGCGCCACAATCAGGACTGCATACGACCGAGGCACACAGGGCCAACACCCGGCATCATGGTGTGGGGAGTGATCTCCTACACTGGCCGTACACCACTGGTGATCGTCGAGGGGACACTGAATAGTGCACGGTACATCCAAACCGTCATCGAACCCATCGTTCTACCATTCCTAGACCGGCAAGGGAACTTGCTGTTCCAACAGGACAATGCACGTCCGCATGTATCCCGTGCCACCCAACGTGCTCTAGAAGGTGTAAGTCAACTACCCTGGCCAGCAAGATCTCCGGATCTGTCCCCCATTGAGCATGTTTGGGACTGGATGAAGCGTCGTCTCACGCGGTCTGCACGTCCAGCACGAACGCTGGTCCAACTGAGGCGCCAGGTGGAAATGGCATGGCAAGCCGTTCCACAGGACTACATCCAGCATCTCTACGATCGTCTCCATGGGAGAATAGCAGCCTGCATTGCTGCGAAAGGTGGATATACACTGTACTAGTGCCGACATTGTGCATGCTCTGTTGCCTGTGTCTATGTGCCTGTGGTTCTGTCAGTGTGATCATGTGATGTATCTGACCCCAGGAATGTGTCAATAAAGTTTCCCCTTCCTGGGACAATGAATTCACGGTGTTCTTATTTCAATTTCCAGGAGTGTAATATACAAAGGACGAATAGGGGCCTGTTCGTATAAGTAAGGAGAGTGGATACATTCGCAAAAATAGCCCGCGTCTGTCTTGGAATCCACTTATGAACATCTTAAAACTTTAGCGGACCTCGCTCCCAGCGTGACAGCAGTTGTGCCCAACTATGTTCCTGAAGAGCAACGGGGGCCATAGCTTGATGCGGCTAGTGAATCTCCGCCGTTAACCTCGTATAGAGACTTTGCCAATGTAGTTTCCGCGTCGTCTCTACTCTCACTTCAAAACAAGCGTAGTCGGACGCAAGATGATGACATGTCAGACGATTCTACTTCCTTCTCCGTCCTAATGAAATGATTCCGTTGGAGGATGCCTCTCCGCTCACCTTATTCAGTCCGGATCATAGCATGTCAGCTGCTATTCAAGATTCGGAAGCGTCCAACAACCCTCCGTTGTATCTCCCGATACCACCTCTTCGGGATAGCATGAGGATCGACGTGTTCCGGAGCTCCGTACTGTATCGATGGCATTAGTGAGTCTGTATTCCCATCCTACTTCTGCACTCCTGAGTGGGGAAAGAATGCCACAGGGCACTGCTGATCAGACCCAGATATGCACAAGGGTGTCAGAGGAACACAGGTTGACGGTAAAAGACATAACGTCAGTTTATTGGCTGCAGACCTCCTCGGCATATTTCAGTGATGAAATCTGATCACCAGAGAAGGTCTCATTACACAGCCAGTTTTTATGTCCATCCATTGTCGGAGCTGCACCGCCCACATGTGGAGGACTGCGCTGCGCCGACTCCTTCCTCTGCGTGTGATACAGAATTTCCCCAAGACTGCCCATTGTTAGCTCATTCGACAGACGGTTTCCTGCAAACCCGCAATAAACAGTGTTTCCAACCTGAGTCTGCGGTGCCACGAAAAAAGAAAATACATAAATAGGGTGGACAACGGGGATCTAGCACTTTAAATTCATATTCATACACTGACTGGCCATGGACTGTGATATACGACTTTCAAGTAATTAACTGAATTGTTTTGGTAACTACTGCATGTGGGCCTATACTTTTGTAACCTTAAATGTCAACAGAATTAGATACGATCTTAGACTTGTGCCGCAGCGACAATTTATTTATGATTCAAGAGCAGACATGATATTTATACAAGATGGGTCATTTGATCTTTTTCTGTTCCCAGCTTTTCTGCCGTCTTCAACGTGCTTGAAAACGGTCGATGTATAGGCTGCAGTTTCTGTAACCTTATTTTAAATCTTCCTTATGCCACTTTCTGATCTGACCGTTCCACAGATGGAGCGCTTTTGGGAATAGTTTTTTGTATTTCCTAAACTCCGCGGAAACCTCTGTTAGGAAGATATTTTAATTTTGTCTTGTGTGCTGTGGATGAGACCCTCAATTTAAATTTCGATAGGGATCTAAATGACCTGATGTGCTCTTCACAAATACGCGATACATGGATCTGACACTGTCCAATTCTCGTCAGGTATAGGCATTTTACAGCTACATCCAGCAGCAGACTTGATCGTTTTTATCTTTCTGATTATTTTTGTGGGCAACTATTAGCGATAGAAGTGATACCAACTTCCAGAATGATATTTTCACTCTGCAGCGCAGTGTGCACTGATACGAAACTTCCTGGCAGATTAAAACTGTGTGTAGGACGGAGTCTCGAACTCGGGACCTCTGCCTTTCCCGGGCAAGCGCTCTACGGTAGAGCCGTAGCTGTAACTTAAATCATATGGGGCAACCAGTAAAATCATATCGCCTGCCCTGCTTGTTGAACACATTTCTCTATAAGAACCTTTCCCCCGACATTATCGTGTGAGAAGTTTGGACCCACAGCCTGCTTTCCCAGGACCTTTATCCTTCTCTTACGGAACGGTTATCAGGGGATGCAAAACCGCTGCTCCCGAAAGCGTTCAAGCGTTACGGCGCTGCGAGGGCGAAATATCTCCGCCAGACTCGGAAATTTTATCATTCCGTCTTACGACAACTTTATGAAGGTGCCAGACAAGGTACATTACGGATTATGGATCTGCGCCGTATTATGATGAAGCTTCGTCAGTTATAGAGACAACAAAAGGAAGGACTCGGGGTGCGATCAAAATCCCGCTCATACCTACAGGATCAATTGACCTCCTTATATCATCTTATCCGGTTACAGGCGCGTCGAAAAAGACCATGTGTTGAGTCCCTCATTATCCCCGATGGTCATGTACTGTCATTACAACGTGGAATTTCCAAAGCGATCTGGAATTACGTTACCGACATTAATGACGTCCATACTACTGATACCACTTTACCTGATGCGTTTATCCCCACGTGGGCTGCGTGGTTGCTCCTGCATTAAACTAAGAATTTCTAAGTGCCTTTACTGAAGATGACTGGAATCGCCTTATTGTTGGTTCACCATAGCAAAAATCGGCGGGACTGAAAGGTATTCCTGTATTTATGTACAGTTTTTGCCTCTGATTGGTGATACCATTATGCCGCTGCTAAATGAGGTGATAGGGGGGTAAGCGTCTGATTCCTGCCCCTTTCACGGTTGGTAAAATCGTTCTAGTTCCGAAGACAACCGAACGTCTAGACAATTATAAATTCTACCCGATCATTCTCCTTAATTTCGTTTACGAAATTGTTTGGCGTCCGGTTAACAGCCCTTTGTCACTATTCCTAGAGAAAATTCTTGCAGTTCACCAAAGATGTGTGCCGGGAGATACGAACGCCGGAGCGAAGACTCAGTTGCTGCAGCTGCTTCTTTTTGGAGCCTTACTTTCTATTGCTTTTAATAAGCCAGTTGACCGGGCCAGTCAAAGTTTCTTGGTGAAAGTGTTCGAAGTGACCGGTCTCAATCCTACTGAGTGTTGGGTGTTATCCGATCTTTTTACTTGTATTCAAGCGTCTGTCGTGATGAATAGACAATTTATTCCCCACAGTACAATCCAACGGGTCTTACCGCAGCAGAACCCCGTCTTCATGTCCGCTTTTTGTCATCTACATCTACATCTACATTTACACTCCGCAAGCCACCCAACGGTGTGTGGCGGAGGGCACTTTACGTGCCACTGTCATTACCTCCCTTTCCTGTTCCAGTCGCGTATGGTTCGCGGGAAGAACGACTGCCTGAAAGCCTCTGTGCGCGCTCTAATCTCTCTAATTTTACATTCGTGATCTCCTCGGGAGGTATAAGTAGGGGGAAGCAATATATTCGATACCTCATCCAGAAACGCACCCTCTCGAAACCTGGCGAGCAAGCTACACCGCGATGCAGAGCGCCTCTCTTGCAGAGTCTGCCACTTGAGTTTGTTAAACATCTCCGTAACGCTATCACGGTTACCAAATAACCCTGTGACGAAACGCGCCGCTCTTCTTTGGATCTTCTCTATCTCCTCCGTCAACCCGATCTGGTACGGATCCCACACTGATGAGCAATACTCAAGTATAGGTCGAACGAGTGTTTTGTAAGCCACCTCCTTTGTTGATGGACTACATTTTCTAAGGATTCTCCCAATGAATCTCAACCTGGTACCCGCCTTACCAACAATTAATTTTATATGATCATTCCACTTCAAATCGTTCCGCACGCATACTCCCAGATATTTTACAGAAGTAACTGCTACCAGTGTTTGTTCCGCTATCATATAATCGTACAATAAAGGATCCTTCTTTCTATGTATTCTCAATACATTACATTTGTCTATGTTAAGGGTCAGTTGCCACTCCCTGCACCAAGTGCCTATCCGCTGCAGATCTTCCTGCATTTCGCTACAATTATCTAATGCTGCAACTTCTCTGTATACTACAGCATCATCCGCGAAAAGCCGCATGGAACTTCCGACACTATCTACTAGGTCATTTATGTATATATGTTCCTAGAACCTCTGCTTCGCCGTACTGATGCTCGGTTATATGGCTGTAATTTACTGGGAGAAGACCTTTCGGTGCGAGCTTACGCGGATGATGTTACGGTATTGGTACGTCATATTGCTGATATACCCTTGCTCTGTCTAGGGTCCACATTAATAAACGTAAGGGCACGATGTTACCATTGCTGGGTTTTCTAAATCAGCAACTACATCTACACAGATAATTCGCAAGCGAATGTGAGGTGCGTGGCGCGGGGTACCCTCTTCCACTACTTGTTATTTCCCGTCCTGTTCCACTCGCAAACAGTTGTACGCCTTAGTATGAGCCCTAGCTTCTCGTATCTTATCTTCGTGGTCCTTACCCTCAGTGTATGTTGGCGGGAGCAGAATTGTTCGGTAGTCAGTTTCAAATGCCAGTCCTCGAAATGTTCTCAGTAGTGTTTCCAGAAAAGAACGCCGCCTCCCCCCCCCCCCCCCCCAGGAATTCCTATTTGAGTTGGTAAAGCTACTCCGTAACACGTAAGTTTTGTTCTAACTTACGGAAAAAATTTAGCAGTCCTCCTCCGAATTGCGACGTTGCCTTCCTTCAATCCGACCTGGCACGGATCCCAAACACACAAGCAGTACTCAAGAATAGGGCGCACCAGCGTCTTACATGTGGTCTCCTTTACAGGTAAAACAACTCTTTCGTAAAATTATCCCATTAAACCGAAGTCGACCATTTGTCTTCCCTACCGCAATTTCGCATGCTCGTTCCACCTCATGTCGCTTTGCAACGTTGTGACCGGATATTTGCACGACTTGAATGTGTCAAGCTTGAAACTAGTAATACTGTATCGGAAAATTACAGGTTTCTTGATGCAATAATTTACCAACAGCCGTATGTATTGTAGAAATTTATTTTATGAACTCATGTGCTACCAGTTTCGGCATTACATTGATGCCATCTTCAGGCTCCACACGTCATAGTCGTAAAATCGCTATACACGGAAAGAGCCCTATAACTGGATCTGTGAATCAAATTGTTATGCAACAGCTCTTGGCGGCCAGGAGTCACAGACTGTGTCCATAATCCCTTTGTGTCGCCTGTGTGAGGAATTACATGATCAAATGCATAACGGAGAGCGGATGAGCTGCGTAAAATGGAGCAGTTGTCTGATGAAGTGATAGAGAGTACAGTAGTCGACAGGGAGTGGAACGGGAATTCCAGTGTTAAATGCGGAGAAGAGAGCGGATAGGAGGAAAGAGTGCACTGAAGGCCTCTGTGAGGGGGAAGATATGTCTGATGCGACAGAAGAAGAAACAGGAATCGATTTAGAAGATACAGGGCATCCAGTACTAGAATCAGAACTTACAAGAGCCTTGGAGACCTTAAGATCAAATAAGGCTGAAGGTATAGTTGACATTTCCTCGGAATTTATAAAATTATCTGGCGAAAGTGACAACCTTAGCCGGCCGAAGTGGCCGTGCGGTTAAAGGCGCTGCAGTCTGGAACCGCAAGACAGCTACGGTCGCAGGTTCGAATCCTGCCTCGGGCATGGATGTTTGTGATGTCCTTAGGTTAGTTAGGTTTAACTAGTTCTAAGTTCTAGGGGACTAATGACCTCAGCAGTTGAGTCCCATAGTGCTCAGAGCCACTTTTTTTGACAACCTTACGACCACTCACGTTGGTGTGTAGAACGTGTGAGTCTGGTGATACAGCACGAGACTTTCGGGAAAACGTAATCCATACAATTCCAAAGATAGCAGGAGCAGACAAGTGCGAGAATTATAGCACAATCCGCTTGACAGCTGATCCATCCAAGTTGCTGACAAGTCAGAAGAATGGAAAAGAAAACTGAAGATCTGTTAGATGACGATTAGTTCTACCTCAGGAAAGGTAAAGGCACCAGAGGCAGTTATGACGTAGCGGTTGTTAATAGAAGCATGACTGAAGAAACTAAAGACACACTGATAGGGTATGTCGTCCTGGAAAACACGTTCGACTGTGTAATATGGTGAAAGATGTTCGAAATTCTGAGAAAAGTAGGGCAATCTGAAGGGAAGGACGCCCCTGCTGTTCAATCTACACATCGAAGAAGCAAGGACGGAAATAAAAGGAGAGTTCAAGAATTGGATAAAATTTAACGTGAAATTATATCTATGATAATATTCACTGATGACATTGCTATTCACAGTGAAAGTGAAGGAGAACTGCAGGATGCGTTGCATGGAATGAACAGTCTAAGGAGGACAGTATAGGGATTGAGGGTAAACCACACTGAATGCTTTCGGAAGTCAAGGAATAGAGTATCTATCTGTGCCCCTGCATCCACTGCTTTCTGTGTCTTGGACAAACAGAGTGAGCTGCTTTCGGAATACGTATTGGTCCGCAGAGTAAGATATTCGGTCTCCACAAATGTCATAACACGAAAGCATAAAACATGTTCCAAAATTCTACAAAAAACCGGAGTCAGTGATACAAGCCTATAGTTTGATGCATCTGTTCGGCGACCCTTCTGGAAAACAGGAATGACATGTGCCTTTCTTCAATAATCTCGAGCCCTTCGCTCCTCAAGATAAATACGGTACACAGCTGGCAGAAGAAATTCGTTCACATACTCTGTGTAGAATGGGACGGGATTCTCGTCACGCCTAGTTGCCTTTCCTCTGTTAAGCGATTTCAGTTGATTTCTGTCCCTTGGTCACTTATTTAGATATCTGCCATTTTGTCTTTCGTGCGACGATTCAGAGAAGGAAGTGCAACGTGATCTTCCTCTGTGAAACGGTTTTGGAAAAAGGCGATTAGGATTTCGGCCTTTTCTCTGTAATTTTCTGTTTCAGGGTCATTATGGGCCTAGTATGTCTGGTCATATGGCTTCGACCTGGGTATAATTTAACTTCTTAGGTTTTTTGGCAAGTTGGTACCTACATTTCTACTTTCAGTGTTCCTTGAACGCTTTGGGCATAGTCATCTTTACGCTGAATTTGAATTCATTTATTGTTTACCTGCGAAGTTCTGGACACGTTTGAGTTTGCAGTGAAGTTCTATTTGCCTTCGCAGCAGCTTGCTAGCATGGTTGTCGAACCACGGTAGGCCTTTTCCATCCCTTCCATTTAATCTTGGGAAATACTTTTCTAAAGCGTATTGCAAGATTCTCCTCAACTTTGTCCATTCATACTCAACATTGTCTCTGGCGGAGACGGCATTTTCTTGTTGCTCTTGCTAAACAGAATGATATTCGTGACTTTTGTTTTGTATTTCTATTTACAGCCGTAGTCAGTCATGCTGTAACGTCCTTATCTTCATTGATTTCCCAGTTCACGCTAACTCAGTCGGGAAGTTCTGTTCCGTATTACATTATTGGCCAGGCTAGAGGCTGAATTGAGGATTCATGGAATCACTGTCGACTTGGGTGCACTTCCACTGCTCAACGGCCATCCTGACTTGAGTGCCTCTCTTGGCGTCCGGCCTCAACACCGCTAAGTCATGGGTCGAACTGAGGCCCTCCATACCACGGAACCACTGGGCGCCTGCCCGCATCAGAAGCCACCACGCGGACACAGGTCTGTGGGTCAAATCATGATGCCTTCGCCCCAGCCACGGAGACCGTCAATTTGCCAGCCACGCCTATGGCTTAGTCCTGCTTAGATGCCCCTCCACAGAGCTAAGCCAGATGTGCGTCGTGCAGGAGGTGGCCACTACCTTTTCTTACCTTAGCCATCCACCAAATTTTCAACGTCTGTCGGTAGCAACACATCTCAAATGCTTCGAGAATTTTCCGTTCCGATTTACCGAAGGTCCATGTTTCACTAGCATACAATGCTGCGTTCGAAACATACATTCTCAGAAATTTCTTCCGCAAATTGCGGCCTATTTTTGATACTAGGAGTAGACTGGCTCAGAAATGACCTTTTTGCCTACGCTAGACTGATACTTATATCTTTCTTGCTCCGCCTGTCATGGGCTATTTTGCTGCCTAGGTAGCAGGATACCTTAACTTCATGTACTACGTGATTACAGGTCCTGATGTTAAGATAGTCGCTGTCCTGATTTATGTCATAGTTACCTTCAACCCGTATTCTGTACTCACTAGACAGTTCATTCCATTCAACACATCCTGTAATTCTTCTTCACTTTCACTCAGAGTAGAAAATGTCATCAGCGCACCTTATCATCGATATTATTTCCCCCTCAATTTTAAGCCCATTCTCAAACCTTTCATTTTCCGTCAGTGCTTCTCCGATGTGTAGATTAAACAGTAGGGGTGAAAGACTGAATCCGTGTCGTACACCATTTTTCGTCTGAAAACCTCGTTCTTGGTCTCATACTCGTATTTTTCCATCGTGTTTTTTGTGCGCAACTCAATTATTATCCGCAGTTTAGTTATATTTTGGTTTATTTTGATAGTAATTATACTTGTATTGTTCCATCGTGGTTTTTGTGCGTAAGTCAATTATTATCCGCAATTTAGTTATATTTTTGTTTATTTTGGTAGTACCATCGTTTTATGTTGATGACGCAAGCTTTTTTATTTTGTGTTATATCTTTGCAATTTTCAAACTGCTAGGTTAGTTTCTTTATCGCTGCTATGCTGTTAATCATGGCTGCTCCGCTGTCTATTTCCACCAAAGAAGAGCAACGTTCAGTGATCCTTTATTTTGTGGTCGGAAGGCGTATCAGTCGCTGAAATTTATCGAAGACTTTCGGTACAGTACAGGAATAGAGTTTTGTCATAACGGAGTGTCTACGAATGGGTTGAAAAATTCCGAAATGGTCGCACAACTGTTACGCACGATGAAGGAGCCGAACGACTGTTTACCGCCACAAATGAAGAAACCATTGAGCGTTAACGAGAAATGGTTCCCTTTGACAGACAATTATTTATTGACGAAGCGGCCCATCGTCTGCAGTTAGTCACGGTTCTACCTACGAAATCATCCACAACAGACGTGCGCTTCATAAAGTTTGTGGCAGATGGGTCCCGAAACAACTCACACAGTTGCATAAACAAACGCGCTTTGACATCTGCAAAAACATTGGGATCGCTATGGTAACGAAGGAGACAACTTCTTAGACAGCTTCATTACTGGTGACGAAACATGGATCCATCATTACGAGCCGTAGAGCAAACGGAAGAGTGTCGAATGGAAAT
Organism: Schistocerca cancellata; assembly: GCF_023864275.1. NCBI lineage: Eukaryota > Metazoa > Arthropoda > Insecta > Orthoptera > Acrididae > Schistocerca > Schistocerca cancellata. The sequence goes on along the minus strand of NC_064626.1, from coordinate 1,224,369,295 downwards.
ATCCAAATTCGCCGTGCAAGAAAAAGTTCAAGACCCTATCGTCCGCAGGAAAACTGATGTTTACAGTTTTTTGGGGCCCACAAGTTCCAGTACTGAAGCATTATGGGGAAAGGCGCACAACAATAAACAGCGTGCATTACAGTAAGACGCTTACTGCCTGCAATTCGAAGCAAACGCCGTGGATTGTCGTCAAAAGGTGTTGTGTTGTTGCACGACAATTCACGCCCGCATACTGCTGCCCACACTGCAGAAACGCTCCAGAAACTCAAATTTGAGGTACTGTATCATCCCCCATATAGTCCCGTTCTTGCCCCTTCTGACTATCACTTGTTTAGTCCACTCAAAGAGGCATTAAGGGACAGTCGATTTGCCTCGGACGAAGCAGTGAAAGAAACAGTGCAATCCTCAACGCAGCTCAACCAAGAACCTCCTTTTATGAGGGCATTAAGAAGCTTGTACAACGATGGACCAAGGGTGTTGAAACGCAAGGAGACTATGTCGATAAATTATGTTCTTGTAAGTATGCTGTTTGATTACAATAAAATTTTATAACTACTTTGAGGATAATAGTTGACTTACCCTCGTATATCGCCCGTCCTTCCATATTGCTTATCCCTATTTTTCTCAGCATTTCTAATATCTTGCACCATTTTACATTGTCTAACGCCTTTTTCAGATCTATAAATCATATGAACGTGTTTTTATTTCTGTTCAGTGTTGCTTCCATTATCACCTGCAACGTCAGAACTGCCTCTCTGCCTAACTGATCGGCATCTAACAGATCTTCATTTTTATTATGAACTCTTCTGTGTATTAAGCATGTCAGCAACTAGGATACATGAGGTATTAAGTTCATTTTGTGACAATTCTCGCTCTTGCCAGCCCTTGTAACTTTCTGAACTGTGTGGACGATATTTCTCCGAAGGTCTGGTGGCATATAATCAGTCTCATACACTCTACAGTCCAATACGAATTGTCGTTATCATTTCTTCCAACGATTTTAGGAATTCCCATTGAGTGTTTCTAACCCTTTCGACTTATTTGATCTTGAGTTCTCCAAGGCTGTTTTCAGTTTTGATTCGAATAATGTACCCCCTATCTCTTCCCTATCGACTCTTGTTTCTTCTTCTGTCATGTCATCAACCACGTTCTCCTCCTCAAAGAAGCTTTAAATGTACTGATTCCACCTGTTAACACTCTCCTCTGCATTTCTTCCTCTGGGCTCTCAAGGGTACCGCCGTTGCTTTTAGTTTCACGGAAGACAGTTTTGAATTTTGTATACGCTGAGTCAGTCCTCCCGACAAACTTTGTATTAAAATGGTAATTTCACACTGTGTAGATAGGAGATAGGTTGACTTGGCTCTGGGCTGGTTGTTAGGCAGACATGGGGATCAATTTAATAGTTATTTCATTTAAAACAAAAATTTTCAGTTAACAGAAAATAAACCACTTACAATAAAACTAATATAATATCTTGTAGCTCAAAAGAAGTTACGTCTGGCTAAAATAACCTATAAAATATAACCGTTTGTGGACGGAACAAACTTTGAGCCATCAAACAACATTACACACTTTAAAATGTCTGGCACTCTGAACCAATCACAAATAACAATAGAAAACTTAGGATGCTGAAACTGCTTAATGTTTCGGATAAAATTACACTCCTGGAAATTGAAATAAGAACACCGTGAATTCATTGTCCCAGGAAGGGGAAACTTTATTGACACATTCCTGGGGTCAGATACATCACATGATCACACTGACAGAACCACAGGCACATAGACACAGGCAACAGAGCATGCACAATGTCGGCACTAGTGCAGTGTATATCCACCTTTCGCAGCAATGCAGGCTGCTATTCTCCCATGGAGACGATCGTAGAGATGCTGGATGTAGTCCTGTGGAACGGCTTGCCATGCCATTTCCACCTGGCGCCTCAGTTGGACCAGCGTTCGTGCTGGACGTGCAGACCGCGTGAGACGACGCTTCATCCAGTCCCAAACATGCTCAATGGGGGACAGATCCGGAGATCTTGCTGGCCAGGGTAGTTGACTTACACCTTCTAGAGCACGTTGGGTGGCAAGGGATACATGCGGACGTGCATTGTCCGCTGTGCCGTGCGTGTGATCATTGCTTGTACAGCCCTCTCGCAGTGTCCGGAGCAAGTATGGTGGGTCTGACACACCGGTGTCAATGTGTTCTTTTTTCCATTTCCAGGAGTGTATATTGGGTATTACGCAGCGTCATTGAAACTACTAAAACAACTAAACTGCCTGCCGACGTTTCAAGCGACTTACAGCGTCCTCTTCAGGGTTCACCGAACCGCCCTGAGGAGAACTGCAACAAGACGGTCGAACCGTCGGCAATTTAGCTGTTTCAGTACTTGCAATGACGTGGCCCAATACCCAAAATTATTTTATACAAAATAATAGAGACCATGGAAGCATAAGAAATTATATCAGTACATAACGTATTCAGCACCAATAATACTTTGGAGAGCCAAAGGAACTGGTACACCTCTATAATATCGTGTAGGGCCCCCACAAGCAAGTAGAAGTTCCACAGCAGGATGTGGCATGGACTCGACTAATGTCTGGAGTAGTACTGAAGGGAGCTGACACCATGAATCCTGAAGAGTACGAGAGGATGCAGATCTCTTCTGAACAACACGTTGCAAGGCATCCAATTTATGCTCAATAATGTTCATCTCTGGCGAGTTCCGTGGCCAGACGAAGTGTTTAAACTCAGAAGAGTGTTCTTGGAGCTACTCTGTAGCAATTCGCGATGTGTAGAGAGTCGAATTGTCATGCTGGAACTGCCGAAGTCCGTCAGAATGCACAATGGATATCACTGGACGCAGGCGATCAGACAGGATGCTTACATAGTGCTACCTGTCACACTCGTATCTAGAAGTTTCAAAGGTCTCCTATCACTCCTACTGCACACATCCCACACCATTACAGAGTGTACAGCAGCTTGAAAAATCCCCTGCTGGCATGCAGGGTCTATGCATTCATGAGGTTGTCTCCATTTCCGTACACGTCCATCCGCTAGATATAATTTGGAATGGGACTCGATTAGATTAGATTAGACTAGATTAGATTAGTACATTGTTCCATAGATCATGAATACGACACTTCGTAATGATGTGGAACGTGTCAGGTTAATAAAAGATGTCTATACAAGATATTACATTACACAAAATATTACATGACACTTAATATTTTTAATATTTTTTGTAGGGGTTGGGGAATTTACCCACTTACTAATCCAAAAATTCATCTAATGAGTAGAAGGAGTTGCCATTAAGAAATTCTTTTAGTTTCCTTTTAAACGCTATATAGCTATCTGTCAGACTTTTGTTGCTATTAGGTAAGTGACGAAAGACTTTTGTGGCAGCATAATTTACCCACTTCTGAGACAAAGTTAGATTTAACCTTGAGTAGTGGAGATCACCCTTTCTCCTAGTGTTGTAGCCATGTACACTGCTATCGAAGTCTATATTTATTAATGGGGTCATTCCATTTACTGTGTGGAACTGTATATACTGTGTTTTGTCAAAGTTTAATGAGAGCCCATTTGCAGAGAACTTAATGATTTTCTGGAAAACATCATTTACAACTTCACCAGTTAATTCTTGTCTGTCGGGTGTGATAGATATACTTGTATCATCGGCAAAAAGTACCAGCTTTGCATCTTCGTGAATATAGAATGGCAAGTCATTAATATATATTAAAAACAGCAGAGGACCAAGACTGAACCTTGTGGCACCCAATTCTTAATTTGTCCCCAGTTGAGAAATCACCAGTTTTTGCTTATTATGTGAACTGCTTATTTCAGCTTTCTGCACTCTTCCAGTTAGGTACGATTTAAACCATTTGAGCACTGTCCCATTCATGCCACAGTACTTGAGCTTATCTAGAAGTATTCCATGATTTACACAAGCAAAAGTTTTTGACAGATCACAAAAAATCCCAATGGGTGACTTCCGGTTACTCAGAGCATTTAATATTTCATTAGTGAAAGTATATATAGCATCTTCCGTTGATAAACCCTTCTGGAAACCAAACTGATATTTTGTTAAAACTTTATTTTTACAAAGGTGTGAAGATACTCTACAATACATTACTTTTTCATGAATTTTGGATAAGGCAGTCAGAAGAGAGATTGGATGGTAGTTGTTGACATCAGACGTATCCCATTTTTTATGCTGTGGTTTAACAATGGCATACTTAATCTATCTGGGAAAATATTCTGCTTCAGATAGCTATTACATATGTGGCTAATAATCCCACTTATTTCTTGGGAACAAGCTTTTATTATCCCGCTGGAAATGCAATCAATTCCATGTGAGCCTTTATTCTTGAGAGAGTTTATTATCTTCCTAATTCCAGAAGGAAAGAGGGTGGAATTTCAATTATATCAAATGGTGTGGATAAGGCCTCTTCCATTAACTGCCTTGCTTCTTCTAATGAACATTTAGATCCTATTTTCCCTACAACATTTAAAAAATGATTATTCAAAATGTTTTCGACTTCCGGCTTGTGGTATATCAAGATTCCATTCACTTTGATGGTGATGCCGTCATCCTGTACTCTTGTTTGTCCTGTCTCCCTTGTAATAATATTCCAAATTGTTTTGATTTTGATATCAGAGGTATTAATCTCAGACATGATGCTCTCGCTTCTGGACTTTCTAATAACCTTTCATAATGTAGCACAGTAGTTTTTATGATATTTGGCTGATTCTGGGTCATTCACTCTTTCTTGTTGTTAGATACAGTTCCCTGTTGTGGTTACAAGATATTTTTATTCCTTTAGTAAGCCAAGGTTTATTGCATGGTTTCTTATAATTAGATTTAACTACTTTACTGGGAAACAGTTTTCAAATGCTCTTACAAGTGTATCATGAAATAAGTTACATTTTAAATTAGCATCGGGTTCCTTGTACACCTCATCCCAGTCTAACTGCTGAAGATTTTCTCTGAAATTTCTAATTGTTGAGTCATTAATTCAATGCACGACTTTGGAGGGTAGTTTTGAATTACTGAATGGAGCTATGTCATATTCTGTAACTAGCTGAGCATCATGATCAGAAAGGCCATTCACAACAGGACAAGAATTTATGTTTTTAAACCTATCTTGGTCTAAAAAAGTGTTATCTATCAATGTGCTGCTGTCCTTTACTACCCGAGTAGGAAAATTAATGACAGATGTCAAATTGAAAGAACCGAACAAGACTTCCAGGTCATTCTTCCTATTACACTTTTTCAGTGAATCAACATTCAAGTCCCCACAAATAATTATTTGCTTTCCCCTTCTGACAGATAGCATAACAAGGCATCCAAGTTTTCCAGGATTAATTGAAAGTTTCCTGAAGGGGACCTATCTACTGTTACAATTAGAAAAGAGCCCTCCTTCAGCTTCAGTTGACAGGCACATGCTTCTATATGTTGCTCTAGACAAAACTTTTTTGTATCTAAACTTTCTACACAGTGATAACTTTTGACATATATGGCAACTCCTCCTCTCACCTTATTCTCTCTACCCATATGTGCAGCTAGTTAATGACCACTGATATTTACCTTTTCCATATCAGACACAATGTGATGCTCAGTCAGGCATAGTATATCTATTACATTATCAGATTCAGTGTCATCTAAACAAACCAGGAGCTCATCTACTTTATTTTTCAATCCCAGAATATTTTGGTGAAAAGTGGTAACATTATTTTTTCTTTTACTTTTGTGAGAATCTACTTTTTTCTTTAATCCACAAATATTTTGGTTAAATATGGTAACATTATTATTTACTCTCCTGTTGTGAGAATTTTGTGAGTTTTGGACATCTTTAGCACCTGCCTGCCTGAACTTCTCATTGGACACTGATATTAATCTGAAAAAGAAGTACATCCATGAGTACTAGTGTCCCCCCTTATGGATTTCGCTAACAACCCTGCCAGTTTACACTTCCCTTTCCTATTGAGTTGTAGGCCATGCCTTGTGAAATCTACCCAACCAATAGCCTCGACAGGAACCAATACAGTATCTGATAGAGTGGCCACCCTACGCAACTGATCCAACTCCATATTTACCCTCCAGACAGAGCGGTTCAACTCGGGCTGAACACGCCGCACGAAAGCAGGCACCAACCCAACATTGGTATGGGTCGTTGCCAAAGCTATTTTCACCAGGTCGCACTCAATACTGTAGCCCTGATCCCTATCAATACTGTTTCCCACTCCACCCACTATAATCACATGATCCTGCTTTGTGAAGCCCTTGCACAAGGAACCTATATACTCTAACACCTGGCTGAGACTTGCACTTGGCTTGAAAAAGTTTGACACCTGGTACCTGTCACCTAATTTTTCCTGCAAAATCTGGCCCACACCTCTTCCATGGCTGCTACCTAGCAACAGAACTTTCCTCTTAGTTTCTACTTTTCTTGAAACAGTTGGTTTCCTAGTGAGATTCTGTTGCATCTTAGCTACATCTACTTCTACTGGAGCCTGTTCCTTATTTAACTGTGGTAGCAAGGCAAATCTTGGTTGTGCCAATTGGGAAACTGTCAGACACTGTTCTCTTTCTGTGGCCACTGTACTCAGCTACAACTTCCACCGCTGTTTCCCTCCTCCCCCTTTAACCTCTTCAGTTCCTCCCTCGCTCAATCCAAATCAGCCTGAAGGGCTCTAATTTTCTCCTTCTGTTCAGCTATAATTCTATCTGAAATTTCTGTGTCTTGAACAAACCCTGCAAAAGAATGGAAGAGTCTCGTTTGCCTCCCCAATTCCCACGCCGCTACAATTTCCCCAATGAAGCCACCTATCACAACAACTGCACAGGACCCCTGAACTAACTTTCCTACTGCAGCTCACACACTTAGTATCCATGGTAGTTTGGAAATTATTTAAGAGATTTACTAAGTGATAACGATAATATACTAAATACAGATGCAAAAGGACACTTAATATGTTTTGGAAACTAATATGTAAGTAAACTATTACCAAATGCACTTAAATTTGTGCAATAATGCTAAATATGCACGATCAAAAATTAGGCCTAAACATCCGAATGTAACCAAAAACGAACTTTTTGCGATAATTGGAAGAATACGTAATTAGGTAATCTGTACCAAATACACTTAAGTTTTCAGTATAACGCTAAGTATGCACACTCGGAAAGTAAGGCAAAGCCGCGAGATATAAACAAAACGTACTTTTCGGGATTACTGGAACAATACGCAAATAAAAGAAAAATCTTTAATGGTGAGCTTGAAAAGCACCCTAATGAACGTATTTAATCAGTTAAACTACAGCAAATGCACTTCCATTTGCGGTATAACGCTAAATATGCACACTCGAAAAATTAGGCCTAAGCAGCAGTATGTAAACAAACAAACTTTTCGCGTTTACTAGAACACTACGCAAATAAAAGAAAAACTTTTCATGGTGAGCTTAAAGAGTACACTAAAAACGTATTTAATTAGTTAAAAGTGTTCAACTACAATTAATTACAACCTAAAGTACTTATCCTTCACGAGAGCTCTGTCTCCGTACGTGCGGCCTTGTGTAAGGCTACCAACTCGTCCGACAAGGCAACATGTTTCCAGTCATCGAAGATACACGCGTGGGCCTTCGGTACCGAAAGCCCTTCTCGACGATGTTTCGTTGAAAGGTTCGCACGCTGACACTTGTTGATGGCCCAGCATTGAAACCTGCAGCAATTTGCAGAAAAGCTGCACTTCCGTCACGTTGAACGATTCTCTTCTATCGTCGTGGATCCCGTTCTTACAGCATCTTTTTCCGGCCGCAGCGATGTCGGAGATTTGAAGTTTTACTGGATTCATGAAATTCACGGTACACTCGTGAAATGGTCGTACGGTAAAGTCCCCACTTCATCGCTACCTTGGAGAAGCTGTGTTCCATCTCTCGTGCACCGACTATAGCACAATGTTCAAACTAACTTAAATCTTGATAACGAGCCATTGTAGCAGCAGTAACCGATCTAACAACGTCGCCAGACACTTGCCTTATATAAGCGTTGACAACCGCAGCGTCGTATTCTGTCTGTTTACATATCTTTTTATTTGGATACGAATGCCTATACCAGGTTGTTTGGCGCTTCATTATATGTCGTCTAATTGCATTTTGCTACCGACGCTCCATAAGTAAGGCACCAACTTTTAAAAACATTATCAAGCTATGTCTGAATAAATGTTGATGTCGCTTCAACTACTGACCTCATTGGCTCTTCCTGTTCAAATACTGTACAGCTATAGACATCACTTCACAGCCCATCTACAAGTACGCTCAACAGGTAGAGTCAGCCACTGCCACAGTCTCTTTCACCCCACGCTGACTGTCGACGGTGCACCCCAGGCACTGACCAAGGACATGACACTGGCATCTGGGATGGGGAACAGGTATCGTTCTTCTGGGTACGGGTACGAGTGGCGGGAGGGGGGAGGGGCAACTGGGCAAAAGACATCGAGACCAAGCCGACAAGGAGGCTAGCGCAGAGCGTGAAGTGACACAATGTGGCATTCCCCTACAGGCTCCTCACGCCAGCCCGAGCAGGTAGACTCAGCCGTCATCACAGCCCTTTGCACCATACTCTGACTGCCGACAACGCGCTGCAGCCACCGACCACGAATAAGGCTCTGCCATGCGGGATACTTCGGTGGCTCTGATCGTTGGCAGCTGACTGCCCATCTCTGTCCGTGCCTGTCCCCTGCTTGGTCACGGCGGGGCCCGCGTTCCTCACAAGACACTCCATCCGCTCCTCACGGTACCACCACGAAACACGAAAGGCATCTCTGGAGGCTGGGAAATAGAACACGTTTTCCGACACTGTACAAATTTGGTGACTGAAATTTCATGAAAAGATTTCGCAACAATGGAAAACGCCTTTCTTTTAATTTTTGTCACCCTAACCCAGGTATCATTTCACTGACCAACTCTCCCTTGTTTCGAGTAATTCAATACGGGCTGTCGTTCAACTCTTCGATGTCCTGCATTAATTAATCTTATACGGATCCCATATCGTGCATCACTATCCGAAGAGGACGGACGGTCGCAGTCTTTTTAGTAGATATGTTGCATTTTCGAAGAGTTCGGTCAATAAGGGACAGACATCGGTTCTCATTCCCCATAGCATTTTCTGTATGATGCGACCAGTGTAAGCTGTTTTCATTGTAACGCCTAAGTGTTTAGTTTAATTGAAAACCTTTAAATTTGTATAATCTGTTGTGTAGCCAAAAATTAACGCATTTTCTTCAGTAGTTATGTGAAAGACGTAAGGCGTTACATTGTTTAGGGTGAGTCACCATTGTAGCACCGAACAGGTTCCTTGTGTCAATCATTTTGCAATTTCTTTTTCGATCTTCTGAAGACTGTAGGAGACGGTAAATGCCAACTTCAGCTGCAAATAATCTTAGACGATTGCTCAGATTCTCTATATAGGCTAGAATCAGCAGAGCGCCTACAATACTTCCTTGGGGAACGTCGCATATCACTTCTCTTTCGTTCTATGACTTCCGTCAATTACTCCGGAAGGCATTCGATACAGTTCCGCACTGTCGCCTGATAAACAAAATAAGAGCCTACGGAATATCAGACCAGCTGTGTGGCTGGATTGAAGAGTTTTTAGCAAACAGAACACAGCATGTTGTTATCAATGGAGAGACGTCTACTGACGTTAAAGTAACCTCTGGAGTGCCACAGGGGAGTGTTATGGGACCATTGCTTTTCACAATATATATAAATGACCTAGTAGATAGTGTCGTAAGTTCCATGCGGCTTTTCGCGGATGATGCTGTAGTATACAGAGAAGTTGCAGCATTAGAAAATTGTAGCGAAATGCAGAAAGATCTGCAGCGGACAGGCAATTGGTGCAGGGAGTGGCAACTGACCCTTAACACAAACAAATGTAATGTATTGCGAATACATAGAAAGAAGGATCCTTTATTGTATGATTATATGATAGCGGAACAAACACTGGTAGCAGTTACTTCTGTAAAATATCTGGGAGTATGCGTGCGGAACGATTTGAAGTGGAATGATCATATAAAATTAATTGTTGGTAAGGCGGGTACCAGGTTGAGATTCATTGGGAGAGTCCTTAGAAAATTTAGTCCATCAGCAAAGGATGTGGCTTACAAAACACTCGTTCGACCTATACTTGAGTATTGCTCATCAGTGTGGGATCCGTACCAGATCGGGTTGACGGAGGAGATAGAGAAGATCCAAAGAAGAGCGGCGCGTTTCGTCACAGGGTTATTTGGTAACCGTGATAGCGTTACGGAGATGTTTAACAAACTCAAGTGGCAGCCTCTGCAACAGAGGCGCTCTGCATCGCGGTGTAGCTTGCTCGTCAGGTTTCGAGAGGCAGCGTTTCTGGATGAGGTATCGAATATATTGCTTCCCCCTACTTATACCTCCCGAGGAGATCACGAATGCAAAATTAGAGAGATTAGAGCGCGCACGGAGGCTTTCAGACAGTCGTTCTTCCCGCGAACCATACGCGACTGGAACAGGAAAGGGAGGTAATGACAGTGGCACGTAAAGTGCCCTCCGCCACACACCGTTGGGTGGCTTGCGGAGTATAAATGTAGATGTAGATGTAGACTATGGACTATTACCCTTCTGACAGATATCACGAATTCGGTCGCACAACTGGAGCTATACTTTGTGGTCAGGCACTTCGATTCTAAACCTCGTGCAAAGATCAGCGTCAAAAGTCTTCTGCAACTCTAGAAATACGGAATCAGCCCGCCTGGTAGGCCGTGTGGTCTAACGCACGGCTTTCCGGATTGTGAAGGAGCGCCTGGGCCCCGGCACGAATCCGCCCAGCGGACGTGTGTAGAGATCCGGTGAGTCAACTAGTCTGTGGATGGTTTTTAGGCGGTTTTCCATCTGCCTCGGCGAATGCGGGCTCGTTCCCCTTATTCCACCTCAACTTCACTATGTCGGTGATTGCTGCGCAATCAAGTTCTCCACGTACCCGTACATCACCATTACTCTACCACGCAAACAGCAAACATAGGAGTTACACTCGTCTGGTGTGATACATTCCTTGGGGGGCGGGGGATCCACCGGGGGCCGAACCGCAAAATAATCCTGAAAGAGTGGTTCGGTGTGGGGCGCCGGAGTGGTGAAGTGGACTGCGTTAGTCGTCGTGGGGCTGTGGACCACTGCGGCTGCTGCCGGGACGGAGCCTCTTCGTCGTTTCTAGGCCCCCAGTTAACATACAATATAATACAATGCAATATGGAATCAATCTGAGATCCCCTGTGGACCTCACCCATTAATTTCTGAGAATAACGAGCTAGTTACATATCTATAGATTGTTTCCTTCGGTGTAATGATAGCTGCAGTTTCAAGCACTTCTATTTTGTAAATGTCTCAGTCTTTCGCCAGTACACGTGTGTTCTGAAACTTTGAATCCTGGCAAATGTCACTTTCAGCTTCTTTACTGCTGATTTCAAACTGTATTTAAAATGTGTGAGGTGTTCATGATGTAATTTCCTTCAGTGACTTCCTAGTTTGCCTTATATATGTCTCAACACACCTCACTGTAGGTTCTTCCGCAACGTGTAGACGATCAACTGGAACCATAGTACATCGGAGAAACTCTTTTACAATTAACTGGAAAATGTACTATCTGTGTCGTGTGAAAAGATTTTCCTGTATTGTGAGTTACCTGCAAACACAGTGCAGCAGAGCAAGAAGTACCCATCTCGCCCATCATTTCTTACAATTTTTAGATGATTTTAGGAGCCTGTCTATGAAAATACCTACATAACCGATGGCCATCAACGTTTGCCTTTATAGGCACCATTCCGACTGGCAGTTGTTGCTGTCAGTAATACAGAGAGCTACAAAAGACAGCGTGGTGAAAGCCACTTAGTCTGAGACGGATGCATCGTGTTGGAGTTTCGAGTCCCCCCTTGGGCATGGGTGTGTGTGTTGTTCTTAGCATAAGTTAGTTTAAGTAGTGCGTAAGTCTAGAAACCGATTACCTCTGCAGTTTGGTCCCTTAGGAATTCACACACATTTGAACATTCTGAGACGGATGGTCGTGCGAAGTGAAGTCTAAATCCTCTCTCGTGTTGGTAGCCTTGCTGTATGTCTTATACTGCAGACTATCATCTGCTCTGCTGGGGATGTGTCACTAGAGCGTTTTCTTCGAGGTATTTCGAACCCCAGAGAAATGAGAAACTTAACTTAGTTCTGATAGCAACTGCAGTAGTGTCGTGTAGTATAGTTTAACAATGCAGTTCAGAATTATAAATTAAAAAGTCTGTGAATCAAAAGTGCAGCATAGTGTAGCAGACCTGTAGCATGAGCCTTCTGGATTAGAGAGATCAACATGTATTTGAACATCATACAGCCGAATAGAGTGTGTAGACATTTTTCTTTTTCCTTTTTTAAAATGTATTATTGTATGTTCATGTATTATTGTATGTATTATTGTATGTGCATGTTTGTGCAGATATCATCCACTTAAACACCATAATGCTTAGTTTATACTGACACATTGGAAATTATGTTAAGAAACACGCATCAAATACAGTTTTGCATCACCTCAGTTCCGAGAGTTCCGGAACCTGTACAGATAATTGGAATAGGGTTCAACATAAACATCATTTCCGCCTCTTTATTTCTCATGAAAACCGCACATTGCATGTTGTACCACCATATAGCGAGACCTTCAGAGGTGGTGGTCCAGATTGCTGTACACACCGGTACCTCGAATAACCAGTAGCACGTCCTCTTGCATTGATGCCTGCCTTTATTCGTCGTGGGATACTATCCACTAATTCATCAAGGCACTGTTGGTCCAGATTGTCCCACTCCTCAACGGCGATTCGGTGTGGATAACTCAGAGTGCCTGGTGGGTCACGTCTTTTCTATCTATCCCAGGCGTGACCGATAGGGTTCGTGTATGGAGAACATGCTGGCCACTTTAGTCGAACGATGTCGTTATGCTGAAGGCAGTCATTCACAAGATGTGGACCATTAGGACGCGAATTGTCGTCGATGATGACGAATGCCTCACCAATATGTTGCCGATATGGTTGCGCTATCGGTCGGAGGATGGCATTCATGTATTGTACAGCCGTTACAGCGCCCTCCATGACCACCAACGGCATGTTGTTGGGCCCGTCTGTACTACGCTCCATGGAGTCGTGGTGGCAAAGATGGACTTCGCCATGGACGTCGGGAGTGAAGTTGCTCATCATGCAGCCTATTGCGCACAGTTTGAGTCGTAACACGACGTCCTGTGACTGCACAAAAAGCATTATTTAACATGGTGGCGCTGCTGTTAGGGTTCCTCCGAGCCATAATCCGTAGGTAGCGGTCATCCGCTACATCCCTTGGGCGGCCTGAGTTGGGTTGGGTTGTTTGTGGGAAGAGACCAACCAGAGTTCATCGGTCTCATCGGATTAGGAAGGAAGTCGGCCATGCCCTTTCAAAGGAACCATCCCAGCATTTGCCTGGAGCGATTTAGGGAAATCACGGAAAACCTAAATCAGGATGGCCGGACGCGGGATTGAACCGTCGTCCTACCGAATGCGAGTCCAGTTGGCGGCCTGAGCGAGGCATGTCATCGACAGTTCCTGTCTCTCTGTATCTCCTCCATGTCAGAACAGTATCGCTTTGGTTCACTCCGAGATGGCTGGACACTTCCCTTGTTGAGAGCCCTTTCTGGCACAAAGTAGCAATGCCGACACTATCGAACCGCAGTATTGACCGTCTGGGCATGGTTAAACTCCAGACAACACAAGCCGTGTACCTCCTTCCTGATAGAATGACTGGAACTGATCGGCTGTCGGACCCCCTCCGTCTAATAGGCGCTGCTCTTGCATGGTTGTTTACATCTCTGGGCGGGTTTAGTGACATATCTGCACAATCAAAGGGACTGTGTCTGTGATACAATATTCACAATCAACGTCTATCTTCAAGAGTTCTGGGAACCGGGGTGATGCTAAACTTTTTTTTTTATTTGTATATTATGTGCTGCTTTCATCTCAATTCAAGCGCAACTTTTTATCTTTTCCTGAAACATGTAAAATAAAGTCGTCACAGCTTCTGAACCGTTTGCGCTAGGACGTTGAAATTTCATTTCTGGCCGCTGGGTATAATAGGAATTGGAATGCGCACGTATGGTTTGGTTTAGCGACTAAGCCTTAGTTAATTTGTATTGGTTCGTCAAGAAGCAAACTGTCGCATTTTGGACTGAAAATCCGCATTTTTCGATCGAAAATTCTTTCCATCCTCATCGAGTGTCTGTGTGGTGTGCAATGTCCAGTCATGGAATAATAGGTGGGATATTATTTGATGGCACGGTGACTGCCGAACGGTATGTGAAGATTTTGGCAGATGATTTCGACAAGATGCGATTCATGCAAGACGTAATTCTACCCCATCGAAGCAGGAGATTGTTTGATGTCCTGGAGGAGCACTTTGGGGACCGCGCTCTGCGGTGCCCAGAGGCCACTGGAATGGGCCTCAGTTGGCCACCATATTCTCCGAATCTAAACGTATGCGACACCTTTTGGTGGGGCTATATTAAATACAAGGTGTATACCAATAACCCCAAATCATTGATGAGCTGGAAACAGTCATTCAGGGAGTCTTCGACAGCATCGATCCTCCGACACTTGAGCGGGTCATGCAGAATTGCGCTATTCGTCTGCGACACGTCATCGCAAACAATGGCAAGCACACCCAACATGTCATAAGCTAATTCCTTTACTGAGCGGGGTGGCGCAGTGGTTAGCACACTGGACTCGCATTCGGGAGGACGACGGTTCAATCCCGTCTCCGGCCATCCTGATTTAGGTTTTCCGTGATTTCCCTAAATCGCTTCAGGCAAATGCCGGGATGGTTCCTTTGAAAGGGCACGGCCGATTTCCTTCCCCATACTTCCCTCCACTGAGCTTGCGCTCCGTCTCTAATGACCTCGTTGTCGACGGGACGTGAAACACTAATATACTCCTCCTCCTAATTCCTTTGAAAACGTTCTAACATAGTATAGTGAAAGTTAATAGTTCGGCTGTTATGTGATGAATTAATGCCAGCCCACGACCAACGTATACTTCTACGGGAAGTTGACTCAACTCCGCCCGCATCTCGTGGTCGTGCGGTAGCGTTCTCGCTTCCTACGCCCGGGTTCCCGGGTTCGATTCCCGGCGGGGTCAGGGATTTTCTCTGCCTCGTGATGGCTGGGTGTTGTGTGCTGTCCTTAGGTTAGTTAGGTTTACGTAGTTCTAAGTTCTAGGGGACTGATGACCATAGATGTTAAGTCCCATAGTGCTCAGAGCCATTTGACTCAACTCTCCATTGTTAATAAAACCATATTGTAGTTTTACAAGACGAACGAGTGCACTGCATGTTGCCCTCACAGAATAAGAAGTATAACTAAATAGTGCTGATAGCAGACGAGTGAGTGCAATGCTAGTCGCTTTTGCAAAATAATAAGTATTTTATCACTGTGCGTGGCAACTGAGCACAGGAACAGTGCCGACACAGCGTAGGTAACCAAATGCGTATGTACAAAAGGTAATATTAATTTGTTCAAATGGTTCAGATGGCTCTGAGCACTATGGGACTTAACATCTGAGGTCATCAGTCCCCTAGAACTTAGAACTATTTAAACCTAAGTAACCTAAGCACATCACACACACATCTATGCCAGAAGCAAGGATCGAAACTACGACCATAGCAGTCGCGCGGTTCCTGACTGAATATTAATTTGTAGTGCATTGCCTAGCCAAGAAAGGTTATAGGAAAAAACTAAACAGCGATCTTTATCTGTACAGTTCGCGAATTCCAAGCTAAAGAATTCAAACTTAAAATTTACGATAAAGCTAATTGGGTGCACAAGTCGCGTCTTAGAAACAAGCAAGTAAGCCAGCTGTTACAGAATATGGATCAGTCAAACTGAGGTTTTATTTCAAGAGCAGAAAAGTGTACTGAACGGTACAGAAGGAAGCTAAAACGCGATCCCTCAAAATTACCTCTTCATGTGGTAATCGGCCACCAAATGACTCTTAACTTCCTTTCTCCTTTCCAAACTTCCCATAAAATAGCAGTGGACGACTCTGGAAGTGGAAATGTCGTGTGGCTAGGGCCTCCCGTCGAGTAGACCTGTCGCCTGGTGCAAGTCTTTAGAGTTGACGCCACTTCGGCGACTTGCGTGTCGACGGGGACGACATGATGATGATGATAGAAACAACACAATACCCAGTCCCTGAGCGAAGAAAATCTCCGACCCAGCCGGGAATCGAACCCGGGCCCCTTTGCACTTACCACTCAGCTATGGAGGCGGAAGTCTGTAATCACTTTTGTATGCAATGTTCTGCACATGTCTCTTACCTCCATTTGCGTACAAGATGAACAATCTTGGACCCAAGGTTGGTACTGGGCCGAAGCAGTGCCTTCACGATTGGTCAGCCTTGTCCACTAAGAACACTTGTCTAGAGCGATGTAATTCCGTTACCTGAACCAAATTTGTAGAGCGAACGCAACTGACTCTCGCGCGTTGGTCTGATGGTGCCATGGTGTCTTGCTCTTTGATGTTCGCACAGGAAGGCAAAAATATCGTGCTCATTTATTGTTTGGAGATTGCAGGGCAACCGCGGCATACACAGTGAAATCTGGTTTGGCAGGACAGGGCAGATAAGGTTGTGGAAAGCGGCCAAGGTCAGTTACTGTTAGTTATACAAGAACACGCATAACTTTAATCGTCAAACCAATGCACAGTTTTCTCCTTAAAACAACAAAGCTCAATTCGCGAGTGAGTGCCCAAGTAACTTCTCCAGAATAAGTTTAAATGATTCCTATTAAAACACCAGGATTTAGAGTAACGGCTGAAGGCCTTACTTAAGTAAAATTACAATATCTTCTTGGATAAAGGCCGAAATAATATTTCAGATCAGCTAAGGAAATTCTTTAAAGCCAAGCATCTACAAATTCCGGCTAAAGGCCACATTAAGGAAATTTCAAAGTAATTCTTCGGCTGAAAGCCCACACACCATAACACGGAAATACAGGGTGATTCAAAAAGAATACCACAACTTTAAAAATGTGTATTTAATGAAAGAAACATAAAATAACCTTCTGTTATACATCATTACAAAGAGTATTTAAAAAGGTTTTTTTCACTCAAAAACAAGTTCAGAGATGTTCAATATGGCCCCTCCAGACACTCGAGCAATATAAACTCGATACTCCAACTCGTTCCACACTCTCTGTAGCATATCAGGCGTAACAGTTTGGATAGCTGCTGTTATTTCTCGTTTCAAATCATCAATGGTGGCTGGGAGAGGTGGCCGAAACACCATATCCTTAACATACCCCCATAAGAAAAAATCGCAGGGGGTAAGATCAGGGCTTCTTGGAGGCCAGTGATGAAGTGCTCTGTCACGGGCTGCCTGGCGGCCGATCCATCGCCTCGGGTAGTTGACGTTCAGGTAGTTACGGACAGATAAGTGCCAATGTGGTGGCGCTCCATCCTGCTGAAATATGAATTGTTGTGCTTCTTCTTCGAGCTGAGGGAACAGCCAATTCTCTAACATCTCCAGATACTGTAGTCCAGTTACAGTAGCACCTTCGAAGAAAAAGGGACCAAAAACTTTATTGGCTGAAATGGCACAGAAAACGTTCACCTTAGGCGAGTCACGTTCATACTGAGTTGTTTCCCGCGGATTCTCAGTGCCCCATATACAGACATTGTGACGGTTGACTTTCCCGTTAGTGTGGAAAGTTGCTTCATCACTAAACACAATCTTTGAAACGAAAGATTCATCTGTTTCCGTTTGAGCAAGGATAAAATCACAGAAATCGATTCTTTTAATCTTATCATCTGCAGACAGTGCTTGAACCAATTTCAGACGATAAGGTTTCATAACTAACCTTTTTCGTAGGACTCTCCATACAGTTGATTGTGGAATTTGCAGCTCTCTGCTAGCTCTGCGAGTCGATTTTCCTGGGCTGCGAACAAATGCTTGCTGGATGCGTGCTACATTTTCATCACTCGTTCTCGGCCGTCCAGAACTTTTCCCTTTGCACAAACACCCATTCTCTGTAAACTGTTTATACCAACGTTTAATACACCACCTATCAGGAGGTTTAACACCATACTTCGTTCGAAATGCACGCTGAACAACTGTCGTCGATTCACTTCTGCCGTACTCAATAACACAAAAAGCTTTCTGTTGAGCGGTCGCCATCTTAGCATCAACTGACGCTGACGCCTAGTCAACAGCGCCTCAAGCGAACAAATGTACAACTAAATGAAACTTTATAGCTCCCTTAATTCGCCGACAGATAGTGCTTAGCTCTGCCTTTTGTCGTTGCAGAGTTTTAAATTCCTAAAGTTGTGGTATTCTTTTTGAATCACCCTGTATAACTGCCACACCAAAGAAGCTACTGCAGTACTAGTATCGATAAACGCTGCTGCTGCCACTGACGGAGGCAAGTGAGCAACTCGTTCAGATAGTAACCGAGGGAGGAATAAGACGCCACTCGATGTTGACAAAAAGCCCAAGATAAAAACGGCATTAACGAAAGGCGACCATGGTTCACACAGCACAGTGGATGCAGACGGCAGTCCAGAGTTCAAAAACCTCATAGCAGGTTGTTACCCGACTACCGCGAGGACTGCCCGTATCCATTTCCTCACCTGACGAGATTGACAGGCTGCCTTCCGCCTGTAAAGGAGTCCATAGAGACGTTTCCATCGACATATCATGCCAGCATCGAGAACGCAAGACTCCATCTCTAAGTACAGAGCTATTACAAATGATTGAAGCGATTTCATAAATTCACTGTAGCTCCATTAATTGACATATGGTCACGACACACTACAGATACGTAGAAAAACTCATAAAGTTTTGTTCGGCTGAAGCCGCACTTCAGGTTTCTGCTGTCAGAGCGCTCGAGAGCGCAGTGAGACAAAATAGCGACAGGAGCAGAGAAAGCGTATGTCGTGCTTGAAATGCACTCACATCAGTCAGTCATAACAGTGCAACGACACTTCAGGACGAAGTTCAACAAAGATCCACCAACTGCTAACTCCATTCGGCGATGGTATGCGCAGTTTAAAGCTTCTGGATGCCTCTGTAAGGGGAAATCAACGGGTCGGCCTGCAGTGAGCGAAGAAACGGTTGAACGCGTGCGGGCAAGTTTCACGTGTAGCCCGCGGAAATCGACGAAAAAAGCAAGCAGGGAGCTAAACGTACCACAGCCGACGGTTTGGAAAATCTTACGGAAAAGGCTAAAGCTGAAGCCTTACCGTTTACAATTGCTACAAGCCTTGACACCCGATGACAAAGTCAAACGCTTTGAATTTTCGGCGCGGTTGCAACAGCTCATAGAAGAGGATGCGTTCAGTGCGAAACTTGTTTTCAGTGATGAAGCAACATTTTTTCTTAATGATGAAGTGAACAGACACAATGTGCGAATCTGGGTGGTAGAGAATCCTCACGCATTCGTGCAGCAAATTCGCAATTCACGAAAAGTTAACGTGTTTTGTGCAATCTCACGGTTTAAGTTTACGGCCCCTTTTTCTTCTGCGAAAAAAACGTTACAGGACACGTGTATCTGGACATGCTGGAAAATTGGCTCATGCCACAACTGGAGACCGACAGCGCCGACTTCGTCTTTCAACAGGATGGTGCTCCACTCCACTTCCATCATGATGTTCGGCATTTATTAAACAGGAGATTGGAAAACCGATGGATCGGTCGTGGTGGAGATCATGATCAGCATTTCATGTGATGGCCTCCACGCTCTCCCGACTTAACCCCATGCGATTTCTTTCTGTGGGATTATGTGAAAGATTCAGTGTTTAAACCGCCTCTACCAAGAAACGTGCCAGAACTGTGAGCTCGCATCAACGATGCTTTCGAACTCATTGATGGGGACATGCTGCGCCGAGTGTGGGAGGAACTTGATTATCGGCTTGATGTCTGCCGAATCACTAAAGGGGCACATATCGAACATTTGTGAATGCCTAAAAAAACTTTTTGAGTTTTTGTATGTCTGTGCAAAGCATTGTGAAAATGTCTCAATTAATAAAGTTATTGTAGAGCTGTGAAATCGCTTCAATCATTTGTAATAACCCTGTACACTGCTGCAGTGTTCTTACTAAAATAACCACGAAATAGCGGCATAAAACTAATTAATATCTCACAGTGCAGTGTGACAGTGACGTCACAATATGTTCTCAAATCCTACACGTTGACGGTCGAACGCAGACGACGAATCACGGAGTGAGCACCACCCTAGGCAGAAGCAAGTGAAAGACTACTTTCGGCCCAGGGAGAGGAGGAAAGCGCGCGATCCGTCATTAGCGTGTGCGCGACTCCGTCGGGCCCTTAATGCGAGACCGGCAGCAGGCACCGGCGGTAGCGGCAGCCGTGGCACAAGCACAGGAAATTAGAGGCGCTGCGGCGCTAATAGGCGGCGCGGATGAGCTGCGCCAGCAGGAAACGCCGGGCGCGTACCGCGCGTAAGGGCTAGAGATGGGCAAAACTGTTCTTTTCAGAGATCGGATCAGAACTGTTCACTCCCTGAAATGAATTAGCTCTTTTTCATGACTCACCACTCATTTGCAATAGAAAATAAATGGAAGGCACATTGCCCTTTAAACTTGGTTAATTCCAGTACTATACCTGTATTTTGATCTTATTTGATCCTATTTTGAAGTAACACAGATAATGAGTAAGAATTTTGTATTGTTTATTGAAATTTCCACGATATGACAAAGTTTTTGATTATTGATTTATTTTGCACTATCGCGGTCTTTTGGGTGATCGGAAAATGTTGTAACTTGAGATTTACATTAACAATATATTTGGCTATAATGTATTAAAATTTCATTAACCTCATACAAATACATCGCAAGCCATATATTTTTAAAGTGAACGTTTCCTTCCGAAGATGCCTAAAATCGCAAAATCCGTACCAGAATAAGAAAAAAAATATATAAATTTGACTGTAAAACGAAAGTGCTGCATATAGCCTTACGCAGAATAAAACAAGGAAAATATTGGTGTATCACATTTTGTGATACGTTTATCGGTTCGTTCGTAATTAAAGCGTAAATTCGAGTGTCCATAATAAAAATCCTATAGTAAGAGGAGTTATCAGGAACCTAATCTGATCAGTTTAAACAAATAAAAATAAAATAAAAACAAATGATTTATACATAACATAATAATGTAATATACATAGTGGTATTACTACGAAGAACAATATCCAGTAGAGACGAACTCCGATGCAGAAGCACTGAGTCGAGCAGGTCGAGCCGCGAGCTGTATTACTGCGTGAGCTAAGACCGCAGAGACCAGAGTGACACCTGAGTTGCTTTGCTCAGCTCTCTGGCTAGAGTCGAGAACGGTGGGGTGAGCGTTGAGCGGGCGAGTTCCGAGGGTGGGGGGGAGCGGTGAACTCACCTGCTCCAAGACAAATCGTCCATCCCCTTGCGAGCAGGATGTTGCAAGTAGTTCCTATGTTATGCACTAGGTGGCTCTCTGTCCCAACCCATGTCAAGACTCAAGCATGACACAGAATGTGCTGGAAGATTGGCTCTCTGTCCTGTTGCTCGCATCAACTGCCCAGAGGGCAGGACGTGCGACTGATACGATCGCCGACAGAGTGTGATGCGAAGTTAAGCTGCGCCAGACACTGCACGCGGCAGACGACGCACAGAGACGCCACGGCATATGTGAAACACAAAATCCAATGGGGCACTGCACAATGCAGGCAGCCAAGGTAGAAGCAGGGCAGAGGCCAGCGCTGGCTGTGTTGTGTGGCATGCACTGTGCTGTGACCAGCAGAGGCGCTGCTGATATGCTCCGTCTCTCTCTCTCTCTCTCTCTCTCTCTTTCTCTCTCTGCTGTGGGAAACGTTTGGAGCTACCATTCTTTTTTTCTGAATCACTGATTGTTCACTCCTTTGAAAGATTCAACTCTATGAATTAGTTCAAGAGCGGATCCCCCATCTCTAGTAAGGGCCACTCCGGCGCCGGGGCGGCTATCAGCGCCCTCACGACCGTGGTCGCCGGATTTGTCGCTCTGGGCGAAACGTTTGGCGGCGCAAAACGTTGCACGGCCTTCGAAACTCTGAAAAAATAGAAGCTGCAGGAACCCTGAAGAAAATCCTAAGAAATTTTGGTCTTATGTCAAAGCGGTAGGTGGATCAAAACAAAATGTCCAGACACTCTGTGACCAAAATGTTACTGAAACAGAGGATGACAGACTAAAGGCCGAAATACTAAATGTCTTTTTCCAAAGCTGTTTCACAGAGGAAGACTGCACTGTAATTCCTTCTGTAGATTGTCGCACAGATGATAAAATGGTAGATATAGAAATAGACGACAGAGGGATAGAGAAACAATTAAAATCGCTCAAAAGAGGAAAGGCCGCTGGACCTGATGGGATACCAGTTCGATTTCACACAGAGTACGCAACTGGAAGCAGTTAATTCCCTAAATTATCTGGGAGTAGGCACTAGCAGTGATTTAAAATGAAATGATCATATAAAGTTGATCGTTGGTAAAGCAGATGCCAGACTGAGATTCATCGGAAGAATCCTAAGGAAATGCAATCCGAAAACTAAGGAAGTAGGTTACAGTACGCTTCTTCGCCCACTGCTTGAATACTGCTCAGGAGTGTGGGATCCGTACCAGATAGGGTTGATAGAAGAGATAGAGAAGATCCAGCGGAGAGCAGCGCGCTTCGTTAGACGATCATTTAGTAATCGCGAAAGCGTTACGTAGATGACAGATAAACTCCAATGGAAGACTCTGCAGGAGAGACGCTCAGTAGCTCGGTACGGGCTTTTGTTGAAGTTTCGAGAACATACCTTCACTAAGGAGTCAAGCACCAAATTGCTCCCTCCTACGTATATCTCACGAAGAGACCATGAGGATAAAATCAGAGAGATTAGAGCCCACACAGAGGCATACCGACAATCCTTCTTTCCACGAGCAATAGAAGAGACAACCAATAGAGGTACTCAAGGTACCCTCCGCCACACACCGTCAGGTAGCTTGCGGAGTATGGATGTAGATGTAGATAACTGAGTTCAGTTAAATGAGCTTCAAATACAGACTTCAATTCATCACTCAACCGAAAGTCATTTCGTTTTGAAACCGTTTGTCGAGCAGGGAAGAGGAGGATGACAGAGATCAGGTCGAAATACTAAACATATTTTTTCCAAAACTCTTTCACAGAAGAAGATCGCACTGCACCAGCATAAGGCGCAGGTCATTCCCGTCTTCAAGAAGAACTTTCTTTCCTTCACTGGTGTCATCTCCCGCACTGACGCAGGGTCGGCATTGTTAGGAAAGGATTTGGCAAGGTTAGTATGAAGGGGTGGCCGGATGCCCTTCCTGCCGCCACCCCGTACCCCCTGGGAAGGAATTAGTTTACCCCAGCTGTCTGTGTCTAGATGTGTTGAGATGTCGGCGAGTCGTGTACCTGAGGTGGGACGTGGGGACCAGCCCGGTATTCACCTAGCGGGATGTGGAAAACCGCCTAAAAACCCTCATCGTTAATCCGCCAGGCGGATTCGATCCCGGGCCGGCGCGACAACCCGGGTCCAGGAAGCAACGCGTTAGCGCGCTCGGCTATCCTGACGGGTCCGTCTTCAAGAAAAACTATAGACCCATATGTCAGACGTCGGTGTATTGTAAATTTCGGAACATATTCTGTGCTCGCGTATTATTACGTTTCTTGATACGTAAATTCTCTTCTGTAGGAACTAATATGAATTCCGTAAACAATGATCATGTGAAAAACAGCTTTCTCTGTTCGCCAACGAGATCAAAAAAGCAGTAGATCCTGGCGCTCAGGTAGATGTCGTGTTCCTATTGAACAAAATACGAGAGTGCAGAATATCTGACCAACTGTGTGGTTGCAATGAAGAGTTTCTTGCTAACAGAACATAATATGTCATTCACAATAGAGAGAAGTCTTCACACGTAAAAGTAACTTAGGGCGTACGCCAAGAGTGTGACATAGGCTCATTAATTTTCACGGTATACACAAAAGACTTAGTAGATGGCGTCGGAAGTTCCGTGAGGCCTTCAGGTGACGATATTGTTGTACACAGAGAAGCGTCAACGCTAGAAATTTGTACCGAAATGCTTGCCTTCCTAGCGCCTCATGCGGGAAGTTGCAATTGAATCTCAACGGGGTAAATGTAAAGTATTGTGACTATAAAGACAGAATGACTCATTACTGTATGAATACATGATTTTAGAACAATCATTCAAAGCCGTTAGTGCCATAAAATATCGAGAAATAGGCGAGCGGAGTGATTTGATGTGTTACGACGTCATAGAAGTAATCGTAGGAAAGGCAGATGCTACACTAGGATTCGTTGGAAGAACCTTGGAAATACAGTCCGTCAACAGAATGAGGTAGCTTACAAAACATTCGTTTGACCAATACATAATATCGTTCATTAGTGGAGGATCCATACCAGGTAGGAGGGCATTAGGAAGTCCACTGTTATATGCAGAGGTGAGAGCGGATAGGTGGAAACAGTGCGTTGAAGGGGTGAGGGGTGAGATTTGTCTGATGTAATAGAAGAAACAGGAGTCTGTTTAGAAAAGCTAGGGAATCCCGTACTACTATCAGAATTTAAGAGAGCTTTGGAGAACTTAAGATAAAATACGGCAGCAGGGATAGGCAACATTCAGCCAGAATTTCTGAAATCATTGGGGGGAAGTGGCAACAAAAAGACTATTAATGTTAGTGTGTAGAACGTATGAGACTGGTGGCATACCATCTGACTTTCGGAAAAATATCATCCACACAGTTCCGAAAACTTCAAGAGCAGAAAGTCTGACAATTATGGTGCAGTCACTTTAACAGCTCATGTATCCAATTTGCTTACAAAAGCAAAGGCACCAGAGAGTCACTTATTATGATGTAGATGATAATGGAAACTAGACTAAATAAAAATCAAGACACGTTCTTAGGATTTGCCGACCTTGAAAAAGTGTTCGACAATATAAAATGTTACAAGGTGTTAGAAATTCTGAGAAAAGGAGGGATAAGCTATAGTGACAGACGCGTAATATAGAATATGTAGAAGAGCGAAGAGGGAATAAGAAGAGTGGCGACCAAGAACGAAGTGTTCCGATTAAAAGATAGTAAAACAGGGATGTAGTCTCCCGATGTAGTCTCCCGCTCCTGCTATTCAATCTGCACATCGAAGAAGCAAAGAAGCAAATAGCAGAAAGATTCCCGAGTGGAATTAAAATTCAAGGTGAATGGATGTCAGTAATACGATTCGCTAATGACAGTGCTAACCTGAGTGAAAGTGAAGAATTACATAATCTGCCGAACAGATGGAACAATCTGATGAGTACGGAGTATGGACTGAGAGTAAATCAAAGAAAGATGAAAGTAATGAGAAGCAGCATAAATGAGAACAGCCAGGAGAAACATCAGGACTGATGGTCACGAAGTGATGAAGTTTTCTACTTCTAGATAGCAAAATGATCAATGTGCGACGGAACAAGGAGGGCATGAAAACCTGACTAGCATTGGCAAAAAGGGCGTACCTGGCCAGGAGAAGTCATAGTATCAAACATATGCCTTAATTTGAGAAAGAAATTTCTGATGATATAAGTCTGGATCACAGCATTGTATCATAGTGGAAAATGAACTGTGCGAAAACTGGAACAGAAACGATGCATTTGAGATGTTGTGCTACAGACAAATGTTGAAAATCAGGTGGACAAATAAGGTAAGGAATAAGGTGGTTCTGCTCAGAATCTGAGAGGAAAGGAATATGTGGAAAACACTGACTAGGAGAAGGACAGGAAGACAGGACATCTGTTAAGATATCAGGGAATGACTTCCATGGTACCATAGAGAGCTGTAGAGGGCAAAAACTGTAGAGGAAACCAGAGATTGGAATACATTCGGCAAACAACATAGGACGTAGGTTGCAAGTGCTATACTGAGATGAAGTGGTTGCCACAGGAGAGGAATCAGAAGACTAAAAATGAAAAAAGGATAAAAAAAACCTGCAGTGTGTAACGCCGGAAATGCATATCCTCCTATTTCCATCTATTGCACTGCAAGTTTTTTCCTTATTTTGTTACCTGAAGATATAACATTTCTGTTTCTTTAAATATTGTAATTGTTTTACTATTTGTATATATATATTTATGCATTTATGTCGATGTATAATTGGTTTGTTTCGTAAATACTATTTGTATTTTTACGCTGGGTCTTGCCTAGGGAAAACTATACTATCGATCGAATACATCGATAGGTCGTGTGGAGAACGAAAGTGTTTAGGATCTTTGGTAGTGTTAACTCTGCCGCGTGGAGCGCGGGCTGAGCAGGTGGAGTCTGGCGGGAGTAGTGCAGTGGAACAGGTGTGTTGTGTGACGCTCCCGCGAGTTGCCGCGCTTTCGGGGTTTGGCAACATGTGATTGCGCTCGAATTGCTATGATAGTTTCTGACACGATGTCACGGACGGGAAGCATTAGCTGGCGCACATCAAGAGCCAGTTTCACCTGGTGACCGTGTCCAGAAGAAGGCGCGCCAACATCCAGCTTCTGCAACAGCGACGGCCGACAATGAGTGACTGTCGCCAGCTCCTCGATGGACAGCTTCAAACCTTCAATCAACCAACAAGGAAGACTGGAAGCACGTAAAGTTTTAGAACTGTATGGCAGACCTCAGCTTTTCAAACTTTTAAAATTGTTGAATCACAAATTTACAGCAACATAGCATGAACCTTTGTTGCTCATTGTCCCAATTGCATTGCCAAGCAGGGTCCCTTCCTTTTCCGAAATGAACCCGAGTGTCGTTGAAGTTCAAACGCCAGCATCATTGATTTCACTGCTTTAATTTCAAAGTTCAGTTAAGGTATTCATAGCTGGCTACAATATTTAGATTACACAAGCACAAATTAAGAGTGCGAGTTTTGTTACCTTATTTTAGCTTACCTGTGACTGCAGCTCAGCTTGGTACGTACTAAATTTTACTATTGTTAATTGTTCAGAATCATTTAATTCAAGTTCAAAGTTAAATCCCTTATTTCTAAATTGCGTAGATTCAAGTAGCTTTTGAAATGATTGTTGAGGTAGTCCAAGACTAACCGTATTTTACTGAATTTCGATGTGCTTCAGAAAGAAAGCTCACTATTAACTTCAGATTTTCCGGTTTTATTAATTCTTTTTCTAAATTAAGTCAGAGTGTAGCGAAATTTATTACTTCTGACAAACTTTCAGTTTTCACACTGCACATGTCAACCTTCAGTTGCCACGCTTCTAGTGCTAATTATATGTGTAATAACCTTTCTTTTTCAGTTACTATAGTAATTGTCCTTAGGACTGGCGACCGTAATTTCCCCCAAATCTCAAATATCTAATTACCGCTAGTTAATTGTTAGCGTAACGGTCGCACATTTACTTTCTTTATTAACTCTACCCCTTTTCAAAATTAATGTCCACCAGTTTCATTAGCATTTTTCCTTTCATTTAGATGTAACCCTTTCTTCCCTCTTTACCGACAAATTAACTTCGGTGACGATTGCTTTTCCCAAACTTCCATTAGGTACACGTGGTTTAATTTTTCACTGTCATTAAGGTCGATAAGTGAGGGGGAGGTTACAAGTGGCAGAACCTGCAAGAGATGCGTTCTTTATCACATCGTAATTTATTGTTATAGTTCCGAGAGCGTACGTTGGTAGAAGATTAATAAATACAGTGCTTCCTCCAATGTACATCTCGCGAAATTGAGGAGATTACCGGAAATTCTTCTTCGGTGAACGTTTCCCAGCTGGAACAGAAAGGAGTGTAGCGACAGTGGTACACGAAGTATCCGTCGTCACACACAGCAACGTATCTTGCGGAGGTACCGCTCACCACGGCATCTCGGCACACGAACACGGAAATTGTCTTGCGTCAGAGGTAATGTGGGCTCTTCAGTGGATAACACGTTTCGCTGGTACGGTGTTGTCAGTTGACATGGCAACGGAAGAACTGAAGACGAAATGAGAGATGTTGCAAGCGAGTTACTCGATCAGGGCGTCTTGATCGTAAGGACCTTTCTCGTAACCTGTTCTTTACAGTCCGATCAGGCACAGCGGCTCCAGTGGTTCCTTTGAGATCGGCTTACAGTACCCTGGCGGTAGCTATACGTCGCCGCAACACAGATGCCGAGATATCGGTCTTCACTTGCGGTTTTAACGCGTTCGTGACAGTGTCCAATTCGACTTGTGCACCGACAAAAACGTGTCTACAACCTATAGATGACTGATGGAGAGACAGTGACGTCTGCAGCAACACGACGGAAGGTACGTCCTTCTTGGAACAAACAGATTGCCCTTGCAACTTACACTGTATTATGATGTTCCATTGCATATGCTTGGTTGACTACAACATCCACAACTGACAACTGCCGTCTGTGTACCTCACAAGAAGACAATGCGACACCGGTACCCACTTAGTTCTAAGGGTTACCTGATACTGTAATCCATAACAGAGCCAGTTGATGGCGGATGACTTACGTTGTTGCACTCATCGGAAGCTCTGCTGTAGTACTGTAGGTATTGCCAGTATTAAAATAAATTTAAAATTCTATTTCTTTTGAGCAGTATATATATTTAGCTAAGTGCTATTATAAATCGACGTAATTAAATCAGAGTTTTCTCCTGGTTCGTTATTCGGCAGTTATTTTCGGAAATTAAATTTACAGACATTGTTCTGTCTGTCGACAGAGGTGACATTTTATAAACAATTATTTGCCCCATTATGCACTGACCGAAAACAAACCGCAGCATCGAGAAGGAATCGTGCGACATAAACGAAAGTTGTAAGGTGTGTTTCTACATCTGAAAGATGATGTATACTCAAATTTCCAGCCAGTCGTATAAGACTGGTGCTAGTAGGGCCACTGTGAGAACACACATAAGGTCTGCTTTTAATACTCGCTGTAACGATCGTGAATATTAGGTACCTATGAGATTGGGTTGGGTTGTTTTTGGGGGAGGAGACCAGACAGAGAGGTCATCGGTCTCATCGGATTAGGGAAGGACGGGGAAGGAAGTGGGCCGTGCCCTTACAAAGGAACCATCCCTGCATTTGGCAGGTGCGATTTAGGGAAATCATGGAATACCTAAATCAGGTAGGCCGGACGCGGGATTGAACCGTCGTCCTCCCGAATGCGATTCCAGTGTGCTAACCACAGCGCCACCTCGCTCGGTATGTGAGACTGGACGTGGTGAGTTGATGTTCGTCAAGAATGCCTTTAACGTGGCAAAGACACCATCATCAACACATCACTGAGTTTGAATAAGGCCGTGTAACATGGCTACGAGCAGCTGGATGTTCCTTCTGCGATATTACAGAAAGACTTAGCAGAAATTTAGCCATAGTAGTAGTAGTAGTAGTAGTAGTAGTAGTACATGAGTGCTGGCAGCGGTAGTCATGAGGATGTACGGTCGCAAGAAGACCAGGCTGCAGATTACCACGTGGCTCAACCGAGAGAGAGGACCGTCCAAGGTAGAGCAGCAGCTGCCTCCGCAGTGACACAGCCAGCTACTACAAATCGGTTACTTCAAGGACAGCTCCGAGACAGAGGCCCAGGAGCGTGCGTTTGTAACTTTCCCCTTCCTAATCGGCCTATTGAATTGCGATATAACTGACCGGGACCGCATAAGCCTAATGAAATTTTACAGTGAGTAAGGTCGTCGTTATCGAAGGAAAATAACACCGGTTGGTTGGAGGAAAGTGTGCCTTGTGAAGTAAGAATCCTTTCTAAACCTAATCTAAATACTGATGATAGTTTTGAAATGGGTGGAATATACTGCAATCGCTCACGAAAGTGTAGCATGGAATCATCATCACCAGTTTTCTGCCTAAAGGCAGGTTTTCACATGGTAGATCTCCAGGCTGCCCAGTTTTCTGCCATCCTCTTCAGGTCTGCATAATTTCCTCTTCCCTTTATGTCGTCTATCACCTTGTATCTCCTTCTTCCTCTGAGTCTTCTCCCACAAACCAATCCTTCCAAAGCATCTACTAGCAAGCAGTCCCTTCTCAATGAATGTCCCAACCAGTTCTTTTTCCTTTCTGTTACAACCTTCAACAGACATCTTCTCTCACCAACCCTTTCCAATACTCTTTCATTACTCACTCTTTCCATCCAGCTTATTCTCTCCATTCTCCTCCACATCCACATATCAAATGCTTCTAACCTTTTTCATCCTCTCGTTTCAGTGTCCATGTTTCTGCCCCATGTAGTGCCACACTCCAGACAAAACATTTGCCAAGCCTTTTCCTTAGTCCTTTACCTAATTTGCCACATAAGTCTCTCCTCTTTCTGTTGAATGCCTCCTTCGCTATGGCAATTCGAGTTTTCACCTCCTGGTGACATCTCAAGTCTTCAGTTATTGTGCTTCCGAGATATTTAAATTCACTTACTTGGCTAATGGTAGATTGTCCTATTTTAATATTGGACAGTCTGCGGCTTGTACTGATGACCATACTCTTTGTTTTTGCTGTGTTTATTTGCATCCCATATTCCACCCAAGCTACATTCAGATCTTTGAGCATGTTATTCACTGTCCGCTCACTTTCTGCCACTAACACCATGTCATCAGCAAATCTTATGCATTCTATTCTCTTTCCACCAATACATATTCCTCTTTTCCCATCTAAACTTTCCGCAATGATCTCTTGAAGGTATACGTTAAACAACAGTGTGGAAACGCAACAACCTTGTCTAACACATCATCCCTTGCTGCTTCCTTTTGACATTTCATTTCCAATCCTTATCCTTAGCATGTAATGTTCACTACCAAAAAAAAAAAAAAAAAAAAAAAAAAAAAAAAAAAAAAAAAAAAATACTGATAATACAAAGAAAACACTGGTTAACAAAAATGGGGATTATTAAACGGTTTCCAGCCCGCTAGGGCAATGAATCTCCAGAATCTTCTGAAAGATCATGGCAAAGAAATTTAAGCAAATGGTCACTGGCGTGGCCACAGAAGGTTGGCACAGTTTTCCACAACACAACAGTTCACGAGGAAATAAATGAATCATAATGCATTGAGTTTGCAGTCACTTATTTTAAAATACTAAACTTTGAAAGTAAAGATAAAAAGAGCTATCGCTTAAATAAATATATCTAAAACTTTGTTATGTAAAAAAAATTACTTTCAATAACATCTGTATAGCGTAACGCAAAATTTAGGAAGAGGCCAGCAGTTCACATTCGATTATTGAAAGAATGAATTATATTTAAGCAAGTGACCATCTGATTTTACTTTTAAAATAACAACTAGAAAATACGTATCAGGCCAGCAGAACCCACTCGCTAAGCTAAATACAGAGTGAATGAAATTGTGCACTCTTAATTTGTGCTGTATCTTTAGTCATTAGTTTTTCCAGTTAAATTCTGCGTCACGTTAAGTGAATGAAGTTAATACTCAAAACTGCAAATTAGTTAAGCCACTGTTATGCAATACAAGAATGAACAGTTACTGAGGCAGAAAATCTGAACTGGAGTAAACGAACAACACTGTCAGAAAATAGTTATAGTTTTTCATATATTTACGATACTCGGTGGTTGCTTGGAAAGGAAAAGGACCCTGCTTGGTTATAATGTCTGAGGACAATGACAACTAAGGAGCCCTACAAGTTTCAACAATTCAAGTTATTATTCAAGTTAGTCATACTTCGTAAAGGAAATGTAACTCAGGAGCCCTACAAGTTTTAACAACTGTAGGTTATTATTCAAGTTAGTCATACTTCGTAAAGGAAATGTATCTACAGCACTATATCTGTCAGTTAAGTCATACGATGTTGCAGCTGTGTGGACGACGACGAATGTAGCCTACGGCAATCCTGAGCTGCCGCTGCAGCTTCTACTGCTGCTGTTTGAGAATCTCGAGTCGTCTCCAGGGCAACGGATAACTATGGGACAGGCGATACAACTGCAGCTTCATCTGCCTGTCAACTCCAACAGAGCTTTCAATACTCGCGGGTAACGAATCAGGAGCATCTACACTGGCGCGAACATTATTACACACCGCACTCTTTCCTCACTACGGCTGCTCTGCATCCTCTCTGCTCGCAAAACGACAGACTCTCCGTACGCAATGACAAACAACGGCACAGCTACTGTAAATTCTTCTTTGCCATCGATACATTTTAGTAATGTTCTTTTGGCTATTACTCACCAATTTACAGTCTTTTCATTATAATAACAACGAATTACATACAGTTAGAAATAAATACACTGTTGCATCGATTACGTATTAAAAATAGTTTCTGTAATAGATATTACAGGTTCAGAATCAGAAGTACAGTACAAAGTATCAACGGATACTACACGGCGAAAATTTTGGACGGTGCAGAAGGTATTTTACGTGTATTTTCGGCGTTACACGTTCCTCTGACCCCAAATCACCTCATTTGCGGCTTCAGTGGTGTCGAGCGAGAGCATATTGGAGGGCTGGGTGGAGGTCTGTTGTGTTTTATGATGAAAGCTGGTTCCACTTCGGTGCCAGCGACAGCCCTACGTCGTTTAGAGGCAGGCTGGTTGTCCGCAACCAACCTGCCAGCGTGCTAGAAACAATGGACCTGCACCTGGAGTTATGGTCTGGAGCACGATTTCGTAAGGCGTCAGAAGCACGCTCATGGTTATTCCATGCACCCTGACTGCAGATTTGTACGTCAATCAGGTGATTCGACCTGATGTGTTGTTATTGATGAACAGCACTGCAGGGGATGCTATACAGCGGGATTACGCTCGCCCACATACCTCTGCTGTAACATGCTCTACATGGTGTCGACAGACTGCCTTGGCCTGGTCGATTACCAGATCTGCTTTCAGCTGAACATACACTCCTGGAAATTGAAATAAGAACACCGTGAATTCATTGTCCCAGGAAGGGGAAACTTTATTGACACATTCCTGGGGTCAGATACATCACATGATCACACTGACAGAACCACAGGCACATAGACACAGGCAACAGAGCATGCACAATGTCGGCACTAGTACAGTGTATATCCACCTTTCGCAGCAATGCAGGCTGCTATTCTCCCATGGAGACGATCGTAGAGATGCTGGATGTAGTCCTGTGGAACGGCTTGCCATGCCATTTCCACCTGGCGCCTCAGTTGGACCAGCGTTCGTGCTGGACGTGCAGACCGCGTGAGACGACGCTTCATCCAGTCCCAAACATGCTCAATGGGGGACAGATCCGGAGATCTTGCTGGCCAGGGTAGTTGACTTACACCTTCTAGAGCACGTTGGGTGGCACGGGATACATGCGGACGTGCATTGTCCTGTTGGAACAGCAAGTTCCCTTGCCGGTCTAGGAATGGAAGAACCATGGGTTCGATGACGGTTTGGATGTACCGTGCACTATTCAGTGTCCCCTCGACGATCACCAGTGGTGTACGGCCAGTGTAGGAGATCGCTCCCCACACCATGATGCCGGGTGTTGGCACTGTGTGCCTCGGTCGTATGCAGTCCTGATTGTGGCGCTCACCTGAACGGCGCCAAACACGCATACGACCATCATTGGCACCAAGGCAGAAGAGACTCTCATCGCTGAAGACGAAACGTCTCCATTCGTCCCTCCATTCACGCCTGTCGCGACACCACTGGAGGCGGGCTGCACGATGTTGGGGCGTGAGCGGAAGACGGCCTAACGGTGTGCGGGACCGTAGCCCAGCTTCATGGAGACGGTTGCGAATGGTCCTCGCCGATACCCCAAGAGCAACAGTGTCCCTAATTTGCTGGGAAGTGGCGGTGCGGTCCCCTACGGCACTGCGTAGGATCCTACGGTCTTGGCGTGCATCCGTGCGTCGCTGCGGTCCGGTCCCAGGTCGACGGGCACGTGCACCTTCCGCCGACCACTGGCGACAACATCGATGTACTGTGGAGACCTCACGCCCCACGTTTTGAGCAATTCGGCGGTACGTCCACCCGGCCTCCCGCATGCCCACTATACGCCCTCGCCTAAAGTCCGTCAACTGCACATACGGTTCACGTCCACGCTGTCGCGGCATGCTACCAGTGTTAAAGACTGCGATGAAGCTCCGTATGCCACGGCAAACTGGCTGACACTGACGGCGGCGGTGCACAAATGCTGCGCAGCTAGCGCCATTCGACGGCCAACACCGCGGTTCCTGGTGTGTCCGCTGTGCCGTGCGTGTGATCATTGCTTGTACAGCCCTCTCGCAGTGTCCGGAGCAAGTATGGTGGGTCTGACACACCGGTGTCAATGTGTTCTTTTTTCCATTTCCAGGAGTGTATATGAGTCATCATCGGACGACAACTCCAGTGTCATCCACAATCCGCATTAAGCGTCCCTGCATTGACCAAGCGTGTGCAACAGGGGATGTAACTCCATCCCACAAGCTGACATCCGGCACCTGTACACAATCCACGAACGTTTGAGTACTTGCGTATAGCGTTATGGCAGTTTCGCCGTTTATTAATGTACCACCATTCCACATCTGCAATGGATTATCTCGTGCTTCAACTAACCTGTGATCCTGCAATGTTATTCACTTAAATATGTTACCTATACAAATGTATTCCCGAAATTTCATTACTGTACATTAATCACCTTCTGGTGTTGCAATTTTTTGCCGTAAGTGTATATTCTGGACGAAGTCTATTGGAAATTTGTTCTTTACACGAGCAATTTTATGTGATCTGTAGGATGGTTCAGCATGAGTGTAAGCATCAGAATCAAATGAGTAGTATCCGCAGGTGTGAAAGTAAAGAGTAGTAGTTAGGAGTCTATGTAAGCCAGAACTAGGAAGAGGAAAGAATGGGAAAGGGGAAACAGGAAGAGGGTGCCCTTATGTGTGATTCGTGGGAAAGTGTAACTGACTGGAGAAGAAATTCGTTGAAGTTTCGTTGAGAATGAATAGGGAAAGTATGTAGATGCAGTGTTGGTGCACTGAGGTGATATAGACGCGGGTCGTAGTGAAACTGCGTGATTATGGAGTATCGTCTGTTATGTGACAGGATTTGTGATTTCCTGTCAGAGAGGACACAGTTCGTAGTAATTGACCGAAAGTCATCGAGTAAAACGCAAGTGATTTCTGGCGTTCCCCAAGATAGTGTTTCCTTATCTATATAAACGACTTTGGAGACAATCTTGGCAGCCGATTTCGGTTGTTTGCAGATGACGCTGCCGTTTACCGACTAATAAAGTCATCAGAAGGTCAAATCCAACTGCATGATATCTGAATGGTGCGAAAAGTGGCAATTGACCGTAAATAACGAAAAGTGTGAAGTCATCCACATGAGTGCTAAAAGGAACTCCTTAAACTTCGGTTATACCATAAATCAGTCTAATCTTAAAGACGTAAATCCAACTAAATACGTAAATATTACAATTACGGACAATTTAAATTGAAAGGAACACATAGAAAATGTTGTGGGGAAGGCTAACCAAAGACTGCGTTTTATTGGCAGGACACTTAGAAAATGTAACAGACCTACTAAGGAGACTACCTACACTAAGCTTGTCCGTCCTCTTTTAGGGTACTGCTGCGCGATACGGGATCCTTACCAGATAGGACTGGCGGAGTACATGGAAAAAGTTCAAAGAAAGGCAGCACGTTTTGTATTAACGCGAAATATGGGAGAGTGTGTCACAGAAATGATACAGGATTTGGGCTAGAAATCATTAAAAGAAAGGCGCTTTTCGTTGCGACGGAATCTCCTCACGAAATTCCAATCACCAACTTTCTCCTCCGAATGCGAAAATATTTTGTTGACACCGACCTACATAGGGAGGAACGATCACCATGTTAAAATAAGGGAAATCAGAAATTATACGGAAAGATATAGGTTGAAACATCCCCTTTGGAAAATTAATGAATTACTGTGCTGATAGCCGGCCGGGGTGACTGAGCGGTTTTAGGCGCTGCAGTCTGGAACCGCGCGACCGCTACGGTCGCAGGTTCGAATCCTGCCTCGGGCATGGGTGTGTGTGATGTCCTTAGGTTAATTAGATTTAAGTAGTTCTAAGTATTAGGGGCCTGATGACCTCAGAAGTTAAGTCCCATAGTGCTCAGAGCGACTTTTTAACTGTGCTGATAAACCACTTACGTTATTTGATTTTCAAACAGCTGAGCAGAACTGTACATACTCATACATTTCACTCTTTACTTATTATGATCAACACTGAACTGACACACATTATTTTTAGCGCGACGCGAAATCGCCCTGACTAACAATAACCTATACCTTCCATGAATCACTTACCTTACAAAAATCTTCGTTACTCGAACTACTGCAATACAGCCAGAGCCAATACTGCCAGCTAAATAAAAGATTCTAACTACTGAAGGCACTAACTACTGATAGGCATGGTTAGCAAATGAAAGATTTTGATAGAGAACAAACAATGTATTTACCTTAATAATGTTCAAATGTCATCATATCAGTTCATGATATCCAGTATTGCAAATTTACTCTTTTTGATGGACACACGTCCAGATCGTCCGCTCTAAAAATTCTGCCATCTCTCTCCCCACATTCACCAATGCTGGCAGCTCACCTCCAACTGCGCAACGCTACGCGCTGTTCACATCCAACTGCCCAACACTACAGTTACAATTATTTCAACAATGCAAATAAGCCACCCACTGCACACAGCATAGTCAGTGATTTTCATACAGAGCGCTACGTGGTGTTACCAACATAAAAACCTAAACAGCCTCCTTACAAGGTGTTCATTCTTTCCGCCCGCTATACGAGATTGGAATAATAGAGAATTGTGAAGGTGGTTCGATGAACCCTCTGCCTGACACTTAAATGTGATTTGCAGAGTATCCATGTAGATGTAGATGTAGGCAGCGATCCTTGAATGGATATTAGAGGGAGATCAACAGGGATGATAGTTCTAGTTTTGAGGATAGTGTAGTATCTAAGGAGGCATTCACTGTGCGTGAGAAGAGGAGGGCATTCGATAAGAGCTCGGACCACAGCGAGAAAAATTTAATACAACCAGCTGTGGTAGGCGACCAAGTGAAACATACGGGCGCGGGAGGCAGCTAAGCGCCGCGGGAGAACATTTTCGTAATAATTGCAGGTCTGCCAATTAGCGGTCCGCCGATCGATGCCTGGGGCCGCTCAAGCGACCGCCATTATTGCGTTATCTCCACTCGGCGGAGAGGAACGGCCAGACACGAGTGGCTGGCAGGCCGCCTCCTGCGGCTGCTGCAGCCGGCTGTCCATTACGTCGCTAATGCATCCAGATATGCGGCGGGTAATGCATCTCTCGCGGGGCAGAATAATGCCGTGATATGCCGTAATCATGGTTCGCGGTCATTTGCCGTCACGAAGCCGTCCGCCTTCCGCGGAAGGCTAATCGAATTATGGAAATGCTCCCAAGGCACGGATTGTATCTTACTCTGCATAAACTTCGACTTCCATACGAACCTTGCCACGCTTATTTCAGAAAACTCTGTTATTAGTTAAGCGTGCACCTAGAATTTACCAGCAGCTTCACATTGCAATGTGTTCAAGTTATCTTGGGTGTTACGTCTTTTATTACAGCATCACTACCGGGTTCGTGGCACTAAAAGGTACACCTTCAGGCGGCAATGTAGTTTCGCAGCACTCTGTCTGTGCCTTAAGAATCTTAGTACACATGCACAGCGTGACGCATCTGGCACTGCCTTTTCGAATACACTGAGATACGCTGACAATATAATTTATTTACATTTTACCAAACAGCCACTAGGAGTTCATAAAATAATGATTCGTGAGAGTATATAGCTCCATTATACTACTACATGCAATCTGTTTCTATTTTTTTTCAGTAAAGTGAATCTATACTGTATAATCAGATCCATAACAGCGCTATAATGAAAACCTATTTCTCAGGTCTGACAAGTGAATGTAGAATAATCAAGGATGCAATTTGATGCTGTTGCTTTTCTCGCAAAATGGTGAGTGACGTAACGTCTATCGACTTGTTTATCCAAGGTCCCCTTCGCGAAAGACTTCGTACCCATAGCAAAGATAGTGACACGTGTAGCAGGCAGTGTTACCAATCTCTTCAGAATCAGCGTACGCATTCATTGCCAAAGGTGGACATACATTGTCTTGCTGAAATAGTGTCCTTTTTTTTTTACTTTTGTAAGTTTACAATTGTTACGATACAATCGCATGAGCATTTAGAGATAACTTAATCCACAAGATAGTATGCGAATTATTCCACTGCTGAAAAATGGAATATGAAATATTTCAGCCCAACAACCTCTCGTCCTGTGTGTCTATGGATATACGAAGACACTTGTAGCAATGCCGATCATGCTGCACACCTAACATGTTTGAGCCTTAGCTATGAAGTGAAGTGAAGAAATGTTTGGAGTTTGTACTGCTTTTTATAATGGGAAAACTAGGTTCATGCTCTTATCTGCTGTCAAAAACATCGCTAATGATATTTATAGTGAAACTGCACAACACACCCATTTTTTCTTGGGGTATCAAAGTAGGTGATGTACTATATTTTAAAGTTATTAACCGGACTTACTGCGTTCCAGAATTATTCAAAAGTGTAAAATTGATAATAAAACGATCTTTTTTAGGAAAAATTAACCAAACTGTGTCCCTTGGGCTAAAAAACAACCATTATATCGACTTTACATGTATTTCTTATGAGTACATTTTATATATCTTTGCAGTTATCAGGAAGTAGTTTGATTCTGTTGATCAGTTTGTCATTGAGGAAGTAGTTACGGAGTAACTGTTATTCAGAACTGAGATGTGTTATCCAGTATTAAAAGGAGTTTGACATGCATTAAAAAGTTTGTGTTTCTAAAGTAAACTAGATCAAAACACTATTTCAAAATAAATATTTCCAAGTTAAAAACCAGTTATGTTCCACAAGAAGCAGGAAGGTGAATCTCCCTTTAGGTAAGCAGACAAGCAACAATTTCAACACTAACAAACTTAAGCAGAAATAATAACCTTTGATTATTCTATCCTACTTGCTCATACTAATGTGTATTTATGAAGAAAACGAATGCGAAATCAGTAGTTTGCAATGTTTGCCATTTTTTATTAATATGATTATTGTATTCAACCGAGCAATGGACGGGTCAGAACCTGCAGTGGAAAAAAGTGAAGTTCCGCGTTCTGGCCAACTGGGCCCGACCGACCACCTTGTCGTCCTCTGTCAGGGGCGTCATTGGATGCACTGTGTAGAGGAATCTAGTCGGCACACTGTTCTACCACTACTAATCAGTCGAGTAGCTCGTTAGTTGGTCTCACAAGATAGAGTACCTCCCAAACCAGTCCTCCCACTAAGGAAAAATCTCTGACAGTACCGGGAATCGGACCTGGTTCGCCCGCATCTCGTGGTCGTGCGGTAGCGTTCTCGCTTCCCACGACCGGGTTCCCGGGTTCGATTCCCGGCGGGGTCAGGGATTTTCTCTGCCTCGTGATGACTGGGTGTTGTGTGCTGTCCTTAGGTTAGTTAGGTTTACGTAGTTCTAAGTTCTAGGGGACTTATGACCACAGCAGTTGAGTCCCATAGTGCTCAGAGCCTTTTTGAACCATTTGATTTGGACCTGGTTCCGCCACACGGCAGTCAGCCATGCTAAACACTGTGCTGTGAAGGTGGACATTTGCGGTGGAGAAAGACTGTAATAATTTACATTCTAAGGCTAGATGGTCATTGTATTTAAGACACTTTTGACAACGCTTTCCTTGGACTTGAGAGCAGGGCAGTTCTTGCTGTCCGTGACATTAGTTTACGTTATTATAGGCACCCACTACCTGATCCGACTATGGAAATATGTGAATCAGCAACGCAGGACCAGAGTTCTTATCAATGCAGAGGAAAAATTTCCCAATGTTCCTCTTCAAGAGGGCCAAGAGTCAATATCCTGGTAGTGGCGTTTACGGAGAAGCAATTTTAAAATTGAAGGCGACAGTAGTGTCTTCTAAAATGTTGTAAATATTGCCTAACCCCACCCAATTAGATATATTCAGTAGTCACTTGAAAGCCTTTAAGATGAATCAGAAGACGGCGAATGACCAACCTGTGCTTCTTGCCTTTGTCGTACTTATGACAGTTTTACTTAAATATCTCTGTGATCTGACATGAACTCATAACATTTCGCTACAGATGCAGTCGTTTCGGGTCAGTAGCAAGTGGCATCTTATTTTCTTACGGTATTTTTCGCTTGTTTCTTCAGCCTCACCTTCTATATTACACTGTCCGAAAACACCTTTACTCTTTTATTTCCTGGGCGTTTTCAACCTGAAACAGAAAAGTATTATTAAAGTGAGAGACGATATAAGATTTTGGATAACCCGGCAGGTGTGGGCATTTCCCGCACATACAATGTCCAAATTGTGAAATTTCAGCAGTACCCAATGTATACCTCTACTAACAGATCGTGAGCATCATAAATTACAACTCGGTTAAAAAATAAAAATCTACATGAACTAATGATTATGTTATGGTGGACAAAGAATAGTTCCTCCATCATGAGTGATGACCACAACCAATAACCGTTGGAGAAACGGACATATAGTCTGATTTGCATTAGAGATTAATTAATCAGATAATGGCTCTCAATTTACGAATTTCAGATGCTGTTTTATGCGTTAATTGAAAGTGAAAACTAAATTTATTTTACGATTATTTGTCATTTGTGCACGGGTTGACTAATTGTACTAACATCATTATGTGAATGAATTTATTCCATAATTCAGCATTTGTGATGGAAACGGCAGTATAATTGAAATGAAATGGTTTCTGTTCCTTTGTGTGAATATATAGTGTAACATCCACGAGATAAATTTTTGGCTACAGTGCG
This sequence comes from Schistocerca cancellata, assembly GCF_023864275.1. Classification (NCBI taxonomy): domain Eukaryota; kingdom Metazoa; phylum Arthropoda; class Insecta; order Orthoptera; family Acrididae; genus Schistocerca; species Schistocerca cancellata. The sequence continues at coordinate 1,224,328,431 of NC_064626.1, read as the reverse complement.
ACGAGGGGAAATTATGCCTCTAACAGTTATAAACATTATGTATTCGACGTATGGAAAAACGGTGAATACGATGATAAACATTAATTATTTATATAATATTCTATTATGTAATTTGACATATCGATGTGTATCATACAAAGACAATGATAACTGTAAATTCCTTTTATGATCTGCGATTGTCTTCCTTTGTTTTTTTTTTTTACCTTTTGTTGGATGGCTTTTGTAGGTTCAGCACGCAAGACGCATATCAAACTGAGGTCTGTTAAGAAATTCTATTTATTTGTTAATTATTACTTGAAAATAGAGTTCATTATTATTATAAACATGAGTGAATAATTATTTGTAACTGTAATTCCTCTCTCAGTAAGCATTATCTGTGTTAATTGTTTCTTTCCCCTGCAAGGAGCGCCACCATTGATGATAGCGATTTGTATCGCGTTTTTGTCTCTGTTTTCCTTAGAAACAAATCAGATGTTTGCTTGATGAAGTCTAAATAGTGCACAATACGAAAGTAGAGTTCCTGTAAAGTTCAATAAGCATTTAAAATACTTATTTGCTCTAACAATAGAAAGTCTCTATCAATTGTCTGCCGCCATCTTAACAATTGTCTCAGCGGCAAATTCAAATTACGCAACTCTGCAGACATAAATGCTGAACGTAATACAAATGTGTGAAAATAAAAGTGCACCGGTGGTTCCGAACTCATTTTTATGAAAATAATTCGAATCAGATTGGTTCTTTAAAAACAGTGCTCATAGCACGATCGTTATAACAAACTTTTCTAGCTGATGTATGGAGCCGAAATTAATTACGCACGAGTTGCGAAGAATATTGTTTCAGGTAACATACGACAGTGTTGTGCGCGGCTGATATTCGGTGGTTTTAATGATCATTTTGCTGAAGATAACTGCTTCCATCTTAATCAATAGTTGTATAGAATCTGTTGTATGAACTGTGATTTAGTGACACTTACACAACTTACAGACAACACTTTAACACGACGTTAACTTGGAGTTCTTTAGCAACTTGACCAAGTCTTCAGCCGGGAGAAAAATTATGTATTAATTACTCAGTGTAATAAAATATGATTATCATTTTCATTTACAAAATAGTTAAATACCAAACCACTGAGTAACACAGCGAACGCCACAATAGCTTTGTAACCAGCATCAATATATCCTTTAACGTCCCAGATGTGGTCTCACAGACCGCTAGTTGTTCATTGTTATTGTGTTGCTAGTGCATAGGGGTGGGGTAGCAGATTACAGTGTTATCTACTTGTCCTTTCCAGAAGCTGCAGTGAATTTCATTGTCAGTAGCCATTTTAATGCGACGTCAACTTGTACCATTACTGCTTCGTTCATGCTAGCGGCCCCTGAGACCTCACTTGGGACTTTGCGTTATGGATTCAGTAGCCATGCCTTCATCTGTTACCAAGCGAGGTGGCTCTGTGGTTAGCACACTGGACTCGCATTCGGGAGGACGACGGTTCAATCCCCCTTCCGGCCATCATGATTTAGTTTCTCCCTGATTTCCCTAAATCGTTCCCAGCTAATGCCGGTATGGTTTCTTTGAAAGGCCACCGCCGACTTCCTTCCCCGTCCTTCCCTAACCCGATCAGACCTATGACCTCGCTGTTTGGTCTCCTCCCCCAAAAACAACACAACAACAACTCTTCATCTCTTGTTCATGTTAGGGACCCTCACTACGAAGATATATTTTTTTAAAGTGATCTGAGTACAATTTAGGAAGATAGTGACAACGAAATTGAAGCTGAACATCGTTCGGAATTGGAACAGTTGAAAAGTGGAGACGTATTTGTTTTTCCACCTGTGAAAACCTTGAATGAAACAAGTGATCAAAGTGTTGAAGTTAGAATTGCACAGACTGAATCTTTACCTAAAGGTTTTGCTAGAAATATATTTAGTTGAAACTAGTATCGGTGGTCGTTGAAGCCTCTTCCAATGGCATAATTTTTCTTCGTGTTGGACGTAAGTGGGATGAATGCGTTTGTCCTTCACAAATCCTACTAAGACGTTACTCAGGTGAGCCGCTTTAAGTTTTTGAAGAAGCTTAGAAGCCCGTAGGTGACACCACAGATAAAAAGCGAGTCAACAACTATTACGTAGCATGCGAACATCGTATATCCATTCATCGCTTTTTGGGTGTAGCAGAACCACGAGTAGAAGTCGCTGTAGAACGATTGGAAAAACACACAATATACACCACCTGTGACCCAAAGACAAGAGAAAGAAGTCTTATGTTTGTCATTGTTCCAAGAACCCAATTTAATTTGATTTCTCTACAAAAGGTCCAACGAGTGGAAAGAAGGCCTTTGAGAAGAAAACTATTACTTATACTAGTAATTTTCACTTTTTGAATTTTTATAAGTGTTTCTATGTTTGCATTACTAAATGCATAATAAACAATAAAAATGTATCAAGAAGTAAAACTCAGAGTGCGGGGTATTTCAGTTTTCATAGCATTAATATTATCATTAATACACTACTGGCCATTAAAATTGCTACACCACGAAGCTGACGTGCTACAGACGCGAAATTTAACCTATAGGAAGAAGATGCTGTGATATGCTAATGATCATCTTTTCAGAGCATTCACACAAGGTTGGCGCCTGTGGTGACACCTACAACGTGCTGACATGAGGAAAGTTTCCAACCGATTTCTCATACACAAACAGCAGTTGACCGGCGTTGCCTGGTGAAACGTTGATGTGATACCTCGTGTAAGGAGGAGAAATGCGTACCACCACGTTTCCGACTTTGATAAAGGTCGGATTGTATCCTATCGCGATTGCGGTTTATCGTATCGCAACATTGCTGCTCTCGTTGGTCGAGATCCAATGACTGTTAGCAGAATATGGAATCGGTGGGTTCAGGAGGGTAATACGGAACGCCGTGCTGGATCCCAGCGGCCTCGTATCACTAGCAGTCGAGATGACAGGTATCTTATCCGCGTGGCTGTAACGGATCGTGCAGCCACGTCTCGATCCCCGAGTCAACAGATGGGGACGTTTGCAAGACAACAACCATCTGCACGAACAGTTCGACGACGTTTGCAGGAGTATGGACTATCAGCTCGGAGACAATGGCTGCGGTTACCCTTGACGCTGCATCACAGACAGGAGCGCCTGCGATGGTGTACTCAACGACGTACCTGGGTCCACGAATGGCAAAACGTCATGTTTTCGGATGAATCCAGGTTCTGTTTACAGCATCATGATGGTCGCATCCGTGTTTGGTGATATCGCGGTGAACGCACATTGGAAGCGTGTATTCGTCATCGCCATACTGGCGTATCACCTGGCGTGAAGGTGTGGGGTGCGGTTGGTTACACGTCTCGGTCACCTCTTGTTCACACTGACGGCACTTTGAACAGTGGACGTTACATTTCAGATGTGTTACGACCCGTGGCTCTACCCTTCATTCGATCCCTGCAAAACCCTACATTTCAGCAGGATAATGCACGACTGCATGTTGCAGGTCGTGAACGGGCCTTTCTGGATATAGAAAATGTTAGACTGCTGCCCTAGCCAGCACATTCTCCAGATCTCTCACCAACTGAAAACTTTTGGTCAATGGTGGCCTAGCAACTGGCTCATCACAATACGCAAATCACTACTCTTGATGAACTGTGGTATCGTGTTGAAGCTGCATGGGCAGCTGTACCTGTACACGATATCCAAGCTCTGTTTGACTCAATGCCCAGGCGTATCAAGGCCGTTATTACGGCCAGAGGTGGTTGTTCAGGGTACTGATTTCTCAGGCTCTATGAACCCAAATTGCTTGAAAATGTAATCACATGTCAGTTCTAGTATAATATATTTGTCCAATGAATACCCGTTTATCATCTGCATTTCTTCTTGGTGTAGCAATTTTAATGGCCAGTAGTGTATAATGTTCATTTTCTACAGTGATTTAATTAAACGAATTATTTTGGTGAAAAAAAGTTTAAAATGTCATTTGAACATAATTTTTGTGTGGTATTAATGTAACCCTATACATAAAACTTAACTGTTTTGCTGAAAATACAGAATTCAATTTTTATTGCTATTTGAACACTGCAGTCTGTCAGACCGCACATGGGACAGAGTGTGACAAAAGAATGAACCTAAGGCATATACTGGTAGTAGTAAATATAATTTGCTTTTGAGTTTTTCTTGTCTTAACTTTGTTTCCAAAAGCGTTCGAGATTTTATATGAAAGGAACTAATTTTACATTTAGGGATGTTATCTGTGCGTCGGATAGACAAGCCCTATACTCATGCAGGCAAATTTTGCTCCTATTAATCAGTAGAATAAACTAAATGTCCATATCCTGCAAAAGCAACAAAAAATGAAAATGAAAAGAAAGCATAATTTGATTACGACACGGAAATAGTGAAACGGCCCTCCATGGACAGTCTTCAGCTCCGTTTCGTATAATGTTTACATAGTCAGTTTCTAATTAAGCGAGAAATGTACTGAAACCACAGTTGGTAAACAATTTAAGTACTGCTCAGTCTGTTACAGGGTAGAGGGAACCATTTCATCGCACATTCCCAGGGGGACTCTGCACATGGAGGTGTAAGGGAAAGTCAAATACCCAGACGAAACGCTACGACGCTCGGAATTCGATAGATGTACATATTGTAGGCAGAGGGACCAATCGGTGATTGATAAACATTAACCCAGACCAAGGGCGTAATTACTCCAGAGGGTGGGGGGGGGGGGGGGAGGTTGGAAACTATATAGTAAGGCGATTGGCGGTGAAAAAGAAAAGAGTTCGATTACAGTTCAGGTAAGAAAGGAAATTATCAACAAAATATTTCGCTTATCAACATTTTTCTTACGCTACAGTGGTATTAGGTGAGCCACGATTATCATCTAATTTTTTTGTAGTACTGGCACCAATGAATGATTCGGTGCTGTGAGAGCCACAGTATACGCAAGATATACATGTACAACGTCTCCCTCAGTTAGTGCAATTGTTATATAAGTGTTTTTTGCCCCGTAATGTGCAATTACGACAGTAAAAGTGATGCAACGGAAGTAATGGGAGATTAAGAACCTCGTGAAAGTGACTTCTCCGATGAGTTTCGGATTGTAACCACAACAGAACAGAAATTATATCGTTCCTTATTTCGTAGCAAATAAAGATCCAAACACAATGCATACGATATGGAATGGGTGCAACATTGACAGTGTTCTCAAAACCTTTATGAATATATTCTTCCAGTCCTATATGTGGCACAATAAATTATTCAAAGTTTGCCTGTTCCTTAACTGCAGTGAACTTAGGGAAATGGATGTTTCTTTATGTCAGAAGTGGTCCCTTCCGCAAAGAGATTTTCAAATACAAACACTTTCTCGTTTAAGTCAGAAATAAGTTCCTTATTACCTTGTAATGTGTTATTGAGGGCAGTCTGCATTCTACTCCATTTAAAAAGCGAGATATGCTATAAATCTCGGACCTTCTACTTTTCGTTATAGTTTTCCTTTTTTCCTTAGAAACTGAGCAATATCAGGTCTTCAATTTAAAAAAAGAAAAAAATAAACGATCTAACATATCAAACGTACTTCGCAGTAATACTTGACGTATCCGTAAGCTTCATTCATTTCCGACAAAAACTATTGCAAATGACAACACATTACAGTCATACAAGCGACTTCAAAAAATTAATTTTGTGTAAGACCAATTCCATCGAGTGTTCCATGGCCGCAAACTATCAAAAACTGCAGGACAATGAATACCGTGTAAGACGCCTGCCGAACCTTGTTATTTTTTATGTTTCGTTGTCAAGTAAATCTTTAAATTCTTTCTGTATGGTACCGTGTTAACCTTTCATTGCACATCTGAGGTAGCCGTTGATCACGGCCATGCGTAATACACCGAGCAATAGAAGAAAAAGGCTCGCTTTTCGATACCTCGTAATTCGTACCCATTGCGACACTTAAGTTTGAAATTGGGCTCAAACGTACGGACAGCCTTCCTTTGCAACAGTGCTAAGGCGTGGAGTCCTGCGACGTCACCCCCCAGATCGACGAAGCTTCAAACACCAAGGTGTCGAGACATGCTCAGAAGTTCAATCGACGCCTAAGGTTGGTTAGTAACCTCACACTGGCGCCAAATTTCACCACTGTGGACATGTCACACGATAGGAAGGTCTTATCCACGTTTCACCACTTCTTTTGACGCTGCTGCGATGAAGGTTAGAATCACGACGCACAGCATTGACATCATGCCAAGGAAAACATTCCAGACACACTGACGCTCCGAACTGGCACAAAACGGCCTCAGGAGTTGGCTTACAGGACCTGAGTGACATACCGCTTTGCGTGGGACATTGATTTCCACCAATTTCGCGATCGAAAGTGACAGTTCGCAGTGCGATTAGCAGCAAGAAGACTTCTTGACAATCTTTGACATCACCGACACCCTCGGACCTAACCCTTCTCTAAGGCCACTGGGGGGGTTGCATCCCCATTAAACATGATCTGATTTCCTTGGAACCCAGCGCCGTAGCAATTTTCCCTCACGTGTGTAGGCTGGACCCTCTAGCAACTGCTCAACACCATTCCACGATATTTGAATGTGATCCGAGGCAGCAAAGGGTTTTAACTTTTTTCATCCTATTTCGCATCCTCCTGTGGCTTGATCATGTGAGGTGGGACGAGGAGTGGGGAGATATTGACACATGCATGAATAAAACAACAAAGGATCCTTCTAGGATCCCCCAGTTCGGAGAAACATTCGGTGCCCTCCACCTGCCTTTGCTGATCACCTCAAAAATGTAGCTCTACGGACAGACCCACGACAGGAGTCCTAGGCGCCTGCAGGCAGGCTACACTGCTGCTATTTCGCCGCTACTCTGCTGCTCATGTCCCTGATACAGGCCACCCAGAAGTGGATATTGTCTAAGGGGTTGTCGATCAGCAAGCATCTAGGCCTTAGTCACGAGTTCTGTCAGTGTAGGTAAGTTTCTAAAATGCTCGGCAACGGAGGTAAGATGCCATCGATGGTATTTCTAAACTAGGAGCCCTGAGAGGGACACATTCCCGTTTTATTCATGCATGTGTCTATGTCGCAAACCCCCGTGATCACGCCACAGGATAAAACAAAATGGGAGCGCTGAAAAAGGCTGAACACCTTGTGGGTGCGTGGGTTTTACTTAGTCAAGTAGCGCAATGGATCGGTCCAACAAGTACCCTTTGGCTCCTGCAAGAAACAATTTCCATCTTACACTACTACAGAAGTCAGACAGACGCTCCTAATGTACCAACAAGAACTGCTTCGAAAACATTCAGCACCAAATATCTTCTGGAGTCGACCGCAGTAAGGAAAAGACACAAAAATATTCTATATTCTTACATAACTAGTGGGATACCTGGATACGGGAGTATTGGTAGGTAGTGTAAGAAAAACATTAAACGAACGAAAAATATTATTTACTGCAAAAAAATTCTGAGAAATCAAGTGAAACTTTTTCTTACATAAAAAAATAATAAATTTCACACTGCACAATAAGTGTGGCGGCCAACACCGTGAACAACACTCAATCGCGAGGGACTCAATATGGTGTGACACTCCGATTCGCTACGACAGAGGTGCTCTCCCAGTGAAGTACTGAGGAGAGACTTCGTTTCTCACTCTTTGCGCACACGAACGAGCGCACTCGTTCTTGTTACGTGTTCCCGCTCCAAGAGCGACAACGGAACGGCCCCTTTTTCTGGAAAAGTTGCAAAGGTACATCATTTGCGGTCTTCCCTCACTCCTCTGGCTGTTTGCGTCAGAGATATTCCGCCAATCAGCGTTGCTCTTTTAAACGGGAGAGTGACGTTTCGCTTGAGTCGACCACTGCAGAAATCTGTACCATCTCTTTTAGGCATATCCTGTCCTCCTGTATGAACTCCATCACTACGCAGTCGGTCTGTGAGAAAATGCATCTTCTGGGTGCTCCCACACAATGTAGCGGAATTTGCTTTTAAGTCGAACACGGGGGTCGTTATCCCTTCGCTCTAGCAAAAGCTGTCTTCTGTCTGGGCGGTCTCTTTGGCTCAGGTAGGTATGTGGTTGACCCAGCCCTCTGAAGGGACGGTCTTCCCAGCTGGCTGGTTTCCTCTTTAGAACGAAAATTCATGTTGTGCACGCCATACTCGACTTTTCCGACCCCAGTGCGCACTTGCGATTTACTTATTAGATTTGCATATAGCTTACATGAATTCATACAAAATTGACTCTACCTTATCGAGTTTGGGTTCAAATGAAGCGTCTTTATGTGCAGAATACGATTGTGAGGACGGAAAATGCAAGAAATGAAGGTCAGGAGACCATGCCACCTTACAACCTTTGCGCTTCGAATCTCGTTCAGATTTCGTCGAATGGTTTCCAGAGGACGCTAGTGGTTCCAATCCGTGTACGAGAGTAAAACTTTCGGTCGCGCTGTGTTCCAAACGAGTGCGATCATGTTCGAAGAGGATTAAACCACACGATGTCATTAGAGAAGGACTGAAACACTCAACGGTAGCAGCAGTGTCAGAAGTTGTAAAGAACATCTTCTTGTTGCTCATGACAATACAAGGTATTGTTTACGACTGCGAATTGTGTGGGAATTAATGTCCCAGGAACATGGTGGCCTTATTGACGCCCTTTATGCCACCGCCTGAGGCCTTTTCATTCCGATTTTTGGAGACAGCGTGTCTGGTATGTTTTCCTCGCCCATTCACAAGAAAACTGCGTGATTCAACGCTGGGCGTTGCAGAGGCGTCGCTGAGGCGTCAAAAGAAGGGGTGAAAGTTGGTCACAGGGGATGTGGAGACCTACCGATCGTGTCACACGGTCTCAGTGACACTGGGAAGAAGTGTGGTGAAATGCCGCACGGGATTAGCCGAGCGGTCTGCGGCGCTGCAGTCATGGACTGTTCGGCTGGTCCCGGCGGAGGTTCGAGTCCTCCCTCGGGCATGTTTGTGTGTGTTTGTCCCTAGGATAATTTAGGTTAAGTAGTGTGTAAGCTTAGGGACTGATGACCTTAGCAGTTAAGTCCCATAAGATTTCACACAAATTTGAACATTTTTGTGATGAAATTCGGTTCCAATGTGACATCATTAACCCATCTTACATGCCACATGAACTGAGCTATGGTCTTTCTCGCCTGTCTCGGCAAATTTTTCTATGAAGTGTTGTCAAGCCCGAGAGTGATGTTTCAGTGCTCCACGCATATGCACGATTAGAGACGAAGACAGTACGCAAATTTGATCCAAAGTACAAACTTAAGCGTCGAAGCGGGTGTGAAATAAGTGGTTTCGAAAAAGTGATCCTCAAATTCTTTTGAGCAGTGTAGTTATTTAGAACACCCATCCTTGTCTTCTGTGATACACATTCATTTTTAAATGCTTTTTTTACACGACAATGCACCTGCACACAAAGCAAAACTGGTTCAGGACACAATCAAAACACTTGGCTGGGAGCTGCTACCCCACCCGCTGTATTCACCAGACTTGGCCCCTTCCGACTACCATTTGTTTTCATCAGTGGGACACACACTGGCTGAGGAGCACTTCGATTCCTCCGAAGAAGTCGAAAATTGGGTGTCTAATTAGTTTGCTTCAAAAGACGAACATTTCTATTGGCATGGTGTCCACAAATTGCCAGAAAGGTGGTCAAAATGTATAGAAAGCAATAGTCAGCACTTTGAATAAAATGTTTTTGCTTCTCAATTCAAAATTAGTGTTTCAGATTCACAAAAAACGCTCATTTCATACCGGTACACCTAGTATATTCCCACCCCAACAATGTCTTATTCCAGTCACAAAAAAAAAAAAACAAAAAAAAAGAATTAACTTAGGATTAACTTAGGTAGAAACAAAACCACGCTGAAAGAGATAATTTCCTGTTCTGATCAATATGGAAATGCAGTATGCATATTGGTAAAAGTTACTCTCCTTCCATTATTCAATTTCGTTATCATTCTGTTGTAACTGATTTGTATTCACAAACAAATTTACAAACTGAAATAAAGGTCTTATACATTTCTCATAGTACTTGGCACGTTTTGACTTAGAAAAATACTTTAGTCCCACAATTCCTAACCAATAATGTCATTAGCTGTGGGTATATAACGTTAAAGTGTTGTTTCTGTGCACTCTAGAGTGAGATGTTCTAGTAGTATTGCACGCGCCACACTGTGCTCCATGCAAGCGGTAGACAAAAGATCGTGCAAACTTCGGAAATCTGAGACGCGTTTACATGAAGTCAGTTTAAGCTTCATTGCGGCATCACATGGAAAACCAGTTACGACAACCATCATGAATTGATATAAATGGATAAAATTGTTCCACCCACGCCACAAATTTTAACGAGTGCAGTCATTTGAGGCATGCCATCTCACTTGCTACGAGGAATTCACACAGCGAGAGATTGCAACTGACTCTGGTCGTTACCTATATAAGACTGTACTCATCCCGTTTAACACATAGTGACCTCTGTATGGCTCGTCCGCGTTCCCTTTGAGATTCCTCTGCTGCCAGATAACGATAGGGTCAATGCCCACTGACGCAGACGGCATAGAGACCGGCCGTCTTTATCACACAGCCCACTGAATATTTTCGAGAATGGAATTTAAACGTCGTAAAAAATCGTGGTAGCTCTTCTCTGTTATGAGTCTGTGCTTCAAAACTATCATGTAAATGTGACCAGAAGACTTTTCGTTCATGCTTTAACCTTGTGGACCCGTAATTCTAAACAGGGCATGCACGCAGTTTCATCGTAACGCACTGCGCCTCTTTTTATGCTGGACCTCTGAACTTCCTTTAGAGCACGAGAAAAAAAAGCGAAAGATAAACAGCGTTGACGCAACGATGCTTCTGAACTGAAGAACGTCATACCGACATAGCACGCCAAATTTGTTACCTCGGAAGTTCCTTCAGCGCAGTTAGCAAGTGGATTTCTTAAATCAAACGTGGTTATCCTGCTCGCTCCAATTCAATTGACGTTCTGGTTTGTAGTATCAACATACTATCAACATACTTTCTCTTCATGGCTGATTTGTCCACCAGCATTGGCGCAGTAATTGCAGTTGCACGGACGCTCTTCTGGTTATTGTACAGCAGACCACACCTGTTTTCGCACACAGAGATGTAGCACTTCTACCACGTATTATAGCAGGAGACAACATATACCTGGTGATAGAATCAGATTTAGGCAGTATAAGATAATCTGATATGGCATAGAAACCGAATATGCAATGAAATGGGTGGGCGGAGGGTGCCATTGGAAAACAAAATGTTGACGTCCCATCTGGTGAGGAGAGAGGGCTGGGAGGTGCCCAGTTTCGGCACAGACGGATGTTCAAATGGTTCAAATGGCTCTGAGCACTATGGGACTTACCTTCTGAGGTCATCAGTCCCCTAGAACTTAGAACTACTTAAACCTAACTAACCTAAGGACATCACACACATCCGTGCCCGAGGCAGGACTCGAACCTGCGACCGAAGCGGTCGCGCGGTTCCAGACTGTAGCGCCTAGAACCGCTCGGCCACCATGGAAGCTGACGGATGTCCGATACGTAAATATTAAGTTTTCATCTAGAACATCTTTTTCATACCACGCATATTTTTCGAGATATTTAGGTGTTCCAAGACACAATAGAGAATCTGCACCCTGCAAAGTACGTCGTCTAGAACTTGCATATTATTGTCCAACCTTGATCATATCGAACATTTAAAGAGTTTACCCGAAAATCATTTTCCATTCTTTGTAGTCGGCACTGTAATGGACAATACTAAAATTTTCTAGTTTTTGCTTTTACGAATCGACTCATTTGATTATATACTGCACTTACGATGAAAATTTAAGGGGCTTCGGAAAGGCTCAAAATCATGAAAAGTTCAATTTTTACTTTTTTGCGTTTTCTGAATCTGCAGACTATTACCTTTTAATAGATATATAATTTATTCAATTCCAAAGACTACAACTATTTTTAAATTTCTTTTTAAATGTGTTCTACATGGGCGTGACCCACTGTGGCGCTGTTAAACTGCTGTCCAATGGTGTTATTATTAACGTCCGTGTTCATCAGGTACATTTTAGTGATGTGAGATAAAGTATGTGTTGTGGCTAACCTGTGATGGTTCAATATATATCGCTGGTGTGATTGTCGATTGTTTCATGTTTATTTACTCTGTCGTTATCTCGAAAATATTCGTAATTAATTCTGTTTCTTGAGTCTCTGTTTTGTTGAAGTATAATAATGAGTAAAAGTAAAGTTTCTGTTGCGACTTTCAGTGATGGAAACATTGTAAGGTGCAAGGTATTTAGAAATATGGGAATGAAGATAGGTTCTAACATGGTACGAGCGATGCTTGCTTTAGACAAGGAACGCCTTCGGGCTGCAGACAGGGCTGTAAAGAGTCTAGAAATACAAGCAAGAGTAAACAGGAGGAGGAACAAGAGGAAGCTGGAGGAGGAGTTTGCAGAGGATGAAGATAATCCATCCTATGGACCTGGAATGCACTAAAAAGTAAATCCAATCTTTGTCGCTCGATTCCCAAAACTTTTATTTTCTCATACTAATTACGTGTTTTCTAAGGATCTTCCAAACATATTTGTTTCAAACTTTCAGTAAATGTTACACAGTACCTTCTGCATAATTTAACACAGCCTTTTTCCAAAAAACTGTATATTTTTGAATATATAAATAAAAAATTGCAAAAAAATGTTGTGTATTTTCATTACAATTGAAAAAAATCATCTTTAATAACTAAAATTTTGTAAAATCCCTGTGTTAAGTTGTAGCCCATATTCCGATAAATAACCTGTAAAAAGTTCAACTTCCTACCTCAAATACTTTGTGAGGAAAGATGTAATTTATAAGCGTTATTTTAACATTGCAAGTATAGGGCGTTCCGGAGCCCCTTAAACGGTTTTGTTCCAAATAGTTGATATTTTTGTTAAATATTTTACTTAATTTTGCAAATTTGTTTGTGTAGCAAACCTTTTACGATCAGGCATTCAAAAGACTGGAAAATAAGCTATTTTTAACATTACGTAATGTTTTTTTCCTTCATGGTTGACTAGAGCGTCCGCACACCACTGGCATGTTTGATTTCGGTCAGTCCCCTCAGTCTCACTGTAATGGTCACTGAGTCCGGTGTGTTCCTCCATCTCGTACCAGCCGCTAAGAATTAGCGAAGGAATACATTTCGTCAGCCATAGTGAGGAAGAATGTTTCTAATAATACTGACTGGCCCACCTGCCACGGATAGACTCACAGTATTCCGAGCGAACTCTCACACGCTAACCCCACTCCGCAAACCCACACCATGCAGGCTGCCTCGTCGCAGTGCCGGAGCCTTCTTAGCCTTGAACACCAAACGACTAGGCATCGGAGCTTTTTAGGGTACTGAATGCGATTTCCACTTCTCAGCGGAGTGTGCGCTGATATGAAACTTCCTGGCTGATTAAAACAGTGTGCCGGACCGAGACTCGAACTCGGGACCTTTTTCCTTCGCGGGTACATTTGAAGTAATGGATGTTTTACCCGTAGAAAAAAATATTGAAATAATTTAAATTTATGTTGTAGATTTGTGTACTGCTGTTGCTCTTCATGCCGAACATTTTGCTGATGGGCCATGATCTTACGTTGTAAAGCAATTTAGTATCTAAGAAAGTGTGACACCTTGAAAGAAAACTCGAAGAACTGCTGTTATGGGGAACAGCAATAATGAAAGTGCAAAATTTTCTAAGCTAAATAAGTTTTTAACGAAACTGTTTTGAATGAAGAAATTTCCTTATTCATCGCGCATGTAGTGGAGATTTACATGAGGCTGTTGTCAATTGGAAACGTCAAAAATTTTAATTTTGTCTATTACAGCGCCAACTGTCAAGAATGGAAAAAACAGTTGCTATACATCCTGGGTTTCCTTTGGCGTCGAATCCGAATGATCAATAGCAATTAGGGTTTAAATAAATATATTAATTATGTTAAATTAAACTATATTAAATTAAATTTTATATTAACATAAAAGTTGAACCCCCATAGGAAGGTGCGGTGGAGGGATGGCCTGTTTTAGCAGCGACGGCTGTTCCTTTTGCAAAATTTTATTTGTAAAGTTGTTCGTACATATTTTTCGAGATGTTTAGGTGTTATTGTCAATTGGTACACCATGAAGTAAACAACTGTTAGTATATTACTGTAAACCGTATTCACATTCCTGGTTAAGGGCAGCACATACATTCGTTCCAATGGAGCCCATGTGGAACTTGATAGTTTCATTATGAGGGCAAGTATAAAGATAAAATTATACTGCCAAAGTATTTCGGCAGCTAGTTAGTTTCATGCCCAGGGATAATTTTCACGATAAATCGTAATGATATGGAATGAGACATGTTACATACACACTGGAACTTAATCCTTAAATATGGCTACAAGTTGAACATTTATAAAGTTAAATTTTTTAAATAGCTGCATATTAATTACTACCCTCCACCTTTTACATGTTAAAGTCATACAAATTCTTCTACAGAATAGAAGTTGTAAGGAGAAGTCTCTTTAGTCTGCTTTTAAATTTTACTTTGCAACCTACCATTTTATAGCACTGAGTAAGTTCCCAAAATTTTTTGTTGCACCATTGTACAAATCATTTTGAGCTAAAGACAACCTTACTATTGGGTAATGAATGTCATTTTTTCCCTTCCGGTGTTATAACATGAATAGCATTGTTCCTTTTGAACACTGGTGGACTATTTACAACAAACTACACCTCGTCTTTTTTTGCCTTACTGTCATTGCCGTTTTCAACTAATGAAATACACATATTCAAAAAGGACAGCCTATTTTGACAACTCCTATTTCGTACTGCCACTAAAATCTATTTTGCAAACTGGCTTTTATATATATTGATGGCTGGTCATATGGCTTCCAGGCTGTTCAAATTTTGTTCAGTTCTCGGAAGTGAATCCTTGATTCCAGTATCGAATGGCATCGGAGGGATTTTGATTATGTTCGTGTTAAATAATTTCTTAAGTAGGAATGTCTTCCCTTGTTTCTCACTCCATTCATCATCATTTCTACACATATCGCTCCACACAATTTGCCACGTAGGTCGCCTGTGTTTGAAGCTATCTGAAGAAACACTTATCAGCCAGAAATAAAATCTGCAAGCAACGTCCAAAATTTGTCAATAATCTGTATCACTTATCTGTCACTTCGAGACGTGTTTCAACAATCTTTTGATTAACCTGTTGCTTTTACGAAGTTGTTTGTGGACTCTACATTATGTTACTACATGGAAGCCCCTGTCTCATCCCCTGCGTTAGATATGAAAGTGTGTTCTGTGTAATTACTTGCTAAACGTTTTCGACTGAGACAGCGTTAGAAATTTATTTCTTGGCCACTACATATCTTGTACTGTGTATCACACTCACACACACACACACTCACCCACACGTCGATCTTTTCAGAAAACGATCCAATTAGAAGACAACCTCTTTGTAATTCTAGAAATATCTTCCAAGCAATGGTTTCTTCATCTGAGACGCAGGAAGTAGGCACAGAGTGAATAAAAGGAGGGGGCTGGAGAAAATTTTGAAAGCCCAAAGAAACAGCATTTATGGCTTTGTCATGCGCACAATGATCCGGTGTGCGTGGCCCACCTGGTGGTCACTTTTGTTTGTTGTTTGAAGATGTCATGCACCATGAAAATTAGTTTACTTTCGTCGCTTGTAACGATATTTGTGTTTGTAAATACAGTTTCTTTATGGATGCAAGAGATTTAGTATATGTCTCTAAAGCAGGACGCTAATGACAGCAACAGTTTCCATATCGATCTGACTGTCCAGTTCAATCTTTACGTGATACGCACTTCGCAAAGTAGCCCATTAACTAAACAAGAAGGGTTTCAGCGATTCTGTGGTAACCGTACATACCTTTGATCACCCACGTGGAATACCCACTGTCGTGTAATTGTGCGCATCCCCATTTACCTAATGACAGCCACTGTCACTGAAGGATGCGCTAATCATGCTATGATCGGTAAACCGTCTGATACACCACTAGCCTATTCAGGATTTACTGACGCATCCAACAGCCTAAGGGGCTATAACAGTTGGAAGTTCATAAAAAAATTCGCAACAAGGAAAATTTTGGCTATACGTAACATTTATTCCGAGTATGATATCATCGTATCTTCAGTTTATGAAGTCATGGCTGATAATATGAACTATTTGTAAAGGAACGGAAGGGCATATAAGACGTCTTGGGTGATGATTTGTCATCCTGAGTGTAATCGTACTGCCCCCTGTTATCCTTACACTTTCCTGCTGTGACTATTTTTTTTTGTGAATACTTCTGTTTAAGGATCTGCTTTGGGGTCGGACAATGAGTATGTAAAGTTTGCGAAACGTAATTTTAGCTCAAACGCTATTCATTGAGGAATACAATTTCAGTTATCACTTATGTAAAATACTTCCTGACTATTACTGTGTGTCACAATTAATTCCTAAATTATTAAAGCAGGGAGAAGCTGCATTTGTGTCCTAAACCAGACCGCAGCTCCAACGGAATCGTCAGGTTTGATATCTTCGTTTGCTGTTATTTCTCAATGGCATTGCGATAAACTTCATATTATAGGACTACGTGTTCCTGGTCACGCATTGCAGTGGTTAAGTCCGCTTAAATGGAAAAGAAAGAAACCATAAATCACTTATTTCCAAAATATATGGGAATTTAATATGTTCCTAATCTCCTTCTCACATCCTGTCTCTGACCATCTTCTGCCCTATCTTTGTCCATGTCCTCCTCTTCCACGTTTCTCTGTTCATCACCTCCTCAAATCTTTCTCTTTCTCTATTACCTCCCACTCCTCTTTACATCTCCTCTACCCACCTCTCTCTTCTGCCCTATCTTTGTCCATGTCCTCCTCCTGACACCTTTCTCTGTTCATCACCTCCTCACATCTTTCTCTTCCTCTATCTGCGTTACGTCCCACTCCTCTGTACATCTCCTCTTCCCACCTGTCCCTGATCTGGAGCCTTAATTATTGCTACCGTATATTGGAATTCTATAATAGTACGCTAATCATAAGCTGATTAGCACTAAACACGCCTTTCTTGTTTGCTGCCGGAGAAAAGTTGGCACACCTGGATAGACGACGTCGGTATTGATCCAATGACGACATATGTCACCTGGGAGATAGTAAATATGTTGATAATGGTTTCAATGTTGTCTGCCAACAGATAGTGCAGCGGCATAGCTACTAGGGAACCACCTGTGTTTACCCTTCGGGGGCAGTGCTCACAGCCAGAAGGCTCAGTGTTGTGTGAACGTGTGAAGGAGGCAGATAGGCATACCAAAGGGACGCACTCATGGTTACTGCAGCCAAATGAGCGAGTTTGAAGGGGGTGAAATTCGAATGGCGGGATAGTCATTTCGGAGAACTGGCACACAAGTTGAACTTGCTGCGTCGGATGTGCAACGATACTGGTATCAGTGCTCAAGTGAATATTCTCACACCAGTAGACGACATTCTGGACATCCACGCTGCACAGGTGCTAGCCAGGACCATCGTACCGTAAGCCCAGTAGTGGCAGATGGTACAACTCTCACAGCACGTTTAAGAGCGCTTGTGAACCTGGACATGTCAACACCAACCGTAGCGAACCTATTATTAGCAGTGGCGCTATAGGTATGCACACCTCTTGCCGGTCTTCCACTCAAGCAACAGCATCGAATGCACGGCTGGACTGATACTGTCAGAGGATCACTAGGAAGATGGAATGGCATGCCCTGGTATTCAGCATTGAAAGAATATTCTGCCTGCATGCAGGTGATAGTCGTTTGAACGTACGACGTGCACGTGGTGACCGCTGTCTCGTAGAGTGCAATCGTCCAAGACACGCTGGCTTCACCCCAGGCCTTTTGCTCTTGTGTGCGAAACACAACGTTCACCTTATGTGTCCCTGAATGGGTCGCTAACAAGCGTTTGGTTGGTGCAGAATGTTGTCACATCCGGTCTTTCGCCGTTCGTCCTACAGCAGTGAATTGTGTTGCTCCAACAGGATAACGCTCGCCCACAGACTGTCCGTGAAACTTAAGATGCTCTGCAAGACGTGTAGGAACGTCCCTGGCCAGTACGATCTCCGGACGTGTCTCCAGTCGAGCTCATGTGGGATACGATGGGTCGAGAAATGATTTGTGTCATTTGTCAACCAATACATGAACAGGTAATACCAGAACGAAGTCTTACGCGACGGCACTTATATGTTAAACATTCTCGGTTTTCTTGCCTCGTCAATTCGGGAAAAAATCTCAAGCTTTCGACGATAGCCTCCTTCATCAGATTTTCCATCATTCTGCACAGAAGAGAGCCGTTTTGAACACGTTGGTATATAGAACAAAATCTGTTCCTGACGAGGACCACTTGAAGTCAGAAATTAACCATCTTAAGTACGCGTTCCGAAAGAATGGGTATAAGACCGATTTTCGTCCTCCTACGAAAATTAAGGTGATGCGCCCTGTCAAGGACAGTCTCGGCCTCAGGATCCGTGAAATTTATAATATCCCCTTTGAGCGTGGAAGCAATTGTGTAGGTCAGACCATTCATACCGTTTCCAGCAACTGTGGAGCACAGCCTCACGAACAAATATAAAATACTGTTCTATGAAACAAAAATTCTGTCCCATGCCTCCACATACTGGGATTCTGTTATTAAGGAGGCTGTTGAAATAAGAATGAGCTAGAAGAACTTTAACCGTGGTAGCTGATACTACCTGAGTGGTGCATGGAATCTAGCGCCCGATGCAGAGAAGCAGCAGAGACTCTCCTTCCAAGGCTTACGTTCTAACGGAAGCGGTGGCGCCACCAGCCGCACATATTGACCACATTGACACCGTAGGCGACAGCAGTACGTAATCGCCGACCAATCACAAGCCGCCAATCGGAAGCCGTCCAAGGGCTATAAAAGGCGCCACAGCAGCAGTGAAGACAGTCAGTGCTCCTGACGATGACGATGGAGGCTATCGTCGATAGCTTGATATTTTATCCCGAACTGACGCGGCAAGAAAACCGATAATGTTTTACATAAATACTTGTACAGTTCGAGCAGGAGTGGCGTAACGTATCCCAGACCACTATTCGCCATCTGTACGACTGACTGGATGCCAGAGGCACCTCCTGCATTGCCACCCGAGGAGGCTACACTACATACTAACATGGGCGACTCAGCATGAGTGCACACCTGGTACCTTGGTACCATTTGTGCCACTGATCTGCAATTGTAATCATTCCATGTACTCCATATGCACTGTTGCAACAATAAATATTGAGTGAATTGGAGACCTTTAAAAGGGTGTACTAATTTTTTTTCCCGGCAGTGTGTATAAGAAATGAAAGATTTTAAACAAACAAAAGTTCACCAACACTTTTAATATTCGACACAACGTTGCATTCGATTACGGATGTGCTCTTATATCACCTCTGTATTGCCATACGGTATATTAATATATATATTTTATGTATCACATTTTTATTTATCATATGTATTATACAGTATATATGTATTTGTATACCATATGGCGCTCCATTAGCTGTACAAAACCGCGCGCGTATTCGAACGAAACGATGTGCCAACATTTCAGAGGAATCGGTGAGAGCGTTTCTGAGATTTAAAATTTTGTAAAAACGAACATTTAGATTTTGTGTATGTACAAGATATGATGCATTGATATCTGGTACAATCATCATTGTAGGTGAAACACCGTATTCTTATAGGAGAAGTGTACGATCATGCGAGGCGATACTCACCATTCTATTTACAAGATAGATGAAAATTATACATAAAGCACTTATAGATTTTAGAAATATCTTTCGACAGTCTAGACTGTAGCACACTCTTTGAAATTACGAACGTTTCGAGGATAAAATAAATGGAGCGAAAGTTCATATACAATATAGCCACAATCTAGGCAGCACTTGTAAGTGCTGAACGACTTTAAAGGGTGACAGTAATTGAGAAGGGTAGCGGTGCTCCAAGGTGCCCGTGACTCAGGTGCAACATAGATATAGCCTGGCACCAGAAGAGGGGGTGCACGACGTGACTTAGATTTGCATCAGCCTAACGTGGCACAAATGGTTCCCATGTGGACAACCATCTCAGAAACGAGAATATACGCAGATACAGGGCTCCACTGAGCTAGTTAAGCAGTATCTCAGCAGTTATCTGCAATCGCTAACAATAGGATGTCAGTCATTATTTATTGGGTGTAAGACTACACCAGTTTTAATGACAGGTCTGTGCAAGTAAACATTTATCACCGTCACTACACACCATCTTCAGACTTCGGATAAGTACTGTAACACTTCTACTAATTAACAGTTGACTGTTTCTAATTAGTCTTGTCATCGATTTTTGCCATAACTGCTGGCTAACACTATTTGCCCCTTTGCAAAGCTGTATAGTTGCCGTGTACGAGCGAGCCACGTTTTAACACGAACTACTTTCTGTGGCAGGTGATTCTGTTTTGCCACATATGTATGTTTCACTCCAAGAGAATTTTGAGAGCACAATATTAAACAATTGCGACGAGGACAAAAGGTTTAGAAGAAAGTGTCTCTGTTACCCAAGTCATGGGTTACCTAAGATATGCAAAGACCTGGTCATGGCCCAGTGAGCCCATGTAACTGTATATTCATTCAGGCGCTGTTTCTTACGCATCAGGTCTACGAAGTACAGTCAAGAAACCTAGGCTGCTTTCGAGGCCTGGATGAGAGCATATCATAGGATTACGTTCCCTGGGTGTGTCACGTGGGCCGATATTGTGAAAGATGATTCTAGACCACGATGTTTGCCAAATATATAGACTTCGGGTTTGTTAAGTTTGTAAGTAGACATAACTGTTTTACTGGTTTCTTTCAAATTTATTTGACTACAGTATGCTAGTCAAGCACAGTCGCAGTAAGTTACAGAACGTTTACATGACTAGTTTCGATGAAGCTCAGTAACCATTATCAAATGTAACAAGACTAAAATAAGTCGGCTATTAATTATGAGAACCTGAAACACATATAACATCGAACCACAACACGTTTTTCACAGGAAACAATACTGTAAATTTATCAAGTTTAATTCATCTACATTATAAACTTAAAATGTTTAATCAAGACTTACAGTTATGGTCTTTGTTCTTATGTGGTTTATGGACTACCTATATTATTGTCCTGATCCTAGGACAATATTGTACATGTCATTCCTTGTCGCTAAATGTCACCTGTACCCAGCATCTTTGAAGTGATGGGTGCCTTGTAGCATAATTTTGTATATATGCAAAAACGAGCGAGGGGCTCATGTTATTGCATTAATTACATATCTTCGCATTAATAAATAACTGTAAGCAATTTTGTAATGGTTGGATACAATTGTGGTTATTGTTCTCATAAGATGAATGCATTTATGCCTAACCTGTACAGCTATTAGTGTCTTGTTCATGCGTATTGGTCTGGTGTGCACCCTGATGGGGAGTTGCGTGAATTAGTAAACAGGCAGCATCCATCGTTGTTGGTCAGTCCTATAATCATCCATGTAAACAGTTGTTTCTAGGACAAAGTGCTACTGAGTGCTGTTTTCTAGATTACAGGCTATGTATTTTTAACTTTAAGACGTTGAGGTGAGACTATAATAACGGTTGGCAATGTTTTATCCACATTTTATGGTTAGATAAGTATGATGTTCATTTTATTTAGCGTATGTGGAGATTTTTGTCTCAGAGTTGACCAACTGGATTGGGGACAATATATGTAGATAATAATATGCAGTATTCATGCATGGATGTCATTATTTCATTAACTTCATCAAACTATAATTTTGTGCGTTATGTAAGGAAATTTATTTACCACAAGCCATAACTATCATCTTATAAGGGAATTTTACTATTTATAAACTATTGATGAGTGTTAATTTTTGCAGGTGCGTTCTGATATTGCAGTTCATGCTTCGACTCTAGCTGAGCGATGTATATTTCAGAATAGCAGCTGAACTGTTAACATTAATAAGACAAGATTTTCACTTGTCAAGTTCGTTATGCAAGTAGTTTGACAACGTCGACCCTTATCCACTATGTACGCCGTTAACATTTTAATGTTCTGTATAGATAAAGGCCTCACAGAGCTCAGTGGCAATAAAGATGTTTCTTTACCATTACTGCATAATAAGGTTTACTTTAACTTGACAAGTTTTCAGTATCGTTTCCTATGACAAAGGTATTATGTTTAGATGTTAAAGATAATTCAGGTTCTCATAATTTATGGCCGACTCTTTTCATACTTGTTACATTTGATAACGGCGACTGAGCTTCACCAAAGCTGGTCATTTAAACTCCCTGTAATTTATTGCAACTGTGGCTTTACTACTGTACTGAGCTCAGATAAATTTGTCGAACTTCATAGTTCAACCAGCCATTATGCTGAACAGATTTCCATAGAAGTTCTTCGTAGTTGAAGTATTATCTGCGGAAATAATGATTTGCTTTTTTTCAACAAATAATGATGACCATATGGCACTGGTGCCCAGAAGTCCCGCCGGCCGGAGTGGCCGAGTGGTTCTAGGCGCTACAGTTTGGAACCGCGGTCGCAGGTTCGAATCCTGCCTCGGGTATGGATGTGTGTGATGTCCTTAGGTTAGTTAGGTTTAAGTCGTTCTAAGTTCTAGGGGACTGATGATCTCAGAAGTTAAGTCCCATAGTGCTCAGAGCCATTTGAACCATTTTGAACCCAGAAGTCCCCACCTGGGGAAGGTAGACCGCCGAGTGGCAAGTCTTATCAGCCGAATCCAACTGGTTAACTTAAGTGTCGATTATGCTGAAATGGTGATGGTTTAAGTGGGCTGCTTCCGTGTTGGCAGCGCTGTAGAGCGCTTTGCATTCGATCTCTGACTGCGCTTTCTTTGTAAGAGACTATGCGGCTGGTTGGACTCATTGTTGGAAGTTAATCGCCAGTAGTGTTGGGCAGTTGGAAGTCAGTCGCCAGCAGTGATGGAAGTACTGTTGGGCAGCTGGAGGTGAACACCCGGCAGTGATGGATGTTAAATGTGAGAAGTTAGCATTGATGGAGTATAGAGGTCTGAAGCGTTAGCGCAGGCTAACGCTGTGGAAGTATCCGACTTGGAGATTGAATATTATTCATGAATATATATCTTTGCCCTGGATGTCAACGACGATTTGTATTCGTGTTTGAACTGGACGTCACATTATTAAAGTAAAAAATACAGTATTTGGTTTTCAACAAAACCTTTCCTTTGCTAACCATATGCCTATTAGTAGTTAGTGGCTTTAGTAGTTAGAATATTTTATTTAGCTGGCAGTACTGACGCTCGCTGTATTCCAGTAGTTCGGGTAGTGAAGATTTTCGTGAGGTAGGTGCTTTATGAAATGTATAGATTATTGTTAAGTTTTCTTTTTAGTCAGGGCCATTCTTTTGAATTAATTATTTGAAGTCAGGTTGTAATTTTTTTGAGCAGTCAGATTGCGCTGCGCTAGAATATTGTTGGTCAGTGTATAACACTCCTGTCTGCTTCTACTGTACCATAACCTCAATGCTAGAAACAGGTTGTGACATAAAACTATTCTGTAAAAGCAACCATGGCACAAAGCAACAGAGCAGTGTTACCCTCTGAGACGAATTTTGTTATGTTGACCGTGTTGTTCCTAACGGAGGTGGCTTATCGGAAATGAAAGTCAGAATTACGTTAATATTTGAACAGTAACAAATGGAATTTTGCCTAGCTATACTATTTATAGAATAAGGGAAAAGGTCGCCAGCTTAATTAGGCAAGAGAAAGATTAACGTTCTCGTTTAAGAAAGTGGGTATAAGTAACTATAATGGACAAACACAACCTAGACTTGGCCACACGCGAGTGCAATGAACTCTGACACACGTATGCTTTAAGATTGAAGCTAACAACTGGAGCAGCACAAACTATTTTCAAAATTATAACAGATACCGAAACACACTATTACTTTCAGGGTTTACACAAAGAGAATGGTCTTTATAACATTATTATTAATATGCACTTCTAATACACAAGAGAGACAAACACTTAGCAAACATGAGTGTATAATTTTCTACTATTGCAGTTTCCCACTTTTACTACAGCGAAACACAATGTTAACAAAATTGCAAGAAACTGACTCGCCTTTTAGAATTTACCACAGACAACAATGTGACCATTTACTTTATAAGCCTCAGTCTTAAGAAATTTTAATTTTGAAGTTGGCAACAGCACTTTAAGTAGCAGTTTTAATAGGAAAATTATTTTGAGTGAATAACATTTACTTTAACTCACTCTATTGCCACATTAACTTTAACTTTCTTTTTACTAAGTTCAAGAGGCATTAATTAGCAAACCTCTAGGCTTTAATTTCTTTTAGTAAGGACACTCGGATATCACTTTAGCTCAAATGGAGAGGAACCTGAGAGGTGTTATGATGAGGAGAAAAATCAAGGTAGGTACATAAATTCAGATACAAATTACCTTATATTTCAGCACATTAGCACGTCCATTAAGCTGATCCTTCACTGTACATCATTATAGTATTACGTTGCAATGATTGCGCAATGTGGTGGCAACTGCATGATGGGGGTGGAATTGTAGGCAGAATTGCTGGACTCTGTCATTTCTTGGTGGCGATGATAGATACAAACTCCAGAATAGTTCCAGCTATTTATCCATCCATCCGAGGCCTTGGAAAAAAGCAGGAAAAGCGTCTCTCGGAATCAGCACAATATGCATCGGTTACTTGGCAGTCCCCGACTGGTAGCTCGTCTCCGACTGCTGGCTCGTCTCCGACTGCTGGCTCGTCCCCGACTGCTGGCTCGTCTCCGACTGACTATCAGTTCCACCTTTTCCACCTCGGCCAACCACAATTTGCGCGCGCTACACAGTTCCGTTCCCGAGGGGAACCACTACACCTTTTACATACAGAATAACTAAGAGCCCTAAGTGAGGATCAGCAATTTGCATAACAGCAACCAAATACATTAAATAAAACAGAACATTTTCACATATGGATACTTCTACAAAAAATTATTCACACAAAATTACAATCATATACAGTAAGTTTTGTTCCCTCCAAATGGGACAAAGAATTTTAAATTACAGATACACTACTTTGCATAGAATCAAATCACGACATCAAAGGTTTGACAAAGAAAAGAGTACACAATTTTATGTTATCGATTCAAACACATTTACAGAGGATCAACAATGTAACATTAAATAAAGCAAAAAACAAAATAAATCCATACAGCATAAGAGCTGTGGTGTTACAAGTGTTGAGAGCATAAGAAAAAGTAAAGATAAAGTAGGCTCAGTACGTTCAGTTTTACTCAGCAGTTTCAGAATTAAATAACGTAGAAGTTTCATCTTCTCAGTCATTCAGAAATTTAAGTACAGACACACACATTTAAATAAAGAAGTTTTAATGGGAACAACACAATGCCCAGTGGCCTAGACGAGCAAAATCGAAACCAGACCCGCTGCATGGCAGTTAGACTCACTGACCAGTCAGCTTCGGGGACGGACTTCCTTTTGCAAGTAAAGCTGTCATTGAAATCACTATACGTTTCCACGAGAAATCCCTACTACAGTTTCCTTATCTTCCATTTACACCGTTTCAGACGTCTTTAACTTACCGAGATTCACTTTTCAATTGATGTGATGCTACCTATGGCTCTTCGTTATTTCTAGTCAGGTCACGTCTGATTTACGCTATTACGCTATTACGCGGTTTTTGTGAAGCATTCGACTTGACAGTGCTGAGTTCCGGAGAGTCACTAGTATGTATATGAGACAGAATTCAAACAGAAATCGCAAAGAATAGAAATAGGAATTATTATCAAAAAATGATTCAAATGGCTCTGAGCACTATGCCACTTAACTTCTGAGGTCATCAGTCGCCTAGAACTTAGAACTAATTAAACCTAACTAACCTAAGGACATCACACACATCCATGCCCGAGGCGGGATTCGAACCTGCGACCGTAGCGGGAATGATTATCAATTCGCTTTAAGCTGGAGCTTCAGTAGCACTTCTGCTCGGAATCAGAAAGCAAAAAGCTTTTCCTATAAGTAGCTCCGAGTTCCTTATTGGTCCCTCTTCAGCTATTGGGCGCAGGATCGTCCAGGTAATTGAATTACTTTCCTCCGGGAGACCATTAGTCTCAATTATCTGCTCGGTCGCCTTTAGCTTCGTTGGAAAGAAAGCGCCGCCGAGATTAACTTCGAATTTAATTGTTTTGTTTTCCGAGTGAAGCTATATCTTCGAGCAGGGGGAAAAATGTAGCCCTTTGAGCAGAGTGCCTTTCAATAGAAGTAATCCAGGATTTTGTCTGTGGAATACTGATTACTTAATGTAATTTTGCTGTTTCCTTTAATGAGGAATATTGTTAGTTACACGAAGACGTCTCAGATGTATGCTAAATGAGTTACCAATTACCGACTACACTACTGTTTGTAGATTTATAATGAACGTCGTTTATTTATAATATTTAAAGCTGGGAACGTCTGATGCTGTGCAAATAGCCATAAATTTTCGTTTTAAGTGAAACGACGTGTTCTGTAAGGCAAGTGAGGAAGTATTTTGCAATGAAGCAAAAATTATTAATTGCACATCCATAATAAGTAACCTATAACCGTTCTTAAGAGTACTATAGTTCCTCTATTTTTACTATAGTAGATCAATTAAAGTGTAAGAAAATAGTTCAATGAGAATTAACTACGAATGTTACAAAGACGCGACTGCCCTCGACAATCCACAACGATAATTATCCTTAGTGCTTCGGGAATTGTGCGCTTGAGATGGGAAACTCGTAATGAAAATACGAAATTGTGTTATGGAAATGTATTGAAATAATATAGTGGAACATTAAATCGTCTTCATTTTCATATTTCATCACATTTTAGAGTGTTAATTCCTTGGAGCAGTCATCACAAACACAGTCTCTGAGATTCTTCTGAAATGCGCGTGATTCCAAGCAGAGTATCCGACGCAGCTGATCCACAATTCTTTGTCTTCACCTACATGTCCACAGATTCAGCGGAGCTCACTAAGTACTTTGCTGCATGTAGATAGTTAATTTCAGTGCGACAGTAAATTAATACGTTAATCTACATCGTCACCATCAGAAATGTTTGGAACATCCCATATCTCCTGTACTGTAAATTTTCTACCCTACTTCCGTTTTTTTAGTTTCTTTTTTTCTGTCTCCTCGGCAAAGCACCCACATAGAGTTTACCTAATGCTGTTTTCAACGTAGCTTGATGTTTTCCTTCATTTCTTATATTCTTCTTAATGACACCTTCTTTCAGATAATTTTTTTACCGCGATGCGCATATGTTCTCCTTCTGTATATTAAACTGTTACGATTACAAAGAAAATACGTGGGAAGATACAGTGAATATTAATAATACATTCAGACAAAAATTAATCAGCAGTAACTGTAAGCTTTCCTCCTTATTTTCCAACTGCCGACAGTAACAACAAGCTGTCCTCTTTCGATATCTCACCCTCCCGCATTCCACAGCTTAAATGGCACTTGCCTGCTAGTTTCTGTTCACTATCTACAGGAATCAGGGCGACAGGAGTCGGACGCTGTCATATCTATCGTAATCTTCAAATATTGAAGCATATTTGGAAATTTTGTTACAAAATTTGGTTCTTGCATGTTTTCCTTCAGTTTGATGGTTGATGTTACAGAAACATAAACGGCAACCCCCTGATGATGATAAAACCTCGCCGAAACATGTATTAGTGAAAAAGTTGTGTTTTGTCAAAAGTACACTCCTTGAAAGTCTGTCTGCTACATTCATTTTGCTGTCTCTTCTAGAGAAAGAAATAGAGGTTTCCCTAAACTTTATAGATGGTGTTGCTGTTGGGTTCTTCGGTCCGAAGACTGGTTTTATGCAGTATGATGTGCTACTCCATCATATGCAAGCCTCTTCATCTTCAGATAACTACAGCAGCCTTCATCCTTCGGAATATGCTTGCTGTAACCATGTCTCGGCTCCCTCTACATACATCCCCGTAATACTAAACTGCTGTTTCCCTGATAACTCAGAATGCGTCTTTTCAACCGATCCTTTCTTCTAGTTAGAGCTGTACCACAAATTTCATTTCTGCCCATTTATATTCAGAACCTCTTCAAAAATGGTCCAAAAGGCTCTGAGCACTATGGGACTTAACTTCTGAGGTCATTAGTCCCCTATAACTTAGAACTACTTAAACCCAACTAACGACATCACACACATCCATACCGGAGGCAGGATTCGAACTTGCGACCATAGCGGTCGTGCTGCTCCAGACTGTAGCGCCTCAACCGCTCGGCCAGCCCAGCCGGCAGGTACCTCTTCATTAGTTACGTGAACTATCCGTCTAATCTTGAACATTCTTCTGTAGCCACCACACTCCAAAAACATCTATGCTCTTCTTGTCAAACTGTTTATCATCAACGTTTCACATACATACAAGACCACACTCTATACAGATGCCTTCGTTAAGGACTTTCTAACACTTACATCTATATTCTATGTACACAAATTTTTTTTCTCCAGAATCGTTTTTCTTGGCATTGCCCGTCCACATTTTGTACCCTCTATAGTTTGGCCATCATTAGTTACTCTGCTGCCCGAATAACAAAATTCATCTACTGCTTTAAGTGTATTGTTCCCTAATACAATTCCCTCAGCATTACCTTATTTAATTTGACTTCAGTCTATTATTCTTGTTTTGCTTTTGTCAATGTTCCTCTGATATCCTTCTTTCAGGTCGCTGTCAATTCCGCTCAAGGCTCTTCGAGTCTTGCAATTCCTTTGCTGTTTCTGACAGAATTAGAATGTCATTGGTAAACCTCAAAATTTTCATTTCTTCTAACGCAGCATTAGTTCCTATTCCAAATCTTCCTTCGGTTTTCTTGATTATTTGCTCGATCTACAGATTGAATAACATCTGGGATAGGCTACAGGCATCTCTCACTCCCTTCTCGATCACTGTTTCCGTTTCGTGCCCCTCGACTCTTGTAACTGCCGTCTGGTTTCTGTAGAAGTTGCGAATACCCTTTCGCTCCCAGTATTTTACCCCCGCTACGTTCCAAATTTCAAAGAATGTGTTCTAGTCAATATTGTCAAAAGCTTCCTCTAAGACCCCAAACGCTATTAGCATAATTTTTCCTTTTCTTAGCCGATTGCAGGGTGAGTAGTGCTCTGCGTGTTCCTACATTTCTGCACAAACCAAACTGATCCTCCCCGAAGTCGGCTTCTAACAGTTTTTACATTCCTCTTTACATGATTCGTGTTAGTATTTTGCAACCGGGACTTATTAAACTGATAATTCGGTAATTTTCACATTTGTTGTCATATTTCTCGTTTGGAATTAATATATACTTCTTGAAGTGTTGGGGTATTTCGCCAGTTTCAAGCATCTTGTACACCTCATTGAAGTTTTGTCACGGCTGGATTTCCCACGGCTATCAGTAGTTTTGGCGGAATTTCATCAACCCCAGGACCTTATTTCGACTTGGGATTTCCAGTGCTCTGTTCAGCTCTTCTCGCAGCATCATATCTCTCGTATCATCTACACCTACGTCCCCTTCCATTCCTATAATGTTGCCTTAAAGTTTATCTCCTCTGAATAGACCGTCTATATACATCTTCCAACTTTCAGCTTTCCCTTTTTTGCTTCGGATTGGTTTTCCATCTGAACTCTTGATATTCATAGAGCTTCTTTCTTTTCTCCAAAGGCCTCTTCAATTTTCCTGTAGGCGGTATCTATCTTCCGCATAGTGAAAAATACTACTAAATCCTTTGTCTCCTAACCATTCCTGGTTAGCCATTTTGCACTTCTTTCAGGCTGATTTTTCAGACTTTTGTGTCGTCTTTCGCCTGTTTCATTTGATTGTTTTTTATATTTTCTCCTTTCATCAATTAAATTCAGTATCTGCTGTGTTATCCAAGAACTTTCACTAGATCTTGTCTTTTTACCTGTTTCATCCACTGCCGTCTTCACTATCCCCCCTCTTCAAGCTAGCAATTCATCGTCTATTGAATTCCTTTCCCCTGCTCTAGTCAACCGTTATCTAATGCTCCCTCTGAAACTCTCAGCAACCTCTGATTCTCTCAATACATCCAGGACCCATCTCCTAAATTTAGTATCTTTTCGCAATATTTTCAGTTGTAATCAACAGTTCATAGCCAATACGTTATGGTCTGAGTCAACACCTGCAACTGAAAACGTCTTACAGCTTAATATCTGGTTCAAATGGGTTCAAATGGCTCTGAGCACTATGGGACTCAACTGCTGTGGTCATAAGTCCCCTAGAACTTAGAACTAGTTAAACCTAACTAACCTAAGGACAGCACACAACACCCAGCCATCACGAGGCAGAGAAAATCCCTGACCCCGCCGGGAATCGAACCCGGGAACCCGGGCGTGGGAAGCGAGAACGCTACCGCACGACCACGAGATGCGGGCCATCTGGTTCCAAGATCTCTGTATTACCATTATTTAATCAATCAGAAACCTTCCGGCATCTATAGGTCTCTCCCAAGTACACTACCTTCTTTCATGATTCTTAAACAATGTGTTACCGGTGGTTAAATGATGGTCTGTGCAATATTCTGCAAAGTGGCTGCTTCTTTCTTTCCTTGCCCCAGTCCATATTCACCTACTACTTTTCTTTCTCTTCCTTTTCCTTCTATCAAATACCAGTCCCTCATCGCTATTAAATCCCCCTTGACTACCTGAGTAATTTCTTTTATCTCACCGCATACTTTGTAAGTAGGCTGTTTTGGTTTTCTTATTGGTAATGCCACGTAGCGCTCTGTAAGAAAAATCACTGGCTGTGCTGTGTGCAGTCTGTGGCTAGTTTGCATTGATATCTGCCATTGTAGTGTTGGGCTGCTGGATGTTAACAGCGCGTAGCGTTGCGCAGTTGGAGGCGAGCCGCCAGCAGTGGTGGATGTGGGGAAGCGAGATGGCGGATTTTTGAGAATGGATAATCTGGAGGTGGGTCCATCAGAAACAGTACATTTGTAAGAATGGATATCATGAACTGCTATATATATTATGACTATTAAGGTAAATACATTGTTTGTTCTCTATTAAAATCTTTCATTTGCTAAGTATGCCTATCAGTAGTTAGTGCTTTCCGTAGTTTGAGTCTTTTATTTAGCTGGCAGTAGTGGCGCTTGCTGTATTGCAGTAGTTCGAGTAACGAAGATTTTTGTGAGGTAAGTGATTTGTGAAAAGTATATGTTAATTTAGTCAGGGCCATTCTCTTGCAGGGATTACTGAAATTCAGATTGCGTTGCGCTAAAAAAATATTGTGTGCAGGTTAAGCACTGTCACGTATAATTTTTCTAAGGGGACGTTTCATATGGCGACACTGCCAGGATACCTCACTAAAATCTTCTGATTTTTTCTTGTAGTTTGTATAATTAGTGCAGCTTTTGTTTATTGCTAGTGCTTAATTGTAGAGAGAATTTCCTTTGTAGTTGTAGTTTTTCATTCTTGTACAGTAAAACAGTTGTGGCATGCATGTTGATTTGCACCAAGTATTTCGCAGCTGCACTTGCAATTGACGAGATATTATTTTCAATGCTATGTTAATGTGTTTTCTTATTTTGCTCTTCAAATTGTGGTTTTCTGTTTTGTCGTGTGAAATATTGTGACAATAATGGCGTGTGAAAGATGTAATACTAGGCTCCAAAGTAAACTGAGAAATGACAGTGAAGACGAAAGCAGTGTGTTAGCGCCGCCGAGTAATGAACTAACCAATGTTCAAAGTAGTAATTTGGTAATTGTGCATAGTGAAATGGAGTGGGCTGCAAATAATGGTGTAGGCAGTGAAACAATTAGTGAACAGGGAAGCATTATCGATCGATCGATCAGCAACAGCTCGCCTCACGAATCCGAAATGACAGGACACAATCTTGCAAATACTGTAGATTCAGGTTTTGCGCCCTCACCGTTTTCTCAAATAAGTCAAGACACATTTTCTGCTTGTCAAAATGTGAATGTTGCTGGCGCAAATGCACTGCCGAAAAGCATAGAGGAACAGATTCCAGACACTAATACATTATTATCGCAATTAATGCAACAAATGAAACAAAATCAGAGACAAACACAGCAACAGTTAGACACAATGGAACAAAATCAGAGACAAACACAGCAAAAGCTTCAAAAGTTAGACACATTGGAACAAAAGCTTCAAACGTTAGACTCAGTGGAACATACACTTGAACAAACACGTGAAGACTTAACTACTGAGTTATATAAAATCGAATCGAAATGTCAAAAAGTCTGTAATGACGTAAAAACACAAATTTGTGAGCATTTCCAACCTATTTTTTCGCGGCATGAAAGTACATTACAGAATCACGAATTAGCCACAAAAGAACTGCCAACTATTGTTCATGAAAATCATGAGACCCTGCAAGCTAAAATTGACTCAGTTGCATCTATCGATTCGGTTACGCAACTTGCAAAAACTCAGGAGAACGTAAAGGATACAGTAGATACGATTTCAACACAAATTGACGCTCTGAATTTTGGTTCAGAAAAACACACTGAGGAAATAAGTACACTATCAGAGAAAGTAGCCGAACTCTCGGATCAGTTCACTAACTTATAGCAAAGATAGATGATGATCTGAATGACTTAAGACCTGTAGCCATCACTGACACAGTCCGCCCCAGTAGCTGAGTGGTCAGCGTGACGGATTGCCGTCCTCCGGGCCCGGGTTCGATTCCCGGCTGGGTCGGAGATTTTCTCCGCTCAGGGACTGGGTGTTGTGTTGTGTTCATCATCATTTCATCCCCATCCGGCGTGCAGGTCGCCCAATGTGGCGCCGAATGTAATAAGACCTGCGCCAAGGCGGCCGGACCTGCCCCGCGAGGGGCCTCCCAGCCAATGGCGCCAAACGCTCATCATCATCATCATCACTGACACAGAAGATTATGAACAAATTAAGAAATTCAATCAAAATCGGAATCAAATTAATACGCAGCACAAAAGAGAAATCCGGGAAGCACAAGATCAGTTGGCACAAGTAATACAAAAATTACATATTTCAAACGACACTAGCGCTCCAACACTGGAAGAGGGACTTTGAAATACGGAAAAGTCACAAAATAATAACACAGGGCATTTCGGAAATTATGAAAGCAATTGGCAAGGTGCACAGAATTTTGAGATGGAACCGCCGAAACGAAGTAATAATGAGCGATCTGCGACTCGCTGACATGATGATTTTGACTATAAGCTGTTCATTACTATACGTAAATTCAAAACATTTAAGAATTCTGGCAACGTCATTCATCCACGAGCATGGCTTCATCAATTCACTCATTGTTTTCCTCCCAACTGGTCATTAGAGCACAGATCAGATTTTGTGTGTGGCTATTTAGAGAATGAACCAGCTGTAAGAATGCGATCTGTCATTCAGGATTGCCAGAGTGAAGGAGAATTTTATCATGCCTTCCTCTCAGCATATTTGTCTCAAGCTACACAAGACCGAGTAAAACATAGCATCATAATGATGAAACATTTCGAACAATCTGAATTTTCCAGTCTTGTGAAATATTTTGAAGACATGTTGCACAAGAATCAGTACCTGTCAAACCCATACAGCCCCTCAGAACTCATCCGCATTTGCTTCATCAAATTACCTGAAAATTTACGACATATTATTTTGGCAGGACGTTGCAAAGACGACATTGAAGCTTTTCAGGGACTCTTACAAGAATTAGAAATTGACACTGACAACCGCGGAACGCGAAAACAGGAACACAACAATTACATGACACATCCGTCGGAATTCCGCGATGAAAGAAATAATAACTGGACACGACAAAGCTATTCTCACAACACAGATCGTAACCAAAACAGACACCATCCGTATGACAACCGTTGGCAGAGGAGTAATAATTACAGGGAAAGATCACCTCTCAGTGGTAGTGACTATCACAGAGACAATCAGAGAAACAGACAATACGGGAACCAAAATAATTATTATCAAGGGAGATAGAATAACTTCAGACGCAACGGTCCAGCGTGCAGTTACGATTCTGGGAGAAATTCTCCACCACGTGACTGACAAGAAAGAAACTATGGAATCTACCGACATGACGACAGACGATATAATCGTAACGACAGACTTGAATTGCATCAGAACTGGCGAGATTCAAACAAAGCAGGGCACTCTCGGCAAGGTGAATTTGTAGAAGTTAGGTCTCCTAATCCTAATAACGACGCACGACAACGAAGGGATAGCAGACAATGACTCGCACTGCAGGCAGCCACGTGCGCCGGCTGGCTCAGAGAAAAATAACATAGACGCTAACCTGGAGAAAAATTCCAGTATTCTTTACTGACGTATACCGCATGATAATTGCGTTCAAGTTGAAACTCTGAGTACTATGAAGAGTAAAGGATTGCACTACATTTCACATGTAAAACCGTTTACTGAGAGATAATCTGCTTTTTAACTTTGTCTTTGCCATAAAACTTTTCACTTCACGTTACCAGTATGCTTCGTCAGACTTAGAAACTGTTAACATGCAACAATGTTTTAAGTTAAATATCCAGTCAAGATCCAAGAGAACTTATTTAAACAGAAATTACGAATGCATTGTTATAGTTAACAGACGACACAATGCTGTTATTTGTACATTCTTGCTTGTAAGTTGCACGATCACGGAACGACTATAAGGCTCACATACTTAGAACATAAAGCGGCACTGCTAATGAGATTTTCATGCAACATTTTGGTTTGCTTGAAAAGACATTCTTTACTGAAGTACTTTCTGTGGGATTAAAGATGACTTAGCATTTGGTTTCTTTGACAGCTACACAATCATATCACGATGCTACTAATGAGTGACCATTTACAATGTTGCTTTTGCGGTGTTTCTGTTTTATATCTGCACAGTTTTTCTGAATTCTTCTGGAAAGTAAAACATGTTTTAGTAGTAACTTTTGTGGTATAGCTACAATGAGACAGCCTTTTTCGTAGCACAACAATACGTTACATTATAGTACTTTCTTGATTATGGTAAGGTACGTAATAACTACGACATCTATAAGCAAAGCATTTCACTTTCGTTTATGATGAGGTAAGTACTTTGATTTCAGCAGAACTTTGCTTACAGACGACGATAAGTACGACACTTCCACAGAGATTATCTTACAACAAGACGCACAGTTTAGAGCTACAGTACACGTATTTGAGTGATTAATTTTGTACTTAAAACATTTATTTTTAAAGATTTTTGAACTACAAAGATACAAAGGTTTTCCGTGATACATTTCATTCCATTGCTGTAATCTGTAACACCTGAGGGTATAATTCCATTAATCCTCAGGGGGGTACACGCTTACATTGTGAACCATGTGTTTGCCAAGCACAAGAAGCCCTAGGTAATATGGTATTTGCTTATACAACTTTACTCATCGGTACCATATTTCTCTAACACAGGATTACACACCTATCTGATTATTTACCAGAGAAACAAAAATTCTTTTTACTACATCAGTGACCTATGTTTACGTAATTACACAGTTGGATAACTTCACACTTATGAAACTGTATTTTGTCTGCACTTTGTGAACTGTTCATATTTTTTCGGAACCATTATAATGCTATGAGAGCTTTGAATGCTGCATTTGGTATGGCATCATGATTTTTAAAGTATGTTTGAGGTAGATGACACTACTGAAGTGGCAGAGATTTTTTTTTTTTTTTAGGTTTTGAAATTATTGCAGAAAGATACGACGTTTTTGAGATTTGACTGAGGTGCTATGATGTTATTATTACGACGACGATGTGTATTATGCTGTTGAGTTAAGTTTGTGATCAATAAGCCGATGCTATATGAGGAATTTGATTATGCTACATATTTATTATTATGAAATATTGAACAAATGTCGACGAATATGTATATGTGTAATAAGATAAGGTATAATGAGTAGTGGCTAGGAACTCTGATTTGTGAAAAAAGGATGTTGGAAACCAAGAATCGTACTTTAAGAGTTATGAAATGTGTGTATATGTGTGAATGTATCACAATGCAGGCGAAAATTTTGCACACTGTTATATTCATAGAATTTTGTTTCTACACATTTACAACGCAAATTCTCGTTCTGTGAAATTTTTTATGTGAGACTATCACTGTAGAGCAAACTGGTGTCGTAAATATTTCGGTAAGTAAGTTAAGTGACCACCTTCACGTAATGCATCGTGGGCACCCAACTGCGTGACAGTCACCTGGAAAAAATCCATTAGTGTGTACCTATCAGAGGCACAGGTGGAGAAAATAAGGAGGCCATTATCCTCGCTATTGACATTTCTTTGTAGAAAGCATCGCAAATACGACACGCTCAAACTTGAAAACATATGATTACACTGTGGATCTCGTAATTTATGATATTTACTAAAATGCCTAATGAAATGATGAGAAACATTTTACATCTATTGTCTTTCTAGTTGAGAGATTGCTCATTTTGTTTAATATCTAGTTTCTAGCTGCACTGCAGCATTCCGTAAAATAAAATTTAATAAATGTACTAATGTAAATATTTTCTGTCTACAGATCCATTAAACAATAATTTTATGATCTACTTAAAAAAAAGGGGGGGGGACACAAATAGACATTCCCCTTCATAGGAACCCTATAAATAATTTTTTTACGATTTGGTAACTTGTCTGCTAGAGTAAGTTATCGTCATGCACCACTCTAGTGTTAAGATGTAGCATAGTTATTAGACATTTCCTATCTTTACTGTAATTTCTTTTTTTTGCTTGAGCTTTGTCATGTTTAGATATTAGTTATTGCATTTGCTGCTGCTGTTTGCCAGGCATAGCGCTACTGAATTTTACTTTGTATTACTCTCTTGAGCCAGTTTTACTACTGATTTATTTTTCCTGTTGCTCCAAATTGGCTCATATTAGTTCTAATGTTGCATTTTCTCTGTTAATTTAAATTAACTTCTGCTAGCTTTGCCAATTTGCATTTTTTTGTCATTGCTGTTTGTATTAATTGTTTTGTGCTGCTACATTGCCTCGCCCCTTAGTTTAGCATCTGAGCTCAGTAGATTTAAGTTAGCTTAAGAGGGGGTAGACTATATCAGAGAATGAGTTGCGATGAACTGGAAGAAATGCATTGAGAAGTTATACGAAAAAGTACAGAAAGCAGGTATACGTAGGATTTTCTTGGAAATAAATGATGAGGTAAGATAATGGAAAATAAATAATGAGGTAAGAAATATGTGAACATATAAATACAGAAAGCTTGCTTGGATACGATTTTTTTTGGTGGAAACAAATGTTGAAATAAGACGAAAGATCTATGGAATGAAGTTTTGGGTTGGACTTCAGTACCAAATGTTACACTGAAAACAAACCCTGTCCTTTCCCACTGTGTCATTCTGCTATGTGTTTGTGTACCCTTGTGTATTTGTGTTCTTCCTGTCTTGATGTGTTTATCTGATAAGACTTATGTTGTAGAATTTTTCTAATACTCAGCTACATTCACTATGATGAGGAATACTGTTATCCTCAAATATAATTTGCATGAATAATATGTCATTTTCTTTGTAAAGATGTTTATACGTTATTAATTCTGTTCTGTTTCACTTCTCATGTGTGAAATTAATGTTTCAAAAACTATTCTCATTATTTTATTTATTTACTTATGTCATAATTCCTGTTACACTGATGTATATATCTATTTCTATTCTTTTGTAAATCCTGTATTACTACAAATGTTATCTGTATTGTTATGTTTTTAATGATGTATTTTGTACCTTTGTTATTGTATTCTCGTGTTATAAAGTTGTATAGACACCAGTTCTTCAAATTAAGTTACATTTCAGTGCATACGTTTCTGTTGGTCATAGTAATGCACAATATGTGAGAAGTTGGGACTCTTAGTGTTTGCACGTGTGTTAATAATTCAGCAAGGGACTGGATAACAGCATTGCTGGTTCGAAGGACATTTCAAAAAAAAATTTTTTGAGTGCACAAGTGGTGGTTCATGGACTTGCTATATTCTCCGCAAGACTCTTCAATGGTGATTGTGCACCTGCACTGTCACAGCAGATGGCAGCTAGCCATCTCTATAAGGAGTGCAGTGGGTCTGCACTTCTGGTGGCCCACCAATACCATACTCTCTTCCTAGACTATAGTGGGTCTGCTCTGTGATGACCTACCTACCAATATTCTTCAAAACTTCGACTGACTCTGCAGTGGGTTTGCTCTGTTGTGGCCCATTACCTGTCAGAATGTCAAGAGTCAGCACTGTCTTTCCGTTGGAAGGACAACACTACTTCTTCAAGACTGCATGGAAATCCACTACATCCATGTGCGTGTTCATTTATGGCTCAGACTTTGAGAAAAAACTGATATTTTACTGTGATGAACGATCACAGTAATGAGACTTTGTAAAAAAAAACTGTATTTACTACTATGATGAACGATCAGGACTGTCTTTATGGACTGTGAGAAAATTTTAGCTTTTGACCAACATTGTATCAATAGGTGTGTGCATATGATTTCTTTGTTATTGTAATTGTGAAAATTTTTTTAACAAATATGTATTGGCCAGTGCCCAAAATAATTTGTAAAATTTTTTGTGCGGAGCATGGGGGCTATGTAAGTAGGCTGTTTAGGTTTTCTTATTGGTAACGCCACGTAGCGCTCTGTAAGAAAAATCACTGGTTGTGCTGTGTGCAGTCTGTGGCTAGTTTGCATTGTTGTCTGCCATTGTAGTGTTGGGCAGCTGGATGTTAACAGCGCGTAGCGTTGCGCAGTAGGAGGCGAGCCGCCAGCAGTGGTGGATGTGGGGAAGTGAGATGGCGGATTTTTGAGAATGGATAATCTGGAGGTGGTTCCATCAGAAACAGTACACTTGTAAGAATGGATGTCATGAACTGCTATATATATTATGACTATTAAGGTAAATACATTGTTTGTTCTCTATTAAAATCTTTCATTTGCTAACTATGCCCATCAGTAGTTAGTGCCTTCCGTAGTTTGAATCTTTTATTTAGCTGGCAGTAGTGGCGCTCGCTGTATTGTAGTAGTTCGAGTAACGAAGATTTTTGTGAGGTAAGTGATTTGTGAAACGTATAGGTTAATTTAGTCAGGGGTATTCTCTTGTAGGGACTATTGAAAGTCAGATTGCGTTGCGCTAAAAAAATATTGTGTGTCAGTTTAAGCACTGTCATGTATAATTTTTCTAAGGGGACGTTTCATTTTCTTCGATCTTTTCATCATCTGCAGAGTTAGTTTGCATGTAAACCTGTACAACTGTGGCAGAGGCGGGCTTCGTGTCTTTCTTGGCTACGATAACGCATTCTCTGTGCTGTTCATAGTGGCTTAGCTGCATAACTATTATCTTATTCATTATAAAAATTTATAGATATGTTCTCAGTAGCTGTTAAAGTGTAAAAACAGTCAAAAACATATATCTAAATATTTAAGGGTACTACCTACACAATGGCTGCTTTACTGTAAAGATGTTAAAGTGTTTGCCTGTGGCAATTTAGTGGGTGACTCGATACAGCTGTCCTGTGTTCTATAGTATTAAATCAACGTATATGTACCTCTTTCATTTGCCTCGGTTTTCAACTAAATATCCCACAATTTTCCAAAAAATATAAAGCTTTTGCCCAAATGGAAGGATTCTGGGACATAATAATGAACTACTTTCTTTATGTTCAGTGCTATGTGATCGGGATTAGGGCTTTAGCACCTATATTACTAATTAAAGTAGAGTTATCTTGTTGTATATATCTCCTCATAAGACTGTGGCTGGATAAACTTGTTAGAATATACTTATTAAAACAATTTAAATTTAAAATTTGATTGGTTATTTTTACAATTTATTTTTATGGTTGATTATAATCAACAATTGAAGGAAATTAGATTTAACTTCACCACACTGTGTGACATTGTGCCAGAAAAAGTTTCAAACTTCTCTGTGCTGTTTGACGGAGTCAGGAAACAGACGAGTGGTTTATGGTTATCCGATAGTCGGATAAGGAGCTTATCCCATGTGGCTCTTTCGTTAGTGCTCCAGAGGCCTAGGTATTGTGCAAGTTAAGTTCGGTGTCCAGAAATACTCGAAAAGGGAGATTTGTGGATATCGGAGACTTTCGGACACAACCACTTTATGAAAAGATTTACTTGGACCTAACGCATGAGTGCCTCGCCCGCTCTCCCACTTCTCGGCAGATGGACAACAGTTCACCTCTGGTAGTGTGTAAAATGCACATCGGTCTCACGACATTATTATACATGTTTAAGGAATCTAGACATCCAGCTGTAAAAATACTTAATTACGCGCTGCTCATTACAATTTAAATCTGTAAATCTTTAATACTTACGTATCTGTTTGTTTATAGTTGCAGAGCACTGTAAATTTTGGAAATTTGTGGTAAGGACTATGGGACCAAAGTGCCGAGGTCATCGGTCCTCTAGGCTTACGCACTTCTTTACCTAATTTAACCTAACTTAAGCTAAGGACAACACTTACAACCATGCCCGAGGGAGGAATCGAACCTCCGACGGCGGGAGCCGCACGAACCGTGACAAGGCGCCTCAGACCACACTGCAGAGCATCCTATA
Organism: Schistocerca cancellata; assembly: GCF_023864275.1. Lineage (NCBI taxonomy): Eukaryota > Metazoa > Arthropoda > Insecta > Orthoptera > Acrididae > Schistocerca > Schistocerca cancellata. The sequence goes on along the minus strand of NC_064626.1, from coordinate 1,224,287,767 downwards.
GTAGCTTACATTTTCATGCCATACGAAATAATAATCACAAAAAATAGTTGCATTACTGCATGACAGATGTAATTACTTTTCAGGCTTTTCTTTAAATTTCGACTGGTGACATTAGCTGATATTACAAACTAATGCCATTCAAACAACCTCCATAGTGGAAGGGATATTGCAGTGCTAGAACACTTTTGACACGAAATTTATATGCAAAGTAATTAAATTGATCAGTTAATTACATCCACCTCCGACTCCCACCTCTGACCCACCTACGCCACCCCCTCTCCTGGAGGATGTCGTGGGCCTTCGAAGACATCCTGGCAGCAGCGAACCACCTGCATCCCTTCATGACAGATGTCTTTCCCGATGGTGAGATCATCTTTGAGCCTATAATTGTCTGTGTCTCGGATGGAGAACCGCGCTACAGTGCTTTTAGGAGCATTATAGTGAACGCACGTTGATGACTCGAGACCAAATTCGCCTGAAGTAAATCCTACGGGACTCATCGGGGTGGAAGGGAGATTGCAGTGCTAGAACACTTTTGATACGAAACTGATATGCAAATTAATTAAATTGATCAATTAATTACACCCACCTCTGACTCCCACCCCCGACCCACCCATTCACCCCCTCCCCTGGAAGATGTCATGTACCTTCCTCAGCTGTCACATTTTCTGTTGGAGCGTTATTACTTGTAAAGTCACTTTTAGTATTTCTGAATTTTATGTTTGCCATTGTATATGCTGTTCTTTATTTCTAGCACGTTTATGCCACTGCCGGTTTCAGGTTCAATAGTGAATTTTATATTGCGCAGTTTGTTAACCATTACGGACAAAAAAACGACAGCATTCTTTCTTATTCTGCAACCTTGGAATGATATGAATTTTAATACGAAAACATATTTCGGTCCCCTTAATATCAGGTGAAATGTTTATCGCTGAACCACACATGCCACAACACATTTCCGACTAACGTGGTTTCTGAAACAGGCGCTTAATTCGTTTCAGTTACATTGTGTAACAAAGGTTGTAAGTAGGCTGTTTAGGTTTTTATACTGGTAACGCCACGTAGCGCTCTGTATGAAAATCAGTGGCTGTGCTGTGTGCAGTCTGTGGCTGGTTGGCATTATTAAAATATTCTCTGTTGTAGTGTTGGGCAGTTGGATGTGAACAGCGCGTAGCGTTGCGTAGTTGGAAGTGAGCCGCCAGCAGTGGTGGAAGTGGGGAGAGAGATGGCAGAATTTTAAGAGCGGACGATCTGGATGTATGTCCGTCAGAAAGCGTAAATTTGTAATACTGGATATCACGAACTGATATATATATATATATATATATATATATATATATATATATATATATATATATATATATATATTATGACTTTTGAACACTATTAAGGCAAATACATTGTTTGTTCTCTATCAAAATCTTTCATTTGCTAACTATGCCTATCAGTAGTTAGTGCCTCCAGTTAGAATCTTTTATTTAGCTGGCAGTATTGGCGCTCGCTGCATTGCAGTAGTTCGAGTAACGAAGATTTTTGTGAGGTAAGTGATTCTTGAAAGATATAGGTTATTGTTTGTTAGTCAGGGCAACTATTTTATAGGGATTATTGAAAGTCAGATTACGTTTCGCTAAAAATATTGTGTGTCAGTTTAGTGTTGATCAGAATAAGTAAAGAGAGAAATGTCTGAGTACGTTCAGTTTTTCTCAGCTGTTTGAAAATCAAATAACGTAAGAGGTTTATCAGCAGAGTAATTTATTAATTTTTCTAAGGGGAGGACTCATACAGAGCGCTAAGTGGCGTTACCAACGTAAAAACCTGAACAGCCTACTTACAAGGTGAGATATGTCTATGCTACAGGCTACGGTGACCCATAACTGCTCCTTCACCATAGCGATATTGATATTCTTCGAGCACACAGTGAAAACCCGGAAGCTTGGCTCTGGCGGACGCGCTATCTGACGCTTTGTCCGAAACGCCGAAAGTTTTAATTAAATCTCCGCTGAGCAGCGGCCAGGCGGCCGGAGACGTTATGAATGCTATCTGTCACTGCGTCCCGGGAAGAAGTTTGGGCGCAGGGCCTTCGCGAGCGACCGGTCCGCAGTCCCGGCAGCGAACCAGAACCCAAACTGCCCTCCGGCGCCTTTTCTTGCTCGGCGCGGCGCGAGTTTCGCTCCTTGGCTCTCCGTTCTCGGGACCCGGCAGCGGCTTGCCGAAGACCTACCGCCTTTGCCACTGACCACGGCCGATAGGGCAATCGATCTCGCCGCCTCCACCTGCGCGACTCCTCTCTTTTTTTTTCCTTCCCCCTTTTTTCTCCCCTTGCTCCCTCTCGCTCTCCTTCCGTGTCCGGCTATCGCCAATAAAACCGCCAGCTTGTCAAATTAGGGCAACAAATTGTCAGGCGGGGTGAGGGAGGAAAGGACGGGCGGTGTGGTCGCGGTGGGAATTGGCCCTCACCCGGAATTCGGGATTTGTGTCTCGGCCGCCGCCGATAGATGCTCTCCGGCCGGAGATGCGCCTCTTCCGTCCAGCAACTGAGCGATTCGTGATGGGTACGATGAGCCGCAGACGTGTTAATTCTGCTCGACTGGACACTGACTTCCTCCATGAGGCTTCAATTTGCGATACACAAATTTTATTCATAGCTGTTATATTTCAGCAACTCAGTCTTAATTGGCATAGATATATTTATTTCGCTTTGACAGTTTCGACAAATTAATATATCATCTTCAGAAAGTTACCAAATGATGGTTATTGGCCATACATTTATGTAAAGAAGTGTATCACAGAAACTTACTTAGTATTGGCTTAGTAGGTATCAGTAGCTTTACCACAGAAGCATAATTCCGTGATACGTCCAAAAATGAACATGTTCTATATGATTACTGCAAACACAGATTGAGAGACTGAAGCTGTACAGAAAGTGAAAACGTCTGGTCAATGGTGGCCGAACAACTGGCTCGTCACAATACGCCAATCACTACTCTTTATGAACTATGGTATCGTGTTGAAGATGCATGGGCAGCTGTACCTGTACTCGCCATCCAAGCTCTTTTTGACTGAATGCCCAGGCGTATCAAGGCCGTTATTACGGCCAGAGGTGGTTGTTCTGGGTACTGATTTCTCAGGATCTATGCACCCAAATTGCGTGAAAATGTAATCACATGTCAGTTCTAGTATAATATATTTGTCCAATTAATACCCGTTTATCATGTACATTTCTTCAGTTGTAGCAATTTTAATGACCAGTAATGTAGTTGGTGGTGACTTTAATTTATGTTTAATTCCGGAAGTAAAAACATCATCCGAAATTGTGCTAAATGCATTGTCTGAAAATTATTTCGAGCATTTAGTTTATCAGCCCACGCAAATAGTAAACGATTGTGAAAACGCACTTGACCTCTTTGCAACAAAGAATCCTGAGTTAATAAACAGTATGAAAACGGATGCAATGATCAGTGAACTCAGGGCTGTCGTAGCGAGATTGAATACTGTAACCCCCAAATCCTCCAGAAGTAAACGAAAAGTATACCTATTCAGAAAAGCACATAAAACTTCAATTGACGCCTTCCTGAGAGACTATCTCCACTCCATCCTAATGTAAGTGTAGACCAAATGTGGCTTGAATTCAAAGCAATATTATCGGCAGCAATTGAGAGATTTATACCAAATAAATTAACAAACGACGGACCTCATCCTCCTTGGTACACAAACCAGGCCAGAACACTGTTGCAGGAACAATGAAAGAAACATGTCAAATTTAAACAGACGCAAAATCCCGAAGATTGGCGATCTTTTACAGAAGCTCGGAATTTAGCGCGGACTTCAATGCGAGATGCTTATAACCGTTTCCACAACGAAACATTGTCTCCATAGAGATTCTGGTCGTATGTGAAGTATGGTAGCGACGAAAACAATAAATGTCTTCTCTGCGCAATAGCGATGGAGATACTATCGAAGACAGTGCTGCCAAAGTAGAGTTACTAAACACAGCCTTCCGAAATGCCTTCACAAAAGAAGACGAAGTAAATATTCCAGTACTAGAATCAAGAACAGCTGCCAACATGAGTAACGTAGAAGTAAATGTCCTCGGAGTAGTGAAGTAACTTAAATCACTTCATAAAAGCAAATCTTGTGGTCCAGACTGTATACCAATTAGAATCGTTTCAGAGTATGCTGATGCATTAGCTCCATACTTAGCACTCATACACAACCGTTCGCTCGACGAAAGATCCCTACCGAAAGACGGGAAAGTTGCACAGCGCACAGCAGTATTCAATAATGGTTGTAGGAGAAATCCATTTAATTACAGCCCATATCATTAACGTCGATATGCAGCAGGATTTAGGAACATATATTGTGTTCGAACATTATGAATTACCTCGAAGAAAACCGTCTATTGACTCACAGTCAACATGGGTTTAGAAAACATTATTCTTGTGTAACACAACCAGCTCTTTATTCGCTTGAAGTGTTGAGTGCTATTGACAAGGGATTTCAGATCGATTCCGTATTCCTGGATTTCCGGAAGGCTTTTGACACGGCACCACACAAGCTGCTTGTAGTGAAATTGCTTGCTTATGGAATGTCGTCTCAGTCATGTGACTGGATTTGTGATTTCCTGTCAGAGAGGTCACAGTTCGTAGTAATTAACGGGAAGTCATCGAGTAAAACAGAAGTGATTTCTGGAGTTCCCCAAGGTAGTGTTATAGGCCCTTTGATGTTCATTACTTATCTAAACGATTTGGGAGACAATCTGAGCAGCTGTCGTAGATTTTTTGCAAATCATGCTCTCGTTTATCGACTAATAAAGTCATTACAAGATCAAAACAAATTGGAAAGCGATTTAGTAAAGATATCTGAGTAGTGTGAAAATTGGCAGTTGACCCTAAATAAGGAAAAGTTTGAGGTCATCCATATGAATGCTAAAAGAAACAACTGAAATTGGAAGAAACATGCAGTGCATCATAATTTAAGTTATACAATATAGCACTGAAGATGGTCACTCAGTGACAGAAAATCGATTTTGCGATAGTAAAAAATATACGACCAATGCTGTCTCTTTTTTCAAGTATACCTGTTATCTGGTCGTAGTGCACAGGACAACATGGAGTCGCCAATCAATAACTTAAAACTGTATTCGATTTAACAGTTTTCTCTTCAGAAACGCGTTTCTTTGCATTTCCTTGAACATTTTGTGTACTATCAGATTCGGCCGTCATCAATTATTCTCCTGTCCAGACAGCATAATCGTCTACTATTTAAAGTTTCTCGTGTCATAATCTAATTTCCTCAGCATCGCCTCAATTAATTCAGCTACATCCGATGTCGTTGTTTATCTTTCATTACAGGTCATCTTCTCTATCTTGTGTCCTCCTTTCACGACATTGTCCATTTCGTCCTTATGCTCTTCTAATATATTTGTTGTAACCGACAGATTTAAAATCTCATCAGCAAAGCCCAAAGTTTTTTTTATTCTCCCTGAACTCTAATTCCTATCACTACTCAGTCACTGCTTCTCTTTCATATCTCTTGACTCTTATAAATGCCGTTTAGTTTTTATACTAGTAGTGAATAGCCTTTGGCTCCCTGTAGTTTACCTTGTTACCTTCAGTATATCAAAAATGGTATTTCAGTCAAAACTGTTAAAACCTTCCATTAAGAATACAAATACTATAAACGTAGGTTTGTTTTTCCTCAACCCACGTTATAAGAGAAGTCTTAGCGTCAGTACTGCCTCGGATGTTCATATATTTCTCCGTAATCCAGGTTCATTGTACCCGATGTCAGCTTCTGGAAGTTTTTCTGTTCTTATGGAAGGAATTCATGCTAGTATTTTGCAACCATGACATAGTAAACTAGTAGTTCGCTAATATTGACAGGTGTCGCCACCTTATTACTACACGTTATTGATTTAATTACCTTATTAACGCTCTTATTCGTATGAATCTCGAAATAGAAAAAAGATGAGAAAAAAGAAGGCACTAGGGAGTCGAACACAGGTTACCTGCTTCCTAGTCAGATGGCTAGTTCACTACGCCCCCTTTCTTATGCATAAGCGCTAGTCAGAAAAGGGCCTTTTCTCGATTTCTACGAAAGTATGAATTTGTGGGCCACATGTGGGATGATGAAAAACGCTTATTTTCAATTATATAACAACACTGTCAGTTCTGAGTCCAATGCATGTAGTGAACATTAGAGGTGGTTTAGTCAGAAACGGGAGGTTTTCGTGCCAAGACTCCTTACAGTGTTTTATATAAGGCTGTGCACAAGCGAGCTGCAACATACAGGGTATTTCAAAAATGACCGGTACATTTGAAACGGCAATAAAAACTAAACGAGCAGCGATAGAAATACACCGTTTGTTGCAATATGCTTGGGACAACAGTACATTTTCAGGCGGACAAACTTTCGAAATTACAGTAGTTACAATTTTCAACAACAGATGGCGCTGCAAGTGATGTGAAAGATATAGAAGACAACGCAGTCTGTGGGTGCGCCATTCTGTACGTCGTCTTTCTGCTGTAAGCGTGTGCTGTTCACAACGTGCAAGTGTGCTGTAGACAACATGGTTTATTCCTTAGAACAGAGGATTTTTCTGGTGTTGGAATTCCACCGCGTAGAACACAGTGTTGTTGCAACAAGACGAAATTTTCAACAGAGGTTTAATGTAACCAAAGGACCGAAAAGCGATACAATAAAGGATCTGTTTGAAAAATTTCAACGGGCTGGGAACGTGACGGATGAACGTGCTGGAAAGGTAGGGCGACCGCGTACGGCAACCACAGAGGGCAATGCGCAGCTAGTGCAGCAGGTGATCCAACAGCGGCCTCGGGTTTCCGTTCGCCGTGTTGCAGCTGCGGTCCAAATGACGCCAACGTCCACGTATCGTCTCATGCGCCAGAGTTTACACCTCTATCCATACAAAATTCAAACGCGGCAACCCCACAGCGCCGCTACCATTGCTGCACGAGAGACATTCGCTAACGATATAGTGCACAGGATTGATGACGGCGATATGCATGTGGGCAGCATTTGGTTTACTGACGAAGCTTATTTTTACCTGGACGGCTTCGTCAATAAACAGAACTGGCGCATATGGGGAACCGAAAAGCCCCATGTTGCAGTCCCACCGTCCCTGCATCCTCAAAAAGTACTGGTCTGGGCCGCCATTTCTTCCAAAGGAATCATTGGCCCATTTTTCAGATCCGAAACGATTACTGCATCACGCTATCTGGACATTCTTTGTGAATTTGTGGCGGTACAAACTGCCTTAGACGACACTGCGAACACCTCGTGGTTTATGCAAGATGGTGCCCGGCCGCATCGCACGTTCGACGTCTTTAATTTCCTGAATTAATATTTCGATGATTGTGTGATTGCTTTGGGCTATCCGAAACATACAGGAGGCGGCGTGGATTGGCCTCCCTATTCGCCAGACATGAACCCCTGTGACTTCTTTCTGTGGGGACACTTGAAAGACCAGGTGTACCGCCAGAATCCAGAAACAATTGAACAGCTGAAGCAGTACATCTCATCTGCATGTGAAGTCAATCCGCCAGACACGTTGTCAAAGGTTTCGGGTAATTTCATTCAGAGACTACGCCATATTATTGCTACGCATGGTGGATGTGTAGAAAATATCGTACTATAAAGTTTCCCAGACCGCAGCGCCATCTGTTGTTGAAAATTGTAACTACTGTAATTTCGAAAGTTTGTCTGCCTGAAAATGTACTGTTGTCCCAAGCATATTGCAACAAACGGTGTATTTCTATCGCTGCTCGTTTAGTTTTTATTGCCGTTTCAAATATACCGGTCATTTTTGAAACACCCTGTATGAGCCGAATAGGTTGGCTGTGTCAGAGGTGCCCCCCTTGTCAGGGGCAGACCTGCTTGCTCGGTAGTCAGGAGACGGCGGCAGTCACGCGCCAGTCGTCCCGGAATAGTTTACGGGCAGCGAGCAGGGGAGGAGATAAGGGCAGGGCGCGCACTTTTCTCCGGGGGCCGACGGACCCTCCCGGCCGGCTCCGGCAGCGGGGCGTGACGTGTGACGTGTGACGGCTTAATGCGGCGGGCGGGGTGTGTCTGGCGTGACGCCTCGGCCCCCGCGGCGCTCCGCCCCGGACGATCTCGTTATGCACACGCCAGCGCCGGCCGCCGGCGGGGAGCGCCGCCATTGTCCTGTCAAGATGGCGCCGTTAGCGTCCCGCTGTGACGAGATAGCCCGGCCGGCCGGCCGATGTTCCGGCGGCATGCTAGCGGCCCACGCCCGCCCGTCAGCGGCAACGGTTCCCGGGCACGCCAGCCTCCTGCCGACTCACCTGCGTCGCCGGGCGAAATTCGCCTTGGCCCGTCTTGCGCAGGTCAGCGCGCCGACTGCTGCTGGGAACCTGGCGGTGGAGGGAAGATTTCCTGTCAGAAAGGTTACACAGCACGTAGTAACTGACGTGAAGTCGTCGAGTGAAACAGAAGTGGTATCTAGAGTTCCCCAAGGAAGTGTTGTAGGTAGGGACAGGAAAAAATCGTTTCATTCATTCGAAAACAGTCTTAACCTCATATATTATTATTATTACACCGCCAACCGGTTTCAACCCGACGTAGGGGTCACCTTCTGGGCGTTTACACCATTGGTCGACTGCTGGTGGTGTCACTTCTGCTACATAACGGCAGGAAACTATCTACACAGGAGTGACACCATCAGCAGTCGACCAATGGTGTAAACGCCCAGAAGATGACCCCCACGTCGGGTTGAAACCGGTTGGCGCTATAACAACAATAATAAATGCGATTAAGACTGTTTTTGAATTATTGATTAATCATACTAATCACTGCTTCTCTCCACAATCATCTTGTCCAAAAAAATCGTTGTATTTTGTGTCCAAAGTCGGTGTTAAATGGCTCTAAGCACTATGGGACTTACCATCTGAGGTCATCAGTCCCCTAGACTTAGATCTACTTAAACCTAACTAACCTAAGGGTGTCACACACATCCATGCCCGAGGCAGGATTCGAACCTGCGACCGTAGCAGCAGCGCGGTTGCGGACAAAAGCGCCTAGAACCGCTCGGTCACAACGGTAAAGTCATTGTTCAAAAATGGCTCTGAGCACTATGGGACTCAACTGCTGACGTCATTAGTCTCCTAGAACTTAGAACTAGTTAAACCTAACTAACCTAAGGACATCACAAACATCCATGCCCGAGGCAGGATTCGAACCTGCGACCGTAGCGGTCTTGCGGTTCCAGACTGCAGCGCCTTTAACCGCACGGCCACTTCGGCCGGCCAAAGTCATTGTTATTATATGCTGAATACGTTGTTTATTTTTTTTCGCTAAATTCGTTGTAATTTTTTGCCATTTTCATTGTTATTTTTCCCAGTTCGTTACTTTTACCGATGTCACTATTTTCGCCAAACTCTGTACTATTTTTTGCCATGTTTGATGTAATTTTTACCCCATTCTGTTTTGTTTGTTTTGAAAACATAGGTCCTGTTTATTTCACCATATACTGTATTATTAATTTTGCCAAATGCGGTGTTATTTATTTGGTCATGTTCAGTATCACCTGAAAAATTAATCGTTCGATGCAAATTTTACGTGTTTTGTTGCCAACGTCCGTTTTTTATTATTGCCATAGGAATTTTGGTTAATTTCATGGTTGTAATTTTTTTCAAAGTGAGGGATCTTTTTCTCCATACACCGTGTTCTATTTTGTCAAATTCCTCACTAGTTTCGACGTCATTTCGAAGATTTTATGCTGGAGATGTTTCACAAGATCTCTTAAATATCACCTACTTCGTTTTATTCCGATAAAACCTGTTATTTTTTCCAGAGTAAGGGATTTTTTTCCATACACCGTGTTCTTTTTTGTCGAATTCCTCACTAGTTGGCTGGACGGAGTGGCCGAGCGGTTCTAGGTGATTCAGCCTGGAGCCGCGCGACCGCTACGGTCGCAGGCTCGAATCCAGCCTCGGCCATGGATGTGTGTGATGTCCTTAGGTTTGTTAGGTTTAAGTAGTTCTAAGTTCTAGGGGACTGATGACCTCAGATATTAAGTTCCATAATGCTCAGAGCCATTTCAACCATGTTTGATCACTTGGAAGAGGGAATGGCATGCCGTGGTATTCAGCATTCAAAGAATATTCTACTGTAAACGACGTTCTGAAACCTAGGTTTAGAATTTCGGCCTTCTGTTTATCATTATCAGGTACATTAACCGTACTGTCAGCAAGAGAAGGTATTGAATTATTTGTAGCCTCATAGATTGTGCGTACGACCAAAATTCTTTGGGGTTATTTTTAGAATCTGCAGAGAAAATAATGCTTCCAAATTCGTTAAAAGGATCTCTCATTGTCCTTCTGACAGCTGCTTTCATTTCACATAATTTCTGTTTGTCAGCGGGGCAATGACTATGTTTAAAACGACTGTGCAAAATTCTCTGCTTTCTCAGCAACTTTCTAATATGTTTATTGTACCAAGGTGAATCCTTTCCCCTCCCAAATATTTTTGCTAGGCACATACTTCTCTAGCACATGGTGGACAATACCTTTAAATTCAGACCAAAGATGCTCCATATCTTTGTGTCCCGAGGTGAATGCTTGGAGCTGACTATGAAGATATTCATTAATGACACTTTTATTTGCTTTCCCAAACAAGAAAACTCTACGCTGTTTCATTGTTTTTTTTTCAACTTCCACTGACATAGAAGCCACAATGACATTAGGGTCGCTAACACCCTCTTCTAGATTAACTTTCTCAAAAAGATCAGGTCTGTTTGTCGCCAAAATATCTAATATGTTCCCATCTCGAGTTGGTTTTCTAACCAATTGCTCAAGGTTGTATGTTGAGAGCGATCCTACAATAACTTCACACGAATCTTTGCTTCTGCCCCCTGTGATAAACGTGTAATTTTCCCAGTCAATGGATGCCAGATTAAAGTCTCCACGTATAACTAATAGATAATTTGGATATTTAGTTTGTATGTACTCAAGACTTTCCCTGAAACGTTCTGCGTTGTTTGTTGCGGATGCTGGTGGTCTATAAAAACAACCTAAAACAATGGTCAATCCTTGTCTGATTGACAGCTTTATCCAGACTATTTCACAATCCGACCTAGTATCGATCTCAACTGCGTTTAAACAGCCTTTAACTGCAATGAACACACCACCTCCCATAGCATCAGTCCAATCCTTCCCAAACTTTGTCCAAACCGTGTTCAAAATTTCACTGCTTTTTATGTCTGGTTTCAACCACCTTTCGGTACCTCATACAATATTGCCATTGCTACTGTTTATTTCGGAGATTAACTCGGGGATCGTGCTACAGACATTTCGACAATTTACTAGCATGAGAGTAAGCATATTTAAATCCTTACAAGGGAACATCCCCATCGCACCCCCGTCATATTTAGTTATAAGTTGGCACAATGGATAGGCCTTGAAAAACTGAACACAGATCAATCGAGAAAACAGGAAGAAGTTGTGTGGAACTATGAAAAAATAAGCAAAATATACATCGTCCATGCGTAACATAGGCAATATTAAGGGCAATGTGAGTCGAGGAGCGCCGTGGTCCCGTGGTTACCATGAACAGCTGAGGAACGAGAGGTCCTTAGTTCAAATCTGCCCTCCACTGAAAATTTTGCTTTCTTTATTTTCGCAAAGTTATGATCTGTCCGTTCGTTCATTGATGTCTCTGTTCACTGTAATAAGTTTAGTGTCTGTGTTTTGCGACCGCACCGCAAAACCGTGTGATTAGGTGACGAAAGGACGTGCCTCTCCAATGGGAACCGAAAACATTTGATCGCAAGGTCATAGGTCAACCGATTCCTCCACAGGAAAACACGTCTGATATTTTGTATACGACACTGGTGACTGCATGTGCGTCACATGACAGGAATATGTTGTTGACCCACCTAACTTGTACACTTGGCGAATGGGTAAAAAGATTCTTCTACCTTGCCCGATTTAGGTTTTCTTGTGGATGTAATAATCACTCCAAAAAAGTGATGAAAACATAAGAGTTTTTCACATAAACTGAAAATAAAAAGTTAAAATTTTCGATCGAGGGAAGATTTGAACCAAGGACCTCTCGTTCCGCAGCTGTTTACACTAACCACGGGACCACGGAGCTCCTCGACTCACATTTCCCTTAATATTGCCTATGTTGCGCATGGACGACCCAGTTTGATTATTTTGCTTATTTTTTCATAGTTCCACACAACTTCTTCCTGTTTTCTCGATCGATCTGTGTTCAGTTTTTCAAGGCCTATCCACTCTGCCAACTTATAACTAAATCTGAAGGGGGTGCGATGGGGATGTTCCCTTGTTAGTAATGACCTGTTTAGCCGAACTAATAATTTTTACAGTTGGCACACGCACTTCAGTGGCATGAACTGGTAATTTATCAGGCCAACGGTTTGTTTCCCGTGGGGAGGAACCTAATCTAAAAAAAAAACCATGTGCACGCCACAAGTACTGTGCTACCAGTGTAGCTGCTTCCTGTGTGTAGTGCACCCCTGATCTATCGAGGGGCGTCCTACAACCTTCCACCCCATAGCGTAGATCGAGGAATCTACAACTATTTTCGTCACAGAGTCGACGTAGCCTCTGGTTTTGATTCCCCACTCGACTCCAAACCAGTGGAGCCCAGTCCACCCTGTGTACGATGCTGCAGATCGTCAGCTTGGCTTCCAGTCCTCGAGAGATGGAGGCCGCCTTCGCCAATTTAGCCAGCCGTCGAAAGGACCCAAGGATTTCCTCGGAACGCCGACGACAGGCATCGTTGGTGCCGACATGTGCAACAACCTGCAGCTGGCTGCACCCCACGTGCTCGATAGCCGCCGGAAGAGCTTCTTTCACATCCAGGACAAGGCACTCTGGAGCTTGGTGACTGTGGCCAACAAAGCTTCCAGCTGCGTTTGACTGCGGCCAACTCCTCCTGCATCCGTACACAACAGACACTGTCCCTATGCATCTAGCTAACAACTAATTTACTATGAAAACTTAAGGAAACATACTGCCACAAAAGGTTAACAGCTACACTCTCGTTGGCAGAAAGGACACTCAATACTGAAAATAAAAAATTATGATAGAAGCTAGATCTGGTGTTTATTTTCTTGCTAGGGGCTATTTAGTGAATACTGAAGTATAAGACAGTGACCTACAGTAAACTGTTAGGGGGTATCTAGTGAATATTACTAACGAATTATTACAGCAGCCTACGGTAAGCTGCACCTACTGATTATCCCTCGTATTTGTAATTTAAACAAGCGTTTACGCACACGCGAAAGTGACCTAATAAAACTACAAAATTTGGTACCTTAAATGTATCGAGTCTAAATGACACTAATAAGCGTAAATACTGAGTATTGTAGACTGGCAGATGCAGGTACAAAACAAAACCTTAGCTGACAATAAGAGTTCAGAAAGTAAAGCACAAACACTAACTCTACTTTATAGGAACCGATGGGCTTACAGTACACGATCACGAAGGCCCACAACAAGCTAAGGAATTTAAGCAGAAGGCGAGGTGAGTTTTAGCTTACTGCTAACTAAACCGTATGTAAGAAGGGCTCATAAGTTGTAACACTGATAATCTCAGATATTGTAGTGTAATACTAATTAACCACGTATTTTACGTTTGCTTAACTGTTAACGGTCGCAGGTTGCGCTAGTCAAACGTATACAAGTGAGGTTAGAATTCACTGTCAGTATCACTATTCCTAATAAAACGTGTAAAAGCTGCTGCCTTCAATGTATAGAGTCTAAATGACTCTAATAAACGTGAATACTGAGTATTGTACACATACTGAATGACCCTCGTACTTATAATGTAAACGGCCGAGCGGTTACAGTCGGCTCTCAGCCGTGGCAGCGTGCGGGCGGCCCCGCGCGCCGGCCAGTGCTCCGCTGCAGGCGTTGTTTACTTCCGCGTCGTAGCTTCAAGGCTTGTGTCCGTCCACCATGAACAACATGTCGAGCGCTTACCGCCGTGCGACCCTTAAAGTTTCCTTCCCAGCTGAACATGCGCGACCTCGTGCACGTGAAGTTGAAACGTTCATACGTGAAGAAGTTCGTTTAGATCCTAACCACGTTTTCAGAATCCATTTTTCGATCACGAGTAGTGTCGTTTATATTAAAATGACAAAGACCGAGGTGTGTGAAGATGTTATTCGCCGCCATGCCAATGGACTTAAGTTCAAATACTCTGATGGTCACGTCGGAGCTGTAACACTTGAACTCGCAGAGTACGGTCAACCTATGATTAGGGTGTTTGAACTACCTTTTGAAGTGCCGAAGGACGAATTTGTCTCTGCGTTACAACCATACGGTAACGTCATCGGTTACGTAGAGGAAAAATGGCAAACCTTCACGACGTACCACGTCCTTAATGGTGTGCGTCAGGTCAAAATTGAACTGAAGAAACATATACCATCATATCTGACAATTGGCGGGGTGCGAGCCATTGTCATGTACGACGGACAACCCCGAACATGTGCGGGTTGTGGAGAAGAAGGCCACATCAGATCCGCCTGCATGCGACGCCGCCTGATCCAGACGCCGGTCGGAGAGGAAGCGTCCCCAGCGGTGATCACTCAGATCCCTGTCACATATGCCAAGGTTGCCAAGGAAGGTAGCATCTCTCCACAGGGTCTTTCTGCTTCGTTGCCGGCGTCTGATCAGGTAGATGCAATCGCTACTGAGAATCCTTCTGAGGTGCCAGAGACGCCAGATCCTGACCTGCCGAATCTTCGCAGCAATGTGACTGAAAATGCTACTGAGATGGACGTTGATCCGGGAGTGGTACCTACTTCTGCTTTCCTTCAGACTGGTCCGGAGTCAGACGAAAGCAACCAACAATCAGACTCTGAACGACTTGTTGGAAAACAAGGGACGACACGAAAGAGAAAGAAACGTTGCCGTACACCCCCTGATGAATCCATTCTACGGATGGATACCAGGGATGCAGACCCGAAGATCGACGGCAAACCGCTCTTTGATGACCAAAAGTCTGATGCGAACGACCCGCCACAGGCGACCACTGGCAACGACCACCCCTTCTTACTGGCGCCGTCGCCCCCTCAGGTCGACGTTGAAGAGAGCCTATCTTCTGAGCCGAAAACTACGTCTCCTCTCCACGTGGATGATGTGCACAGACGATGCCCTACCGCAGAATCAGTCTCCTCGGCAGACGACGTGGAGATCGACGGGACTGGGGTGGACGGTGCTGATGATGGGGCGCCCCCATCGGTTGCGCCCACGCCCGCAAACTCTCCACAATAGCAGCCTCTTCAGTGGACCGGCAAGATCGGCGACCTCTCGCTCCTGAAGAAGAAGCCCCACCTGTGCCTGTGGGACTCCAACACCAGCATTATCGTGTCGCAACGATTAACCTCGCGACCATTCGTGCGCCCCACAAACTAGCGTGGCTCCGCGATATGATTTATGATGCGGGCATAGATATTGCGCTTTTTCAGGAAGTGCATGTCGCCGATTTTTCACCACCACATGGCTTCACGGCGCATCTTTCTCCCGCTTTGGACACCGGTAGTGGTGTTGCCATCATCTTACGCGAAGGTCTTCCTGCCGAAGATGTCCTATACCTCCCCAACGGCAGAGGTATGGCCCTTACTCTCTTTGGTGTACGCATCGGCAACATTTATGCGCCGTCGGGCTCCAGCTGCCGTCGTGAACGCAATGACTTCTTCGCGAATGAAGTTACACCCCTTTTTATGGGACCACACGGTGACTGGGTCATGGGTGGAGACTTCAATTGCACCCAGCGACCTCAGGATCAATTGCCGCGTCACTCACCATGCGCAGCTCTCACCATGCGCAGCTCTGGAAACAGTCGTCACGCGGCTACAATTTGTTGACACATGGAGACATGTTCACGGCGATCTTTTGGGCTTTACGTACTACACTGCGCATTCCTCTAGCCGACTGGATCGCATCTACATCTCGCGATCCCTTATTCAACACACTCGACAGGCTGAAATCTGGCCTGTTGCTTTCTCAGATCATGAGGCATACTTCTGTGATGTTGTTCTCACAAGACAGGCAGTATGGCACGGACGTGGTTTATGGAAACTGAACACGGCACTTCTTAATTCACCTGACTGTCGACTTCTAATAGAAGACACTTGGATCACATGTAATAGACGCCGACCCACGTATCCGTCTACCATATCCTGGTGGATCCAGTGTGCAAAACCTGCTCTTCGAAAAACTTTGATCCGGTATGGCAAAGATGTTGTCGCCTGGAGGAAGAGCACTATGGACATTTATTACAGGATCCTACGAGAATGCTCCACGATGCCAGCCTCCCCTGAGCGCCATAAAAGGATGAACCATGCTAAGGCCCTAATCTCCAATCTCATGCGAAGGCATTTGGAAGGAGCGATAGTACGATCTCGTACTGCTGATCGCATGCCTCATGAACATCCGACGATGTACCATATCATCCAAGAACGCCAAAATCGACGCCGAAAATTGATTCACGTCCTAACAGATCAAGAAGGGCGTCGCTACGTAACCCAATCTGCAATAGGGAATGTGCTTCACGCCCACTACCAGCAGCTATACGCCGCAATTCCACATTCTCCAGAGTTGATCGAGGAAGCCACACAGCTCAACTTCGGTGGTAAACCAGGCGATGCGGCGATTGACTTGATGTCAGAGGTGACTGATGAGGAAGTCCGCGATGCGATCCGGGCAGGAACCATCAATCGCTCCCCAGGACCCGACGGTCTTCCCCTCGAAATTTATCGCACCTTCCGTGATTTGTTAGAGTCCACCTTCACCTCCATCTGTCGGGAACTGATGTCTCCGGAAGTACCTGTGCCGGACGCTTTCATGGAAGGAATTATTATTCCTGTACATAGACCGCATGGTGGCAACAACATCAGTGATTATCGGCCCCTCACCCTCCTTAACAGTGATATGAAAATCTTCATTCGCCTTTTGGCAGCACGACTTAAAAACGTTGCCCGATATGTTGTGTCGCCAGTCCAAGCATCTTTGGGAGGGGATAATAATATCCGCACGGCTTTATGCCGCTACAGGAATATGATCGCCGTTACCCAGGCGCAACGCCTCTCTGGGGCACTTGCGTCTTTGGACTTTAGTCAAGCTTTTGATAGGGTTGACCATTCGTTCCTTACGGCCGTTCTCCACCATATGGGTTTCCCAGTCGCCGTTATCACGGTAGTGATGCGCCTTCTGCGGGGTACCTCGTCCAGGATTATGTACAATGGCAGACTCACTCCACCGATAAAAATAGTTCGATCCGTACGTCAAGGTTTCCCTCTATCAGCGATTTTGTACGCCTTTTCCTTGGAATCCTTGCTATGTGGACTAAGACAACGTTTGGTAGGGTTGTCCATAGATCGCTACCGATTCTGTTGCACGGCCTGTACCGACGATGTAGCCATCTGTTTACGTAATGCCGACGAGGTTCGAGCTGTTTTGACGTGGGTAGCGACTTGTGGTGAGGCGTCGGGTAGCTCTTTAAACGTACGTAAGTCACAAGTTATGTTCATTGGCACGGGACTTCCCGTGGACTGCGTTACACCTCTCACCACCGTTGATACCATTCGCTGTTTGGGAATAGATTTTTCATCTGATCTCCGGCGTTCAGCCACCATCAACTGCCGACGCCTCCTTTTAATGATCAGAGCAGGTCTTATGGACCATCGCCTTCGATCCCTAGATATTCTCCAACGAGCTCGATATGTCAATATATATATATATATATATATATATATATATATATATATATATATATATATATATATATATCGCATCCCGAGTTCCCCATGTAGCACAAGTTCTACCTTTCCCGCTTACTGTGGCACGTCGCATGTTGGCAGCGATGGCATCTTTCGTCAGCTCTGGGCTATTGTTCAAAGTTAACTATGCAACCCTTACTCTTCCCCGTGAACGAGGTGGGATCGGTCTGTTTCACGTGCCGGATAGAGCTCGCGCCCTATTTGTCAGCTCCCAGATGACGGTATGGACACGTTGCCCAACGAGCCTCACTGGTCTCCTCCTGTCGGCATATTCGCCGGTCTCACTGTCAGCCCCAGTGATGATCTCGTTGGTTCCGGCCCAGTTCCATTACATACGGTACTTCTTTCTTGAACTCAGTTATCTACGCCTCACCTTACCAAGACCGCCTTTACTCAAGACAAAGGAAGTATACAATGTCCTCCAATTAGGTCGTCCACCTAACCCGATTGAACAAAAGTTCCCCCAGGTTGACTGGCGTCATGTATGGCGCGCGGTGTTCGCCTGTTACCTTGACACGAATGTTCAGTCTGTCTGGTACTTAACTGTCAATGGTAAGCAAATCATCAATTTCTCCTTCATCGTATCCACCTCGCCCAATCACCTCTATGTTCCACGTGTGGAGTGCCAGACAATGATGAACATCGGTTTGTTTGCGGACCGGCGGCGGAGGTTTGGCTCTTGGTTCGACGTATTGTGGCTTTTCTAACGCGGGACATTCCGGATCAGATTACTCCCCTTTCATTATTATTTCCGGAACGTGACTATTTTCCTCGGACAAAGACCAATGCTGTGAATTGGATTCGAGGACATGCCATTCACTACCTAAATGGACAAACTGTAGACTCTGTACTCGATTTTTGGACATACCTCAATGACCGTCATAATGTCGTTGACCGTCACCCAAAATACAGACAATTTATCTCGAACTTGCTTGGGAGTGCTTTCCACGACCCTCCTCGCAGCTGGAATGTGTTAAGCCAAGAGAGAAGAAGGTTTCCTGTTTGAGCCAATGAACATATCTGAACAATTCAACGGAAGACGTGACTCAACATATTACCAGCGGGGCGCAGAAGGCCTCTGAACAAATACGCCACAAAACTACACAAAAAAAATTAAATAAAAATTTAAAAAAAGGAAGATTTTGTTGTTTGTAAGGATAGCCCTAACCTTGATTTCCCATATTTCCCCTGGTATATAGGCAGCTCTCCGGAGTAGGTTTAGCCAGGAGCCAACGCCTGAAGTGGACCAGATTTTTTTGTTATAGGATGAAGAGTGGCGGTGGCACTTAGGTTTTTTTTAGTTCCATTTCATTAAGGGGCTTTCAAAAAAAAGTTGTTAATATAAAAAAGCGGTTAAAAAAAAGCGGTTCTAGGCGCTACTGTCTGGAACCGCACGACAGCTGCGGTCGCAGGTTCGAATCCTGCCTCGGGCATGGATGTGTGTGATGTCCTTAGGTTGTTGTTTTTGTGGTCTTCAGTCCTGAGACTGGTTTGATGCAGCTCTCCATGCTACTCTATCCTGTGCAAGTTTCTTCATCTCCCAGTACCTACTTCAGCCTACATTCTTCTGAATCTGCTTAGTGTATTCATCTCTTGGTCTCCCTCTACGATTTTTACCCTCCACGCTGCCCTCCAGTAACAAATTGGTGATTCCTTGATGCCTCAGAACATGTCCTACCAACCGATCCCTTCTTCTAGTCAAGTTGTGCCACAAATTTCTCTTCTCCCCAATCCTATTCAATACCTCCTCATTAGTTATGTGATATACCCATCTAATCTTCAGCATTCTTCTGTAGCACCACATTTCAAAAGCCTCTATTCTCTTCTTGTCCAAACTATTTATCGTCCATGTTTCACTTCCATACATGGCTACACTCCATACAAATACTTTCAGAAACGAGTTCCTGACATTTAAATCTATACTGGAAGTTAACAATTTTCTCCTCTTCAGAAACGCTTTCCTTGCCATTGCCAGTCTACATTTTATATCCTCTCTACTTCGACCATCATCAGTTATTTTGCTCCCCAAATAGCAAAACTCCTTTACCACTTTAAGTGTCTTATTTCTTAATCTAATTCCCTCAACATCACCCGACTTAATTCGACTACATTCCATTATCCTCGTTTTACTTTTGTTGATGTTCATCTTATATCCTCCTGTCAAGACACTATCCATTCCATTCAACTGCTGTTCCAAGTCCTTTGCTGTCTCTGACAGAATTACGATGTCATCGGCAAACCTCAAAGTTTTTATATCTTCTCCATGGATTTTAATACATAATCCGAATTTTTCTTTTGTTTGCTTCACTGCTTGCTCAATATACAGATTGAATAACATCGGGGAGAGGCTACAACCCTGTCTCACTCCGTTCCGAATCACTGCTTCCCTTTCATGTCCCTCGACTCTTATAACTGCCATCTGGTTTCTGTACAAGTTGTAAATATCCTTTTTGCTCCCTGTATTTTACCCCTGCCACCTTCAGCATTTGAAGGAGAGTATTCCAGTCAACATTGTCAAAAGCTTTCTCTAAGTCTACAAATGCTAGAAACGTAGGTTTGCCTTTCCTTAATCTAGCTTCTAAGATAAGTCGTAGGGTCAATATTGCCTCACGTGTTCCTATATTTCTACGGAATCCAAACTGATCTTCCCCGAGGTCGGCTTCTACTAGTTTTTCCATTCGTGTTAGTATTTTGCAGCTGTGACTTATTAAACTGATAGTTCGGTAATTTTCACATCTGTCAACACCTGCTTTCTTTGGGATTGGAATTATTATATTAGGTTAGTTAGGTTTAAGTAGTTCTAGGTTCTACGGGACTGATGACCACAGCAGTTAAGTCCCATAGTGCTCAGAGCCATTTGAACCATTTTTTATAATCTAAACAAATGTTTACGTACACGCGAAAAATAACCTTATAAAATGTATAAAATCTGATACCTACAATGTTTCGAGTCTAAATGACACTAATAATCGCAGATACTGAGTATGGAGAACTGAATTTATTGAGGATCCCGCGTATTTAACGTCAGTTAAAAATGTAAACAAACGTTTGCGTAAACGCAGAACTGTTCTAAACAGAAACGTCGCTTATCTTATTCAAACGCAAATAAAAACGGAATCCATCAACTTATCACGTCTATCTGACACTAATGCACGTAAATACTATAGAATAAACAGTAAAAACGATTAATTACTAGCTAACATACTTATCTTCTAACACAGCAAGCGAAAAGCGCTCGTAGCCGGCGTCGAAGCTGCCCCGTCGCGGTATTTGCGTTGTGTAGCGTCCATCAATAATGTATCCCTTGGCGCACTCTTACCGCAGAGTGACACTGAAAGTAACATTCCGAATCTAACATGCACGACCACGCGCTTATGAAATCGAACAATTCATTCGTGAAGAGATGCGCTAGGACCCACAAGAAGCCGTAGGTATTCGTTTCTGTATCACCAGCAGTATAGTCTACATCAAAATGACGACGGAGGAAGCATGTACTGAGGTATTTCGACAGACACACAAGAACTAAAGTTTAAGTATTCCGACGGGCTGACGGATGTTTTGGGGAGGTTTCGGTAGACCAGGTTGTTTCAGCCTTCGAGCAATTCGGTTGTTTGAGCTCCCCTTCGAAGTGCCATAAGACGTGCTCGTCGAAACCTTCCGACGCTACGGCAATGTTGTGGGCCACATTTCGGAAATATGGCAGACGCTCACGACATACCACGTGTTAAATGGTGTCCGACAGATCAAGATCGAATTGTCCAAACACGTACCATCCTGTCTGCGGAAAGGTTTCGTGCGAGCCATCGTCATGTATGATGGCCAGCCACGGATGTGTACAGGACGTGGACAAGAGGGCAATGTTAGGGCGGATTTCTCTGTCGCCGTTTGCTACCAATGACGCCGCTCCCAAAGTGACGGCCACTTCTTTACCAGACAGTTATGCCTCGGCCGCGCGCATCCCAGATGTATAACCTCAGGAAGCGCATCTTCATCCGCAAGCACTGCCCGTCGGGAACGACGGTGCGGCCGTGACCTCACTGGCATCATCTCCTCTGAAAGCGTCGGGACCATCAACCCTCGACAGCTCGATGAACGGCCCTCCCGCTGCGATGGACATCAAACCCAGTGTGGTACCTACCACTGCTTTCTTTCTAACAGGCACAACCACGGATGACGAACGCCCACACTCTGACGTGGAATAGCACCTCCTAAAGCAGCGGTTGCCTGAAAACGGAAGAAGTGAAGTCGAACGCTCTCGACGTCACACTTCTTCATATGGCATCACAGGCAGTGGGACGGTGCAGAACTGGATTCTGGCCCATCCATCGAGGAGTGCCCCATGATGGCCCGCGACCCAGCTACCATCCAGTGATCGTGACCACAGTGGCTGTGCCGGATGTTTCACGCCAGGTGGACATCTCTGCAGGACCCTCCATTCCAGTAATGGGAGCACATCCGCAGCACTACCGCATTCGGGATCCATATAATCTGGCTATGTGGCAAGACACCAATTACGCAGCTGGTGTTGACACTGCCCTCCTCCAAGAAGTGACGATTTATATGCCCTCATCGGATACACGGCCCATATCTCCCATGTCTCTGACCCCCCATCTGAAGATGTAACGCACGTTTATAAATGCTAGGGGTATGGCTCTCACACAGTTTTGCGTCTGCGCCGTCCAGCTCCAGTCTATGTCACGTATCACACATCTTCGCTGCTGATGAAGTGACGCTTCTTTTTGAGATCCCCTGGATGAAATGCACCTTGATGGCGACTTCTACACAAAGGCTTACTATCAGCTTCCACTACATTCCCTGTGTGTGTGTGGCCCTCTCTGTCACCATCGACTTCAGCTTATCGACACAAGGACCAAGGTTCACGACACTCGTGCACATTTTGCATATATACAGCACACTCGTCTAGTCGTCTCGATCGTTTTATAGCTCCCACATTGCCTCGCCGGCGACACCGGACGTGCTGAAGTTTGGCCTCTGTCTTTCTCCGAGCATGTGGCCTACATCTGCGATGTCACCCTCGCCCAGCAGGTGTGGCCTCTGGAAATTAAACATTTCTCACCTGACTGTCGCTGAGTGCCGCGTTATCATTCAGGATTCGAGGGCCCTCTGTCGTCGACGTCAGCCCGTCTACGCATCCACCCTATCCTGGTGGCTATCCTGCGCAAAACTGGCTCTTCACAGGGCGATGATGGGATATGGCGAAGACATCAAGGCTTGGCAGGCATGCCCCATGGACTTTTATGCTCGACCCTATGTGATAGCACTTCGATCCATTTTCCCCCGTCCACCAGGCGATTGTGCATCGTCCAAAACGCCGATCACCTCACTCACACAACAATGCTTGGAAGGGACGCTTGTCAGGTCCTGCACCCACGACCGTATACCTCACGAAACGCTATCGATGTACCACCTCCTCACAGAACGCCGATGACGTTGTCGAGTTCTCATATTCAACCTGACCGATGTAGAAGGACGACGATGTACTACCCAAGCGCCATTGGTCAAGTATTCCATTCCCATTTCACCGCGCTGTACACTGCCGTTCTAAAACACCCACCTTAATAGAGGAGGTAGCAGCACTGACCATCAACAACGTGCGAGAGGATATGAGAAAAGAACTTAAGGAAGACGTGTCCACTTATGAAGCCCTGCAAGTTATCAAGGTGTGAGCTGACAATAAGTCCCCAGAACACGCCGGCCTCCCTCTCTAATTTTACAATTGTTTTAGTTACCTGATGCTACCTACTTAGACATCCATCTGTCGTGAACTGATGTCCCCAAAAACGAGGGTTCTGTCCGACAGTGTACCCACTTTCCACAATACTACATACATCAAAAAATGTTTAGCATGACCTCGGTTCAGAGAGTTCCGGACCCTGTACAGAAAATTAGAATAGAGATGAACATAACCATCATTTCATCCATTTTTATTGATCGTGAAAACCACGCATTGCGTGTTGTTTCACCATACAGCGAGACCTTTGGAGATGGTGATTGAAACTGCCATACACACCGGTACATCTAATACCCAGTAGCGCGTCCTCTTGCATTGAAACATGCCTATATTCGTCGTGGCATACTATCCACAAGTTCATCAAGGCATTGTTAGTCCAGATTGTCCCACTCCTCAACGGCGATTCGACGTAGATCCCTCAGAGTGGTTGGTGGGTCACGTCGTCCATAAACAGCCTCATTCAATCTATCCCTGGCATGACTGATAGGGTTCAGGTCTGGAGAACATGCTGACCACTCTAGTCGAGCGATGTCGTTAACCTGAAGGAAGTCATTTACAAGATGAGCACGATGGGGGCGCGAATTGTTGTCCACGAAGACGAATGCTTCCCCAAAATGCTGCCGATATGGTTGCACATTCGGTCGGAGGATGGCATTCAAGTATCGTACAGCCGCTACGGCGCCTTCCATGACCACAAGCGGCGTACGTCGTCCCCATATAATGCAACCTCAAAACAGCAGGGAACCTCCACCTATCTGCACTCGCTGGACGGTTTGTCTAAGGCGTTCATCCTGAACGGTTTACTTCCAAACACGTCTCCGACGATTGTCTGGTTGAAGGCATATACGACACTCATCGATGAAGAGAACGTGATGCCAATCCTGAGCGGTCCATTTGGCATGTTGTAGGGCTCATCTGCACCACGCTTCATGGTGTCGTGGTTGCAAAGATGGACGTCAGGTAGTGTAGTTGCACATCATGCATCCTGTTGCGCACTCTTTTGAGTCGTAACACGACGTCCTGTGGCTGCACGAAAAGCATTATTCGACATGGTGCATTGCTGTCAGGGTTCTTCCGAGCGCCGGCCTCTGTGGTGGAGCGGTTCTAGGTTTTTCGGTCCGGAAGCGCGCGGCTGCTACGGTCGCAGGTTCGAGTCCTGCGTCCAGCATGGATCTGTGTAATGTCCTTAGATTAGTCAGATTTAAGTAGTTCTAAGTCTAGGGGACCGATGACCTTAGATGTTAATTCCCATAGTGATTAGAGCCATTTCAACCATTTGTTCTTCCGAGCCATAATCCGTAGGTGGCGGTCATCCATTGCCGTAGTAGCCCTTGGGCGACGGCGGCCTGAGCGAGGCTTGTCATCGACTGTTCCTGTCTCTCCGTATCTCCTCAATGAATTTCACTCAATCAAGCAGGAAGGCATGGAGTTTGTTACGTAAACTCGGAGGTACGACAAGACCAGCCCAGAAAAATCCAACCATAACACCAGAGAAAATTGCAAATAACATTGTCGAAATGTCAAGAGCTCCGAGAGACAAACCACATACCAGGATGATTAAGCGCGAACTCAGAACACTAAAAAAGAATACTCCAAATATATCAGAGCTTTCCAGACCATTCACTGAGAATGATGTCATTACTTCCCTCAAGGATATGAAACCGGGCAAAGCCCCAGGTTTTGACAACATACATACAGAATTTCTAACCTACGCTGGAAAGAACGTAGTCAAATGGCTGGCAAATTTCTTTTCGAACATTTTGACTACAAACCATCTCCCTAGAGAATTCGAAAAGGCAAGAATAATACCTTTGCTGAAACCAGGGAAACCAGCAGACCAGCCGCTAAGCTACAGATCAATAGTACTTCTTAGCTGTACATACAAACTTCTCGAACGACTTGTCCATAATCGAATTAGCGGCATCATTATGGAGAACTTACCTATAGAACAGGCAGGCTTCAGACCTGGCCGTAGTTGCTGTGACCAAGTTCTGGCATTAACATCCTACATAGAGGCTGGCTTTCAACAGAAATTGAAAACAAGTGCTGTATTTCTAGACTTAACATCTGCATATGATACTGTTTGGGGAGATGGAATAATTTGCAAACTCTTAAGATTGATTCCTTGCCAGATTTTAACATCCTTAATACATAATATGCTGAGTAACAGAACCTTCCAGGTCACCTTAAACAGAAAGACAAGCAAAACAAAACTTATTAACAACGGGCTTCCGCAAGGCTCCGTATTGGCCCCTCTTCTGTTTAACCTCTATATAGCAGATCTCCCTAACACAAAGTCAAGAAAATTTTGCTATGCGGATGAAATAGCACTGGCTACTGTAGTGTAACGACGTAAGTTCTTTACAAATGATTTTCTTTCGACATATGACCATGTGTAGACTTCGTCACCTATGTCAGTTACAACCCACTTCAAAATTATTTATATTCTTTTTAAATTGTCTCAGAATGGTTCTTGAACGAAACCGTAAAACATCATTTGAGTCATTTGCACAGAATTACGTCACTCGGGCCAATTGGTTTTCGTAAACTTTTTCAGTTTTAGATGTCGTTTGTTTCTCCTCAGAAATTATATTGAGACACGTTACCTTGATTTAATCGATATTAGAACCACACATTGAATAAACTTTTGAGATTCAGAGTTGCGAAGAACGCTGTCAAAATTCAATTTCTCAAATATATTATTAATTCATTCACGTAATTCTTCATAAATAAATCCTCAGAACACGTATTTCAACTTCAGTAGCATCCGCTAGTTTATTATCTTCCTGCATACAGACGTGAACCTGAGCCTTGACGAGACAAAACTAACATTTTCAATAACATTAAACTTCCTATGATATCATTGTTGCACAAAACATTACAAATTTTCATTTATTTAATTTTTTAGAAGCACGACGCAACAACTCGGTTCCAGGATCTTCTGTTGCTCTTTGGCTGTCGACCCGCGACGTATAGTGGCCAGCAATTTTCTCTCTGGTCCCGGCAGCGAAGATGCTGTCTCCGTTCGTTGCGCCGCCCTCTCCGTACATGAAACATAAAAAATACAAAAACTTTAGACAATTCACAACCATTACAAAATATTACAAAAATACATAAACAAAACTAAATTAAACTTATATTCACCTGCAAACTGGGCTGACACTGGTGGATGGGTGACGCTTCAATTTCGTCCCACTACACTACCAGAGACAAGTATCTCTTCAATACAGAGGAAGTCCTTAATAATGACGTTGAATTACTATACAATTATTTCAAGAAATGGAGACTCAAGCCAAACCCTAACAAAACTGAAGTATGTACATTCCATCTTAATAACAAAATGGCAAATGAAATTATTAACATAAAACTCGGAAACGCCAACCTCAAACATAATAAGTTTCCAAAATACTTAGGTATAACATTGGATCGCACTCTTTCTTACCGAAAACATCTGGAGAACACCACTGCAAAAATTGGAACACGGAATAACATCATTCAAAAACTTAGCGGTACTACTTGGGGAGCTAACGCAAAAACATTACGCACCTCATCTATCGCCTTAGTGTTCTCTGTGGCTGAGTACTGCGCTCCAGTTTGGATTAATAGCTGTCACACCAAACTTATTGACAGGCAATTAAATAACACAATGAGATTGATTTCTGGAACCGTTAAATCAACGCCCACGTACAGGCTACCGGTGCTATGTAATATCCTGCCCCGGACCTGCGTAGAAAAGCGGCCCTACTGCACGAATTCAGAAAGATTGAGACAAAACCAGAACTACCAATTAAAGAAGAATTCTCGCAACTGCGACACACTCGATTTAAATCAAGAAAGCCACCCATACGCACAGCTGAGCAGCTTCAAAATAATAACTATGACCACATGAAAGAATGGAGACTAGATTGGAACCAAAAGATAAAAGACCAACTACAGACCTGGTTTGAGAGCTATAACTGCAACATCTCTGGAATGGAACTAACACGGAAAACATGGTCCGCATTAAATCGAATACGTACTGGACATGGCAGGTGTGCGGATTCACTACACAAATGGGGAAGAGCGATGTCACCAGAATGCGACTGCGGTGCCCCTAGACAGACGATCCAACACATCCATGGTGAATGCTCCTTGCGAGCATATGCAGGGAACTGGTCCGACTTCCTGGAGGCATCCCCATCGGCGCTAGAATGGATCTCAAACCTCGATATAACCTTTTAACTGACCAATATAAACATAAATTATAATCATGATTGTTATAAGATTTTAATGTCTAGCACTTGATGTATTAATGTTGCATGTATAGCCACACGCTAAATAATCCTCAATGTCCAAAACATCGCTTTCGTTCACTCCGAGAAGCGGGACACTTCCCTTGTCGAGACCCTTTCCCGGCTCACAGTAACAATGCGGACACGATCGCCCGCGGTATTGACCGTCTAAACATGGTCGAACTACAGACAACACGAGACGTGTACCTCCTTCCTGGTGGAATGACTGGAACTCGTCGGCGGTGGAAACCCCTCCGTCTAATAGGCGCTGCTCATGCATGGTTGTTTACATCAGTGGACGGCTTTAGTGACGTCTCTGAACTGTCAGAGGGACTGTGCCTCTGACACAACATCCACAGGCAACGTCTATCTGGGAGCCGGGATGATGCAAAACTTTTTTTGATGTGTGTATATACTCTGGCGCTAGAACCCCTACTCCAGTGAGGGCGCAAACGCCTGATGGTCCTCAAATTGCAAGGACACCGCT
This sequence comes from Schistocerca cancellata, assembly GCF_023864275.1. NCBI lineage: Eukaryota > Metazoa > Arthropoda > Insecta > Orthoptera > Acrididae > Schistocerca > Schistocerca cancellata. Next base: position 1,224,259,469 of record NC_064626.1, on the reverse strand, counting down.
TCTGTTGTACGGCATATGCCGACGATCTGGTCCTGTACCTACGCAGCGACGGTAATGTCAGCACGGCTCTTACATGGATGGCGACAAATGGGGAAGCATCTGGCTGTTCTCTTTACGTTTCCCAGTGGCGGGTTCTGCTCGTTGGTAAGGGTCTACCTGAGAGATGTATCACTCCTCTTAGTGTGGCCACCAGCGTCAGCTGTTTGGGCATGATTTCCGTTGTTTGTCGATAACAAACAGCAGGTCGTCTAGAAAAGATCAGGACCGGCCTCGAGGAAAACCATCTTCGATCCGTCGACACTGTACAGCGTGCGCAATACATGCATGTTGACGACGTCTCTCGTATTCCCGATGTGGCAGAAAGTGTTCCCGGTCCCGATTACCATCGCTCGTCTTATGTCGATGGCGATGGTATCCTTTGTCTATACCGTGATGTTATTTAAATTTCAATACTCCTCCCTTTCCCTCCCACAATAACGTGGTGCGGTTGGCTTACCCCACGAGCCAGACAGAGTTACGGCACTTTTTGTTAGCTCCCAACTAAAATTTTGCCTCCGTTGTCCGACGAGCCTCACCAGATTCCTTTTGCAAGATTATGCGCCGGTCCCAATGGTAGCCCCAGTCTTGTTATCAGACATTGCGTTCCCCTTTTATCACTTTTGCCATTTCTTTCTGTAATTAAGTTACATCCTCCACTACTCACCACAAACGCTACTACTCTATACAAAGACTGTACATGACACATTGTAAGTATCATGGAGGTAAGAATAAGGGGAGATGGCGCTACGTATCCCAGCCGTACTACGTTTTGAAGCCATGGGGGCGTGGCTCGCTGCCATGACGCTCTGACCAAAACATTGCCAGTGTGCTATAGCGCTGCGTGTATTACAGTCGCTAATTGCACCATATAAGCATGTAACGTTATCAGATTGGTTGTTTCAAAGTTTTTGTTTAAAATAACATCTCGTAAAGGCGAAATTCCGCGTTTTTTCTGATTAAAATTAGTCTTTAATGTAATATTACGCCGGCCGCGGTGGTCTAGCAGTTCTAGCGCTCAGTCCGGAGCCGCGCGACTGCTACGGTCGCAGGTTCGAATCCTGCCTCGGGCATGGATGTGTGCGATAACCTTAGGTTAGTTAGGTTTAAATAGTTCTAAGTTCTAGGGGACTGATGACCATAGATGTTAAGTCCCATAGTGCTCAGAGCCATTTGAACCATTTTGTAATATTACGAATAGCTAGTCTTCAATGTAAACGATACAATTTTGTTAATTCAATAATAAACGTGTATCACAAACTAAATAATAGAAACTGAAAACTAAGGTAGCTATATCCTCCCTCCAAAGCCCCATAAACACATCTTGTTTGTAATACGTACTGGAACATTTCAGTTACGTTACAATACTGGGAAACACTGTTCATTACCACCAATATTTACTGAAATACGGTACATAGAATGGCAAATCTACACAGTGTCCTGTTTAGGCCTATACTTTACGCCAGTTAATGTAGTGTTAGCTTTTAATTTGGTACATGATGAAGACAAAGTGAGTTACTCAACACTTCGATTATCGACGATACGTACGTATTATACTGAAACGTGAACTTGAAAACTAAGAATTTAATTCTTTGAATTAACATACCTTTTGCAAATGTTTTGGGTGTGTAGGGATAACTGATGGTACAGCATTTTCTCGGAGCCTTACTGTTGAAAGGGAAGTTCGGTCTATGTCCTCTTCTCGGAAATGCTGAGAACATATAGTGCTCCATTCAGACGCACGCCAATTCTTCCTCCTCACGGCATTCTCCCACAGAGCTTTCCGACTTTCATTTCTAGGAAATCTAAAATCATACAGGAGAAAACGCGCTATAGTAAAAGTACCGATGTAGCACGCGTTCATTCACAATGAAGTTGTAAAACCACACTTAACGAGACAACTTACACATGTGAAACGTCCCCTTTGAACAATTTTATACACGACTGTGCTGATAAACCTCTTACACTATTTGCTTTTCAAACAGCTGAGCAAAACTGAACGTACTCAAACATTCACTAAAGTGACACACAATATTTTTAGCGCAACGCAATCTGACTTTCAATAATCCCTACAAAACAATGGCCCTGACTAACTTTAACCTATACCTTTCACAAATCACTTGCCTCACAAAAATCTTCGTTACTGGAACTACTGCAATACAGCGAGCGCCACTACTGCCAGCTAAATAAAAGATTCAAACTACGGAAGGCACTAACTACTGATAGGGATAGTTAGCAAATGGAAGATATTAATAGAGAACAAACAATGTATTTACCTTAATAGTCATAATATATATAGCAGTTCATGACAAATTACAAAACTCCGCCATCTCTCTCCCCACATCCACCACTGCTGGCGGCTCGCCTCCAACTGTGCAACGCTACGCGCTGTTCACGTCCAGCTGCCGCTGCCTAACACTACAATGGCAGACAACAATGCAAACTAGCCACAGACTGCACACAGCACAGCCAGTGATTTTCATACAGAGCGCTACGTGGCATTACCAATATAAAAATCTAAACAGCCTACTTACACATGAAATGCTATTCCCTTCGATTTCGCATCACAATCAGAACGATTCGTACATCCGAATACCACACAAGTCACCATAATAGCGCAAAATACTTTCAAAAGCGAGCGACAAGCCTATGCACACAAGCTTACAGCAGCAATGTTTTAGTCGGATTGAGATGGCTACCCTCGGCTTCACATAGCTTCGCAGCTGTGACGTCACGGCGTCTCCCTCTATTCCTACCTCCATGGTAAGAATACTGTCATATCGCTGGCTTAGTTGCGGAGTATCTTTGCGGGCAGCGCGTTTTGCTGAGTCGAGCACGGGACAAGGAAGTGTTGTGTTGTGGTTAGCTCTGCATGTGAGAGGCATTGTTATTATGGAAGTTCGAGTGTTGCTACAAGTGCTATTATAGTAAAGTGATGAAATATGAAAGTGATTCAGAGGAAGGTGCATAATTATGTAATTAAAAATAAGCAGTGCCGCCGTATCGTCTCGTTGCCTGTCGCGCCGTGCATCAATCATCCGCGCCGTGTTCGGCCTCTCAGAATTAACTAATGTCGATCAGCAATTACGTTTACCACGAAAGAGAGCAATCCAGTGCCAGTGTCTTGTAGTGAGCGTGAGAACGTGCGTTCGGTCATTGCGTTCCGCATCAGCAACAATCAACCGCGTCGTGATGGTTACGCGCATGCTCGTACAAGTGAGAACAGAGAAAAAATTAACTTTATGAACAGTGTTATATCATTACTATTGTTAAGGAGGACTGTTAGTAAATATCTGTGTAAGCGTGACGAGCGTAAGAACTTCCGTTCGATCATTCGGCATCCGCATCTTCAACAATCACCCGCGTCACGTCGGTTACACGTACGTTCGTCCAAGTGATATTGTGGACAGATAATAATCATCTAGAATGCTGATTGGGATAAACACTTACGACTTAGAATGTGAACAGTGCCACCTACGACTTTCTTACAGTCTCAGAATAAAGTTGTTCGTACCAGACGTAGGACAGTGTTGTGTTTAATGTTGAGTGGCTTGCATGTTTAGATACATAATTTCAGACAATCCAGCAGCAGTGTTGAGCTGAACAGTATGGCCACCGCGGGATTATCAGGTACGTGGTGTGGACAGGGCGCACGGACCAGTGAAAAAGTTCCCCCACCCATTTGTACCCCCGGGAGTGTTACAACGTTACAAATGCATCGCTGTCCCAATCCATTCGAACATAAGTTTCCCCAGATCTTAGGCAGTAAGTATGGAAAGCGATGAAAGCAGGCTTTCTTCACAACGGCGCCCATTCCGCCTGGTATATCACCTCAGTGGCAAAGATGTAAATCAGTTTCGTTTGCACCGCATCCGCTGACACACCCCCTATGGGTTCACTGCGTTGTCGACGACACAGACGCCCACCCATTCTCAAGTGGCCCGTCGTCTGACGTCTGGAGGATCGCACAGCGCATCTTGGCTCTCCTTACTCGACAGACGCCCACTCAGATCACTTGCCAGACACTTTTATTCACTGATGTGATTCGTTGCCCGGCAACGAAAACTAATGCTGTCGGTTGGATACCCGACCATACGGTCCGCTTCCTTATTGGTTCCGACGAGAAGTCGTAACTGGGTTATTGGACGTACCTTAATGATCGATATTGTGCCTTTATTCGCAATCCCAGATACAAGCCGTTCATTTCCAATTTTCTATGAAGTGCCTTTCATTATCCTTCTTTCAGCTGGGAAGTCCAAGCGATGAGATGCTGATGCTTGTTTTGCCGACATGACGCTCTGAACGAACTACAAACGGAATCTCCTTCAAAAATTTCGAGAAGACACGTTTGGATGTTCCACCATCCGAAGGCATGAGTGACTCCTGGAACTCTGGTAAAAATAAAAAAGCCCCTACAAAATTACTTTCATTTCCATCACTCCTCTGTGTTCTCTCCCCCTACTTTTTGCATTCCTACCCCATTTCCGTAATAGGTTAGTACTTTTGCGATGGGCATAGATGGGCGCCAACGCCTGAAGAGCTGCAGTTCTCTTTTTTTCGTAAGACACAAGTGGCGGTGGCAAGAAGATCTTTCTTTTTGTAATTTCCATTTCCTGTCCAGGTGCAAATCATTAAAAATACAAAAACAAAAAATAGTGGTTAGCGTTTAAGCTTCATAACGTGAATGTGCGTGAGGCGACGGTTTGACTCCCATTATAACAGGCATTTTCGTAGTATAACTGTAATTTCTGTGATTTTAAAAAATTTGCACCTACACTATTCGTCCTTGCTACATTAGCAAAGCATGTATATGGGATTTAGCAAATCACGGAAGGTATACACTTTCAGGAAAATTACATGCGTTTCTTCATTTACCTGACGATAGTTATAATATGTTTATTCTAATAATTCATTTAATTAACAATATTAAATAGTCAAACAACATGAAATTCACTAAAACTTCATACGAATGCATGAGGGTTTTTAAATTATATTACCTCTCAAAAATATCGTATAAATTAAATAACGTGACCAGTGATTAAAAAACAGAGATTAGGAATTAAGTTTGATCGGGGATCGAACCCTCGCCCCATACACATTTATCTTACGGACGTTGAACACTAACCACTTGACCACCATGACCTCAAACATCCAGAAACTTCGCACAGATGCATCCGGTTCATAATGGAATCGTAAAATTTCTCTTGCAATTTTCTCGAAATTGCCAGAGCAGTGCACCTTATTACGTGCGCATTATGTTGTTTTAATGGCGTACTAAAAGCTACAAAGTTTGAAGCAAATCTGTTATCCAAACGACGTGTCCTCTTCTTCTAAGATATGCAGGCACTGGCTATAGCTAAACTATGGTAGGTGGCGCCCACTGCAAGAACGAGTGTGATTATAGCCGTTTGAGCAGCCGATGCCAGCTTCAGCCAATAAAATGGTTAACAGCTTAAGATAGAATGAAACTAATGAAAATTAGGAAAGATGGGAGGGGGAGAGGGGTGAGTGAGGCGTTAATGTCATATGGCATGTAAATAGATAGTAGGCTGACGTAAACAAATGGTTCAAATGGCTCTGAGCACTATGGGACTTAACTACTGAGGTCATCAGTCTCTCTGACGTAAACGGTGTTAAGTATTTGCGTATGCGTGCATAAAGCAGGACGAAAAGATCTTGCCAATAAACAAGTGAACGTGCCAAATAAAAGTATATAAAGCCAACATACTTTGTATAACATGTTAACATAATGTAAAATAGCCATAAATACGCAGAGCCGTATTAATCAGCCCGTAACTAACATGAAAGGAAAGATAGTTATGAGAAGGAAAGTAACATATTAAAATATAAGCAAAGAGGCCTGAGTGGCTCAGGGACGGGTGGATTAATTATAATCTGTGACGTAACAACTAGAGAAATTAACCGTGAATGATAAAGCATGCTACGTGAACTAATTAAAACGTGGTGTATGTAGTGTTCTGGTAAAAGCAAAGCAAAGTGTCGTAATCTGTTAGGATAGTGTATATAAAGAAAACTACGTAAAACCACAGTGAGCTATACGAACATAATGTGAAAGAACAAGATACTTAAAAAAAGATGTAAGCAGATTAAAATGCGATGAAGAATGGGGCGCGGGGAGGTGGGAGTTTGGGGGTACATTAAGTATGAAATATTAAAAGGGAAAAAGTAGCTATGCATGACAAAATATGCTACATGAAATTACAAAATTGAAAGTAGGCTTCATAAATGGAAATAGAATTCTGAGCAAAAAAAGACATCACGCAGAAGCTAACAGCAAGTGGCGAACTTGGCTAAGCGGCCATAAATTGTCGCTGAAATACTTTAAGGGAATGTTACTTTCAAACTTGAACTGATCGTTTAAAATGTTGCTATCTTCTATTGGTTAATTGTTTTAGTAATTTCAAGCTCTTCCCATAAATCTAATTTCCGCCCCTTAAAGTCTTGGTGCAGAATTACGGTATCCTCTAAATTCCTTGGAGAGTGATCAGCAATAAGTAAATATTCTGCGAATGTGCAATTGTGTACATTACAACGTTACTTTCCTAATAGATATTCTTTCTACCAAACTTTTGATTGCTCTACGCTTATGTCATGTACGAGAGTGGTTTGAAAAGTTCTCGGAACAGAACAGAAAAAAAGTATTTACATCACTAAAAGGTTTTTTATTTTTAAATGTAGTCTCCTTGTAGAGGACTACATCCAACGATGTCCCAATGCTTTGACCTCATCTCGAAAATGAGTTTCCTCCAGGCCGGCAAAACAATTGTCAACTCCGGCTTTCAATTCTTCGTTTGAAGTGAATCTTCTTCCACCAAGAAAAATTTTCAATTTTGGGAAGAGATGGAAGTCTGACGGTGCCGTATCAGGTGAATAAGGCAGGTGCGGGAACAATTCGTATGATTTTTCCATGGCGACGCACATGTTTTTGATTTAGGGTCAAGAGTCAAAGTGGTTCAAATGGCTCTGAGCACTATGGGACTTAACACCAGAGGTCATCAGTGCCCTAGTACTTAGAACTAACCTAAGGGCATCACACACACCCATGCCCGAGGCAGGATTCGAACCTGCGATCGCAGTGGTCTCGCGGTTCCAAACTGTAGCGCCAGAACCGCTCGGCCACCCCGGCCGGCTGGTCAAGAGTCGCGGCATCCATCTTGCAGATAATGTTTTCATTTCTAAATCTTCGGTTAAAATATGATATACCCTTTTAAATGACATACGTCATGCGTGAGCAATTTCACGCACTTTCAATCGGCGATCCTCCATGACCATTTGGTGCACTTTTGCAGTGATTCTTGGGGTAGTGACACATCAAGGCCGCCCAATGCGTGGATAATCATCTAAGCACTCCAGACCAAATTTAAATTCATTTGCACATTTGGCAACAGTTGAACATTCCTCCTTAATGTATTCTGGAAATCGGCATGAATGTTCTTCGCTTTCACACCTTTCTTTACGAAGTACTCAATCACTGCTCGGATCTCGATTTTTTCCCATCTTCGTAAATCACTACCTGGGAACAGCATTAGAGCCACGTCACCACCACAGCTCTCTTCCAAGAGCACAGACGTGGCACGTGTTTACAGGCAACAGTCCAATGAATATAAAGTGAAGAACCCGTTATGCTTGCGCTAACCTCTTCCGGTGATTCCGAGAACTTTTCAAACCACCCTCTTATGATAACTGGGACAGTTACTACAACTAATTTTACAGATGCCTTTAACAGATCTGAGAGTGTGCACAAGATTATTCTTGAAGTTATTAGTCGTAGAATACGTTACGTTGCATTTACATTTGTGGACCAGGGGACGTTTTATCTCGTAAGAGATATCGCCTAAAAAGAGGGTGGATAGACATATTATTTCCATCTTTGTTGTATGTGGCTCTATTATCCAGCAAAACTGAAAATTTCTTAGTGTTTTCGTTACGCGATGTGCCGTATCATTCACGACCACTTTCCCTAGTTGTTACTACCAACTCCTTACCCCAATCTCTTTGCTTGTATTTAATTCTGTTAATTTCCTCCTTATAAGTACCTGTCTTTCATGTTAGTTAAGCGCTGATTAATACGGTTCTACGTATTGAAACACGTATGTATTCAGTGTATTCATTGACAGCGATGGCGAGGCATGGCAGAATCTCTGACCAGAGAGTTATTTATCGTTGCTAATCTGCGCTTGACCGCGCGAGAGTTCAGTTCTGTTGCGAATGAGAGTGAGTTGCGAGGCAGTAGTTGCATTTAACGAGTCGGTAGATACAGTTGCGAATCAGAGTGAGTCGCGAGTGGGACGCAGTTGCGAGTTAGCTGTTGTGTGAGGAGTCGGCGGGCGTCGACATGGGACTCTGGTCAAGATTCAGGACGAGGTATATTTCTTAAATAAGGTAATGAAGCAGCTTTGCGCTCAGCTAAAAAATGTATTGTAATTGTAATTAATTTGTTCAAGAAATGCCACAATAATAATTCTGTCTACAAAGCAATCGTTAATGTTCATTTCTCAATTTTTGTGTCGAGTTTACATTGGGCCATTATTTTTCAATATTTTTGTAGCGAAGGTACAGTCGCTTTTATTTCAATTTAACGATGTTCCGTCAGAGATCAACAGCATTTGAATCATTATTAGTCAGTAATCTTGTGGGGAAGTAACTTTTGGCACGTTTTCATTATCATAGACTTTTCCTTTATTTTTGCTGGGAGGTTACGTTGAGCACGATTCCCATTAACATTTAAAAATAATTATTATATTTCATTTTTGTGGGGAGGTTACAGTATTTATGCCTTTGACTGATTGGTGGGAAGGTCTTATGGGACCAATCTGATGAGTTCATCGGTCCCTAAGCCTACGCACTGCTTGATCTAACTTAAACTAACGTACGCTATGGACAACACACACACAGCCATGCCCGAGGGAGGACTCGAACCTCCGACGGGGGGAGCCGCACGGACCGTGACATTCCACCATAGACCGCGCTGCTACTCTGCCCGGCATTCATTCCTTTTTTTTCACCTTATGTTAACATATTTCTACTGGTTTCCTGTACTGTTACTTGGCACGTTCCAGTATTTATTTACACATGGTACTAGGCAAGAACCTTAAGGCTTCAACATCCGTCTATGTCAATATGTGATTTTACCAGTTAGTATCCTCTTCTAAAACAAAGTAATTGCTTATCGAATTTGATTTCTTCTCTAGTTGACATTTGTATCTATTTGTCATAACTTGTTCACTAGGTCCAGTTTGCTTCTGAAGAAGACAAAATTATATTTGTCGAAAATATAATGAAGCGTTAATAGACTTTTAATTCGGCAACTTGCTGGTTGTTATTTTCCAATTGTATCAAGTTTCGACATCGTTGCTGAAGCGCAGCCATTTTTATAATTTCAAAATTTATGCCTGCCCAGGTGTCCAAATCTATATCCAAATATATGGACGTTAAGTTGAAAATCGTAAAAACAGTTTTGGCTGTCCGTTAGGAAGGAACTAGTTCAGCAAATTCTGTCTGATAGGAGTGATGGGTAAAGATAATTTTTATATAGAAGCGTATTGTCTGTATCTGTTTCTAGCTAGAGCATTTAAAGAAAGTTCAGTTATCAAATCGAAGTCTTCTGAAATTGTATCAGCGATTTGCTCCACAACTGCAAAGCACTGTTCTTTCGATAGAGTACTAAATAACACTAAAATTTATTTTACGGAAGATGAAAGCAGAAACTCACGTAACTTCTTCAAGTGTAATGCAGCTCAAAGGCTCAATGATTAGTTTGTTATTACGAATTTTGTAGTTGATCTGACAATTGGTTTGGATTCCCTCAGGTTTCATAAGGTCCAACGTGTCAACTTTGTGCATGTTTGCGATATCATTGTAGAAAAAGAAATCTCGTTAAAGGCTAATTCTTGTACCAATGAACAGAAAGTGATCAATAGTAAGAATCGCAAAAATCCTGCGTCACCAGTGATCAACGCAACTCATTCGCTATTGAAGTTGTGGATTTCCCAAGTGATTGGTGGAAGTGGTGTGACAGATGCACGAACAGAATCATTAACTCACCGGCGTGACGCTGGTGTCACGACAACCGCTTGCGTGTGGAAATAGAGCATGTTGTGTTAGAAAAACGATCCAATTATAGGGATCCAATTATAGGGAGTCGCTGTCTCATGCCGCCAATGGTCAACGCTGTGAGAATAGCTTCGACCGCGCGCCTGCGGGATGAGTTCAGCTACTGTCAGTGATTCACTGGTTTTCAAAGTTCTTGATTTTCGAAAGTGGTTGAGCGAACTCGTGTGATTGATGTACGAATAGAACCCTAAAGTCACCGAATTTGCATTATGCGTGCCAGTTGCTGTTAAGAGTCCGGCGAGAAAAGAGTATCCTTGCGTGACGTTTATTTGTTACAATAGTGCAGCCAAGTCAGAAGGAATTATGGGAAGAAACCCCGATGTAAACAGTGTATTCAGCTTTCCTATCTGCACTTTAGCGACACGAGTTGTCAGTAAAAACAGAGAAGTACCGATCGAGCAGATGCAATCTTAGAGCGTGTGAGGGAAGACTGTGACGGGTATCCCTTACATTGTTACGTTTTTTTGTTTCCACAACTGACTGAATTCTGATTACGTTAATTTTATCTTCTATCAGAACAGGGCAACCCTTCATTAGAGCACTGATGTTCGTCGCTACCTAAACGAGGAACTTCCGGATCGCTACGTTGGGCATAATTAATGAAGTTGATGTGGGTCTGTTCGTTTGTGAGCCACCCCCCCTCCCCTCCAAGCCCCCTTGTAATTTTTCCCTTTAGGGGAACGTTAATGACCCTGCTTACTGACTGACAATGCTAAGAACACTGGAACAGCTGTAAGAACCACTACTGCTGCTGTAATGTTCATTGAAAGCATGTTGCAATGTAATGTAAGAAGCTAATCTGACTACCGTTTCGACGTATGTTGTGTGGCCAGAGTGGCACTCATAGAACATTAGTAGACTGAAAAACGGAAACTTATTGAGTTCACGCTTCTGTTGATGCATCAGTCATGTTGTTACTTGTAATATTTTGGAAACTATACAGCTCTGAAAACAAATGAGTCATTTATAGTAGCCACTACTTTTGGTACATATTACTTTCAAATGAAATCATTAAATGTAAACTACTATTCTGCCAACGCTAGAATGTTACTGCTGTTTTCTGTCACTTGTCCAGCTTGTAAACAGATATTGTTGATTAAAAAAAGGTCAAGCATGTATCGAATCGAAACATGCGGAGCAAGCGCAAAGTGTAGCCTGTTTTTCCAGTAGTCTGACGAAGTAAGTTTTCGAAGTGGGCATGCAATTTTCTAAAATAGCTGTGAGAAACGTCTTAACGACTAAGCAAAATCTATAAAACGAAAATATTCATTTTGTATTCATCCCAAGGTTAAAAGAACTTCGATTACTGGGTGGACACCATCGCTTTCACTCAAAAAATTATGCAAGTGCCTTATTCGCAGACTAAAAAGTCCTTAAAAATAATTGGGTAGCAACTCACACTGCGGTTTATCCAAGAAAGAGGGGTTGATAGTGCTCGTAGAGGATTGTCGAGTTCTTCCCCGAGAAAATTGTAACGTTTCAACGAAACGGCGCGCAAAGTAATCCATTTGCAAATGTCTTTGACGTATCGAAGATCTGACAATTCTTCACCCGTTAACAGGGTTCTGATTTGAGTGGATGAAAATATTTTGCCCAGTATTCGGTTAATTTCACTAGACGCAAGTGGGATTTCAACAGTTTCTTCATCGCGTAGAAGTCGTCTCGTTGATGACAATCGAAGATCCTTATTAGGTGCTGACAGTTTCGAGCTCTTATTTTTGCAGATGGGCACTTCTCCACTGTACTGGGACCACGGAATTCTGTGGACTAACTTTATCTCCGTCATTGCAAAACGCTTCCTTTGTAAAGATACTTTTACCAGCAGTCTCCTTCCGCGTTGCAAACTTTTCTAAAGTCTCTATGCTTCTTCTATGGACCTGAAGTGTTGAAACGTTCCTTTCCTTCTTTTGTTGCACGTGGATAACTACCACTAGCGTTACTAGTGAAAGACAAATTACGCTACAGAAATGCATCGCTCTTAAGCAGTCGTTTCTATTTTAATTTAGCAGTCGCGAACGAAAGTCTTCACATAATCAGCTCCTTTGAAATGAAGAGTTCGCGTTCTAGCAATTGCAACATTCACATCGTCTTTTCTACAGGATTTCAACATCCTAATATTTTGGAGATTTGCTTCGTGAGGAAAAGCGTGAAGCATTACTTTGGTTCTTTTAATGCTGCGGTTGTGACAATTACAGCCAAAAGCAGCACACCCTCGCCTTCATTGCTCAAACAAAAACCAGTTTCAGTCTTTTCGATAGGATATCAACATCAAAATATTTTGCAGATTTGCTTCACATGGAAAAGGGTGAAGCATTAGTTTGGTTCTTTTAACGCTGCAATTGTGACAATTACAGACAAAAACAGCACACCCTTGCCTTCCTTGCTAAAAAAAAAAAAACAGTTTCAGCTGCAAATCAACCACAACACAAAGGTAACAAAGCGAAAAGTTAACGCTCACGCATTCTTGAACATACAAATATGGGCGCTAAGTTATCTCCTTTGACGTCATGCGCACAATGGCAGAAACTCGTTTTCTTCAGAGCAGCGTTCACTGCGCCAACCTGGACATGACTTGTTCCACAACCAATAGTTTAAATGTCAGCGTCAGGTATTACGATTTGTATCATTATCCTTCACTACAAATTACGCAGTCATTGTAAGGTGGTGTGAAAACGTTATACAGAAATTCGTCAACAACAGACCGAAGGAGGCGCTGAAGATTTTGATGGAATTGTTTCTTGTACAGCAGTGCCCTCTTCGAAAGTCTTTCAGCTACGAATTTCTGCATCATCCAAAGAATCTTTTGACAAGTACATTTCTTTGTATAACAAATTTCCCGCCTCCGTAGTGCAGCGGTAGCGTTACCGCGTCCTACACAACGGGGCCCAGGTTAGATTTCCGGCAGAGGGACGGGTGTTTTGTGTCCTTCATCGTCATCATCATTGACACGCAAGTCACCGAAGTGGCATCAACTAAAAAGCCTTGCAATACGGCGGCGGAACCCCGAGGGGGATATCCCGGCTAATAAATGCCATATGATCATTTCATTTCATTTAATATAATAAATTGTAGTAATTCATGTAATTTGCTCCTTATAATAAGTTCAAAATACCAATCCGTTCTTTGTTTTATGCTCTGCAACACTTCTCTTTTTTTTTCTTTGTTATCCGGAGAGGGGCCTCGACGCTAAATTTCAATGTCAGTGTTATACTCAAGGGAAGCCGATAAAATATATTAAAAAATGCCTCAGTTCGTCTCTCTGTATTTGGGTTCATAAACATCCATTCCACAGTCTTTATTTGACGCCAACGTGCAGTAACCACTCACAGACAACAGGTGGCAGCACTAGCAGTGGAGAATAGACTAAAATATAATAGAGTAGTATCCTTATTTGTCTTTCGGTATTTTTTCTATAAACTTTCCATTACACAAAACAAAACAGTAAATAAATATCCATGTTTAGGGCAAGCAGAATTATATGCTGAAATAATAGTGACAATAAATTACTCGTACACAATGTGGTACTATACAATGTTAATTTATAATTATCTTTTAAGTACCATGTAGAGAAAAGTGCAGATGCTTATACATTACTGTCTCCCTCCCTCTCTCTCTCTCTCTCTCTCTCTCTCTCTCTCTCTCTCACACACACACACACACACACACACACACACACACATGCGTGAACACACACACAGACGACATACACACGCCCAGGCATACTTCATAATGTAATTATCAACTGTGTGTACCACGTCTACAGTGTGTCATTGCTTAGAAACTCTCAGTTAAGTAGTGTAGTGTACATTTGAACGACACTTCTATGGTATGCTTAAATTATTCTTAGGAGGATCTGTCACTGTTTTTGCGAGTTGGTTATCGAATTTAAGGAATAGATACGTATGACTGTTTTGTGTTAATGTCAGTCTTGAGTGTGGAAAATTTAAGATGCTATTATATTGAGTATTGTGGACATGGACTTAAGATCTTAAGTTGAAATTCCTGTTTTCTTTAGTATATGTTAAACAGCTATTGATATACATGCTACACAGTGTAATTATCTTAGCTCGTGCACTAGGAAGAGAGTACAAGAAATTTTGCCACATAGGCAGTTTGTATGCTTATCCACTGTAAGTTTCTATACATAAAAGCAATCCAAGTTATTTTGAATTTTTTGTATCTTATTTGAATGCCTTTAGGAAGATGTAAATTTCTTCAGTTCTTGTTTCACTGATAGATGAAAGATTGTTCCTGCAAGAGGCACTGTTCATTTTAGGTACTGCTTTGTTGTATTCTAAGCTATTTTGCAGATGTTTACCTTTTCCAAGTAGTGTCATGTCAGTCGTATACAGTACCTTGTCACGTGACATGTAATTTTGGGAGTCATCGGTATACACAATGAATAGGAAAGCCCCAGACACTGAGTGTTGTGTGTGGGATTCCTCTCTTTATTTTCATAGCTGTTGACATTTGGTTGTTTGTCTGTCCTAATTCTATCCTGTTACGTATGACTGAAATAGTTGTAATGGATTAACTGCAACAACATAACGTTATAGTTTTGCTTGTATCTAGGAGTGTTGTACAAGTGAGTTACTCACTCGCAAACCCTTCATGTATGTTACTCGTTGAGAAACTCTACTGGTTTGTTGTTGAAATGTGAGATCGAAAGCCAAACTGGCTGTTACTCAGCAATTAATTACTTTCAAAACTTATTGCTTTCAAAATAATTGTAAACTGGCATAGATAAATTATTTCCTATGCCTTTTTATACAATAGGAACTGTTGATAAGGGTCAACAATTGTTTGCATTTTTCTATCACCTTTCATATAGAAAGGTCATTTTCAAACACTCATGAAAAAAGCACCTTTATTGAGAAAAAGATTGGCCAAATATGTCATTGGCTCCATGACAGTGGGGGCTATGTATTTAATAATATTGTTACTAACCCCATAGTGATACCCTGTCCTTCAGTTTTTAAGTTTATTTGTAGATTTTATGATGATACCTGACGTAATAGATGCACAAGACAATTTTTCCGCTAGTTTTTATTGTTTAAGCGGAGATGCAGCAGCTTAACAGAGACTAAAACTATTAATAGTTCATGAAGAATTAGAGGTACCAAAGGTTATAAAGTATACTCTGTTCTTCAGTTTTTAAGTTTATTTTTAGATTTTATGATGATACCTGAGGTAATAGATGCACAAGACAATTTTTTCCGCTAGTTGTTATTGCTTAAGCGGAGATGCAACAGCTTAACAATGACTAAAACTATTAATAGTTCATAAAGAATTGGAGGTAACAAAAGTTATAAAGTATTAACTAGGGATATTCAAATCTAGTGAGACAGTGGTTCGCCCTTTGCCGACATTGATCTCTCTTTTTCAATATTCCAAGCTTTTCTACAGCTATTTTGAGCCTGTAATATATTACTCATTTACGCTTTATTTAGCTGATTTTATTTCATATTTGTACATCTTCTCAAATGTCAGACTGTTGCCTGGCTTCATCACTTGTAAAACTCTTTTCATCCGTACATAGCAATATCCTCATTTTTTCAAGCTTTATAGTGCACAACCTGTTAGTGAGCTGATGTTTCTGTCCCTGCATCGTATTGTGAGATATAGGCAGTGCCTACCTCTGCATTTTTACTATAGATAAAGAGTACATAAGCATTCTGAGCCGTGGCTGCTTTAATTTTGGCGGGAATTCCAATATCGAGCCTAATCATACTCCAGGGCTAAGGTCTTTGGTCAAGCAGTGTGTTGATGGGTTTGGCAAACCGTGGTACCAGCGTTTAGCAGGAGGCCACGTGGCTGGCGAGTTGATTTTTGTGACACTCCTGCTGCCTGGACATGGAGCTCGTGAAGCTATGACATGTTAAGCTTTCTAGCTGGATTAAGTATTGATAGCGACGAGTTGTGGGGAGAGCAGCTGACACTGTGTGCAACCTGATGAGCAAGCACCAAGCCAACTCTGGAGACTTAAACATTATGGAAATTGTAGATCATATGCACCAATTGGAGGCAATAATACCTCTGCTTGGAATCCTGGAAGTCATGGCTCCTTCGCACCTGAGTGGAGTTAACTGTTGATCTCTTATTGGTACTTGTTATCGTAAACACATGCTTATGTTAATGTCGAATTAGACTCGTCGTGTTCATCATGCCTCCGAGTGATTGTATCGACGATCACCAGTAACTGATTTTAACCTCTTTTTTTTCAGGTTATATTCATTGCAAGTCTATGAACACTCTCCATCGTACATTGAGTTGATGTGATTGGGACTGCAATATAGTCTTTGCCTAGGGTAATGCAATTTTAAAAGAGGGGGTATGCCCTAGCATTTTATGGATTTGCAGGTGGATGTAGTCCACGTCGTCAATTTTCATGTAATATTAAGGAAAGTCAAGCTGATGACTTGTTCGTGTAGCTACTTCCACAATACGTTAATATTTCCTATGTCTTATGTATTACCATTTGTAGACTTATTTGTGCAGATTATTGATTCCTTTCTGATGCATGTTTCCTAAAAGCGGACGACGCCTTCCTGTCTCCTTGGCCTAGAGCAGAGGCGTGTTGTCTTCACGCTGTGGCGACACTTCCGTCGTTACATGATGCCTGGGTTTGCCCACAGCCAGGTGCCTCTATCAGCTGCCTGGAGTTAGCAGCAGTTAAGTAACATTGCTCATTTTTGTACGTGCCATGCTGCAGTGTCACCCAATTAATTTCGGAATGGTTGATCTCTTCAAATATTGAGAGCTGAGATAGCACATAATCTTTAAGGTGTGTTGTGTAAGTCGGAGGTTCCTTGTGACTATATTTGCCCTTGTTTAAACCTTGCAGGCCCTATTTTGCTGGTTCTGGAATGTTAAGTTCGATAGCCTCTTACTTATGAGCATGAATTGCTGAATTTTTATCCTGAGCCGTTAGATAACTCCATTCATTGTCAAACTTTCGTGTTGCAGCCAGTACACTGTGACAACTAGTTTCTGTAATTTGTTACCTTTCTTGTTCTTTGAGTGGTTATGTATGTATTTATTTAAGGGTCGTTATTAATGTTTCTTCTTGTTTGTACCAGCTGGGAGTCGCATTTAAATTGTGTGCCTTATCAGCTTTTCTTGTATTTTGGGCGATAGTGTATTTTATTGCTTACGGGATTTACATAAGGTTTAAAAATTGTTAAGGACTTTCCAATAGCCACAATCAGTGGGGTGACGTGTTATCCTTTCTGTATTTAGGTTGAGTGTTGCATATTTATTGAAAGTTTATCCATGCTTAGGAATTGTTAGTACTGTTAGTAGCAGTAATTTGTAATTCATTTTACTGATAAATCTCAGTTTGTTGGACCAGCTTGCAGTCACACCTCTGTGGTGTGATTTCTTACTTGTATTTGGGGACTTATGTATATTCCTGACTTCAAGCCCTATTCATAATGGTATAAATGTTTTTTATCAATGAATTGATTCTGTTAATGTTCTTTAATTTATTGTGAGTGTTGTTATTCATTTTTGACAACGATTTTAGTTTGTAATCTTAATAATTGTTACTAAGCAGTAAAGTGTATTCCATTAAATGACAGATGACGAAATATGTGGATTTATCTTTGATATGTTTTTCCATAAAACTATCCCAGTCCTTGTTAGGAGGTATCACATTCATGAAGATTTTTTTATATTACATTTTGCAAATCTGCAACCGTCGTTTCATGTTTAAATTGCCCAATATTTCTCTCATATAATGTTCTGTATGTTACTAACGCTTCAGTAGTCTCAGAGGGCATACTGCTATTCTGACTCATATCCAGCATAATCAGATAACTCCAACATAATCATATCATACTTAAGTTGATCTCTATTTAGATTACTAATTATATTTACAGGGTGGGCATCTAATATAGTAGGGTTTTCATTTATACAGTAGCAGTTAAGTGTTTAGATTGTTAATCATATTATTTGCAGCTTTTCTACTTTCCTTTGTCTGTGTGAAAGTCTGCTGCACTAAACGTTTTATGATTTTTATGATTAGTGAACAGTTTGATTAACGCATTAAGTTTATTTTTGAGAACTTCCTCATGAGAAATTGGCCCACAATACACAGAAGCAATGATAATTTTGAGTGTGTGCAATATTACAGCTGTTGCCTCAAATGCACCTTCAGCGCAATATTATCTTAGGTCTCTCACTGAATGCTTTAAATGTAGATTTTCTTTTATGCCAATTGCCACTCGACCACATGCGTTATGATTTCTATAACAACTTGTGGATAATTAGTAACCATATGGTAAACGAACCTATTTCTGAGTTTTGCAGCCAGTGCTCATTAATGCATAATATGCTGCAGTTATTTTGTCTGAACAGTACTGTAATTTACTTCTTAGGGATTGCACATTAGCATGTAACAACACCAAATCTCCATTGATACTGTGGGAGGGGAGGGGGGAGGGATACTCACTGCCCCTTCCACTGGATTTTCTTTAATGCTCACTGCAAATTGTTGTGACCAAATCCAACATGTTTCAGGCTTCGTAATTGCTGGGAGTTTCCCTGTGCTCACTCTTTAAACTGAGGGCTAGGTATCGTTTTATTTGCATAGTTTAATCTGTTTTTAGAGCCCCAGAATTTTTTTGTTTGGAAGTGATTTTCCTAAGCGATTTAGGTTCTAGTATGGCGGCCTTTGATACAATGACAAGATTTACTGAGGGGCACAGTAGTGGTGTAACTACAGACCGAAATATCGTTAATGTCAGTCAATGTTAGATTTTTGAAATATTTACGTATTGAATTACGGAACTGGAATATTCCTTTTATTTCGTTATCCACACATGATTGTTCTGTTAGGTCGTACTGGTGAAGTATTTTAGCCACTATTACATTAGTATGTGTTAGCTTATCCAATGAATCTTTCAATGCTTCTGTAGCTGCAACTGCTCCATTATGATATACATCATTGACACCTTCTGTAATTACTTCATAGGCTTTTGGTGATAAGTTCTTGCATTCTTCTTCAACACTGTCGAAAACTTGACTGAATCGTGCAGTCGGTTTCACTATTTCCTAAATTTTGAAAACGTCTGCTACGTCATCTATTTTCATTTTTGTAGTGGGCTTTCTCCCGAAACTATCCCAGAAAACGTTTAGGTTATAAAGCAACGGTAGTCTGTTTTGCTTTGTTCTTCTTTTTAGTATGTTTTTGTCAGACTGATGAAAGCGTTTTATCACAGTTTTTATGGAGTACTCGTATATCCTCTTTTTCCTCATACTTGGTCATCGCTACCGTTGGTTCCATGAGTAAGAGCAGAATATGTATTCTTACGATCAGGAATTTTAAAAAAATTGTGTGAACGCAACTACTCTAATTTTTATTGTTTCTTTTCTTGGGGGGAGTCGAGGCATAATCCATCCTGTGCTTCCTTCTTGAATTGGATGGCTTCCCGTGGGTTATCTGGCTTACTTATGTCGCAGAATCAGTAGAATGAACTTGATGTTCAATCATAATATCGGCGTTTGTTGCACTTTCCTCACATTTCCAATTCGTCAACAATTTCGTGCCGTCTGTCAAAGATGGGTCCTCTTTTCCACATCGAGAGTGAAATAATATGTAGCATTCGATGCACTTCAGACCAGGTTTCACGTTTTTCTCGCACCGTTTACGAAAGGAAATTGCGGAGCTAGTACCCACTCTTTTTTTCACTGCGCATTGAGCTCTGATTTTGTATTCTTATGTGCGGAAAGTGACCACACATATGTATTAAAATTATTATTTCCCCTATTAGTGTCATAATAATTTCGTTTTAAAAGTCGTTTCTAAATTTAATGTTCAGTTCATTTGGGTCACATTTTGCACACAACCATATTTTGCATTTCGAAATTGCGTTTGCACATTAGAAATGGAATACTGTTCCACATTTTAGACAAGTCATACCTTTGTAAGCTCGTTTTTCATAGCAACAATATCCTCAATCGAGAAATGTTTCGAGGTCACTGTCGTGGGACGTGGTTGTTGTGGAAATAATCTCTTATCCTTCGCTTTTATTGCGCTTATTTTCGTTGTAATATGACACACAAAGTAATGTTTTCACTGTAAACGCTGAACTGTTTGTGCTTTAGGCACTTTTTCTCACAGTTTATATGTTTTAGAGCAGGAATACCATGGGCTATCGGGCTGGGCTAGCACTTGGATGGGTGACCATCCGGTCTGCCGAAGCTGTTGGCAAGCGAAGTGCACTCAGCCCTTGTGAGGCAAACTGAGGAGCTACTTGATTGAGAAGTAGCGGCTCCGGTCTCGTAAACTGACATACGGCCGGGAGAGCGATGTACTGACCGCATGTCCCTCCATATCCGCGTCCAGTGACACCTGCGGGCTGAGGATGGGGTGACACGGCGGCCGGTCGGTACCGCTGGGCCTTCCTAGGCCTGTTCGGAACGGAGTTTTAGTTTTAGGAATAACATACTCGCGATTTACCGTGGCTGTCATTTCCAATCTTATTTTATGGATCGCGTCGGTAGGTGGCGGGAACCAGCGCAATCGTTGTCGTAATGCGGAAACGGAGCGACTTGTCTTGCGTCTAGAAGTGTGGGGGTCATGTCCACTCATCGCTAATAGGGTGCCTAAGGGAGGCTGCGTTCTCGGAATGCTATTCAACAATTCAAACAAATAACATTAGTAGTTTTATTTCTAGAATGTAAATTGACAATTGTTAATGTTACTACAACAAATGTAGCTAGCGAGAAGTGACATGTAAACAGTACAGTTTTTGCTATACACCGAGCCCAAGGAAACACTTGATACGGGTCACGACAACCTGACAGCGTAGCACGAATCATGTTGCAGGCTCGAGCCGATCTGAGCGGCCGAGGCTAGCAGGAGTAGGATTTATATTCACGTCTTCTAGGTGTTGCTCTTGTCACGGCGCGGTCCAATTCCGCGCACCATTGGCCGATGTTTCCCCACCGCCTTCTCTGCTCTTGCGTTCTGCACCTTCGTTCCGGCGCTTGTGGTTACGCCAGATCAAAAAGTGCGTAATCTTTGGTTTTCTGAACGAGGGTGGAAGTATTCCCAGAACGGCAATCTTCGCAAACTCTTGGCGTGTCACTGCGGTTAAAGTATACTATGCATGGCAAAATGAAACGTCCGAGGCAGTAGGAGGGAATGATATGGTCTGGGGAATGTTTTCATTGTATTCCGTGGGTGATTTCGTCATTCTGCAACGCCTATGAATCAACACGACCGTGTATCTGTCCTTGATGACCATGTCCACCGCTACATGCAGTCTCGCTCTTCTCGAACTATGGCATTTTCCAGCATGACAAAACAATGTGTCACACAGCTTACAATGTACGTTCATGGTTCGAAGAGCACGTGGATGAGTTTACCTTACTCCCCTGGCCACCAAAACCCCCGAAAATAAGCCCAGTCGAGAATCTGTGGGACTACCTCGATTGGGCTGCTCGCGCAATGGACTCTAGTCACGTACCCAGGCATAGCTGGTCGCGACACTGGAGTCGGCTCTTCTCTACATCCCTGTCGGTACCTTCCGGAACTTCGTTGACTTTATTCCTGCACGTCCGCGCTGGAAAAGGAAGTTATTCAGGCTTCTGACAGGTGCTCACATGAATGTGACTGGACTGTGTAGAATGAAAGACGATGGAAAACTGGCAAACTGGTTCTGTACACTTGCTTATAGGTGTGGTGTTCACGGTATATTGTCATTATCTCACACTCATGAAAAGGAAGAAGAAACTGTGAGTGTGGAGAGATATCGTCGGGGTGTCTCAATCTATTGCTACACACCAAAACACGCGAAACGGGTGAATGACAGAAATTTCATTGCGATGCTAGTGACTTACTTACTCAGCAAGCATTCTTTCGTGCATGCTGGTTAAATGTGTTCATTAATGAGTTTTTTCAATTACATAATTCTTCATCTTAGCCGCGCGGGATTGGCCGAGCGGTCTAGGGCGCTGCAGTCACGGACTGTGCGTCTGGTCCCGGCAGAGGTTCGAGTCCTCCCTCGGGCATGGGTGTGTGTGTTTGTCCTTAGGATAATTTAGGTTAAGTAGTGTGTAAGTTTAGGGACTGATGACCTCAGCAGTTAAGTCCCATAAGATTTCACACACGTTTGAACATTTGAACATTCTTCATCTCAGAAAATACACCATCGGCCTTTATGTGAGGACGAACAGTTACATACAACCAAGGCTATATTCGTGGTTCGATCTTTCAACGTCGTTACCAGAAACAAAAACCTTAACAAAGCGAAGGTTTCCTTGCTAAACTTGATAACAGGTTTTGCGACGTCGGCTAAGAACCGTTACTCCCCGCAAAAGAAGGTCACGTTTCGAGATTTTCTTCCTTCGGGAACTGGGTATTTGTGATGTACTAATCATTTCGTCTCATCACCATCGACAAGGAAGACGTCGGACTGGCGTCAAATAGAAAAACCTGGACCAGGTTAGCCGCAAAACGTCACACGGGGTCTTCCGGCCAATAATGCTTTACGATCATTTCCTTCCATTCAAGTTCTCACTCGCCAAATACCCAATAGCATGAGGAACTCCTTCCTGACCATTTCCTTTCTGGAATTTTTCTTTCACTCGGAGTAGCATCATTGGCCTAAAACAGTGCCTACGTATTTGAACGAGGACAACACCATTTCGCTTATGAGAGAGTTAATAGATTGTCCGAGATCTTCATAACACGTAACGGGGTAGTTCATCAAGGGAATGTAGCTCGTCTGCAACAATGATTGTGTCATTCACTTATGTGAATGTTTTTTGAATACCACCTTCTAAATAGTTGAGTTAAATATTAAATAAAATAGCATATAATGTACGGGCTTGGCGATTACCATTCACGTTAATGAAGTCATAAAGTTCCTTGAGCAGTTTTTGTCTTGCATCTGATTACAGTGTCGGTTGGTGATTATGTATATACAGAGCAACCACTATGTTTGTCGAAGGACCTCTATTAGCTACTCCTTTTCCTGTCTGGCTTATCGCATACATTCATGGGGTCGGTATGTGTTTATGGATTTGGCAGTATTAGTGGAGCTATGGAAATTATGTTTATCGGGAGATCTAGAGTTTGAAGTTTACGTTATGACTCGTTTTACCTCAGTCATTTGTATGTCATTTCAGGACAGTCTGCACACGTTAGCGACTGCTACAACAGGAAATTATGATTTCCTATCTCTCATAATCTGAGAGACGTTACTAAGCTGAAATTTTGTTTACTACTACTCTTTCCACTTAGAAAATCAAGAATAAGAACACCATGGTTGCTTCTCAGTTACGTTGCGCGCATGGTATAAGTAAGCTGTGGGGCAAAATATTTATTTCAGTGCTATGATTGTTTTTCTTGTTGTGTTGATGTGACTAGAGTAATTAGAAACAACAATGACGTCTAGTTTTGCAGTCTTGAATAACGCTGATGAAGTGGCGCGGATGGTAGTTGAAAACTGAAAGTGGTTAAATTAGGGCAATGAAACTTGATTCTGCAACAACATCTAAGGCCCCACCGAGCACTGCAGTTCGCACGCAAGCACCTGGCAGGGGGTTCATCGAAGCACCATTTCTTCACGTTCCACTCTCTAACAGTTCGTGGAAGAAATGAACGTTTAACTCTTTCCGTATCAGATCTGATTTCCTTTACTTTATTATGATGATTATTTCTTCCTATGTAGGCAGGAACCAATAAAGCATTTTCGCATTCAGAAGAGAAAGTTGATTATTGAAATTTCGTGAAAACATCTCGCCAGAAGAAAAATACCTTTGTTCGAATAATTGCAACCCCATCTTTATCATTGTTATTTATTAGACGTTCCTTCATATGTTGTATGGAATTAAAGATATCATTGAAAATTATGAGCACAGATTGTGAATAAAGGACCCACAATTCATCAGGGCAGCCATCTTAAACCGCCACAAGTATATATAGAAATTCCCGTGCCACAGTAACGTAACAGTGGGAAAAACCGACCATTTAAAACCGATATCGGTATTTTAGTCCACCGGCGTTTCTCTACATTTGCTTTGTCTCACTTACAAGAGGAAGTTTATTTTTTATTTTTTACGAATAACTGAGTAAAGAAACGAAATATCAGTTAGCAATAGCAGCAGTGCTAAAATTTTTCGTTTTTAAACAAACCTTCTTTAAAAAGAGAGCAGTGTTCATTCATAAAATTTGCAGTGGTTTGAAATATTGCGCTATTATAGAAAACGGAAAAAGCGATCAGTGCTATTTTAATAACAATGTTCACACAAACGAGCAACAAACACATCAGGTAAGGATTGGTGCAGAACTGCTCAGACTATAATGTTATTGTTGCCGTGTGTCATGACTTCAGTTACTCCCGTACGCGCAGTGACAAGACTTAACCTCACCATGTCTATACGATAGCTTTTCGCTGCCGTCGTCAGACATCCAATCCTAGGCAGGAAATACTTTTATGAAGCGATGCAGCTGTGAAGTACAATGCTTTAGTTGTTTCGAAAGATAAATGATTTCACTGCCATTTCTATGAAACAATAGAAGTGGGACGAAATTGTGGTAACAGTAATAAATTAACCACTTAACAATTCATTCATATCACACACAAAAAAAACAGAAAGTAACTTATCTGCTGCCTGTGTTTACTTAATATGCCTTTGTCCGTTATAGACCCTCAAAATACGAAAATCTTCTTCAACATCAGTTTTCACCCTTCACCCTTTATCACTCATTATTCGTAACGACCAAATAGTATCATGATCTCCGATTACAAACTATTTATGAGCAGAGTTTTTTTAAAAAAATATTGAAAGGCGTGTGTATGCCTAAGGGACAAAACTGCTGAGGTCATCGCTCCCTAGACTTACACACTACTTAAACCAACTTATGCTAAGAACAACATACACACCCATGCCCGACGAACGACTCGAACCTCCGGAGGGAGGGGCACGCAATCCGCGTCATGGAGGCTTAAACCACTCGGACATTTCGCGGGGCTACAAAGTTTCAAAAAGTAAAAATAAATAGGAGAATACTGTGTAAAGCGTCAGGCAAATCCAACACCTTCCATGATAACCCTGACATGATAAGCAAATCCAGTAGTATGTCACATAGCTCCGAATAAATCGTGACATTAAATTAACCAAAGTAATACGAGTAACGAGTGAGCAAATGGAATACCACAGACTAACACAAGAATGCCTAAATACATTTCATACCTTCCCACCGTGAGACAGTCGCAGTTCCGAGGGGAGAAACGAGAACAGAAGCCGAGAGCAGAACCGTGTTAAGCTAGAAGGCCCTACGATAAGGGACGGACTGGACACCCACGTCGCCAGCTAGCCACTAGGACCACCCCAGCTGCAAGTTTTAGTGTGAGACTTTTTCGCATCTCTGTTTCGTCAGGACCACCCCCCAGCCTATGTTAAAAGCTAGAGCCCTCCCGAAGAACAGTATAGATCTTACGATAACACAAAAAGGGAACGCCTCAAGTTTTAGCGTGAGACTTTTTAGCGTCTCTGTTACGTCAGGACCACCCCCCAGCCTATGTTAAAAGTTAGAGCCCTCCAGAAGAACAGTATAGATCTTACGATTGCACTAAAAGGACCACACCAGCTGAAAGTTTTAGCATGAGACTTTTTCGCGTCTCTGTTACGTTGCAAACTTTAAAAACATTGCCCCACCACAAAAAGTATAACATTTCTCATTGGATACACAGAATTTTTGTAGGCGGAGCTTAAGGTTAACATTGAGACCCTGATTGGTCAGATGAAAACACAGCCAGATAGTTTTTTTAAACCAACTTCGGTAAATTGTAGTAAGGAGAAGTTAGGAGAGAGTTGCTTCCGAGACAGCAAGGTGAGCGGAGCTGCGCCGGCCGCGCCCCCTGACGAACACCGACAAGGTAATGAACGCACGCGATGCCGCATAACAGCGAATAAAGCTTCACTCAAAACTGCAGAAGTCTCATCTGTTACACCCCCTTTTTGCGTAATACTAGTGTCGATCATCAATTAAAGCTCATGGTGTTCACATTTGCCACTTGAAGTAAAAATCTGTACGCGATGATTTTTCTGTTATATAGTTACTGAGAAGTCACATCATCCACTGTAATTTACAACAAGTTAGATAAGTAATTAAAAATAATTGAGGGTCACTGTAGACCATTTTGATAGTTTTCTCTTTTGTGAAACTTAATTTAAACCTAAATTATAGATGTGATATGGCATAGGTCATCCTTCGATCCATTGTAGAACTTGGAAATCCATTCAGGGAATATTTGTTCACATTTTTGTTGAACGCAGTTGGTTTTTACCATCCTGTATTAAAACATTTCCTTTTATCAACAATGCAATTTATAAACAATGTTTTGTGAGTAGAATATAATTTACAGTGGTAAACTTAACTTCTTTTTCGACGTTATTTTACCAGCTAACTAAAAGTAGGGAAGCCTTGAACCCCTTCCACAAAATTTAGTTAGTATTAAGATTCTTTTACAGGGAGTGCAGTGGGCTGACGCTGAAATAATTAAGTAATTGGTTATATCGTCGCTAGTCTCACTGAACTCTTCTGAATTCTACATGTCATGTGTGGTCTGACGTCTCATTACCAGCAGCAGGTCCCAGGTTCAAACTAGTCAATTCCCTAGAAAAACACGCTCAGAGCGTCGTTGCGCGAAAGTGGTAGGGAGACACGATATAGAACAAACAGACACCACGCAGAATGTTAGAAAATGGCGACCCTGCCAGGATGGTAAAATACGATGATCGAAGGTCGACCACATGCCTAACTAGGTCATAAAAATATCTGATTGAAAAATTTTTGTAAAAATTTTTTTTTCCTAAAGTTATCCATAGTCGAAAACAGTAGCTGCAGCGATAGATAGTAAAAGTATTCTAGAGAAAGTGAGACATTCTAGCAGAGAAAATAGCATAATTAAGTTATGAATTTTAAAAATTGTTAGAATTAAGTTCTCTCCTCAATGCAAGCGCACAGGTGGCGGATACATCGTTGACAAGTTGGTTCTGACCCAACAAGTAAGTGAATGGATTGGCAAGTCGTGTGTGCAAAAAGTTTATGAAACGCGTGAGATCGTATGAGCGCATGTTGACTCGAAGTAGGGCGCGTGAATTGCTTTTAAAACAGAAAATAAGTGGTTCGGAAAGATTAGCAATGGCAGATCGAGACCTTGACCGAATTGAGGTAGAGACCCAGCATGAAAATGGACAGAGAATAGACAGACGATGCAGTATCGCGAGAAATAGGACATATAACGCACCATAACGAGGATAATGTACGCCAAGGCATAGAAAACGTAAGTCAGCATACGACAGAGGAGCAGGAAAGCAGAGAGACAGTCGATGAGGATTCTAACTTGCGTCTTGAATACGTAGAACCAATAGTACAAGTAATCAGAGCTCGCTCACCACAGATTACAAGGAATTCGAGCAGAAACGTGTCAACGCACAGTTCAATGCAATCGGTTGCAAACCAACACTTGAGCGAAAACACAGAGCGTAGGACGTCGGAAGAAAACGCAATAGGACCCACCAATCTGGCATAATTATTACAATTAATGACGGAAACCGTGACTAGACAAAATAAAGAAATTGCGAACCAAATTAAAATTCAGAATGCAGAAACGACGAACCAAATTGCAGAAACCACGAGAAAAATGCGTGAGGTTAAAGAACAAAACAAAAAAATTCAGTTACACCTAAGTCATATTGAAGACGAGGCAAAAGAATCTCTAGAAGTGATAGGAAACTTAATAACAGGTCACAATCAATTGAGAACAGACATTGACAAGGTACAAGTGGACGTACAAACATTGCGTAATGACATTCAGGACGAGATCAAAACATTAAGTGAGAACACCCAGGGAGAAGTCAAGAAACTAGAGAAACAGATAAACGAAATTACTAGACAAGCAGCAGGTACAGCGCGTGAAATTGTTGAAAACAGAAAAGGAAATCTTGTGAAGATGCACCTCAAAATAGTACACGCAAAACCTGCGAGACGCGTGAAAGATTAAAGTTCACAACTTATTTAACGGATCAAGATAAGAGAAAACAAGGAAAACATGAAAGTATGTAGAGAGCACCGTAATCATAGATCCAGACACAGCACACATTCACATGGATCAAAAAAAATTATCAAGATCAAAATTCAGCAACAAAATCAAGATCTGAGAAGACGAACCATGCATCCCTCCACGTCGACCTGGCTTCCCACATGTAGCCACAACGAACCTACGGCTGTAAATATTACCAACGGAAGAGGAGCATGAGTGTGGAATCAAATTACTGTTCTTTTGTGAATTGGTAAAATACGTATTATTATTTTCTCCTTCGTTATTCCTGTTATGCCATGACTGATGTCAAAACATTTCCAGTGCACGTGTGGAAAATGTTGAAATATCTGTGTAATATCCATAAGAAAACACCGGAAGTTAAATTAAAAAGTGTTGGGCTGGTACAATGTTTATTCTAATTTTTGTTTTTACCGGTTTTCTCACGATCTCGAAGATATGAAATGGGCTAGCCGCAATGTCCGTCTCAAAGAATGCGGTACCTCAGCATTTAATGTACAATAACAATAAGGAAAAAGTCTCCGCGATGACAGGTGGATAGCTCATCCGGATTAATTCCAGCGTTATGATTAAAAATACATTTGTTAAACCATTAAAAGAGTGGACCTCTTGAGGTGGGGCGAACTGCTGGGAAAGAGCTAGGAAGAGAGAGATAGAGAGAGAGAGACAGAGACAGAGAGAGAGACAGAGGGAGAGATCATTGTTTTCGCAGCTACTTAAAGAGAGTCATAAAATATATGTTGAGCGCTGCCATAAGCATCACCGATTGTTACAGCGTCTAACTGTCGTTCTGGCCAGTGTCCATTCGGTGTGTGGTTGTGTTTGACGTGTAGTTAGTGTTGTTCGAGTGAATACGTGGAAGCGAACGTTCTACGTGGGAGTTGAGATCCGTGCAGTCGCATGTTAATTGTCAGTGGGTTGTGGGAGTGAGGAATTAATGAATGATAGTTCAGTCCTCCGATTAGATGCTTCCCGGTATGGGTTCGAACTAGTTCGTTCATGAATTATACATCCCTGTTGTTTAGGAACTGCTGCTGTAATCGTCAGAGCAGTGTCTGTTCCTTCAAACACGTTAGCACATCTGAAGGACATTGTAGTGTGAAGATCCACACGGTAACCATCACTTACAGTTGTGATGGGAACTGTTTTTCTAGTACAAATGTGCCGTCTTCTTCCACAAGTTTCTGTACCTTCCAATGAACCTTTTCACTAGCACGTTTCCTACTATAATTTGATACCTGGCGCTTATTATAAAAAGTTTAAAACAAAGTGGTTTTCTTTGTTTTACATTGAGCAGCAGTGTTTTCTTTTTCATTCACTGAGCTGCTTCGACGTAATATTATACACACATCAAAAAAAGCTTTGCGTCACACTCATTTCGCCATGCCGGCCCCGCACTTCCTATTTATTACATCTATATCTATGTGGTTACTCTGCTATAAACAATTAAGTGCCTGGCAGAGGGTTCAATGAACCACCTTCAAGCTGTCTCTCTACCATTCCAAACTCGAACGGAGCGCGGGAAAAAACGATCAATAAAATTTTTCTGTGCGAGTCCTGATTTCCATTGTTTTATCGTTATGATCGTTTCTCTCTAGGTAGGTGGGTGCCAACAGAATGTTTTCACTATCTGAGGAAAAAACTGCTGACTGAAATTTCAGGAGAAGTTCCCGTCACAACGAAAAACGCCTTTGTTTTAATGATTGCCACTCCAATTGACGTATCATGTCTGTGGCACTATCTCCTCTATTTGGCGATAATACGAAACAAGCCTCTCATCTTTGAACCTTTTCGATGTCATCCGTCAGTCCCACCTGATGCGGATCCCACACCGCAAGCAATATTCCAGAATAGGGTGGACTAGTGTGGTGTAAGTAGTCTCTTTAGTAGCCCTATTACACATTCTAAGAGTTTTGCCAAAGAATCGCAGTCTTTGGTTTGCTCTACTCACAACATTATCTATGCAATCGTTCCAAGTTAGGTTATTTGTAATTGTAATCCCTAAGTATTTAATTGAATACAAAGCCTTCAGATTTGTGTGACTTACCGCGTAATCGAAATATAGCGGATTTCTTTTAGTACGCATGTGAATAACTTCACACTTTTCTTTACTCAGGGTCAATTACCACTTTGCGCACCACACAGATATACATTCCTGGAAATTGAAATAAGAACACCGTGAATTCATTGTCCCAGGAAGGGGAAACTTTATTGACACATTCCTGGGGTCAGATACATCACATGATCACACTGACAGGACCACAGGCACATAGACATAGGCAACAGAGCATGCACAATGTCGGCACTAGTACAGTGTATATCCACCTTTCGCAGCAATGCAGGCTGCTATTCTCCCATGGAGACGATCGTAGAGATGCTGGATGTAGTCCTGTGGAACGGCTTGCCATGCCATTTCCACCTGGCGCCTCAGTTGGACCAGCGTTCGTGCTGGACGTGCAGACCGCGTGAGACGACGCTTCATCCAGTCCCAAACATGCTCAATGGGGGACAGATCCGGAGATGTTGCTGGCCAGGGTAGTTGACTTACACCTTCTAGAGCACGTTGGGTGGCACGGGATACATGCGGACGTGCATTGTCCTGTTGCAACAGCAAGTTCCCTTGCCGGTCTAGGAATGGTAGAACGATGGGTTCGATGACGGTTTGGATGTACCGTGCACTATTCAGTGTCCCCTCGACGATCACCAGTGGTGTACGGCCAGTGTAGGAGATCGCTCCCCACACCATGATGCCGGGTGTTGGCCCTGTGTGCCTCGGTCGTATGCAGTCCTGATTGTGGCGCTCACCTGCACGGCGCCAAACACGCATACGACCATCATTGGCACCAAGGCAGAAGCGACTCTCATCGCTGAAGACGACACGTCTCCATTCGTCCCTCCATTCACGCCTGTCGCGACACCACTGGAGGCGGGCTGCACGATGTTGGGGCGTGAGCGGAAGACGGCCTAACGGTGTGCGGGACCGTAGCCCAGCTTCATGGAGACGGTTGCGATTGGTCCTCGCCGATACCCCAGGAGCAACAGTGTCCCTAATTTGCTGGGAAGTGGCGGTGCGGTCCCCTACGGCACTGCGTAGGATCCTACGGTCTTGGCCTGCATCCGTGCGTCGCTGCGGTCCGGTCCCAGGTCGACGGGCACGTGCACCTTCCGCCGACCACTGGCGACAACATCGATGTACTGTGGAGACCTCACGCCCCACGTGTTGAGCAATTCGGCGGTACGTCCACCCGGCCTCCCGCATGCCCACTATACGCCCTCGCTCAAAGTCCGTCAACTGCACATGCGGTTCACGTCCTCGCTGTCGCGGCATGCTACCAGTGTTACAGACTACGATGGAGCTCCGTATGCCACGGCAAACTGGCTGACACTGACGGCGGCGGTGCACAAATGCCGCGCAGCTAGCGCCATTCGACGGCCAACACCGCGGTTCCTGGTGTGTCCGCTGTGCCGTGCGTGTGATCATTGCTTGTACAGCCCTCTCGCAGTGTCCGGAGCAAGTATGGTGGGTCTGACACACCGGTGTCAATGTGTTCTTTTTTCCATTTCCAGGAGTGTATTACCTAAATAACTTTGCAATTCATTTTGGTCATCTGATGACTTTAGAAGACGGTAAATGACAGTATCATCTGAAAACATTGGATGAGGGTTACTAAGATTGTCTCCTCTGTCGTTAACATAGATCAAGAACAATTGAGGGCCTGTAACACTTCCTTGGGGATCGGCGGATATTAGGTCTGTTTTACTCAGTTTTACTCAATGACTTTCTGTCTATTACTAAGAACTGTGACCTTTCTAACAGGAATTCACGAATCTAGTCGCACAACTGAGGCGATATTCCATAGGCACGCAGTTTGGTTGGAAGATGCTTGTGAGGAACAGTGTCGAAAGCCTTCTGGCACTTGAGTGTAAAGAGCTAGATGCGTTTCACAAGAACGATGTTTCTTGAATCCGTGCTATGTGTCAATAAATTGTTTTCTTCCGGGTAATTGCCCGCATCTCGTGGTCGTGCGGTAGCGTTCTCGCTTCCCACGCCCGGGTTCCCGGGTTCGATTCCCGGCGGGGTCAGGGATTTTCTCTGCCTCGTGATGGCTGGGTGTTGTGTGCTGTCCTTAGGTTAGTTAGGTATAAGTAGTTCTAAGTTCTAGGGGACTGATGACCATAGATGTTAAGTCCCATAGTGCTCAGAGCCATTTGAACCATTTTTGAACCGGGTAATTCATAATGATCGAATACAGCATATGTTCCAAAAGCCTACTGCAAATCCACATTAGTGATATGCGCCTGTAATTCAGCGGATTACTCCTATTGCTCTTTTTGGGTATTGGAGTGACTTGAGCAATTTTCAAGTCTTTATGTACGGAACTTTCTGTGAGCGAGCGGTTGTGTTTGTTTGCTAAATAGGGAGCTATTGCATCAGCATACTCTGGGAGGAACCTGACTGGTATACAATCTGGACCGGGGGCCTTAGCTTTATTAAGTGATTTCAACTGCTTTTTTACACCGAGGGTATATACTTGTATATTTCTCATCTTGGCAGTTGTTCTTGGTTGGTGTGCAGGAATACTTACTACGTCTTCTTTGGTGAAGGAGTTTCGGAAATCCGTGTTTAATAACTCTACTTTAGTGGCACTGTCATCAGTGACTTCACCGTTGTTATCGCGCAGTGAAGGTATTGATTGCATCTTGCCGTTGGTGTGCTTTATGAATTACCAGAATCTCTTAGAGTTTTATGCCAGATTACGAGACAAAATTTCGTTGTGGAAATTATTAAAAGCGTCTCGCATTGAAGTACGAGCTATATTTCTAATTTTTGCAGAACCTTTCCAATATTGGGAATTTTGCGTTCTTTTAAATTTGGCATGCTTTTCTCTCTGCTTCTGCAAGGGCGATCTGTTGTTTAACATGAGGGATTAGTACCATCACTTATTAATTTATGTAGTATATATATCTCTCAATCGCTTATATACTATCTCCTGGAAGTTATAGCACGACTTTTCAGTGCTTACATGTTCAGATCGGAACGAGTAAAAACTGTCTCTTAAAAAGGCGTTTAGAGCATTTATATCAGCTTTTTAAAATAGATATGCGTTGTGTTTCTTTTACTATGTAAACTCCTCTGTGCACTACATCATTAGTTTAAGCGTGTTCTTGTGGTCCCTTTGGAAGCAGTAAATAGGAAGTTGCAGTATATTCAAGGCTACTTCACTTAAAACTTTCTCTTCAATTTCGCTAACAAGTAGGTTCGACCGACAGCTCGTGTTCTTCCCCAGGTGTCTTCTCGGTTAGCTTCTACAGAACTTTGATGAATGTTTAGCACGACTGTCCCGGATTAAATTTCAAACCTCTCTGCAGTGTCTGATGAAGGGAGTGGATGAGACACTTACTGGTGTTCGGTCTGTAGGATGGGGAAGTTGAGCTCGGCGGCGCCCTTGGTGTTACTCGAGACGAGCAGTCAGTGTGCATGCTCCGGGTTTCAGTCTATCCCCTCTCTCATCGTCATGTATGTAACACAAACGCACCACTACATTACATAACCATCCATTATACTTACCTACACTCTATAAACAAGATGCAACACAACTCTCACATAACGGCAAGCCATTACCGTTAAGTCTGAAATATCTAGATGTTCCAAA
The DNA here is from genome assembly GCF_023864275.1 of Schistocerca cancellata. Lineage (NCBI taxonomy): Eukaryota > Metazoa > Arthropoda > Insecta > Orthoptera > Acrididae > Schistocerca > Schistocerca cancellata. The sequence goes on along the minus strand of NC_064626.1, from coordinate 1,224,225,565 downwards.
AGAATATTATGACATAAGATAAAACTGGAGATATGCTTCAATGATTAACATTTCACCTGGATTCTTATCACTAATACACAATTTCGAAACCTTAGGTGTTTCATTTGTGTTTTGAAAATAACTTATTATTAGATTCCAGTTATCTGTTAGCATATCAACAGCTGGTTTGAAGGACAGCCATGTAGTAGCCAATACCGTAAAATTTCACGTCGTTCGCTACCAATAAAATTACAAGGAAGTTCTGACAGTGAAATGCGTCCAAAAACCTTAACAACAACCATTTATATACCTACATGTAACACATCAGAAGCACATTTAGTGCCATTAAAGATTACGTGATTTGTGCAGTTTGGTTTAAATACAGGGTGTTTCCAAAAGAATATATGTATTACGAATGCATATATTTATTAAACTTTAAGGCATACGAATATGGAACCTTACACACATATTTGCGAACCTCTCAAGTTCAGATTACAGATGTTCAATATGTCGTCCATCAATGAAACGAACAATATCACATAGATATTTAAATTCCTCCCACACTCGGGCAAGCATGTCCTTATGTTATGGCAGTACGGGTCCGGTCCTTCAGCTCTTCCAGGTTCTGTGGGAGTGGTGGTACATAAATGTTGTCTTTAACGAAACCCCACAGGAAGAAGTCAAGGGTGTCAAATCCAGTGACTGTGGAATCCAGCTGAGATATGCTAAGTAGCCAGCTCCTTGACCACCAATCCAACGGTTCGGTAGAGTTTCATTCAGATATTCACGCACTTGCAGACTCCAGTGGGGGTAAGCGCCGTCTTGTTGAAAAATGAAGCTGTCGTCGTGTAGCATCGGGAACAATCAGTTTTGTAACATTGCGGTATACTGCTGCCCGTTAACCGTGTTTCCATCAAAGAAGAATGGGCCGTAAACAGATGATTGGGATATCGCACGAAACACATTGACTTTGGGCGAATCTCGTACATGGTCAATGGCTGAATGTGGGTTCTGTAGGCCCCAAATTCGAACACTGTGTTTGTTTACCTATGCACTAGCATTGAAAGTCGTTTCATCACCGAAAACGATGCGTTGTGCGAAAGTGTTATCGTTGTAGGTAGCGTCAAGAATCTCGTTACAAAGTGCCACACTTTTGCGTTTGTCATCAGGACACAGAGTTTGTAACAGCTGTAACTTGCACGGCTTCAGAACCAATCGACGTTTCTAAAGACGCCAAATCGTTGTTGTAGGCAGTTGTAGCTCCAGACTGGCACGACGAGTTGATTTTGAAGGACTAGGTTGGAAAGCAGTTTGCATTCGAGGAACATTTTCTTCAGGAACACGAGGGCGGACAGGACTCTTTTCTTTACATACACATCCAGTATCTAGAAACTGTCGATATAATCTGGGAATGTTCCACCCATTCTGAGGATCACTTTGGTACCTAAACCTGAAACGTCATTGCACTGTAATCACAGAATTGCACTTCGCAAGCTCGAGAACACAAAATTATGTCTGCTGCGGGGTAGCCATTTCAAACGTATGACGGTTACCAAGCAAAACACAAAACAACTGACATCTAGCGGCTATTAGTATAAACTAGACTATGTATTCGTTTCTCCAATAGACGAACCGAGGTGCAGCGATCGATAGTTTAGACAAAATTATACTATGTGATATGTGCATATTTTTAAACACCCTCAAGTTTGTTATAATCCTTATCTAAGAGAGTCACCATGAATTTATTTAAGCAATAATTGACACTAGCATTATCTACTCCTGATGACGAAATGTTGTTTACGTCTAACGAATGAAATTCAAGATTGCTTTGTATCAAAGCATGAATAGCACTTTCTTCTACTTGTTTTACAAAAGCTAGTTAATGAAAAACGGTCAGTTCTCTGAATCATTAAGCACATCTAGGAAATCACTTACACTTCTTCGCGTTAACAAATTTTTTGCAATGCTTTCGTCCTACCAAAATCCATTTTTTGTTGACATCAGAGTCCACAAATTAGTTCTTTGGAAGTTTATTTGCAAAATCCATGCATATATAACTGTATGATACGCCGTGACTATCTCACCTACAGCGGCTGTGTCGAACTCGCCACTAATAGAACCATCACTTGGTCACTGGCAATAGCTGGGTGGCTCTGTGCCTCTGTCCCTTAACTGCTATTTTGTGTCATTCCGTTTTGTGAGTCTTTGTTACCGCTGTGTGCTAGACTGAACTCATGTTTGCAAAGGGAGCGATATGCTTTCTGATTGTTACCTTATACTGAACTAACCCATAAATGTCTTTATTTCTACTTCTTCTGATATTTACACAAGTATTTTTGTTTCCTTTCAGACAAAGATTTGGGTTCGCCAAGCTGCTTTACTCTGATTAGGAGGAACGAAAAATAATACGAGAGCTTTCTAACAAGATACAAGTTAATGTCAACATGACTTGCGAAGCTACGCCGTGTCAAATGTTGCTTTGAATTCACTACATATCTATGTAGTCATTGTACGGATATTACTTCGCCATATCGATTACTCGATGTTCTAATTATCATCCAGAAACGACATCTGAAAAATATGCGGCAGTTTTAATTGTTAATCAATGTCATTTTCTCAAATGCGGGAGATGCATTATCCAAGATAAAATAAAAGAGGAAGATGGATTTTGGCATAAGAATTCAGAAGAATAGAAGAGATCCCGTGGGGGAGTTGGCTACCCTCTGAGAAGCAAAGAGGTCTATTTGTGCAGAGGAAGAATACCCTTTCCGACAAGCGGCTATATCCACATCAAGGGACACACTTTACTCAACATGTAAAAGAGACTACAGTTATTCGGATCTAGTTTATGATATGTTCGATATGCCTGGCTTTATTGGCGAAGATGTGGTGCAGACGAATAGCGAAATTCTGCATGACCCGCTGAAGTGTCAGAACATCGATGATGTCGATGACCTTCTGAATGGCTGAGTTCATCTCAGCAACGGTGTTGCGGTTATTGCTTGTACACCTTGTCTTTAACTAAAGCCCCACAAAAAAGAGTCGTGTGTGTTGAGATCCGGAGAATATGGCGGCCAATCGAGGTCCTTACCAGTGGCCTCTGCGTACCCCAGAGACAGAATTCGGTGCCCAAAGTGCTCCTCCACGGCATCAATCACTCTCCTGCTTCGATCAGTTAGAGATCCGCCTTGCATGAACCACGTCTTGTCGAGATGAGGGTCACTTAGATATAATGGGGATGAAATTATCTTCCAAAATCCTCATGAACCGTTCGGTAGTCAGCGTGCTATCAAGGAATATCGCACCGACTATTCCGTGACCGGACACTAACCCGCTGACGCTAAAGAGACTTCTCGATGGCGAAATGCGGATTCTAAGTTCCCGAAATGCGCCAATTTTGCTTACGCAATTTTGCTTACGCATCCAAATGAAAGTGCGTTTCGACGCTAAACCAAACCATGTAGATCATACTAATTGCCATCATCCCCCTCGGCTAACCATGCAGTTTGAACTACCAAACGTAAACAGTTCAGAAATTATGAGCGTTTTATATAGTTCACTAACTGTCGCATATATGAATGAAATTAGCCGCAGACGTGAAATTACATGGTTACAGGATACTATGATGCGTTTATCTATCATGAAGTACGTTCTAAAGGAAACTTGCACACATATTCAGTACGATTTTGATAAGGTTTGCAAATATTGGCAACTTGTTTAAAATGCGCAGAGATGTAAAGTTAAACACTTCATAAAAATCAAAAACGTGCTTTCATATTCACTGTCACTGAGTCGCAGTTTGAACCAAATAATATATATATATATATATATATATATATATATATATATATATATATATATATATATATATTATTTTTTTGAAACTGCAATTCAGTGAAGTTGATGAGAAAGAACGTTTTTGCTTTTCATGAAGTGTTTAACTTTACTTCTCTACGCATTTTAAACAAGTTGCCAATATGCGCAGAGATGTAAAGTTAAACACTTCATAAAAATCAAAAACGTGCTTTCATATTCACTGTCACTGAGTCGCAGTTTGAACCAAATAATATATATATATATATATATATATATATATATATATATATATATATATATATATATATATATATAGAAACACTTCATGAGTTATATATATATATATATTCAAACTGCGACTCAGTGAAGTTGATGAGAAGGCACGTTTTTGCTTTTCATGAAGTGTTTAACTTTACATCTCTACGCATTTTAAACAAGTAGCCAATATTTGCAAATCTTATCAAAATCATACTGAGTATGTGTTCAAGTTTCCTTTAGAACGTACTTCCGGATCATAGTATCCTGAATGGCCGCATGTAAATACGTTATTTCACGTCTGCGGCAAATTTCAGTTAAAGAATGTCGTTTCCCGCGGGCAGTAAATTTCAATTAAATAGTGGCGGGAAAATGTCTGCCTAAACATTCGATCTCGGTGCTCTCTCTAGCGGCCGACGAACGGTGTGGTGCCCTTTACGAGACGCCAACAGACCCGTCGCTTCAGGCCGCTTCGCCCGCACTGACCCGAGCTCCAGCGACCGGTAACCTCCAGCGACAATCACCATCAATCACCATAATTAACGGCAATTAATCACTGCGTAATGACACCGCATAGCTGCCGGCACACCGTTATCGACAGAACAGCGCCGTGCAGGTGGCCATGTGTACCGCTATTGCAGCCAAGCTCTGCGCTAAATAGGGACGAAGCAGCGCCTGTGCCGACGCAGCCCGCGCTACACGAGTTGTCCATAAACACGACAGGGCATCTGCCTCCATTTTTCTCATATACACGACCGTTACCTACACTTTCACAACTTTTACACTGTTACCACCTCTTACCATTCATGTATTTTATCGTTGAGAAAAGAAAGTCCTTCCTTGTTGCAATGTGGATATTTGTTGGCCCAAATACTTAAGGACTTTTGACGATGGTTGCTCGAAAAAATTCTGAAGATTTAGTTTTACTAATTACGTCCACAGCCTTGACTGACTTCATTTTTCTGCACCGGCTTCTGTTATCAGGAATAAGCCATCCTTTTGTAGAACACGCTGTGTAACTATTCTCAAATGTAAAGTAAAACCCGTCTGCATTTCGCAATCCAAGTGTATGCTATTAAAATAAGTATGCTTCACACTTGACAATGGTTGCACGGGCGAAACTACGCAGAAGTGAATAACATAAAATAAAATTATAGCTTAATCCTAGCAATAGCTTAGTACAGCAAACTGATTTCATTCAAGAAATTTACACTTAACTATTATTTACAGATATAAACCAGACCAGAACCTGAATTTTACATAATATAAAACGTCGCACGCAGTCTGTTATGCATCCCCAGCACACTTTCGTGTTTGTTCTTCAAGTGGTTGGAGGTGAAAGTAAGCAACTCGGAGCGAAATCTGTCTGGTTTTGTAACAGAAAGGACATGAGAAACAATGTCCAATTGACCAAGTTACTTCTTACATAAATAAAAGATTTAGAACAAACCACATGTTCATCACAAACTAGTGCACAGTTGCCTACCACTCCGTTCTGAATATGACATCGACCTGCCACTAGTTTTTGGTTTTCTTATTCCCCATATACTTATCACTGGCAGCTATTCCTGCCACTTCCATCACCGCATCCACATACCTTTCTGGCAGCGTTCGTCTACTGCTATAAATCTATAGGGAGTCACGTAAATTAAACCTCTAAAATATTCCAGGAACTGTACAAGATACCCTAAGCCTGCTTTCACCCAGTTAACTGCAAGCATATTCTCAAAAGTTACGCTTAGTTTCTTGCAATGCCAGTATTAAGCAGACATACGTCGGTGTCAACTCTTTCTCAAATGTAACATTTGTTTTCTTTCTTTTTCTTCTCGGAAGCGCCAGCTGAGGACCATATGCCAGTTTCAGATCCTATTTTTTGGTCTTTCTTTGCTGCTTCTTCCAGTTTTTCTTTTTACTCCCCTACGTTGGAATCCTTCTATATTCGGTACTTTTTCCTCAAACACTTCTATGAGTTGTTCCTTCAGCTTCTGTATTATATTGTTCTAGACACTTTTTTATTCTCTGGATGCAGCATGTTGTGGACTTCTTGTCACTCAAGTATTTGAATACGCTTTTAGCTAATATACTGCTTTGCACCGAATATAAATATCCAAAAAATACCAGTCTTTTCTCATTACTCCTGATACGTTTTATCGTTACTTCGTAATTTCCAAATTTTCATAGCTTTTCTTGGGCCTAATATTTTGCTAATTATTGACTGCAGCTTGTAAACATACATTATGGCTTTCCTATCGTACTATAGTGCCTTATATTTCCATTATTAAACAGGCGTTTATTATTGTAAAGGACTTTAGTCACTACGTATGTCCTACGCATTTTTTTTAAATTCTTTCGTCTGCAGTATCTATTTTCAAGTTCTTTTATTGGATTATCTCACCACACATTCAAGTGAGCTACAGAGAAAATAACAGCAAAACATCCACCAGTAAAAGAAGGCACTGACATGTGGCAGACAACTTCTTGTGGGAATTACTGTCGTTATTAATTATAGTAGGTTGAATTTTACTAGCTGTAAGTAACAAGAACTGAGTTCAGATAGTAATGATTATAAATCATATTATGATTGGTACATGTGATGCGCCGGTCAGCAATGGTCGGTCGCGTAATATGTGCGGAAGGTATGCTTGACGGCTACAATAAATTACTCGCATGATTTGTTGACGGATTCAAAGAAAATATGAGTAACATCTCAAATAAATACCTCACATATGACACTTGTACTTTGTAGTGGCTTTAACATACCCTCGATACGCTGGCGACAATACATGTTCAGAAACGGTGGTAGCCATAAAACAGCAATCGATAATGTGCTGAAGTCTTTATCTGAAAATTATCTTGAGCAAATGTTTCGGGAGCTTACTCGAAGTGTAAATGGCTGCGAAAACTCAAACTTAGCAACAAATAATCTGGAAGAAATAGAATGCATAATCACGGATTCAGGTATTAGTGAGCACAAGGTCGTTGTAGCGGAACTGAATACAGTAATATCCAAATGCACATATTATAAAAGCAAAATTAAAATCTCCAGAAATGTCGCTTGATGTTTTCCTAAGAGGCAGTCTGCATTCCTTCCGAACGATCTTTGTAGCATAGACCATATGCTCGAATTCAAAGAAATACTATTGACAGGAATTGAGAGTTTTATACCAGATAAATTAATGAGAGACCGAAATTATCTCCCACTATACACAAGACAGGTCAGAAAACTGTTGCAGAAGGAATGAAAAATGCACACGAAAGGAAAAGGTATGCAAAATCGGCAACACTGGCGTACTTTTACAGGAGCACAAAATTTAACGTGTAACTCAGTGCGGTAGGCTTTTAATAATTTCCGGAATGAAAGTCTGTCACAAAATCCAAAGTGATACTTGTCATATGTAAAGAATACCAGACGCTGAACGATAGTGTTGGTACTGTTACCAATGACAGTACTGCGAAATTTTATTTCCTAAACACAGATTCGCTAAAGAAGACGAAGTAAATATTCCAGAATTTGAGTCACGAACAGCTGCCAATATGTGTAGCAGTAGATATCCTCAGTGGAGCGAAGCTACTCACTCACTTAATAAAGTTAAGTTTTACGTTCGTGATTGTATACCTGTCAAGTTCCGATCAAAGTCACGCCACTACTCAAGGAACAGAAAAATTACAGACCGATATCGCAAACGCAGTAGAATTTTGGAACATATATTGTGTTCAAACATTATGAGTTACCTCAAAAACAAAACAAAAACAAAAAAACCGACCTATTGACACATAGACAGCAAGGATTCAAACAATATCACTCGTTTGTAGCACTGCTAGCTCTTCGGTCCTTCCCTGTAATGAATGCCATATACAGGAGATCTCAGATTGACTCAGTACTTTGAGATTTCTAGAAGGTTTTTGATATGGTTCTTCGCAAGCGGCTGACTTTGTCCTTATGGAGCATCATTCCAGTTATGCAACTGGATTCATTATTTCCTGTTAGAAACGTCACATTTCCCAGTAACTGACGGAGTGTCATGGAGTTAACCAGAAGTGATATCTGGCGCCGTCCAGGTAAGTGTTATAGGTCCTCTGCTGTTCCTGCTCTACATAAATAATGTCGGAGAGAATCAGATCAGCCCTCTTAGACTGTTTGCAGATGATGCTGTCATTCACTGTCTAGTGAAATCGCCAGAAAATCAAAACCGATTCCAAAATGGTTTAGACAATACCATAAATTTCTGTTTTCGTATAACTCACACAAATGTAAGATCTGTCAATTGAAATAAATATCTAAGGAATACAATTGAGAAAAACTTAAGCTGGACCGATGATGTAGATAATGTAGTGGGAAAAGTGAACAGAAGATGGCGTTTTATTTCAGAAAGCGTAGAAGATGCAAAAAAAAATCTGTGAAAGATACTGCCTTCGTGACGCTTTTCCGTCGTGCGGTATGGAATTCTAAGAATATGGGATTGATGGAGAACATAAAAAAAAATTCAGAAGTGTCCGTTCGTTTTACGCTGTCGCGAAATAGGACCGAGAGCATCAAGGATATGATAAGCTAATTTGGGTGGCAATAGTTAAACCAAAGACATTTTTTATTGCGACGAGAATATTTCAGGAAATTTCAATCAGCAACATTCTCCTCCTAATGCGAAAGTATTCTACTGGTGACCACCTGCATTGGAAGAAATATTGCTCGTAACAGAGAAAGAGAAGTTAGAGCCCGCTTGGAGAGATGTAAGTATTCACTATTCCCACACGGTATTTGAGAAAGAACGGTAGAGAAAGTGTGAAAGTGGTTCGATTTATCCTGCACCATGGACTTAAGTGTGATTTGCAGACTAGTCATGGATATGCAGATAAAAATCACGGGTATATGGTATGAAAACTTTCCCTCAATTTTTACAAGACTCCTCCTTCCTAAAATGTTTTACTTCTTCGAATAGTTCTTGCTGTTTACTTTCTTTGCTGTTTTTATCGACCATAGTGTTCAATTTTTCTTCAGCGCTTCCACTTTCAAAATTTATTTATTTAGACATTACATTTTAACCTGTTACCTATAACCGAAACATAGTTATAATGTTAACGACAACAAATAATAAATCTACTATATTATTAGGCCGGCAAGTAACGAATCAACATTAGCTACTCAGTTATTATAATGCTCTTGCCATCGATATATTTCTAGAGTTATAACTGGGTCCACTACTACAACCAACTATCTACATCATAATCCGCAAGCCACGTAATGGTGTGTGACGGAGGCTACTTTCGGTACCACTATCTGATCTCTCCTACCCTGTTCCACTCGCGAATAGTGCGTGGGAAGAATGATTGTTGGTAAGCCTCTGTATTAGCTCTAATTTCTCGAATCTTCTCCTCGTGGGCGATACGCGAGATGTATGTGGGGGAAAGTAAATTGTTGTCCGACTACTCCTGATAAGTGCTGTCCGGAAATTTCGATAGTAAATCTCTCAATGATGCACAACGCCTCTCTTGTAACGTCTGCCAGTGCAGTTTGTTTAGCATCTCCGTAACGCTCTCTCGCCAGCTAAACCATCCCGTGCCGAAACGCGCCGCTCTTGGTAGGATCTTCTCTATGTCCTCAATCAGTCCTACCTGATACGGATCCCAGATAGATGAACAGTACTCAAGAATCGGGCGAACAAACGTCTTATAAGCCACTTCTTTCGTGGATGAGTTACATTTCCTTAAGATTCTTCCGATGAGTCTGAGTATGGTGTCTGCTTTTCGCACTATCTGTTTCATACGGTCATTCCGCTTAAGGTCGCTCTGGATAGTTACTCCTAAATATTTTCCGGCAGACGCTGTCTCCAGCTCTTTGTCGTGTAGCTGTACAGTAGTGGATTTCTTTTTCAATGCATGCACAGTATATTTCATCTATTTACTTTCAGGGTCAACTTCTAGAGCCTGCACCATTCATCAATACTCTGCAGGTCGTTCTGCAAATTCTTAGTAGCTTCTGGGTTTGCTATTTTGTTATAGACAACTGCATCATCGGCGAATAGCCTTAAAGAGCATCCGACGATTTCTACTAGATCATTAATATATATTTAAACAGCAACGGTCCTATCACACTTTCCTGTGGTACTCCGTATATTACCTTGACATCTGTCGATTTTGTTCAGTTAAGAGCGACGTGCTGAGTTCTGTCTGCAACGAAGTCTTGAATCCAGTCGCAAGTCTGCTCTATGCTCCGTAAGCTCGTATTTTTTCAGTAAACAAATGCGGGACGGTGTCAGATGCCTTACTGAAATCTAGAACACGGCATCAACCTGAGCGCCGTTGTCCAATGCGCTGTCGATCTCACGGAGGAACAGAGCGAGCTGAATTTCGAAGGTTCTCCGTTTGTGAAATCCGTGTTGATTTTTATAGAGCAGATGTTCATTTTCCAAAAACGTCATAATTCTTGAGCATAACTGTATCTACTATTCCTATTATACTACAACCAGAATAACTACTGTGAGTATTGTACACAACTCTTGACTACTATATAAACAACAATAACTATGTTTTCCTTCTAGCAAGGTTCCACAGAAGTTTCCACCGCTCTCTTGTCCGTGGGCCTGTAATTTGAATTGTTTTCAAGTTTCAGCATTTTTAACACCAATAGAAATGACAGTGTGATTTTTTTTGTTCTACTTAAAATATTTTAAAGGCAAGCAGCAAAAAAACTCAGCTTGTGTACAAAAGCGCTAGCCAGGAAACCGAAGGGTCGTGGGACCACATCCTTGTCGGAGTACCAAACATTACTGTCTGCTCTTAACCTAGCCTCTACTTCTTAGTGATTCAAATATTCGCCAGGAGCTGTTCATGGTTCCGATTTCTCGTTAAACAGCAGGCCCTCAGTCCCCCTTTGGAGAAACTGGGTACTTCAGGATCACTCATGTCGCCTATGTAGTGCATATATGAAAGAACTACACCAGGCCGTTAAGCCGCACGGAATTATAGTTATTTGACTCTGAATGTACTTACTGCATACAGTGCACATCAGTTGCACTGAACATCCTGGCATCTGGCGGAATTGTTGTGTTCCAAAGAGTTCATAGTGAATAATACTGTGGACAAGAAGCAGTGAAATCAACTTACTAACTTGCGGCCTAGACTACCGAAACCTAGTATTGAAGAGTGTGGTACCTTGCCAAATTTTTCACACTTTTCTTATTCCATTTTTAAATGATGGCATTTACTTTTTATATGCTGCAATCTTTTTTTTTTTTCTTGAGGTAGAAATATTACTCCAGATACTTAAGATTTTTTTTTTCAAATGTGAAAACGTTTTCCAATGTGCAACATAATCTTGTACCTAGGAACAAATATTTGATGAAAATTGAAAAGTGTTACATTAGACAAAATGTTGTCAATGTTCTGTTTCATATTATTACCCTGCCACACACCAGTAATCAGTAAGTTAAATCAAAGAAGCAGAAGTACACTGAAGAGCCAAAGAAACTGGTACTCCTGCCTAGTATTGTGTACGGCGCCCTCAAACACGCTGAAGTGCCTCAACACGGCGTGGAATGGACTCTACTAAGGTCTGAAGTAGTGTTAGAGGAAACTGACACCATATATCCTCCAGGGCTGTCCATAAATCCACAAGAGTACGAATGTGGATATCTCTCTTGAACAGTACGTTGTAAGGCATCGCAGATACGCTCAACAATGATCATGTCTGGGGAGTTTGGTGGCCAGCGGAAGTGTTTAAAACTCAGAAGAATGTTCCTGCGGCTACTCTGTAGCAATTCTGAACGTGTGGGATGTCGCATTGTCCTGCTATAATTGGCCAAGTCCATCGGAATGCACAAGTAAATCTAATCTAACCTAATTTAATGGACATCAATGGATGTAGGCGATCAGACAGAATGCTTACGTACGTGTCACCTGTCGGAGTCGTTTCTAGACGTAACAAGGGTCCCATATCACTCCAACTACGCACTCCCAGCACCATCACTGAGCCTCCATCAGCTTGAACGGTCCCCTGCTGATACAATTCGAAACGAGACTCGTTCGACCAGGCAACATGTTTCCAGTCATCAACAGTCGAATGTCGGTCTTTAACGGCCCAGGCGAAGCGTAAAGCTTTGTGTTGTGCAGTCATCAAGGCTATACGAGTGGGCCTTCGGCTCCGAAAGCCCATATTGATGGTGTTCCGTTGAATGGTTTGCCCGCTGACACTTGCTGATGGCCCAGCACTGAAATTTGTAGCAATTTGCGGGAGGGATGTGACGCTGAACGAGTCTCTTAAGTAGTTGTTGGTCCCGTTCTTGCAGGATATTTTTCCGGCCGCAGCGATGTCGGAGGTCTGATGTTTTACTGGATTCCTAATATTCACGGTACACTCGTAAAATGGTAGTACGAGAAAATCCCCACTTCATCGCTACCTCGGAGATGCTGTTTCCCATTGCTCGTGCGCCGATTATAACACCACTTAAATCTTGATAACCTGCCAATGTAGCAGGAAAAACCGATCTAAGAAGTGCGCCAGACACTTGCTGTCTATAGGCGTTGCCAACCGCAACGCCGTGTTCTGCCTGTTTACGTATCTCTGCCTATACCAGTATCTTTGGCGCTTCAGTGTGTTATCAGAGACCAGTTACAAGTTAAATACATTTCTAAATAGAAGATATTGGAAACTGAGACAAATTTCCATTTTCGGTACACTTGAAATTGTTAGCATATTAAAGGAACTCAGTTCATTTGCGAGTATTACATGTTCCATAGTAAAAGACATTATGTTATTTCAAGGACAACAGAAATGAGTTCGAACTGTTCAGGTGTCATGTAAATATCTCTGATACTGTGTAGAATTTTGTTGCTTTAAAGAAAGTACCAAATTTTCTTGGAATGTTCTTAAAACTTCATTTTTGTTCGTTTTTTAAAATGAATGCTATTTCTTCACTATAGGCTGTCCATTCGCAAAGTTTCACCATATATGTTTTAATTTGCAGTGATTTACTCTCGTTTTCTAGGAATTTTTCAGAGCATGGGTTTGACGCTTAAGACGCTCACCTTACAACGTATTAATTACAAGTTTATCCGTTCGATGATCAGTCTTTTACGAGGTACTCAATAAATCGGTTTACAACTTGAGCGTCGGAGCATCGTGCGGAGTCTCTGGGCTTATGATGTGGTTGGTTGGTTGGTTGGTTGTTGGTTGGTTTTTGGAGGAAGGAGACCAGACAGCGTGGTCATCGGTCGCGTCGGATTAGAGAAGGATTGGGAAGGAAGTCGGCCGTGCCCTTTCAGAGGAACCATCCCGGCATTTGCCTGGAGTGATTTAGGGAAATCACGGAAAACCTAAATCAGGATGGCCGGACGCGGGATTGAACCGTCGTCCTCCCGAATGCGAGTCCAGTGTCTAACCACTGCGCCACCCCGCTCGGTTTATGATGTGAAACGTCGTGAGTGAAACGTCGTGAGTAAAAACCTGTACGTTTTCTCGGTACTATAAACCATATTTTAACTGCATTGTATAAAAATATTTTTTTTTATGTTCATTACAGATTATCTTCTTAAGATGCACCTATAATGGTGTGAAACCGGTTGCGTTGCCTTTAGGAACCTTTCTACACCTAATGCGGCCTTGAAGAATTTTCTTTTACTTAAAAAAATATTTTGGAGAATTTTTGGATATTTCTCTACAGTAACAGTCTATATTCTAAATTGTGGTGGTTATGCATGCATGCATAAGAAACAGAAAACTAAAATAACGTTTTCCTGTTTTGCAGATGAAAAGCTCTAGTTTGTGTTGTCGACTTAAAGCTCCTAGTATAAACATCCAGAAGCTCCATGCGAGGTATGTGAACTAATTCATACTTCCACTTTATTTCCAAATGAACTATAATACTAGAAACTTAACACATGTCGTAAATAAACAACACAGAATGCATCAGCTCAGTAATACTTGCCTCAAATCTGTATTGTATGCAAATCAATGTAAAAAATATTTGACAATGTCAGCTCATTTTCCAAATGTAAGTAATTTGTACCAACAGTTTCTTTCGAGATTAACGTGTGACAGTTTTGCAGAAGGAAAAGAAACAAACAAGCCCACTGAAGTTAGTACAAAAAGTGCTGAAACATGCTTGTATGAGAATAAACCTACAAAGGTGTCCTGAACAAGGCGGTATTCCTCTCCAATTTTCTTAGCAAGCATGGAAATAAGAAAAACTTCTACATTCATAAGGACGATTAGGTAATCGCAGTTCTTAATAGTTTCACTGAGTGGTTTTCCGCAAATGGTCCACCCTCAATTTTAAAAAGGCGCAACACAGTCAGTTCGGCACATCTAGACTCTACTACGTCAGTGACAAGTGTAACACATGGTGAGGAAATAACAGACAGGTTGGAAACTTCAGAATTGTAGGTGTCCATAATAATGAGGATTTAAATTGGAAGAAGAACATTTTGAAATTCCTAAAACAATTAAGTTCAGCAGTACTTACATTTAGAATCATTGCAAATATTGGGACGACACAAAATAGCAAGTTGCACATATTGCATATTTGTGGTCAGTAACGTCCTATGGAATAGTGTTTTGGGGTAACTCATCATTAAGAAAGAAACTTTCATTGGGAAAAAACGTGTTATGAGAGTAATATGTGGTGTACACTCACGATCATTTTGTAGTGATCTGTTTCAGAATTGGGTATTCGAGCACTGCTTCACAGTATATTTGTTCCGTCGTGGAATTTGTTGCAAATAAACCACTACAGTTCAAAAGAAGCGATGATTTACATAATTACAATACCAGAAAGATAAATGACATTCATCGCTCGACATTTAGTTTGTCTTCAGCAAGAAATGTATTTCTATCACGTAACCATAGACATAAGGTGCCTGACACCGCAAAGTACAATTTCAAAACAAACTGAGATAATTTCTCCATGACAACTCCTTGTATTCTGTAGAATAATTTGCAGTACCGTAATGTATAAAAAGTGGAGGTGGGACTTACTGACTCATGCCTGTCTATCTTTCTTGCTTTTTTTTTTTAAATTGCCGTATGTACAAATTTTCGATGTGAATGTAAAATGACTTCTTCCACATCGTTGCGATCTATCGTCCTAAATTATCCATTGAACTAAGTAACTATCTAATGCTCGGAAAAAGAATAGTTTGCTATTGACAAATTAAGGCATGCCAACGAAAGAAAAAAGCGTGCTATTGAAACGAAACGACGTAAGCTAGAGTTCAATACACCAAGGCCAAAAAAAGGAAGAAAACAGATCGTACCGCCAGCTGATCAGTCTTCAGATTCAGACTTCTCGCATCATGAGAGTACCTCAGATATAGATGTGGACTTAATATATACCTAAGAAATATTCCAAGTAGGAGAAGAATGAGAGCCTGGGACTTCAAGGAAGAGTCAGATAACTTAACAAATAATGATATTTATTCGCTACCTAGATAGGTTAGCCCAAATAAATGAACTCTGTTAGGTAATTCTGGTAAACTCTTCTTTCGTGGAGAAGAAAGTATTGTTTTTGGACAAATATTTTTAAGAATTACGTTCAGATTTACTTGTAACTTCAGTTCAGCACTGTGTTGCTTAACTTGACTATAGCACAACAATGTCACAAAGAGTTATTTCAAGCGTTTCAATTATGCAGTCATCCATTTTGGTCCATGTTTATCTCAAATGGGTAAAGACCCGCACTGCGGAGATTTACAACATTTTGTGGGGTAAAACCCTGCAATTTTAGTTTTTATCATAATTGTAAATTTCTGTGTAACTAATGATCAGACACAGCTGGAATTTTGGTGGATTGTAAGAAACATCGCAGCCTATGCGTTCAGTCTGAAATCGCGGGAAATGTGCTCCTCATTGACCATAGAAAAAAAAAAGAAAGTTACTGAGCTTTACCCCTACCTACGATACGAAAGATATATTTCATGGTAATAAAAAAGAAAGTTTTTATTATTTTGAAGACGAATAGATAGGCGTTAGTTGGAAGATCTACCATGTGGTTTAGAATATTATTCGCTTTTCAGTGTGTTCGGGAAAGTCACTGTGCAAGTCGCTCTAGAAGACTAATTCAAACGGGTAATCCCCATTATAAATCCAAAAGAATTATCAATGCGAAGCAGCGACGGGAGAATTGTTAAATGCACTCTTAGGGAATCGCGGGGGAAGCCTTCAGGGTACTCCGGCGAAGAATGATAAGCAAAAGTTGAAGGGGGAGGTAACTTTGTCGCGTTTGGCCCGATAATGAGAAAAAGTTGAAAAAAATTTCATCTTGTCCCCGTCGTAAATAAACAGGGAGTGAGGCGGCGGGAGGCTCGCCTCATTATGGCGCAGGATTAGCCCTCGCCTCCGCCTCCGCCGCCGCCACTGGCGCCGCCGCCGCCGCCGCCGCCCACCCGCGCAGTGTCCGCGGCTGGAGACATTAGCCGCCCCCGCTGCAGGGACACCAGACGCGGCTATCGACCGCCCCCGGCAGCGATTCGGGGGCCTGGGCCGGCTGTTCCCAGCCCTGCCCCAGTTCCCAGTATTAAAACTTAATGCGCCGCCAGCAGCAGCGCGCCTTGTGCTCTTAACAAGTAAACTTTGCAGACTCCGCTCCGGCGCCGTCAACCTACCAGATTTATGCACAGCGCGGCAGGATGGAAGTATATAACATACGCAGCAGCAGCAGCCTACCGCGCCAAGCCGGAGGGAGGAATGCGTTGCTCACGAGGCCGCTGCTTGCTTGCGTGTCTCGCTGTTGCCGTCCTGCGCACTCCACCGTGTTGCTCAAGACAACAAACAGTATAAGCTGCATGTTAACTGCATGGCATTTTTGTGTCCGTTCAAGTTTGTCTGTGGAGAAATCTGCACATGACATATGAAATGAATACATAAACGAGGCAAATAACTCCCTGTTCGTATCTTCCGCAAAAATGCAAGATTTTTCTGTGTTTGAAGTTCAGATAAGTACACTACTGGCTATTAAATTGCTTCCCCACGTAGAAATGCTGATGATAAACGGGTATTCATTGGACAAATATATTATACTAGAACTGACATGTGATTACATTTTCACGCAATTTGGGTGCATAGATCCTGAGAAACAAGTACCCGGAACAACCACCTCTGGCCGTAATAACGGCCTTGATACGCCTGGGCATTGAGTCAAACAGAGCTAGGATGGCGTGTACAGGTACAGCTGCCCATGCAGCTTCAACACGATACAGTTCACAAGAGTAGTGACTGGCGTATTGTGACGAGCCAGTTGCTCGACCACCATTGACCAGACGTTTTCCATTGGTGAGAGATCTGGAGAATGTGCTGGCCAGGGCAGCAAGCGAACATTTTCTGCATCCAGAAAGACCCGTACAGGACGTGAAACATGCGGTCGTGCATTATCCTGCTGAAATGTAGGGATTCGCAAGGATCAAATGAAGGGTAGAGCCACGGGTCGTAACACATCTGAAATGTAGCGTCCACTGTTCAAAGTGCCGTCATTGCGAACAAGAGGTGACCGAGATGTGTAACCAACGGCACTCCATACCATCACGCCGGGTGATACGCCAGTATGGCGATGACAAATACACGCTTCCAATGTGCGTTCACAGCGATGCCGCCAAACATGGATGCGACCATAATGATGCTGTAAACAGAGCCTGAATTCATCCGAAAAAATGACGTTTTGCCATTCGTGCACCCAGGTTCGTCGTTGAGTACGCCATCGCCGGCGCTCGTGTCTGTGCTGCAGCCTCAAGGGTAACCGCAGCCATTGTCTCCGAGCTGAGAGTCCATACTCCTGCAAACGTCGTCGAACTGCTCGTGCAGATGGTTGTTGTCTTGCAAACGTCCCCATCTGTTGACTCAGGGATCGAGACGTGGCATCAATATCCGTTACAGCCATGCGGATAAGATGCCTGTCATCTCGACTGCTAGTGATACGAGGCCGTTGGGATACAGCACGGTGTTCCGTATTAACCTCCAGAACCCACCGATTCCATATTCTGCTAACAGTCATTGTATCTCGACCAATTCGAGCAGCAATGTTGCGATACGATAAACCGCAGTAGCGATAGGCTACAATCCGACCTTTATCAAAGTCGAAAACCTGATGGTACGCATTTCTCCTCCTTGCAGAAGGCATCACAACAACGTTTCACCAGACAACGCCGGTCAACTGCTGTTTGGGTATGAGAAATCGGTTAGATACTTTCCTCATATCAGCACGTTGTAGGTGTTGCCACCGGCGTCAACCTTGTGTGAATGTTCTGAAAAGCTGATCATTTGCATATCACAGCATCTTCATCCTGTCGGTTAAATTTGTCGTCTGTAGCACGTCAACTTCGTGGTGTAGCAATTTTAATGGCCAGTAGTGTAGTTACCAATTTGGGGGTAATTATTTGAAAAAAAAACTCGTATTTCAAAACCGACAAGTGGCGCTTGTAAAAATAATTCTTTATTCACTGCAGGTTTCGAACATCTGATCGTCTTCAGGAACCACAAATTCCAATGGAGTCCAAAACCAAAGCAACAAAAGGAAATTTTACAAGCTTTCGGCTGTTTTCCACAAAATAGTGTAAATAGGTGACGGTAAAGTAAAATATGTAAAGAACTAACAACGTAAACAGCTGCAACATGCAGAACGGTAGATAAAAACGTTGTTCGTTTTTTCCAGCTTAACGGATTTGCATACGCGGTCCGACAAATGGTTAATGTGCTCAATAAGGGGTGTTGTCAACTCTGGCAGCAATACAGGCCTGACAAAGACGGGGCATGCTGTGAGTGATGTCATGACTCTCATGTTGAGGAAATAAAACCCATTCATTCCTCCTGCAGGGCTGCTCGCAAGTCTTGGAGAGTAGTAAGTCGATGTTGACGTAGTGCAACCTGTCTGCCTAGTGCATCCCAGATATGGGATTCGATTCGGGAGAGCGAGCAGACCACTCCACGCGTACAGTACCTTCCGTTTCCAAGGAAACGTCAAACACCTGTACTCTATGAGGTCGAGCGTTAACGTCCACCAGTACGGGGCCCACACCACCACAGCCGCACATGATGTCCCAAGATGTCGTCGCGATGCCTGACTGCAGTTAAATCTTGCCAATTTACCACACAACATCATGAAGAGGTGTTCGACTGGTCAACAAAATCGCTGCCCACACTATTAAGGATCCTCCTCGATGTCGGTCTCTTTCCACAATGCCTGGATTCCGAAATCGTGTCCGACGTTCCATCCAGAAGAGAATGCGTAGCGAATCACTCTCCAGACGCAGTCGGGACTCAACATCAATAAGAACATTGGCCCAGTGTTCGACTGTCCAGCTACCGTGTTGACGACTCCTCCCTAGACGTTCCATTTTGTGAAAACGCATCAGAGATGCACATACAGAAGGCCTCCTACAATAAAAGATACTCTGCCGAATACGTCTGTACACCGTTTGGCTTGGCTCTCAGCACTATAGGACTTAACTTCTGAAGTCATCGGTGCCCTAGAACTTAGAACTACTTAAACATAACCACCCCAAGGACATCACACACATCCATGCCCGAGGCAGGATTCGAACCTGCGACCGTAGCGGTCGCGCGGTTCGAGACTGTAGTGCCTAGAACCCCTCGGCCACCCCGGCCGGCTACAACGTTTGTCTCGATACGACTCGTCCAATGGATGTTGCGAGGTCAGATGCCATTTGCCATGCAGTACTAAGGCTATATCATCGCGCGCTTACTGCCAAATTTTTGATATCACAAGTGGGCGGCCCTGTCCTGGTGTTCGGGATACTGTTTCGGTCTCTATAAATTTTCGCCACAGCCGAGAAACAACAGAGCGATTCACATAAAGCCTTCGTGTCACATCAGCTCTTATCGCCCTCCACCGCAGAGAGCCTGCTAGGCGTCTTCTTTGTGCCATACCGCACGGTATGTGATGTATATACAGCTATTGTGAATGTGGGACTACCCGTTAAACATTACCCGTCTGATAGGTGCCCTGACGTCATCGCTGACGTGGTTACTCATTGACCGGAATGTCGTCTTCTGTGCAGAACACGGTCGTACGGACATTTACTGACATTTTGTGTGATCACCCTGTGAGTTAGACACAGCACGGGAAAATTGTGGTTTGTTGCTTCTTTTCTGGATACCAGTGTAATTTACAGCGGCATACATGGTAACGGGATTATGACTGCATGCTGACGTAAAAAAAAATTATGACACCTGATGATGATCTGGTAACCGAAACTTGTAGTAAATAAAGAAATATTTTTGTCGGCAGCTCAAGGCTTTTTTTTAAAAAAAACTCCTTATGATCTGTGAGACACTAGTCGCGAAAAATAAATGGGGTAATTGCGTCCTGAGAGGCATTCACCGTTGGAGAAAGAAATCGCAACACCAAGAAGGAGTTGTGCGACATAAACGAATGTTGGTCGGCGTTTTTATATATCTGTAGGTGTCTATTTAAATTTCGCGCCTGTCGAATACGATGGTACTAGTAGTGCCACTAAGAGAATGCAAATCAGGCTTTCTGTAACGGTAATGAGCGCTCGTTACCTTTGAGATTGGACGAGGTGAGTTGTTAGTCAAGAATGCCTCACACCGACAAAGATTCCATTATCAACACCCCACTGAGTTTGAACTACAGGGTGGTCCAAAAGTCCGGAAACACCCCCATAAAATTCAAATGGAGTAGCAAACAAGGAAATAGAGTCCCTACACACGAGAAACGGGAAGGGGCAAACTTTATGGGCTATGCCACCAACATGGCGGCCATCTTGAAAGCCGCCATCTTGGATTCAACTTCAAAATTTCAAATGGGAATGTGGTCATGTGACATATCAAACAGATAGAGAATTTCACCAGAAAAACAATGCCGTTGTTATTTTAAGCACAGCTTTATTCATTCTCGGGTTATAGCCAGTTGCATGTGACAGTGGTGGGACGCTCGGCAGCATGTGTGTAATGTGCCGAAGAAACATTACGCTGATGTTACACAGTCCTGAGAGACCACCAACAGTCATAGGGATGGCTCGATATGTTGTCCATTATGTTGTATTGTTAATGCTATCCTCTGAACCTAGTCCTGATGAACTTTGTTTGACCAACACATCTGGCTGAATTTGACCACACGCATCAACAATGCGCTGCTTTAGATGATGCAAATCCCGTATTTGCACAGAATAAACCAGTGCTTTGACATGACCCCAAAGATAAAAATCGAAAGGAGTCAAATCCGGTTAACGCGGTGGGCACTCCAGCACTCCACAGCACCCTTACGACCAATCCGCTTCTGAGGGAACTGCACCTCCAGGTATGCTCGCATATTGTGCCCATAATGTGATGGGGCTACATCATGCTGGAAGATGTCGGAAATGTCCCATCCTCCGTTAACAACGAGGAGAACACTTCTTCATCCAATAACCTCAGATAACCGTTTGCTGTTAACGTACCATCAACAAAAAGGTCCAACGACTTTGGTAACCCGCACACCACACGAGACCCACACTTTTTATGAGTCGACCGTTTTGGAAGCATCAATCCACTGCAGATTTGTGTCGGACCAGTATCTGTGATTCTGCTTGTTCACTTCACCATTGATAAAGAAATTGGCTTCATCACTGAACAGCACCTGATAGGGGAAACGTGGGTTTATCTGCAGCTGCTGTGTGACCCATTCTGCGAACTGTGCCCGACGGTCTGGGTCATCCTCGTTCGGGTGTCGGAGCAGCTGAATTTTGTACGGGTGCCATTTGTGCTGCGATAAAATTCGCAGTATGGAGATACGGCTAACCCACATTCTTGTGACAGGCGACGAATACTCCGTTGTGGACTCTTGCTAAATGATGACAACACGCTCAGTGTTGTTGCTTCATCGGTGGCGGATTTTGGTCTTCCAACCTTAGGTTTATCTGCGACAGAACCTGTTGCTAGGAATTTGGGCAAAAGCTTGGCAACTGCGCTGTGAGTGATGGGCTGTCTGGTTGGGTGACGACTGTTGAAATCCTCAGCAATGACCTGTGTGCTTCTTTCTCCTGATATCAAGATGATTTCAATGCATTCTTCATGTGTTAAGGACATTTGGTAGCCTGTAAATAAGGAAACAATGATTAAAAGGTCAGCATGAGTAAGTGATACCTAACAGTTAAACACATGGGATAGTCACTTTACCGTTTCAGACTCAATTTTATGACTTCTCAGTACGTAATACTCACGCTGCCGAGCGTCCCACTGCTGCCAAAAGTAATTGGCTATAACCTGAGAATGAACAAAGCTATGTTTGAAATAACAACGGCATTGTTTTTCTGGTGAAATTCTCTATCTGTATGATATGTCACATGGCCACATTCCCATTTGAAATTTTGAAGTTGAATCCAAGATGGTGGCTTTCAAGATGGCCGTCATGTTGGTGGAATAGCCTGTAAAGCTTCCCCCTTCCCGTTCCTCGTGTGTAGGAACTCTGTTTCCGTGTTTGCTATTCCATTTGGATTTTATCAGGGTGTTTCCATACTTTTGGACCACCCTGTAGGTTGTGTAATATGGCTACGAGAATATGAATGTTCCTTCTGCGATAGTACAGAAAGATTTGGCAGGAATGTAGCCGTTGTACATGATTGCTGGCAGCAGTATTCATGAGAATGTACGGCCGCGGCTGGTCCCAGCGGAGGTTCTAGTCCTCCCACGGGCACTGGTGTGTGTGTTTGTCCTTAGGATAATTTAGGTTAAGTAGTGTGTAAGTTTAGTGACTGACGACCTTAGATGTTAAGTCCCATAAGATTTCACACACATTTGAATATCTGAACGGCCGCAAGAACTCTAGACACCGGGAGATAACTGTTGTGTACATAGTTCCGCGTAGTCAGCGCGTACACAACTTTCCCACTAGAGCGCGCCCCTTAAGCACAACAGCGCAGGCGCAGCGCTCGTCCGTCTCCGCTCTACGAGATGACGCTGCCATAAAGTCGGACCAAATACTGCTTCCGCCGATCTGCGTATTAATATGTCACGCAGCCAATGAGATTGCTGCTAACGTAGAACCTTTTCTCCTCACTGATCACACTCGCGCAGTGATACCTGAACGCGCGAGGTATTATAACGAGTGTACAGACCTCCGGTTAGTGCCGGCCGCGGTGGTCTAGCGGTTCTGGCGCTGCAGTCTGGAACCGCGGGACTGCTACGGTCGCAGGTTCGAATCCTGCCTCGGGCATGGCTGTGTGTGATGTCCTTAGGTTAGTTAGGTTTAAGCAGATCTAAGTTCTAGGGGACTTATGACCTAAGATGTTGAGTCCCATAGTGCTCAGAGCCATTGGAACCATTTGAACCTCCGGTTAGTCAGTCTGCATCAGTCTGCATTAGTCTGTAGTCAAGTTTCAGTCTGCGCCTAATAAGATTATCATATTCCTGGACATAGCCATGAAGATAAATGAATAGACACTTTGTCAAATATCAGAGATATGTGAGAATAAGATTAACGTACCAAGACCAAAGGAACTTCAGATTGTCAATTGTAAATAGCATCCACAACCAAGTTAAGTTATTTTTATGCTTTTTATTATATTTATAAATGTGTGTGAAAATTAAACAAGTTCTGTTTAAAGTTGGTCACCGTCAATCTGCTACTCTAAGCTTGCAAGTGGCATTTCTATCGTCTGACCTAACGGCAGAAGATAACGCCACGATAAGAACACGAGACATATTGCTCA
Organism: Schistocerca cancellata; assembly: GCF_023864275.1. NCBI lineage: Eukaryota > Metazoa > Arthropoda > Insecta > Orthoptera > Acrididae > Schistocerca > Schistocerca cancellata. Next base: position 1,224,201,865 of record NC_064626.1, on the reverse strand, counting down.
CACTCGCCTACTTCGTTAGAGCGACAAGTCAAATAATCTGATGGTGTGTGTACCGAAGGTCTTACAGTACGCACACCACAATAACTCTACCGTGTTTGGCGTATGACTCTGGCGCACCTGAAGCACTAATTTGTAGCAACAATTGCCGCCGCAGTGACACAATGAACTGTTACGAATCGGTTACTTCAATGGCAGCTCCGAGCCAGACGCGCTGTAGTGTGCATTCCACTGACCCCAATCTACCGCCATTTGCTATCTCGATGGTGTCAAACTAGAACTCATTGGAGAATAGGGTTGAAGTGGTTTGTGTTTTCCGAAGAAAGCTGGTTCTGCCTCTATGCTAGTTATGGCCGTGTGTTGGTTTCAAGGGGTCCAGTTTAAGATATGCAACAAACCTGTCTGTGTCCTAGACACAATGGACCTACAGCTGGAGTTATGGTATGGACGCGATTTCGTATGACAGCAGGAGCATTCCCGTGGTTACCCCACGCATCCTGCCTGCAAATGTGTACATGAATCTGGTGATTCGAGATGTTGTGCTGTCATTCATGAACAGCTTTCCAGGGGGTGTTTTCTAACTGGCTAAGGCTTGTAATGCCGGAAATGCATATCCTCCTATTTCCATTTATTGTACTATAAATTTGTTTTCCTTATTTTTGTTACCTGAATATATAACATTTCTGTGTCTTCGTATATTGTAATTGTTTTACTATTTGTATATATATATATTTATGCATTTATGTCAATGTATAATTGGCTTGTTTCGTAAATATTATTTGTATTTTTACGCTGGGTCTTGCCTAGGGAAAACTGCTATCGAACGATTACATCGATAGGTCGTGTGAAGAATCAAAGTGTGTAGGATCTTTGGTAGTGTGAACTCTGCCGCGTGGAGCGCGGGCAGAGAGAGAGAGAGTCTGGCGGGAGTAGCGGGTGGAGCAGGTGTGTTGTGTGACGCTCCCGTGAGTTGCCGCGCTTTCGGGGTTTGGCAGCATGTAAATGCGCTCGACTTGCGATGATAGTTTCTGACATGGTGTCGCGGACTGGAAGCATTAGCTGGCGCACATCAAGAGCCCGTTTCGTCTGGTGACAGTGTCGAGAAGAAGGCGCGCCAACATCCAGCTTCTACAACAGCGACGGCCGACAATGAGTGACTGTCGCCACCTCCTCGATCGACGGCTTCAAACCTTCAATCAACCAACAAGGAAGACTGGAAGCACGTAAAGTTTTAGAACTGTATGGCAGACCTCAGCTTTTCAAACTGTTCCATTTTCATAACTAAATTACAGCAACGTAGCATGAACCTTTGTTGCTCATTGTCCCAATTGCATTACCAAGCAGGGTCCCTTCCTTTTCCGGAATGAACCCGAGTGTCGTTGAAATTCAAACGCCAGCATCATTAGATTTCCCTGCTTTAATTTCAATGTTCAGTTAAGGTATTCATAGCTGGCTACAATATTTAGATTACACAAGCACAAATTAAGAGTGCGAGTGTTGTTACCATATATTAGCTTACCTGTGACTGCAGCTCAGCTTGGTACATACTGAATTTTACTATTGTTAACTGTTCAGAATCATTTAATTCAAGTTCAAAGTTAAATCTCTTATTTCTAAATTGCGTAGATTCATGTAGCTTTTGAAATGATTGTTGAGGTAGTCCAAGACTAACCGTATTTTACGGAATTTCGATGTGCTTCAGAAAGAAAGCTCACTATTAACTTCAGTCACTAAATTAACTTTCGATTTTCCTGTTTTATTAATTCTTTTGTTAAATTAAGTCAGAGTGTAGCGAAATCCATTACTTTTGACAAACTTTCAGTTTTCACACTGCATGTGTCAACCCTCAGTTGCCACGCGTCTAGTGCTAATTATACGTGTAATAACCTTTCTTTTTCAGTTACTATAGTAATTATCCTTAGGACTGGCGACCGTAATTTCCCCGAAATCTCAAATATCTAATTACTGCTTGTTAATTGTTAATGTAACGGCTGCACATTTACTTTCTTTATTAACTTTACCCCTATTTCAAAATTAATTTCCACCAGTTTCATTAGCATTTTTCCTTTCATTTAGATGTAACCCTTTCCTCCCTCTTTACCGACAAATTAACCTCGGTGACGATTGCTTTTCCCAAATTTCCATTAGGTACACGCGGTTTAATTTTTCACTGTCATTAAGGTCGATAAGTGAGGGGGAGGTTACAGGCTCCCGCACATGTAGCTGTTGTAATCCAACATACTCTACAGAGTGTTGACATGTTGCCCCGGCCTGCACTATCCCAGATCTGTCTCCAACAGAGCACGTATGGGATATCATCGAACGACAACTCCAGCGTCATCCACAAACAACATTAACCATCCACCGAATAAGTGCAGAACGCATTGAGCTGCATTCCACAAAATGACATCCGGCACATGTGCAACATAATGCATGCATGTTTGCATATTTGCATTCAAAAATCTGGTAGATACACTACTTATTACTGGACCAGCATTTCACATTAGCAAAAGCTTATTTCGCGCATACACTAGCCCGTGATATTGCAGGGTCAATCGCTTTCTTGTGGTACCTAGGCATATGAATTCCCGAAATTTTGTTACACTACTTTTATTTTTTTTTGTATTGCGATTTTTTTTTCAGCCAGTGTAATTTGGGAGAGGTAAGAGAAGAGGATTAGTCATTACTACATTTTTAACTATTCTCTATTATCACTGCTTTGTTAGCCTTAATTATTTCTTTCACTACCATCATCATCATTATCAACAAAAGCTTCCGCAGATCGTTGGACTTGTCGCTATTTTCAACTCTACAAGTAGAAATTCTCAGTGGAGTAGATAGATTTGTTGGATTAAAAATTTGCTTTGTTGCCTCTGAAACACTTTTTTCGCTGGCCAAATGGTCAAAAATTTTCGTTCGTGCAAATTTCTGACCAACTGACAGCTATAACAGTCGGCATTAAATATTGTAGATATGGACATCAATGTTATTTATGACGAATTTCATTAGCTAATAAATCTATGATGACGGCACAGTTAAAATACCTAAGTACTTGAAGAGGTACTACACGTCGTCCTTTGCTGAGCACAATATGTTATATTTACTGCTTGCCTTTGCGCAATCAATGATATCTTCCTATGTGATGATTTACGTCGGAAAATCATTTCATAAGACATTATTGAGAGGAAATTTTCAAAATATATCAGGATGTTGATTCGTTTGTTTTTGAGGTTAATAATTACACGAAGAGCAAAAGTAGTGATTTGAGAAGCTCAGTAATAAGCTTCCTCAAGTTTTTATCAATATTTACACCGAAAAGTTTGGAGCATTCTACCCTATTTACCGTCTTCAGATCATGTGCTACATCAGTTTTTTGTATGGCACCTTTTGTTGCACAGAACTGAATATATTTATTTTTTCTAATTTTAGAGAGAGTTCATTTTCTGAGAATCACGTTTAAAATTCTTTGTAAAACTTACCATCCCTTCTGTTGCTTTATCAGCACCAGGATTAATTGTAACACTAGCACCGACTGCAAAAAATACCAGTTCTGCTGATTATATGTTATGTTGAGGATCATTCACGAATGTAAGTAACTGGCGTTCACCTAAAATTGAACGATTTGCGACTTCCTTTGTGATTTCTTTCCATCCACTAAAGTTTTCTATCCTTATGACATTCTACTATTCAGCATAACCTTTTGGATTCTGTTTGTTAGATATGACTAAAATCACCTAATGAGATATTATTAATTAAAGTTTGTGCAATTTAATGAGTCAATATATAAACAGATTCTCAATGGAGCAACCCTTCTCAAACCCAAACTGTGGCACGTTAAGAAAGTTTCTTCCACTTAAGTGTGAGACTGTTCTTGCGTACATTACATTTTAGAACATTTTGGAACATGATGTCAATAAGGAATTCTTTATCTGTGTCTTGTCACCATTGTTATGAAGAAGTGTTAACAGCTGTGTATTTTAACCTGCCTGTAGAATTTCCCTGTGCCATTGATGCAGTTAACATATCGCTATGGACGTTACTTATTAAGTTGGAACTCAGTCTGGAATTCCATTAACACTACACGAGTTTTTACGTTTTTAGAATATTTATAATTCTGTTAATATCTTTGTACAATGGCATTTTTATTATATTCTCTTTCCCCTTCGACTGAGCCATATAAAAGTTAAAAGGAACAGTCAAGATCGCAAAAATATTTGTTTATTGATCGGTTCCGGCTTATGTAAAAGCCATCTTCAGAATTTTTGACCCCCTATGACTGGTGCAGACTGCTCCTCGGTACGATCTGAAAATGGCTTTTACATAAGCCGAAACCGGTAAATAAACAAATATTTTTGCTAACTTGACTGTTTATTTTAACTTAAATATATAGCATCAGGTCGCTGCTCTCCACAGACAATGTTGTCTAAATTTATGAACCATACAATCCTATTTTTGCTGCTACATTTAAAATGGGGTTCTAAAATGTACATGCAGCTTATGCATCATCTGTCACAGCATGGTAAGTAAGATTACTTGTTTCAGTAACTTGTACACTGACTTATAGTTCTGTCTCCAGTCTGACAAACACTTTGAAGAATTTTCTTAATTTTTTTATTTATGAACTAGCTCAGAGCCCTCTGCTTCACTTCTGCATAGCTTTTTTTACTTTCATTACTGGAGTATTTATATTGTTCACAAATTCGAACACAATCTGAACTTATCACGCCAATGAAAGCTATAGAAGCATTGTCTCTTCCGAATGTACTGATGAACCAAAACGAGTCTTGTAGTTGTAATCAAAGGTATATGTTAATCATCCCTTTTGCTTTCCTCTGGTGATTTTTCCTTAATAACTTTCTTCCCATAACACACATTTCTTTATATCTAACTGAAAGTGAAACTGCAGTTTTCGTAGACTTAGCGTTAAAATTTTTTTAATGTAACGAAATGATTTTTTAAAAAAATGTATTTCTTTATTTCTCCTCCTTTGGGGTTGACATTCTAAAAATGCTGAAACACTTTTCTTTAGTCCTAAGAAACCAAATGCCAATTTGCTTTAATAACAGAGTAGTTCCAAAAAGCTTTTAATTCCCTACTTCAGCACTTCAAGAGCGGAATTTCGTACAGTTCTTTTTTAAGCAATGCCTGCAGTATAAGATTTACTACCTCAGCAAATTTCAATTTTCTAATTTGGAAAAACAGTAAAGGAGGTATTCTGTTTACAACAGAGAAGCAAAGTACAAGTTTTAATTGATTTAATTTCAAAAACGCTTGTACTGAAATACTTCCAAACAACATTTCATCCCATCTGTAATTCCCTTAAGCGTTAAATTTCCTAAAACAATGGAACACGTATTTCATAAATTAGTATACGAGAAGCCAAATACAAATGTTCATAGATGCAGCTTTAAAGATACTTTAGTAGTCCTCTGATACTAATTTATTTTCAAATAATCTTTGACCTATTAATTCTCCTCCATAGGAATAAAATTCCCAAAAATGCTAAACTAGTATTTCTTTATTTCCCAGCGACAAATCAAATACCAACAGCCTCAAAATAGCCTTAGTGGTAGAATTTCGAAAAATGTGTTCTTAAAGGATGCTAACAGTAGAATATGAATACACACAGAAAATTTCAAATTTCTGTTCTTTGTGGTTTGGGCTGGACGATGATGTGTTGCATATTAGAAACTACTGCTTTAAATATTTCACAGTTGTTAATGTTATCGTTAGAATCTGTAGTGTGTAAACTATAGAGTGAAGAGAACTTGTGGCGGGAAAGGGGAAAGTTTTTTTTTCCTTGATGGACGGTACAACGGCCACAAAAAATGATTCAAATGGCTCTGAGCACTATGGGACTTAACAGCTGAGGTCATCAGTCCCCTAGAGCTTAGTGCTACCTAAACTTGAGCTTAGAGCTACTTAAACCTAACTAACCTAAGGACACCGCAAACATTCATGCCCGAGGCAGGATTCGAACCTGCGACCGTAGCGGTCGCGCGGTTCCAGACTGTAGCGTCTAGAATCGCTCGGCCACTTCGACCGGCCCAACGGCCACACAGTTCCCCGTATATCGTTGTAGCGCTCCATGCAGTGAATGTTTGTGTGCTTAGTTATATTACTTGCTAAGTTCTGTATTCCGAGCTCGGTTGATGCATTTAGTGGACAATAAAGACTCCCCGGGCGTGAATACACGCTGTTTCGTCACTAACTGGAAAGGCATGCTGCGGGAGGGCCGTTATGATGTTTTGAAGCAGCCTTGGGTGTTCCTTGTGATGTAATGAGGTAGAGGGAGTGGGGACTCGCTAGCTTCCTCTTCTGTACATCTTTTATGTGTAGTTTTCCGTACAGCCCATGTTAAGTGATCCCAGAAATAATCATTCACTCTTCATTGAAGGGTCTTCTGCTGTGAAACCACCCGATAGTCTAACTTTTTTCTGTGAAACTTACGTACTTAGCTAACGTACTTAGCAGTTTCTATATTTGTATCTAAATAAATGCTACCCTAGCAAAATACCGGCATTGCTAGTAAAGGGTGAAGGGACCTTGTCCCAGTATAACTCCTTTCCTTTCCAGTTACAGTCGCAAATAGAACGCGGGGAAACTGCTGTGTATATGCCTCTGTACGTGCGCTAGTTTCCCTTGTATCAGCAGTATTCTAAAAGAGGATGGACAAGCATAGTGTAGGCAGTCTCCTTAGTAGGTCTGTTACATTTTCTATGTGTCCTGCCAATATAACGCACTCTTTGGTTAGCCTTCCCCACAACATTTTCTATGTGTTCCTTCGTATTTCAGTTGTTCGTAACTGTAATACCTAAGTATTTAGTTGAATTTACGGCTTTTAGATTAGACGTATTTACCGTGTAACCGAAGTTTAAGGAATTCCTTTTTAGCACTCATGTGGATGACCTCACACTCTTCGTTATTTAGGGATAACTGCCAATTTCCGCACCATTCAGATATCTTTTCTAAATCGTTTTTCAATGATGACTTTATTAGTCGATAAACGACAGTGTCATCTGCAAACAACCTAACACGGCTGCTCATATTGTTTCCCAAATCGTTTGTATACATAAGGAACAGCAAAGGGCCTATAAAACTATCTTGGTGAACGCCAGAAATCACTTCTGTTTTACTCGATGGCTTTCCTCAGTTACTACGAACTGTGACCTCTCTGACAGGAAATCACAAATCCAGTCACATACCTGTGACGATATTCCATAAGCAAGCAATCTCACTACAAGCCGCTTTCGTGTTACAGTGTCAAAAGCATTCCGGAAATCCAGAAATACGGAATCGATCTGAAATCCCCTGTCAATAGCATTCAACACTTCTTCTGAATAAAGAGCTACGGGGTTGAGTGAAATGAAATCCGTAAATGTTTTTTAAATATTATTTATTGTGCAGAAGTGGTACAAAGCTTTAACACTTTTCAACATAATCTCTCCCAGGCTCAATGCAAGTCCTCCGGCGCTTACAAAGTGCCTAATTCCGGTAGAAAAAAATTATTTTGGTAGTAGCGCAACCCCGCATGCGCCGCGTGGCGTATTTCTTCATCAGAACGGAACTTCTTTCCTCCCATTGCGTCTTTGAGTGGTCCAAACGTATGGAAATCACTTGGGGCAAGGTCTGGTGAGTATGGTGGATGAGGAAGACACTCACAATGCAGCTCTGTGATTGTTGCAACTGTTGTACGGGCAGTGTGTGGCCTTGCATTGTCATGTTGCAAAAGGACACCTACTGACAGCAATCCACGTCGCTTTGATTTGATTGCAGGCCGCAGATGATTTTTTAGGAGATCTGTGTATGATGCACTGGTGACAGTGGTTCCTAGGCATGTAATGCTCCAAAACGACGCCTTTTCGTCCCAAAAGAGAGTCAGCATAACCTTCCCTGCTGATGGTTCTGTTCGAAACTTCTTTCGTTTTGGTTTCCGGTTGGTGGAAGTGAACCCAGGTTTCGTCCCCAGTAACGATTCTTGCAAGGAAGCTATTACCTTCTCGTTGAAAGCGCCGAAGAAGTTCTTCAAAAGCATCAACACGTCGTTCTATAATTTCAGGTGTCAGCTGCCGTGGCACCCATCTCGCAGACACTTTGTGAACCTGGAGCACATCATGCACAATGTGGTGTGCTTACCCATGACTAATCTGTAAACATGCTGCATTGTCATTCAGTGTCACTCGGCGGTTTACCTTCACTATGGCTTCAACTGTTGCAATCTTCTGTGGAGTCACAACTCGTTATGCCTGACCTGGACGAGGAGCATCTTACACTGAAGTCATACCATTTGCGAACTTCCTACTCCATTCGATGACTTGCTGCTGTGACAAACATGCATCACCGTACTGAACCTTCATTCGATGTATTTCAATAGGTTTCACACCTTCACTATGCAAAAACCGAATAACAGAACGCTGTTCTTCCCTGGTGCAAGTAGAAAGAGGGGCGGCCATCTTTATACTGAAACTTCGACGGTATGTGTGCATCTGCTCTATGTTGCCACCTACAGGCCATTCTGCATGCTGTTTGTAGCATGCTTACTAACTTACAGGATAACGGCGCGAAATTTCGATTTGTTATTACAAATTTAAGGTTTTTGTTTGACTCACCCTCGTAGTTGTGCTTCACAGGAACGATGTTTTCTAAACCCATGTTGACTGTGTGTAAATAGACAGTTTCCTTTGAGATAATTCATAATGTTTGAATACACTGTTCGTCTGATCATTTATACCTCAGGGAATAAGAGTGGTCTTATCACACGTCTTTAGGGCACTACTGATTGCATCCTTGTCTCTGATGAACATTCGTGGTCATGGACAACATTCTCGATTCTAGTACTTCAGAAGTCTTGGAGCCACTCACATATCTGAGAACCTAAACGGCATGCTCAGACCTTCGTTAACAGTCCGCAGTGGGGCCACCGTGTCATATGCTTTCCAGAAATCTAGGGAGATGCAGTCTATCTGTTGCCCTTCTTCCATGTTTCGCAGAATATCGTGTAAGAAAAGGGCAAGCTTAGTTTCCCAAGAGCGATGATTTCTAAATCCATGATTTGTGGACTAAAGCTTTCTGTTTTGAGGAAATTTGTTATATTCGTGTTCAGAAAGCACTTAACCGTCCTACTTGATATTGTAGGTCCTTTCATTTGCCTTGTTTGTATATACGAATCACATGCGCTTTTTTCCGATTACTTACAACTTTATGCTGCGCCAGAGATTCGTGATTAACGCAAGTCAAGCAAAGAACCAATTCCACAGATTATTCTTAGTAGTACCGAACTCAAATTCCATCCTAAGCCTGGTGACGTATTTGTTTTGAACTTTTTCGTTGGCTTCTCTATGCCGTCGATTCTCATTACTATGTCCTTCATACGGTGGTCTGTACGACTATCAAACTACGGTATGTTTATACGATACTAATGCATAAATGACTAATGAAACGCGAAACTTAAGACTACAGGTTTCCTTTTTGCTGTCTTCTGTTCTGACAAGAGACTAGTCAACTAGTGGCAGGATGAAAAGTTTCGACCTACTTAGTAATTGTACGTAGGACCAGCATTTTATCGGATTACTGGCAAGAATTTCAGCTAAGACATTACGATGAAAGTGGCTGTATGTTTTGCACATCGATATTTTTGTAGGCGCCCGAATTTCTACTAACTATTGTTTTCAATATCTGCGGGTCTTTCTCGAACCGAACAGTCTCCGCTTCCTCAGCATTTTGCGAAATTTGTTGTTAAACAAGGGTGTATCTTTACTTTACTTAATCCACTTTCCGGCCATATTATTCTCCAGAGTGTGTTTCTTTTGTCAACTCATGTAATTAATCGTTCTTTATTACTATAAGTACTGCAACACTCGATTCAGCCTTAGCACACCAAATATTTGATGGGTTTTAAAATGTATACTACTTGTAACAAATGTGGAGAGACGGTAATTAATGCAGTTGAGTACGAAAACAAAATCCTACGTTTGAAGTCTGTAGCAGTACTGCGCTGCTTGACATAGTTACATCAGTTGTACAGAGACCCTTTCCTATTGGCCGTCAGGCGCATTTTTGCTGGAGTTTCGGCAGATATTTGCCATCTCGTTTTCGCGAGTTGCACATAGAGCTGGACCAAACAATTGCCGCTCGTCAAGTCTATCATACGACGCCAAGTGCCGACGGAAAGCGCCGGTATGCTTCCCATTAGAAACAAAATTATTTTTAAAGTTGGGGTTACATGCCCATTTGATAGAGCGGTCTCTAGTTACTCTGGTGCATTGTTCGTTTTATCGATATTCATTAACAGGAACAGGAAACTGCGAAGGATAATACTACTCCAGTAGCGAATGAGTAGCCCTACTGTATGGGGGTAGCAGTCAGCACGAGCAGTGCTGGCGCTGCTGCAGCACTGCTTATTCTTCGTCTTTTGCTGTGCCTGTTCGTACATCGATGAACGTACATCGATGAACGTAATATCGCACTCGATTAACCTTATCGAATGAACACTTAAAATTCCAGTTTACAAATCATTTAGTTTGTTACGAGATGCAAAACGGACGCTTTCCAATGACGTTGGGCATCACATGAAAGACATGATAAGCAGTATTTGTTCGGCTAACTCCCGCTATACGTTGCAAAGAGGAAGTTGTAAATATTTGCCGAAAGACCTCAAACAATGCGCAGGACGCCTTTTAGGAGAGACTCATTATGTATGCGTGTGAGCGTGTGTGAGCGTGTGTGTGTGTGTGTGTGTGTGTGTGTGTGTGTGTGCATGGTGTCTACGTTTGTGTGTGTGTGTTTGAGACGATCCGATCTTCCACATTCGTCGAGCGAGGTGGCGCAGTGGTTAGCACACTGGACTCGCATTTCGAAGGGCGACGGTTTGAATCAACGTCCGAGCACCATGAATTAGGTGTTCTGTGATTTCCCTAAACCACTACTGTTGAGTGGTACTTAAGATAGGTAAATAAATTAGAAAATAAATGAAAAACTTAGTTTAGTTCAGAAGAATTACACACTAGCAAACAGCGGGCAGGGCAGCAGTGACAGAAGAGCCAATGACCATGAAGTCAGCACATCAGGAGAAGCCATCGCCCTCCCCACATAAGCGGAAGCTGTCGATTCAGCCGTCAGGGCATTGCCCGACCGGCTCATGTGTATCTTAGTTGTCACATGTGATCAAAGGCCTTCGCCTACATTCCAAGAGCCAATGACCGACGTGGAGAAGATTCTTCGAGAAGCTTTTCAACATGACAGGAGAGGGAATGACCGTGAAGTCGTTCACCTCCAGTGAACCGAAGTGAATAAATACGGGAGACGCAGTGGGCCCGACATAAGTACACTCCTGGATATTGAAATAAGAACACCGTGAATTCATTGTCCCAGGAAGGGGAAACTTTATTGACACATTCCTGGGGTCAGATGCATCACATGATCACACTGACAGAACCACAGGCACATAGACACAGGCAACAGAGCATGCACAATGTCGGCACTAGTACAGTGTATATCCACCTTTCGCAGCAATGCAGGCTGCTATTCTCCCATGGAGACGATCGTAGAGATGCTGGATGTAGTCCTGTGGAACGGCTTGCCATGCCATTTCCACCTGGCGCCTCAGTCGGACCAGCGTTCGTGCTGGACGTGCAGACCGCGTGAGACGACGCTTCATCCAGTCCCAAACATGCTCAATGGGGGACAGATCCGGAGACCTTGCTGGCCAGGGTAGTTGACTTACACCTTCTAGAGCACGTTGGGTGGCACGGGATACATGCGGACTTGCATTGTCCTGTTTGAACAGCAAGTTCCCTTGCCGGTCTAGGAATGGTAGAACGATGGGTTCGATGACGCTTTTGGATGTACCGTGCACTATTCAGTGTTCCCTCGACGATCACCAGTGGTGTACGGCCAGTGTAGGAGATCGCTCCCCACACCATGATGCCGGGTGTTGGCCCTGTGTGCCTCGGTCGTATGCAGTCCTGATTGTGGCGCTCACCTGCACGGCGCCAAACACGCATACGACCATCATTGGCACCAAGGCAGAAGCGACTCTCATCGCTGAAGACGACACGTCTCCATTCGTCCCTCCATTCACGCCTGTCGCGACACCACTGGAGGCGGGCTGCACGATGTTGGGGCGTGAGCGGAAGACGGCCTAACGGTGTGCGGGACCGTAGCCCAGCTTCATGGAGACGGTTGCGAAAGGTCCTCGCCGATACCCCAGGAGCAACAGTGTCCCTAATTTGCTGGGAAGTGGCGGTGCGGTCCCCTACGGCACTGCGTAAGATCCTACGGTCTTGGCGTGCATCCGTGCGTCGCTGCGGTCCGGTCCCAGGTCGACGGGCACGTGCACCTTCCGCCGACCACTGGCGACAACATCGATGTACTGTGGAGACCTCACGCCCCACGTGTTGAGCAATTCGGCGGTACGTCCACCCGGCCTCCCGCATGCCCACTATACGCCCTCGCTCAAAGTCCGTCAACTGCACATACGGTTCACGTCCACGCTGTCGCGGCATGCTACCAGTGTTAAAGACTGCGATGGAGCTCCGTATGCCACGGCAAACTGGCTGACACTGACGGCGGCGGTGCACAAATGCTGCGCAGCTAGCGCCATTCGACGGCCAACACCGCGGTTCCTGGTGTGTCCGCTGTGCCGTGCGTGTGATCATTGCTTGTACAGCCCTCTCGCAGTGTCCGGAGCAAGTATGGTGGGTCTGACACACCGGTGTCAATGTGTTCTTTTTTCCATTTCCAGGAGTGTATATAGTACAAAACTTAAGAAATTGACCTTTAAGTTGACGAAAATGTTCATTATATAAACAGTTTATGTTTGCTCTTACCTTGCACACCTAACTTTTCTATCGTCGAACATCTTCCCATTAATAATGAAATTCCAGCCCCAATAAACACACTGTATGCCAAATTAAATCTTTTATCAATTAGAAAGACCACATCCAATAATTTATGTTGCAACTATTATTCACTTTTATAACTTCCTTCGGAAACATCAAAAATGTCATTGCTAAACAGGTACTCACCAACTTGTAGCATTTACAAGTTACACGCAGATTTTACGCTGACTGATTTGTTGTTCGATGTTTAAATTTAACTTTCTTTGCCAAGCGAAGTGATCCTGTTTTCAGTATTCCTGTTTTAGGCAGTGATGTCTTTTATCTCTAGTATTTCTCCTTTGATAAATTATCGTTAACTGAAGTGCAAAAACACACAAAAATTCATGATAATACAAAAAGTTCTGTCACGCTTTGTCTTTCTCCACTTACAGTGCAAGGTAACTTCTGCTCTCAGTAGGTGCTTCGCTTTTATTACAGTGTTTTGTGTTTACTGGAGTACATCTACTGCATTGCATAAAATGTTAGTAAAGCATACACAGCAAAATAATATAGTTTAAAATCTGCATTACAGCATTGTCGTACACTTAACTGCTGCAAAACACTGTATTGTTATTAAAAGTGTGGCACAAATTGATCGTTCTTAGATATAATTATCGCACATATAACACTTTCGTGGTCTGCCTGTATCATACGTTTTGCCACTAATCTTCAAACAAAAAATCCTTCATGATCTGTGCCATACATGTACCATTATGGGCAGAAATCACGAAAATTTGGAGTTCCTTTAATCATTTCTATGATAGTTTCGAACTCACGCGGTTCTCTACAGTAACAAGAAAATACTCAAACTGAAATGTAGTCAAATTATTTTGTGACACTGAAGAAATAAGAACATGGGAAGGACAATTAAAAATATGTAAATAGTGATAATATTCCTGGATATCTTCTTCTATGATACCTTCCAATGTCACTATATTTTATTTCTCTAATTGAATTTAAGGTCTCAGTTATTACTACGCTCTTACTTTCTTAATTTGAAACTGTTGTTATTGTGAGACAATCGGCTTGCATTCTCTTGATATGGCTGTCATATTTTAATCTGCGTTTTCTGATTTTACTCTGAACGTATTCATGCTACTCGATTTTTTGTTGCTTGATAGTGCATAGATTTTAGTCCACAATTTTTGTAATAACTTTTCATTCACTTTTTCAGTGCTTTCAACATTTCTTTTGTTGTTCATAATCAGCGTTCCAATACCAAATAGACACCCTTGATTAGAGACGGAATTGCACTTCTTGTCGTGTGTTTCGGGCGATACGGTATGCTGTCTCCAATTCATTGCATCACATGTTATTAGCTTCCATTTTCTTCAGTTACTGACGGGACTGCTAAGCTTCTTGTACCCTCTTCTATTCTCAAAGTATTTTCGTTCTTCCCGTTTAAGTGGTGTTTATTTATCACTAATTGTGTGTTGCTTTCGCTCATTTTTAATTTATATCTCATATTATAATAATAACAATCTCATATGGACAAAACTTCAAAACCATCAAAAATAAGGTAAACAGAATGACTGATTGTTGTTCAACTGCGTTCTTGAGAAAGTAATGACAGAGTGGCACAAGCAAAGCTGTATCCATAACAATAACTAGCCACACACATTCGACAGTGTCGAAGAAATTCGGGATATATTACCTTGCCTTTGGCGATGATCTCTCAGTCTTGATTTCTGATATCACAAACAACCTAGAAAAATTTATCGAAGTTCAAGTGGGTCAGCGCACTATGGGACTTAACATCTGAGGTCATTAGTCCCCTAGAACTTACAACTACTTACACCTAACTAACCTAAGGACATCACACGTCCATGCCCGAGGCAGGATTCGAACCTGCGACCGTAGCTGTCGCGTGGTTTCAGACTGAAGCGCCTAGAATCGCTCGGCCACACCAGTCGGCTAAAAGAAGTTGCTGAAAAGTTAGGTATGCAGATTGCATTCGGAAAGACATTATACAGGGTGTCCCAAAATAATGTATACACTTTTTGAAACGAACATCTCTTTAATTAATGGGGTTAGAAATACACTCCTGGAAATTGAAATAAGAACACCGTGAATTCATTGTCCCAGGAAGGGGAAACTTTATTGACACATTCCTGGGGTCAGATACATCACATGATCACACTGACAGAACCACAGGCACATAGACACAGGCAACACAGCATGCACAATGTGGGCACTAGTACAGTGTATATCCACCTTTCGCAGCAATGCAGGCTGCTATTCTCCCATGGAGACGATCGTAGGAGCAACAGTGTCCCTAATTTGCTGGGAAGTGGCGGTGCGGTCCCCTACGGCACTGCGTAGGATCCTACGGTCTTGGCGTGCATCCGTGCGTCGCTGCGGTCCGGTCCCAGGTCGACGGGCACGTGCACCTTCCGCCGACCACTGGCGACAACATCGATGTACTGTGGAGACCTCACGCCCCACGTGTTGAGCAATTCGGCGGTACGTCCACCCGGCCTCCCTCATGCCCACTATACGCCCTCGCTCAAAGTCCGTCAACTGCACATACGGTTCACGTCCACGCTGTCGCGGCATGCTACCAGTGTTAAAGACTGCGATGGAGCTCCGTATGCCACGGCAAACTGGCTGACACTGACGGCGGCGGTGCACAAATGCTGCGCAGCTAGCGCCATTCGACGGCCAACACCGCGGTTCCTGGTGTGTCCGCTGTGCCGTGCGTGTGATCATTGCTTGTACAGCTCTCTCGCAGTGTCCGGAGCAAGTATGGTGGGTCTGACACACCGGTGTCAATGTGTTCTTTTTTCCATTTCCAGGAGTGTATAATTTTAGTGGTGTTAGGCGCCTCATGGTCCGACTTAAGGTGGTAAATGTTTAAACTGGTGTACGTCCATCGCAATATACCGTCGACAACGACTTACGACTGAGCGACATGCCAACTTCGTTGTTTCCAACGGACTAGCATCACAGGCTTACTCAATTTGGTCTCTAACATCATCCAGTGTGTGTGGTTTCGCAGCGTAAACTGTGTTCTTGAAAGTACCCAACAGAAAGAAGTCTTGAGGAGTTAAATCTGGAGATCGAGCGGGATATTCTTTGTGCTATCCATCTGGCAGGGAATGCACGATTCAGAAATGCCCTCACATCCAGGTGAAAGTGAGGTGGCCCCCCATCCTGTATAAAGTGATAATCTTCATTTCCGAACACAAAGCTAAGACCATTAGTTATCATTTCCAAGTACTAGTCGCCCATGACTGTGTTGTCAAAGAGGTACGGCCCGATTAACCCTCTATGAGACAGACCACACCAGACTGTTACTCCTGGTAGATTAACATGCCTTTGGTCGGTTACGTATGGTATCTCCCTGGCCCAGTACACGCAGTTATGGCAGTTAATTGTTCCATCAAGTTTAAACGCCGTTTCATCTGACCAAAGAATTTCATCTTGTGAACATTGCTCTTCTTCACATCTGTTAATGAACCACTCAAAAAATTAGCTTCCCCTAGCAGGATCATCCTCGTTAAGAGCATGAAGAAGTCTTGGAATGTAAGGCTTAAGGTTCTGAGTCCACAAAATTCTTTGAACACTGTTTTTGCAGATCCAAGTCCCACGAGAGCATTGCATCACAGATTTCTTCGGGGATCGTGTGTATCCCTGGATTACTGCTCAACGCTTTCATTGTCTGTTGAACTTCTGTTTCCTCCGCTATGTGCCTTCTTCATATTGTTCACCGTTCCTTCGACTTGAAACTTATCTCTGATTCTTTTAATTGTTACTCTTGTCGGTGGTGGTGTTCCAAATTCAACACCCCAACGCCGGTGTACTGCACTCACACTCCCTGCTTTCCAGTAGTACGCATTTCCGTTGTTCAAAAGATAATGCCATGTTTGTTGACAATCCTGAAACAAAAAAAAAGCATTTTATGTTTTCCACCGCCTGCTAAATTATTACCCACAAAAATTGTGTTTCTGTCTCCTTTAATCAAAGAGATATTCTGTTACAAATAGTGAATACATTATTTTGGGACGTCCTATATATTACAAGCAATAAATAAGCAGCGGAACACATGGAAAGCAAACTTGGGAAAAAGAATGTGTCGAATTAAGACAGGCGAAAACAAAGTGTCTAACTTATACAGTGTAGAGCACTCTGTATATAGTGCAATTCAATTGTTTCATTGTGGTCGTAATAAAGTGTAAATGAAGGAAATAACAATAAGTAGTGTTCGGGAAGAGAGTAGCAACTTCTTTATGATGCTAAACGTATTCTTTATTTTCCACCGCCTCAGTTACAAAATTTTTACATTGTTTTTAGTTGTCAAACAAGAATATCTCAAGGGAGCTACATAAAACTGAAGTTGGTCTAATTATTTCTCACCGCCTCAATTGTCTCACTTCTACGGTGTTTTTAGTTACGGTCTAGAAAGAACATTTTCAGTTAGCTACATAGATATAAAGGTGTTCTTGTTAGACGGAAACTAGTAATCACTAGGAAAAAATTGTTCAGTGCAGGCGGTGGCAGAGAAGCGTAATTTTAATGGGCGACATTGCTTAGTTCATCTGTAGGCGTGAAAAGATACACTGGTCGAATGCCTTGCAATATAACTTCCTCTTCAGTTCGCGTGTCTGCACAAAATGACAGTGGTCGTCGCATAGCCGGTAGCGATACCTCGATTTAGCGAATCGTTCGAGGCGCGTCAAGCGCGACTATCGACCAATCCGCCCGCGCATAAAATATGTATCCGCCGGCTTCGTAAACAAGGGCGTGGGGGGGCGAGCATCCCTTGCGGGTAATACAGGAGCACTCTGCCCGGAACGCGCCACGAATACTCGCACCGGTGTGTAATTTGCAGTTGTGGTGGAGTCATTCATAAATTCTGGTCGCACACACTTTGCGCAAACGTCTGGCGAGGACGTGCGTTTAAAGGTAGCAGGAAGCTCCGTACTCCTGGAGAGGGAAATTTAAAATTTAATATCCCATTATCGGGGTGCTATTGCCTTTCTCACGTGCGAGCAAAGTTCACACGGTGTTCTGCCCCAACACCTCGACGAACAACCAACACATTGATTTCACAACTAGTGACCCACGAGAAATGTATTCACATTTCAGCTGCTCCCGAAGAGATTCTTGCAAGTAATTCCCCTAAAATATTTCGGCCTTCTTTTTGGCTAAACTCGCTTTTACATAGGTACAGAGTCTGTAATTAATGTTCAGTTACTCGATAGTATCTAGAAATGTGTGTTTTATTTTCCCACGTACATTTAACCTACAAATGTAATTTCATAAATAAGCAATAGCTTAGTAAATGTACTCTAAAATATATTGCTTCGCCAGGCACCATAATATGAAAATAACTTCTTAAACGATATTCATTGATTAACACTATACTGTTTTTAATAGTCGGTCACAATATAACTGTTCTTTTACCCGGAAATAACACTGGTGATCAGTGTTTACTGGCCTATCACGTTTAGTTTATAACCACTAACAACCGTTCTTTCATGTTAAAGTGTTGCTCTCTTCTATAAAATAATAAAGCTTTGATATAGGGCAAAGTTGGCAAACTTGGTCTTTTAACAGTAACTGACCTAAATGAAATGACAAAGATGCAACTGTCTCCTGGGAGAAGAGAAATAGAGAGAGATAGAGATACAGAAAGAGAGAGAGAGAGAGAGAGAGAGAGAGAGATGATAGGAATGTTTACTCAATAAAACACCGCTATTGTGTAGGGTATGACCCCGTAACGTGCCCCCACGATAAATGGTATAGATATGTTACCATCAAATAACTGAGCTATGTTTTATCAACCAGAAACCATCAACTATTGTTTAGTGAGGCTGGCATGTAATGGAATGGAAGACGGAGAGAATTACTAATCAGAGGTGACTGACCGAATAATTCGTAATAATTTCATTCACTTAATAAGTGCAGGAAGTCTGAAAATGATCGACATGTGAATTTCAGAGCCTCGATTTTCTAAGAACGTAATAAATTAATGACTGATCGCAGTGCGCTTTCCACCCTTACGTTACTTCACAATTATCTGCCGACTTCGCTATTTCAGCCAAAACGAACTGACACGCTGTTAATTAGTACACGAACACATAAGTACCCACACCAATAACGAAATTTTTTTTACCGTTGCCTTTTATTTAATCACACTATCGAAATAAGGAAGCATCCAATGAACCTACAACAATTTTTTTCTGGTCGCTAAGACAGCCGAGACATAAGACACATGAAAAATTAAAACCTCTATGCTCTTCCGAAACGAATACGGTAGCGAAATGCTGTTTTAGCTATGTGTTATGTTTCAGTCACATGCTGATTTTATATCGCTGATTTTCCTTCCCGATTAATTTAACATTAAATGGTTTGGGAGCTACAGAGATTACGAAAAAACGTCATCCGAAATTGTACTGAATGCTTTCTCAGAAAATTATTTAGAGCAATTTGTTCATGAGGCTACTCGAAGCGTAAATGGTTTCGAAAACATACTTGACATCTTAGCAACAAATGAACCTGGAAAAATAGGGAGTATCATGTCTAATACAGGGTTTAGCGACCACAAGGGGGTTGCTGCTTGGCTGCTGGCCTCGCAACCATCAATAAGAAATGCAAAGTACATCTACTTAAGAAGCTGATAATAATGCTCTTAACGCCTTTTTAAAGAGACAGTCTGCACTCTTTCTGATCTGATCACGTAAGATTAGAAAAGATGTGGAAAGTTTTCAAAGAGATAGTATCGACTGGAATTGATGGATATATACCACATAAATTAATAAGTGATCCCCCATTGTACATAAAACAGGTCAGATCATTGTTGCAGAAGCAACGAAAAAAGCATGCCAAATCTAAAAGAACGCAAAATCCCAAAGATCGGCAAAATTTTGCAGAAGTTCGAAATATAGAGCGCACTTCAGCGCGAGATGGTTTTAATAATTTCCACAACGAAACTCTGTCTCGGAATCTGGCAGAAAATCCACAGAGTTTCTGGTCACACATAAAGCACACCAGTCGCAGGACGCAATCAATACCTTTACTGCACGATAACAACGGTGAAGTCACTGATGACAGTGCCACTAAAGTAGAGTTACTAAACACGGTTTTCCGAAACTCCTTCATCAAAGAAGACGAAGTAAATATTCCTGAACTCTAATCAAGAACAACTGCCAAGATGAGAAACATACACTCCTGGAAATTGAAATAAGAACACCGTTCATTGTCCCAGGAAGGGGAAACTTTATTGACACATTCCTGGGGTCAGATACATCACATGATCACACTGACAGAACCACAGGCACATAGACACAGGCAACAGCGCATGCACAATGTCGGCACTAGTACAGTGTATATCCACCTTTCGCAGCAATGCAGGCTGCTATTCTCCCATGGAGACGATCGTAGAGATGCTGGATGTAGTCCTGTGGAACGGCTTGCCATGCCATTTCCACCTGGCACCTCAGTTGGACCAGCGTTCGTGCTGGACGTGCAGACCGCGTGAGACGACGCTTCATCCAGTCCCAAACATGCTCAATGGGGGACAGATCCGGAGATCTTGCTGGCCAGGGTAGTTGACTTACACCTTCTAGAGCACGTCGTGTGGCACGGGATACATGCGGACTTGCATTGTCCTGTTGGAACAGCAAGTTCCCTTGCCGGTCTAGGAATGGTAGAACGATGGGTTCGATGACGGTTTGGATGTACCGTGCACTATTCAGTGTCCCCTCGACGATCACCAGTGGTGTACGGCCAGTGTAGGAGATCGCTCCCCACACCATGATGCCGGGTGTTGGCCCTGTGTGCCTCGGTCGTATGCAGTCCTGATTGTGGCGCTCACCTGCACGGCGCCAAACACGCATACGACCATCATTGGCACCAAGGCAGAAGCGACTCTCATCGCTGAAGACGACACGTCTCCATTCGTCCCTCCATTCACGCCTGTCGCGACACCACTGGAGGCGGGCTGCACGATGTTGGGGCGTGAGCGGAAGACGGCCTAACGGTGTGCGGGACCGTAGCCCAGCTTCATGGAGACGGTTGCGAATGGTCCTCGCCGATACCCCAGGAGCAATAGTGTCCCTAATTTGCTGGGAAGTTGCGGTGCGGTCCCCTACGGCACTGCGTAGGATCCTACGGTCTTGGCGTGCATGCGTGCGCCGCTGCGGTCTGGTCCCAGGTCGACGGGCACGTGCACCTTCCGCCGACCGCTGGCGACAACATCGATGTACTCTGGAGACCTCACGCCCCACGTGTTGAGCAATTCGGCGGTACGTCCACCCGGCCTCCCGCATGCCCACTATACGCCCTCGCTCAAAGTCCGTCAACTGCACATACGGTTCACGTCCACGCTGTCGCGGCATGCTACCAGTGTTAAAGACTGCGATGGAGCTCCGTATGCCACGGCAAACTGGCTGACACTGACGGCGGGGGTGCACAAATGCTGCGCAGCTAGCGCCATTCGACGGCCAACACCGCGGTTCCTGGTGTGTCCGCTGTGCCGTGCGTGTGATCATTGCTTGTACAGCCCTCTCGCAGTGTCCGGAGCAAGTATGGTGGGTCTGACACACCGGTGTCAATGTGTTCTTTTTTCCATTTCCAGGAGTGTATATGACGCCGAGGATGGCTGTTGTTTTATTGGCAATTTTCCCCTTCGTCCCGACTTCACTGTTTTTTTCAGCCACTGTTAATGCTTTTCTAGTGAGACCAACGTTTATGGATTTTTAAATGTACAATGCAGACGGTTGTTATAGCCTAGGCCGTAGGAGTGTGAATAATTGGCGTGATACGGAATTGATATTCTTCCTGCAGTGGGGTGTACGCTGATTTGAAGTTCTGGCAGCTTAGCAAAAAAAATGGTTCAAATGGATCTGAGCACTATGGGACTTAACATCTGAGGTCATCAGTCCCCTATAACTCAGAACTACCAAAACCTAACTAACCTAAGGACACCACACACACCCAAGCACGAGGCAGGATTCGAACGTGCGATAGTAGCGGTCGCGCGGTTCAAGACTGAAGCGCCTAGAACCGCACGGCCACTCCGTCCGGCGCAGCTTTGCACTCCGTGCCGGATCGCTAATCGAACCAAGAACAACTCTTCTAGAAAAACCAAGATTTCTCTCTTAAGATTACGATGGTTTTCTTGTGAAATAACGAATCTCGTCTCCGAACGATGATGTATCTTATCCTCCACATCACGGTTACTACACATTAGCGCGCACTGACAAGTGTTTCTCGAAGTTGCCGTTGGAGGTAGTATTTTGGTGACCAACCCATTGCCACAGAAATACGTAAATATATATTATAGGTTAAGTGAATGTTTTAGAGACTTTGACACGTTAAGCTACAATATTCGGAAGCGGCAGAAGTCGAACAAGGAGGCAGTTTGCGCTACAGCGGTCAGCACCTCGACAGATGAACGACCGATCAGACGGGCTGTGCCTCCAAGGAGAACTACGACCAGCGCAGTTCGCACATCAGTGGTCCAATGCTCGAGGAACTGTCAGCATACAGAACTCACGTGCGTGACGTATCTGACGACGCGGAGGGGGACGAAAGGGCAATGCACGACCACGCCAGCATAGGGGTGAAACAATTCAAATCTGGCACGTCTGTCGACATTGATCACGTTTCTGTGCAACAACAGAAGAGTTCATCAACTACTGAAGAGTGAGGCGACGCCGTAGAAACTTCGCGACATTGGCGAAAACAACGAATAAATACCTCCGACAAACGGACTTGAGGTGGCCCATCGAGGGGAGAAAGAAGACACAAACGAACGTCGGCTGGACGGACGGACCGATGGTTAGCCAGCAGACGTCATACTTAGCACGACGACTTATCCGCTACGCTGCTCGACAATAGGTCGACGCAGAAGATGCTAATCCAGATGTTAGCAGAAAGAAGTTCTTGTGGTACTTACGCAGGTGACTGAGGACGAAGGTACTGCGGCCTCACCAAATGCGTCACTTGTGAACCTAGAGGCTGATGAACTCTGCCAGAAAACGCCGAACCTGAGAATCGCTGGTTAGGTTCCGGGACGGAGCACACCGCGACACGCCGTAGCCGCTTGTTAATAACGCTACGAGTGAATTCACAAGGAGAAGACCGCACCGCTGCCACAGCGAGTCACGGATACGGAACAGAATGGAAGAATACGCCACCTCGCCCTCTACTGCAACACGAGCCATCGCTGCATCAGAGGTCAGTTCCTTCTCTAAATCCTCGCACAAACGAAAAAATGGCTGACATCGAAATAAGTGTCCAAGGAATAGAAAAGCAACTGGAATCACTCAATTGAGGAAAGTCCACTGGACCTGACGGGATACCAATTCGATTCTACACAGAGTACGTGAAAGAACTTGCCCACCTTCTAACAGCCGTGTACCGCAAGTCTCTAGAGGAACGGAAGGTTCCAAATGATTGGAAAAGAGCACAGGTAGTCCCAGTCTTCAAGAAGGGTCGTCGAGCAGATGCGCAAAACTATAGACCTATATCTCTGACGTCGATCTGTTGTAGAATTTTAGAACATGTTTTTTGCTCGAGTATCATGTCGTTTCTCGAAACTCAGAATCTACTATGTAGGAATCAACATGGATTCCGGAAACAGCGATCGTGTGAGACCCAACTCGCTTTATTAGTTCATGGGACCCATAAAATATTAAATACAGGCTCCCAGGTAGATGCTATTTTTCTTGACTTCCGGAAGGCGTTCGATACAGTTCCGCACTGTCGCCTGATAAACAAAGTAAGAGCCTACGGAATATCAGACCAGCTGTGTGGCTGGATTGAAGAGTTTTTAGCAAACAGAACACAGCATGTTGTTATCAATGGAGAGACGTCTACAGACGTTAAAGTAACCTCTGGCGTGCCACAGGGGAGTGTTATGGGACCATTGCTTTTCACAATATATATAAATGACCTAGTAGATAGTGTCAGAAGTTCCATGCAGCTTTTCGCGGATGATGCTGTAATATACAGAGAAGTTGCAGCATTAGAAAATTGTAGTGAAATGCAGGAAGATCTGCAGCGGATAGGCACTTGGTGCAGGGAGTGGCAACTGACCCTTAACATAGACAAATGTAATGTATTCCGAATACATAAAAAGAAGGATCCTTTATTGTATGAAAGCGGAACAAACACTGCTAGCAGTTAATTCTGTAAAATATCTGGGAGTATGCGTACGGAACGATTTGAAGTGGAATGATCATATAAAATTAATTGTTGTTTAGTCGGGTACCAGGTATAAATTTATTGGGAGAGTCCTTAGAAAGAGTAGTCCATCAACAAAGGAGGTGGCTTACAAAACACTCGTTCGACCTATACTTGAGTATTGCGCATCATTGTGGGATCCGTACCAGATCGGGTTGACGGAGGAGATAGAGAAGATCCAAAGAAGAGCGGCGCGTTTCGTCACAGGGTTATTTGGTAACCGTGATAGCGTTACGGAGATGTTTAACAAACTCAAGTGGCAGACTCTGCAAGAGAGGCGCTCTGCATCGCGGTGTAGCTTGCTCGCCAGGTTTCGAGAGGGTGCGTTTCTGGATGAGGTATCGAATGTATTGCTTCCCCCTACTTATACCTCCCGAGGAGATCACGAATGTAAAATTAGAGAGATTAGAGCGCGCACGGAGGCTTTCAGACAGTCGTTCTTCCCGCGAACCATACGCGACTGGAACAGGAAAGGGAGGTAATGACAGTGGCACGTGAAGTGCCCTCCGCCACACACCGTTGGGTGGCTTGCGGAGTATAAATGTAGATGTAGATGTAGAATCTGCACTCTACGACTCCGCTGCTCCGCAGCCGCGAGGAATTGAGAGATTTATAACACATAGTGTAACTCTGTTAGTTTAAAGGGTCTTATGTCTCCGTAAATGACTATCAGTGGAACCACCAATGTTTCTCTCACCCACTGACCAGAGGAAAGAGCCCACTCCTCCGCCCACAAAGTGTCACTTCCTTGCCGCCATCCCTGACAAAATAATGACCTTTTCTCCCCTCTGCCACTAACGTTCACTACATCCCGACACGCTACAAAAGAATGTAGCGTCTTGATACAATGCCTTTACCCTCTTATAGCCATGAATGAATACTGATGCATTAGCTCCATTCTTAACAATCATATACAACCGTTCGCTCAACGAAAGATCTGTACCCAAAGACTGGAAAGTTGCACAGGCGACACCAAATTTCAAGAAAGGTAGTAGGAGTAATCCACTAAATTACAGGCCAATATCGTTAACGTCGATATGCAGCAGGATTTTAGAACATATGTAGATATATGGTGTTCGAACATTATGAATTACCTTGAAGGAAACGGTCTATTGACACACAGAGTCAACATGCGTTTAGGAAACATCGTTCCTGTGAAACACAACTTGCTCTTTATTCACGTGAAGTGCTGAGTGCTATTGACAAGGGATTTCAGGTTGATTCCGTATTCCTGGATTTCCGGAAAGCTTTTGACAAGGTACTACACATGTGGCTCGTAGTAAAATTGCGTGCTTATGGAATATCGTCTCAGTTAAGTGACTGGATTTGTGATTTCCTGTCAGAGAGGTCACAGTTCGTAGTAACTGACGGAAAGTCATCGAGTAAAACAGAAGTGATTTCAGGCGTTCCCCAAGGTAGTGTTATAGGCCCTTTGCTGTTCCTCATCTATATAAACGATTTGGGAGACAATCTGAGCAGCCGTCTTAGGTTTTTTGCAGATGGCGCTGTCGTTTATCGACTAATAAAGTCATCAGAAGATCAAAACAAACTGCAAAACGATTTAGAAAAAATATCTGAATGGTGCGAAAAGTGGCAGATGTCCCTAAATAACAAAAAGTGTGAGGTCATCCACTTGAGTACTAAATGGAACTCGTTAAACTTCGGTTACACGATAAATCAGTCTAATCTAAAAACCGTAAATTCAACTAAATACCTAGGTATTACAATTAAGAACAACTTAAATGTTGTGGGGAAGGAACACCAAAGGCTGCGTTTTATTGGCAGGACACTTAGAAAATGTAACAGACCTACTAAGGAGACTGCTAACACTACGCTTGTCCGTCCTCTTTTAGAATACTGTTCTGCGGTGTGGGATCCTTACCAGGTAAGACTGGCGGAGTACATCGAAAAAGTTCAAAGAAAGGCAGCACGTTTCGTACTATTGCGAAATATGCAAGAGAGTGTCACTGAAATGATGCAGGATTTCGGCTGGAAATCATTACAAGAAAGGCGTTTTTCGTATCGACGGAATCTTCTCATGAAATTCCAATCACCAACTTTCTCCTCCGAATGCGAAAATATTTTGTTGACACCGACCTACATAGGGCGGAATGATCACCACGATAAAATAAGGGAAATCTAAGCTCGTACGGAAAGATATAGGTGTTCGCTCATTCCGGGCCCTATACGAGATTGGGATAATAGAGAATTTTGAAGGTGGTTCAATGAACCTTCTCCCAGGAAGTTAAATGTGATTTGCAGAGTATCCATGTAGATGTAGATGAACAAAATCATACGAAAGAGAGGGTTCTTCAACTACAGTTTTCAATCAATAGCTATGACTATTCATAACGCTCAAATAGAAGAACGATCCCTGATTGCAACATGCTTTTTGAGCAGGGTTTAAAGAACTAGAATTAACAGGAGAATACTGTTGAATTTTTCGTAGTATTCAACAATTTGGTTACAAATGTGACAGTATACATGTGATGTGTTACGAACCGGAGGCCTTTCCTTTATTAAGTGATTTAATGTGCTTCGCTACACCGAGAATATCTATATCTACACTCCTGGAAATGGAAAAAAGAACACATTGACACCGGTGTGTCAGACCCACCATACTTGCTCCGGACACTGCGAGAGGGCTGTACAAGCAATGATCACATGCACGGCACAGCGGACACACCAGGAACCGCGGTGTTGGCCGTCGAATGGCGCTAGCTGCGCAGCATTTGTGCTCCGCCGCCGTCAGTGTCAGCCAGTTTGCCGTGGCATACGGAGCTCCATCGCAGTCTTTAACACTGGTAGCTTGCCGCGACAGCGTGGACGTGAACCGTATGTGCAGTTGACGGACTTTGAGCGAGGGCGTATAGTGGGCATGCGGGAGGCCGGGTGGACGTACCGCCGAATTGCTCAACACGTGGGGCGTGAGGTCTCCACAGTACATCGATGTTGTCGCCAGTGGTCGGCGGAAGGTGCACGTGCCCGTCGACCTGGGACCGGACCGCAGCGACGCACGGATGCACGCCAAGACCGTAGGATCCTTCGCAGTGCCGTAGGGGACCGCACCGCCACTTCCCAGCAAATTAGGGACACTGTTGCTCCTGGGGTACCGGCGAGGACCATTCGCAACCGTCTCCATGAAGCTGGGCTACGGTCCCGCACACCGTTAGGCCGTCTTCCGCTCACGCCCCAACATCGTGCAGCCCGCCTCCAGTGGTGTCGCGACAGGCGTGAATGGAGGGACGAATGGAGACGTGTCGTCTTCAGCGATGAGAGTCGCTTCTGCCTTGGTGCCAATGATGGTCGTATGCGTGTTTGGCGCCGTGCAGGTGAGCTCCACAATCAGGACTGCATACGACCGAGGCACACAGGGCCAACACCCGGCATCATGGTGTGGGGAGCGATCTCCTACACTGGCCGTACACCACTGGTGATCGTCGAGGGGACACTGAATAGTGCACGGTACATCCAAACCGTCATCGAACCCATCGTTCTACCATTCCTAGACCGGCAAGGGAACTTGCTGTTCCAACAGGACAATGCACGTCCGCATGTATCCCGTGCCACCCAACGTGCTCTAGA
Source organism: Schistocerca cancellata (assembly GCF_023864275.1). NCBI lineage: Eukaryota > Metazoa > Arthropoda > Insecta > Orthoptera > Acrididae > Schistocerca > Schistocerca cancellata. The sequence goes on along the minus strand of NC_064626.1, from coordinate 1,224,174,212 downwards.
AGGTGTAAGTCAACTACCCTGGCCAGCAAGATCTCCGGATCTGTTCCCCATTGACCATGTTTGGGACTGGATGAAGCGTCGTCTCACGCGGTCTGCACGTCCAGCACGAACGCTGGTCCAACTGAGGCGCCAGGTGGAAATATCATGGCAAGCCGTTCCACAGGACTACATCCAGCATCTCTACGATCGTCTCCATGGGAGAACAGCAGCCTGCATTGCTGCGAAAGGTGGATATACACTGTACTAGTGCCGACATTGTGCATGCTCTGTTGCCTGTGTCTATGTGCCCGTGCTTCTGTCAATGTGATCATGTGATGTATCTGACCGCAGGAATGTGTCAATAAAGTTTCCCCTTCCTGGGACAATGAATTCACGGTGTTCTTATTTCAATTTCCAGGAGTGTAGATAATGATGGGGGTAGAGCAAACCAAAGACTGCGTTTGATTGCCAGAAAACTTAGAAGGTGCAACAGGACTACTAAACATACGGCTTACACCACGCTTGTTCTGGAGTATTGCTGTGTGGTGTGGGATCCACACTCAAGTAGCAGCTACGGACTTGGAACAATAGGATCGCAATTTTCACAGGGCTGAGCTTTAAGGTTAATCATTATTGTGATTAATAATCGTCTTTACATTTCGATTAAGTTTATTAGCAGCCATTTTTGATCGTCTGTTTTTATTTGTTTGTTATTCCCTAATCGTACGTTTGGGTGTAGTTAGACAACTAACAACGTAAAAAATGGTACGTACCCGCTACACGCACTTATATAAGTTCCGATGCGTCGCCTTGTGGCCTTGTAGACCACAGAGGAGGGCGGAATTTTAGCAAGTCAGTGGACTGCGCGGAACGGGCTCTATCGTACCACATGCAACCATTTATACAAGGCATCTCAAGTAATTCTGTTAAGTGACCCACTATTCCCTTGCAACCACTCCACGTACGCTTTTTTCAAAAATATCAGTATCTGAAAGTGATTCAATGACGCTTTGTTATTTAACAGTTAATGTGTATGTTTTGCACCTAATCGCCCACTTGAGCTTGAAAATTAATAAAACAGTGCTGACCGACTATTAACGAGTACTTTTTTACATACACTAGCCGTAGATATCTATATTCAAACTTCAGACGTTGTCAGCAATTGTGGCCCCATCTAAAGCATATAGGCTATCACAAGCAACCACTGTTGCATAAGAGCAGACACATTGAATTTGAGGTTTACTGAAATACACTGGTTTCGGATGATTTGTGACTGGCAACTATGGATCTTGGGCAATACGTAGAAAGAACAACTATAGCACTGTATAATACAGGAGAAGAAACGAGACGAACAGAAGTTACACTGTCATTCAAAGACTATAATTACACTTAAGCCACACTGATGCTCCCATGGACATTAGAAAAGGCGGATGATATCTCTGAAGGGATATGTCATCATCACGTCAGGCTACGCAACGTGCAGACACGCTGGCCACAAAACTGGTGGGCCGATTTTGTGGTAGGGCGTTACATTCCTCCACCAGCGTGGTTGACAGACTGCTGGATGGTCGTTGGTTCATGTGGACGTGCTGAAACACATCTCCACAACGCATCGCACAAGTTCTCGATGGGATTTAAGTCTGGGGAAAGGACCGACCTGTCCTTTCGTCGAATATCCTCTCTTTGCAACAACTCCTCCACCTGCACAGTTCGATACGGTCTCACATTTTCATCCGTTCAGTGAAGTGAGTGCCGAATTAGCCCCTCAAAAGACACACATGAGAGGGTGTACAGTGTCACAATAACTTTGACCAGTGAGTGTATCGTGTTCAAAGTTTGGGACACCAGTATGCCCATGGAAGATGATGCCTCCCGACACAGTACTACCTGGATCACCAAAAGAACCATGATCGACAATGCTGGACGCAACCTAGAACGGCAAGCGATAGAAATAGGTAATTGACACAAAACATCACTGAACATGAACGTTTTTGTGGTCCATTAGTCATGCGGTGGGAGGGTGGAGGGGTGTAGGCGGGGGTGATGTTAGTGGGTAGTGGCATCCAAGTCTCTGAACTCGATACTCTGACCGGTCAACCTCATTGTGACACTGTACTCCTTTCCAGTGTGTGTCTTTTCGGGGGTGTATTCGACCCTTACTTTTCATGGATGACAATGCGAACAGCCATCGAATTTCATGAACGAGAGAATATTCGACGAATGGGGTGGACTGCCCCGTCAGCAGAACTTGCTTGTGGACTGGAATGCCCTGTCACAAAGAACTCGTTACCAACCTTCTTTTTAAATGTCCAGTGGACCATTATGAATCTCCCTGCAACGTAGTTGCAATCCTTGACTAAAATCGTCATATCTGTTCGTCTCATTACGTATTTCCTTTAGTTCTGTACCATACTGTACCACTTGTTTCTATGTAAGGTCCAAATTTCTTCATCTCATGTAACTCGGCAAGTGACAAATCTTACGAGAAATACGTCCTTTAGTTTTGCACACCAGTTTATATACACGGTGAGGTAGCTACGACATCCATTCAAAACTTGTACAGTTTAAGAAAATACATCAAGCTGCGCTTTTCGCTATGTTAAAGCGGCCAAGGTAGCAAATATGCTGACGTAAACAAGCAGTTACTGGCATTTATAGCTGCCGAATGGTGATACCGACTCCGGTTTTCGTAATGAAACTATATACTCCAGAGGCACCTGAAAGAGCCTTAAAGAAGGCCTCGGCTATCTGAAATGTGTAGTCTGCATGGTGACCAAAGTATTTTCCTCCCGTTAACAAAGATAAAATACTTCTTAGTAATTTTGAAGGTGCGCACCAATTCCATTACAATATCCGCGAAGAATATGAAACAAGCAAACAAGTTGTCCTATAACACAGTCTCGAATATAAAAATATAAAGACATAGAAGCGTTCTGGTGCAAATACAAAATTGCTCACACCGTATTTCAGGGGATTATCAACGTAAATACGCCGTAAATCCTAACGAACCAGGATAAACGTGTACAACTTGTCCCTGACGTGTGCAGGTATGTGGCTACCTCTTGTGAGATTCTGCCTCTTAGTGACACTACTACGAAAATTAAACGAAACGAATTTTAATGCAAGTGACTATAAAATGTGGCCCTGTGTGGTGCAAATAAAGATGAAACATTGCATTTTCTTCCAGGAGTGCTCATGTTACCTCTGAGGTAAGTAAGAAAAATAATCAAAGGTCATTTCATGACAGGACCTTGTGTTCTTGAATGAGAGATAGAATTAAATATCACGACAGATTTATTCATAAAAACTTGAGTTAAATGGAATATGGGTCAACATAATAAACTGATTATGCAGTATCTCGTACTCGTAAAGTAAAATGATCTGATTGGCAGAGAACAAAACTGTGACTTCCAGTGGATAGCGCGATCTGACTGTGATTAATACGAATATTGTGAACTGAACCCAGAAGCAAACTACTAGAATGTTCTTGACTCAGACAACAGCTGCTGTTCAGGGCGAGAAGTGAAGTAGGTTACGATTGCCGGTGCTGCAAATGCTCACTATATCACTGCAGAAAACTCGAAATTCAGTGACTGGCACGCCTCGACCTCTTGTCGGACAAGGGATGTCTTTCTCTCTTTCTTGGTCGGATATACCTTCGCGACCAGACTCATATCCAAGAATACCGTATCTTATCTGGAGGATGCGACTAAATCTTGTACGTCTTCCGCCAGGGTACGTTACTCACAAGGGAATGGTCAGACTTGTCATGCCGAAACATGTATTGCTTTTTTTAGCACTGTTATTTAGCTGTGCAAAAGGTCCGTATGCAAAATTGTAGCTGCTGACATGAACTGGAAGTCACCTAAAAAAAATCACGAACATGGCTGTGTTTCCTGCTTGGCGCTTGCAGTGAGAGCTGGCCACCCCTGGAAATGGCGAGTCGCGAGCGTTTTGCGCATGGTCGGGAAGTGCGGCCGTCTTATCGCGGCGTTCATTAAAGAGGAATATCGCTGCACGGTTTTGGTGGAAAGGGGAAACAAATATTCGTTTCTGTGGCATGCATGTCCTTTTAATTTCTGGTACGTATTTCGAAACATACCGTCCTGAAACTGGTTAGAGATGTGAAAGATGTTCTGTACATGTTGACCTATACTCCGCAAGCCACTTTACGATTTACATTCAATCTCCCCTCACAGGTGATGGCGAACCCTGTAAATGTTTTGCTGCTTGCCAGGGAGATATACCACAGACGCCAAATGAAGCAATCAACAGAAAACACGCGTGAAGACTATGTGTTGTGCGACATGGTTGTTAAACTTCTCGACGAGCATGTAAATGGCGCAGACATGTGGCTATAAACAACTGAGACACTCGATATTGCAGACTGTGAATCTACAGACGGCGAAGACACCGACGAAAGTTGCACTCATGAAGACTCTTCGAGTGATAGTGCCACGTACCATCATCAATCAGACAAAGAAAAAGCTGTGACGTGTTGGTTGAACGAAAGTGGTAAGAAACGCCTACGTGTCAGTACTGTTCAAAATAAGTATCGTTTTGTCCGTTCTGAACGTGAATTGTATAGATGGAAAAAGGAAGCCGCTGGACGACGTAAGAGTCGACTGGAAATTGCGACGGAGATAAATGCGCGACTTTTTGAGCTATTTAGCGATGCCAGACAACAGTCATTTAGTGTCAGCGATACAACTTTGCGTGATTGGGCGTTAGAGATTGCCAACGCGATAGGCGCTAAAGAATTTACAGCTTCTCGAAGTTGATTAGTCGCTTCAAAAGATCACATAAAATTGTGGCAAGAAAAATAACAAAATTTGTATCTAGCTTTTCTTACGAATGCAAAAAATGAGATCGCTAGTTTTAGTGAATCGTACGTGTACAATGCAGGTCAGTCAGGTTTTCAAAAAGAAATGCGTGCGGAAAGAACACTGTCATTCAAAGGGGAAAAACATATTGAGGCGATTGCGCAGTCCACGACTGCACTCACCCATTCATATACTACAATTCCCATAATTTGTCTGGATGGTTCATTGCTGCCTAAACTATATGTGTGTCTTCAAGAACCAACTGGACGTTTTGGACCACGTGTCGAAAGAACAATGTTCTACGCAAACAATCTTGTGGTAGACGCATCGAAGTCTGGAAAAATGGGAAATGAAAATGTTGCACTTTTCATGCGTCATGCTTTTCTTCCGTTCTGCGGGAACAAATCTCTTCTTCTAGATTCGTGGTCAGGTCATGAAAGGTCTGATTCATTAAAAACTGTATTTCCAGCCCACCCTGACAAAGAAGTAGAGATGCTTCAGATTCCACCCGGCACGACGAACGTAATTCAACCTTTAGACAGAGAATTTTTCCGTCAGTGGAAGGCATTTTGCAGAAAACTAACAGAAAATTATTGTGTGCAGATCACTGCAATTTCCTGTCTATCACCGTGACAATATTCTCAAGCTGCAATCAGTAGTACATCATCAATTTTCCTCCCCACGGTTTCAGAATTTGATTAAATATGTGTGGCACTCGTCGAAATTTACTGATACTAGGCCTGATTCATTCCTAACACCAGCCCAGTTTTGTCTACGGACATCTAACAACGTCTGTGATTCGCAGGGGTGCCATATGTAGTCTTTGCTTGTATGTTCTTGGTGCACAAAAAACCTATGTTTTGAACATTGTATCAATATTTCGCATTTTTGCGGTAACTACAAGAAATAAAATTTGGAGGCGTTCTAAACCGTATATTTATTTGTGTCTATTTCATATCTATTTGGAAAGAATGTTGTAGATAACATATCAGTCATATTTGTCAACGAATGTTTCATTATCAAACGATCGCTTTCACTGGGGGAATCAGCTCTCTCACTGCTGTGGCGAGAGAGCGGCGCGTAGCTAACGCCACCTTGTCCCTAGATGGCGTTGCTATAACGTAGCGAGAGAGGTCAGGGTTGTACAAGACGCAGTTATAAGCGCGGAAACCATGCGACAATAATGTCTTACTTCATAAAATTGTTTACAGACTTCCAGGTCATGTCAGCAGCTAAAATTCTCCATACAGACTTCTTGCAATGTTAGCTCACAGTGGTAAAAAAAGCAACACAGGTTTCGACATGACAAGTCTGACCATTCCCTTGTCAGTCTCGTCTGAACCCTTCAACAGATAGTAACCACATCTCCTGCAAACTCACACTACCTCTGTTACGGCGTACGATCAAGCGCCGGTACACCAGTCGGGATCGACAGGGAAGATAAGGCTGTGGGAAGAAGTCAACCACCCGCACGCTGAGCTGTCCTCCATCCAAGACGGCAACGCGACATCATCGGCACCTATATGAAGAGGACATAGCCGCTGAGACCGACTTGTGACGGCCCCGTTCAATGGCAGCTTTAAGATTAGGCACTTGTATAGAAGAGTCAACGCTAGACACTTCGCTTGTACTCTCTATGTAGCACAGACTTGGCAATTTCTATACTGAAGAAGTTTGATTGATTTCGTATGTCGCCATTTGCTTGCGGCACATCTGTGTAATAGTAAAAGTTAAGTATTGTATTTGGCTTTTTTCTAATAAAGCTCATTAATCCAACTGGCTTGATTGTTTATCTAGCGATTCGAGTATGTGGACTTCCTAGACACTATGTATTTGGCGACGAGTAGGTGAGCGAACACCAACAAGACAACCCAGAGCTTGGCTGCACACTTTTATTTGGTCGTGGGCCTTTGTATTTTGCTGGGGCCTTAATTCTACCTTGTCTTTTCTTTGCAGGGGTGTGTTAACATGTTTTAAGTTTCCCATGTAGTGTTTTTCTTTTCTGTTCAGTGTTTTCAGGTGGACGTTTGTAACGCCGGAAATGCATAGCCTCCTATTTCCATCTATTGTACTATTTTTTTTCCTTGCTTTGTTACCTCAAGATATGACATTTCTGTCTCTTTGTATATTGTAATTCTTTAACTGTTTGTATATATATATATTTATACATTTATGTCGATGTATAATTGGTTTGTTTCGTAAATATTATTTGTATTTTTACGCTGGGTCTTGCCTAGGGACGACTGCTATCGAACGATTACGTCGATAGGTCGTGTGAAGAATCAAAGTGTGTAGGATCTTTGGTAGTGTTAACTCTGCCGCGTGGAGCGCGGGCTGAGCGGAGGGAGTCTGGCGGGAGTAGCGAGTGGAGCAGGTGTGTTGTGTGACGCTCCCGCGAGTTGCCGCGCTTTCGGGGTTTGGCAGCATGTAATTGCGCTCGACTTGCGATGATAGTTTCTGACATGGTGTCGCGGACGGGAAACATTAACTAGCGCACATCAAGAGCCCGTTTCGTCTGGTGACCGTGTCGAGAAGAAGGCGCGCCAACATCCAGCTTCTGCAACAGCGACGGCCGACAATGAGTGACTGTCGCCACCTCCTCGACCGACGGCTTCAAACCTTCAATCAACCGACAAGGAAGACTGGACGCACGTAAAGTTTTAGAACTGTATGGCAGACCTCAGCTTTTCAAACTGTTCCATTTTCGTCACTATAATTACAGCAACTTAGCATGAACGTTTGTTGCTCATTGTCCCAATTGCATTACCAAGCAGAGTCCCTTCCTTTTCCGAAATGAACCCGAGTGTCGTTGAAAGTCAAACGCCAGCATTAAAGTAATATAGCTAACTCGTTTTCACTGCTTTAATTTCAAAATTTGGTTAAAGTATTTATAGCTGGCTACACTATTTAGATTACACAAGCACAAATTAAGAGTGCGAGTTTTGTTACCATATTTTAGCTTACCTGTGACTGCAGCTCAGCTTGGTACGTACTAAATTTTACTATTGTTAATTGTTCGGAATCATTTAATTCAAGTTCAAAGTTAAATCTCTTATTTCTAAATTGCGTAGATTCAAGTAGTTTTTGAAATGATTGTTGAGGTAGTCCAAGACTAACCGTATTTTACTGAATTTCGATGTGCTTCAGAAAGAAAGCTCACTATTAACTTCAGTCACTAAATTAACTTTCGATTTTCCGGTTTTATTAATTCTTTTGCTAAATTAAGTCAGAGTGTAGCGAAATTTATTACTTCTGACAAACTTTCGGTTTTCACACTGCACGTGTCAACCTTCAGTTGCCACGCGTCTAGTGCTAATTATATGTGTAATAACCTTTCTTTTTCAGTTGCTATAGTAATTGTCCTTAGGAGTGGCGACCGTAATTTCCCCCAAATCTCAAATATCTAATTACCGCTAGTTAATTGTTAACGTAACGGCCGCACATTTCCTTTTTTTTTTAACTTTACCCCTTTTCAAAATTAATTTCCACCAGTTTCATTTGTATTTTTCCTTTCATTTAGATGTAACCCTTTCCTCCCTCTTTACCGACAGATTAACTTCGGTGACGATTGCTTTTCCCAAATTTCCATTAGGTACACGCGGTTTAATTTTTCACTGTCATTAAGGTCGATAAATGAGGGGGAGGTTACATGTGTAATAGTAAAAGTTAAGTGTTGTATTTGGCTTTTTCTAATAAAGCTCATTAATCCAACTGGTTTGATTGTTTATCTAGCGATTCGAGTATGTGGACTTCCTAGACACTATGTATTTGGCGACGAGTAGGTGAGCGAACACCAACAAGACAACCCAGAGCTTGGCTGCACACTTTTATTTGGTCGTGGGCCTTTGTATTTTGCTGGGGCCTTAATTCTACCTTGTCTTTTCTTTGCAGGGGTGTGTTAACATGTTTTAAGTTTCCCATGTAGTGTTTTTCTTTTCTGTTCAGTGTTTTCAGGTGGACGTTGCAGAAATTTTCTTTGTTTGTGTGTTTATTTTTGTTGCTTGCATTGTCTGTTGATCGCATTTGCCTATTCCACACTGAGTACACCACCTCTCCCACCCCCTGCTCAGGGGCCATATCTGCAAGCAAGTTAAATTTCAGTTTGACGCGAGTGTCTCTGTTACATTGCTGAATATTAACACATATGAGCTGTTAGGATCCCTACGCCTGTCTACAACTAGCACACACCTGACGTTCTCAGGAAATGTTCTTTGCCTGCCACGTATTGCTCACACACGCGAACTGTGACTTGCGTGCTACCATCGCGCAATTGTGCGAACATATTTGGCCTTGATTTGTTTGACTTGATTGGCTTTCAAATTCAGTACAAAGTGTTGTCATGACTACATTCAGTGTCAAAGACAGTGCAGCTAACTTGCTGAAAGAATTCCCTGGACTCTTTTCTGAAGGTTTAGGCAAGTCTAACAATTTTCTTGCGTATATTAATAAGAAAGATAATGCTCAGCCGAAATTTTACCGGGCCACAACTGTTCCCATTGCATTACGGGCCAAAAAAGCTGCTGTTTTTAAAGAAAGAATTACAAGATAGCGGAGCTTTCTCGCCCATACAGGCTTGTAAATGGGCAGGTCTACTGGTTTTGCTCCCAAAACCTTCACGTTCGACTCTGTGTTGGCTTTATGTCTACAGTCAACCCACAAACTGTCATTGATATCCATTGCCATGCCCAGAGGATCTCAAGGACAGATTAGGTGCAGGTCGCTACTTTTCAAAAATGGATTTGCGTGACGCATATCTTCAAATACTACTAGATGAAGAATCTCTAACCGTGTGTGTTGTGAACGCTCCCTTGAGCTTGTTTAAATATTTGCATTTGCCTTTCGGCAGTGCTTCCGCTCCCGCCATTTTCCAGCGGTATTTGGAACAGCTGACTGCTCAATTACTAAACTGTTCAAACTGTTTGGACGATATTGTCGTAGCAGGTCGCACGCCTGAAGAAAACATTGCAAATTTTTGTGCTTTGTTTCGGTGTGTTATCTGATGAAAGATTAGAGTGTAGACCGGGCAAGTGTGATTTCTTTACAGCTGAGTTGCAGTATCTTAAAAAAATGGTTGAAATGGCTCTGAGCACTATGGGACTTAACTTCTGAGGTCATCAGTCCCCCAGAACTTAGAACTACTTAAACCTAACTAACCTAAGGACATCACACACATCCATGCCCGAGGCAGGATTCGAACCTGCGACCGTAGCGGTCACGCGGTTCGAGACTGAAGCACCTAGAACCGCACGGCCACACCGCCCGGCTGCAGTATCTTAGTCGTGTCATAAACAGTCAAGGGTACATCCACTTCAGACACATTTGCTAGCCATACGTGACCTGCCACTTCCTCGCATTGTCAGTCTTGAGGAAAATGAAATATTATATTCGGTTCATATCGACTGCTGCACAGATCGCAGCTCCATTGCATCGCTTGAGTAGCAAGAACGTCACATTTGTTTGGCCAGAGTGCCGAGAAACTTTTCAAAAACTTAAAGATGCATTGCTCAGTGATCGATGTTTGGTTCACTTTGGTCGTGACATACCAGTTGAGTTGCAAGTTGAAGCTTCTTCTTGCGGAATCGGGCAATGCTTTGTCACAGATTTTGTGATAAAGACAGGCTTATTGCTTTCGCATCAAAAGTGTCGTCCAAAACTTAGTGTGACTCTTCACAAATAGAGAAACAGGCATTGGCTATTGTGTGTCGTGTCACCAAATTCCACTACTATTTGTGTCAGAGAAAATTCTGCGTAGAAACAGATCATAAGCCATTACAGTCCTTAGCAGAATGAGATTTTTACCCCGCTGCAGAGTGAAAATCTCATTCTGGAAACATCCCCCAGGCTGTGGCTAAGCCACGTCTCCGCAGTATCCTTTCTTCCAGGAGTGCTAGTTGTGCATGGCTTCGCAGAAGAGCTTTTGTGAAATTTGGAAGGTAGGAGACGAGGTACTGGCGGAATTGAAGCTGTGAGGACGGTTTGTGAGTCGTGCTTGGGTAGCTCAGATGGTAGAGCACTTGCCCGCGAAAGGCAAAGTTCCCGATTTCTAGTCTCGATCCGCCACACTCTTTTAATCTGCCAGGAAGTTTCATTGCAGTCCTTTCATTCGATGATGCCGGTTCCTGTACGAACTGATCAAAAATTGTAAAGATCAGCTTTGTTGTTGTCTCAATAGCGTTATGAGATAGTATATCGTCCGACAGCTCAACATGGTTATGCGGACGCACTTTCACGTCTTCCGATTGGTCCTAATACAGACTTTGACGCTGCTGCTGGATCTTGTTCTCACATCGACGCTCAGGATTCTGAATTGCTTCAATCCTTTCCTATGAACTATAGGAAAATTGCACAGGCCGCGGAAGCTGATTCAGATGTGAACATTTTGCTACAATACATTCGCACATCTTAGCCTCGCTCATTGCATAGCATAAAGGACTCTTTGGTGTGCCAATACTTTGCAAAGCCTCGCTATACAGCAAGGTGTGATTCTTGTGGACAGTCATCTGTGTTGATCCCCAAAGCTTTGCAAACAAAAGCGTAGCAGTTGCTTCACCAAGGACACTGGTTGTTTGTTCGTACTAAACAGTTAGCGCGTCGACACTGTACTTGTCAAGGTATTATAACTCCCCAACGACCCCCTTAAAGTCTATCCAGACAGAATATCATAATATGAAGTAAGGAAGAGTTACCTTGGCAAATACGACATCTTTGCCGATAAGCTAACACCAAGAAGTTTTGATAACAACAGCATTATACATCAGTGAGAGTTTTTGTTATGAAAAGAGGGGGAAGAAACCTCAGTTTTAATTAATGGACAAATATCCAACTGATAATTGCAATTAATATCTTGAAAGATAAGTCCCAGTTGATGTTAGTCAGAGACAACTTTTATGTGGAAGAGAGTTGTAAGCGCAACGAAGAAATTCAATGCGCCTACAATACCCTTTCACACAAGAAGTCGCTTGCTGGCTCTCGTCCTGTAAAGACGTGCGAGAACAATTACTATCTTAGTTATTGAGAGTAGTTACAGAACGCGACGAGACTGTTTTGCGTTCAGAAGTGTTTCTTGCGTGACGTGATTCACGATCTTCGGAAACTGATTTTCTAAGCAGAGACAGGAACTGCTAGACGCGTTTAACCGTGCATAACGGGTTAATTGAACTTTATTGACGAAACTAGTGAATATTGGACTTGACTTTCAAATAGATGGAACTAAGAGAAGAGTGGATAGTATATCAAAGCATTCCACTCAATTAGTCTCGAGTAGGACACAATTACACGACTTCACGAAGATAATAGAATTACGCCGAAGAGTCAAGTTGTCGTAATTGTCAAGAAATTTAATTTTAATACAACTGACTTTACCAACCAACTGCGTGTGCGTGTGGTGCGGAAGTTATAAAGTATTTAGTGGCCAAGGGACAATAAACTGTTTGTTCCAAGTGAAATATCAAGCGTGGACTACGTTATTAAGTGATTTAATCAATGATAGTTAACCAACGACTGTTCAGCAGGGACAATTTAATCTGAAAATCAAAATACCTACTTTGTTAATTGAAAAGAGAACTTTTGAACATTTTGTTTTTAACATTACGGCGTAGGTTCACTCAGACGTGATCAAAGAGTATCTGTGGATCTCGCTTCACACAGGTTCAAGACTCCATAGCAACGAGCCAACAACGTACGAGAAGACTGATAATCATAATGTTTCCTCGCAATTGGTGGTGTGCACGATGCGGATGAGATAAGATTTAACAACTACTGCATATCCGGGCAATGAATCATTCAATCTTAAATCAGAAGAAACATCCTTCGTACGAGTTCGCATTTCTGTCTCCCGTTCACCAACGGGGACCTACGTCATCGCGCATCGTGTCTCAACACCACTGCGAGAGCTGTGGTAGTAGCAGCTCTAGGGCGTCGACAACATCAGCACGCGGTTGGAGAGCGTGGACGCCACAGTATGGACGTCCAGATAGTACCATGACGTCACACTGTCACGCATGTGCCGAAAATCAGTCCACTCAACCACAAAAATTCTCTGCTTCGCCTAAGTCGCAATCACCATGGGAAGTGGTGGACATTGACTTTGCGGGACCCTTTTGAAACATTTGTTGGTTGATTGTGGTAGACTGTTATAATAAGTTTCCTTTTGCCGTGCCAATGAACTCGACGACGTCACGTAGCACAATTCAGGCGTTGTCCTCCGTGTTTTGCCTCGTAGGTCTGCTGGAAGTCATAGTGTCGGACAATGGCCCTCTGTTCACGTCAAGTGAATTTCAAATATTCTGTGAACGCAATGGCATACAGTATTTAATTAGTGCACCGTTCCATCCACAGCCAAACGGTGAAACTGAACGTATTGTCAGAATCTTCAACCAGCAGATGGCCAAACTTCGCACCTCACACACCATGGATCAAGCATTGCAAATGTTACTCGCCTCCTGTCGTTCGCATCCAGGAGAATGGGCGATCACCGGCGGAATTCTTTCACGGCCGCCGCCATCGGACACTGTGTAAGTAGGCTGTTTATGTTTTCTTATTGGCAACGTTACGTAGCGCTCTGTACGAAAATCACTGGCTGTGCTGTGTGCAGCCTGTGGCTAGTTTGCATTGTTGTCTGCCATTGTAGTGTTGGGCAGCGGCAGCTGGATGTGAAGAGCGCGTAGTGTTGGCAGTAGGAGGTGAGCCCCAGCAATGGTGGATGTGGGGATAGAGATGGCGGAGTTTTGTAATTTGTCATGAACTGCTATATATATTATGACTATTAAGGTAAATACATTGTTTGTTCTCTATTAATATCTTTCATTTGCTAACTATCCCTATCAGTAGTTAGTGCCTTCCGTAGTTTGAATCTTTTATTTAGCTGGCAGTAGTGGCGCTCGCTGTATTGCAGTAGTTCGAGTAATGAAGATTTTTGTGAGGTAAGTGATTTCTGAAAGGTATAGTTTAATGTTACTCAGGGCCATTCTTTTGCAGGGATCTTTGATAGTCAGATTTCGTTGCGCTAAAAATATTGTGTGTCAGTTTAAGCACAGTCTTGTATAATTGTTCAAAGGGGACGTTTCAACTACTCCGTCTGCTCCACCCTCCTCAGCATCCGGCGCCGAAGGAGGGCCACAAGTACCGCTTCGCGCCGTATGATACTGTGTTTTTCAGGGCTTTTAGCGGCAGCAGACGGTGGCCCGAGGCGAGATGCTTCGTCCACTTGCACATGCATGTATCTTATTTCGGGCCAAGACGGATTTTAGCGCCGACACCACAGTCAAATTCTCCACTGTCACGTGCACGGTGAACCTTCTGTATATCCTCTCCCAGATTCACGGATCCCGAGAACAGCGCGGCGACAGCAGCCGCCAGAGGGTGTCATCACGACCCCGCGCGACGACCCCTTGGAGACGGAGACCTCCTCTCGGCCTTCCGATGGAGCTGAACCCGCCCAAGTCGCAGCAGCCGACCCCTTTTACATCTTCGTATGGGCCTCAGGAGGTGGACCCTTCTGGGAGTTTTCCCGGGGATGTTTCCATCAGAGCGAAGGCCGGATGATGGGGTACAACCGGATGTCTGACGTCCCCTGCAGCCATGGCTGCCAGTCCATCAGGACGTTCACGTTCCTGCCACCGCCATAGTTGTCGTACCCCGTATACGATGGCAGAGGAATGTTAGGGAACAACGGGTATGACACACATGTGGTATACAAGCTCTATCAAAAAAATAAAAACACAAATAAAAAACAAACACAACAGTTCCACAATACAAAAGAACTCACAAGCTGAAAACTTACAAACACACTCAACAAACACACACAATGACAACACCACACAGAAAAGAACCAGATGGTACACCATGACCTACACACATAAACTAACACACAGAGTTGCAAACATCTTAAAGAGACAGGGCTTCAAAGCAGCATATAAGCCTCGGCAAACCCTTCAATCACACCTAAGCCAGCCAGCTACGAAGAGGGACAATTTCCAACAATCAGGAATATATAAACTTGAATGTCAAACTTGTGATGCAGTATGTATAGGCATGACATGCAGGAATTTTCAAACAAGATACAAAGAACATATCAGATGTTGGAAGAATGAAACAAACCATTCCACATTTGCAGAGCATTTAAATCACTACAACCACCATCCTACAAACATGGAACAGGAACTGAAAATAATGAGAATAAGCAACCATGACAAACATCATATACAAATGCAAGAAAACTTCCACACCTCAAAAGCCATAGCAGAAAACAAACATGTGGTAAATGAACAAACGCACATCAGCACAGGCTCCCTACTACACTTAGTAAAGGAAATGATAACATAAAACAAAAAAAAATAAAAAAAAACACTTCCCCACACCATCTGGAGACACACACACACACACACACACACACACACACACAGCAAAAAAACAATATATATATATATATATATATATATATATATATATATATATATATATATATATATATATAACACCAAAATACACACACAGCACAAAAAAATATATATCACACCAAAAAAAAAACCACACACACACACACACACACACACACACACACACATACACAAACGCACACACGAATGCATACACGAACTTACACTCATAAGTTTGGCAATAACATTCGATCTTTGGCAAAAACATTTGACAGTCGGTAACAGAAACCAAAACATTGCATTAAAACAAGCGTTCAGTGCATAGTGCTGTGGAATGTGTAAAAAAACCGCAAATTGGCGTTCATAAGAAGAAGAACAACACAAAAAATGGAACAGGAGCGTAATATGTAAGAAATTGTCCACGCAACCTGTAAGTACAGTTCAAAACATTCCTACTTAATAGGAAATACCAACCACCAGAACTGTTTATAAGCTAGAGGAACAATGACTAATATGTAAATAAAATAGCTAACATGTGTACATATTCCAGACCACTGATGATGCCTTGCAGAAAATAAAGGCGAAACGCGTATGGCACTAAAATTGTGTTTTATTCAGTTGCTGTCAGACCGTCCATCATCATCATCATCATCATCATCATCATCATCATTTAAGACTGATTATGCCTTTCAGCGTTCAGTCTGGAGCATAGCCCCCCTTATACAGTTCCTCCATGATCCCCTATTCAGTGCTAACATTGGTGCCTCTTCTGATGTTAAACCTATTACTTCAAAATCATTCTTAACCGAATCCAGGTACCTTCTCCTCGGTCTGCCCCGACTCCTCCTACCCTCTACTGCTGAATCCATGAGTCTCTTGGGTAACCTTGCTTCTCTCATGCGTGTAACATGACCCCCACCATCTAAGCCTGTTCGCCCTGACTGCTACATCTATAGAGTTCATTCCCAGTTTTTCTTTGATTTCCTTATTGTGGACACCCTCCTGCCATTGTTCCCATCTACTAGTACCTGCAATCATCCTAGCTACTTTCATATCCGTAACCTCAACCTTGTTGATAAGGTAACCTGAATCCACCCAGCTTTCGCTCCCATACAACAAAGTTGGTCGAAAGATTGAACGGTGCACAGATAACTTAGTCTTGGTACTGACTTCCTTCTTGCAGAAGAGAGTAGATCGTAGCTGAGCGCTCACTGCATTAGCTTTGCTACACCTCGCTTCCAGTTCTTTCACTATGTTGCCGTCCTGTGAGAATATGCAACCTAAGTACTTGAAACCGTCCACCTGTTCTAACTTTGTTCCTCCTATTTGGCACTCAATCCGTTTACATTTCTTTCCCACTGACATTACTTTCGTTTTGGAGATGCTAATCTTCATACCATAGTCCTTACATTTCTGATCTAGCTCTGAAATATTACTTTGCAAACTTTCAATCGAATCTGCCATCACAACTAAGTCATCCGCATATGCAAGACTGCTTATTTTATGTTCACATATCTTAATCTCACCCAGCCAGTCTATTGTTTTCAACATATGATCCATAAATAATATGCACAACAGTGGAGACATGTTGCAGCCTTGTCTTACCCCTGAAACTACTCTGAACCATGAACTCAATTTACCATCAACTCTAACTGCTGCCTGACTATCCATGTAAAGATCTTTAATTGCTTGCAAAAGTTTGCCTCCTATTCCATAATCTTGTAGAACAGACAATAACTTCCTCCTAAGAACCCGGTCATATGCCTTTTCTAGATCTATAAAGCATAGATACAATTCCCTGTTCCACTCATAACACTTCTCCATTATTTGCCGTAAGCTAAAGATCTGGTCCTGACAACCTCTAAGAGGCCTAAACCCACACTGATTTTCATCCAATTGGTTCTCAACTAATACTCGCACTTTCCTTTCAACAATACCTGAGAAGATTTTACCCACAACGCTGATTAAAGAGATACCTCTGTAGTTGTTACAATCTTTTCTGTTTCCATGTTTAAAGATTGGTGTGATTACTGCTTTTGTCCAGTCTGATGGAACCTGTCCCGACTCCCAGGCCACTTCAATTATCCTGTGTAGCCATTTAAGACCTGATATTCCACTGTATTTGATGAGGTCCGACTTAATTTCTCCACCCCAGCCGCTTTATTGCACTGCAATCTATTGACCATTTTTTCCACTTCCTCAAATGTGGTCCTATTTCCATCATCATTCCTATCCCATTCTACCTCGAAATCTGAAACATTACTGATCGCATTTTCACCTACATTGAGCAACTCTTCAAAATATTCCCTCCATCTGCCCAAGGCATCCACAGGATTCATCAGCAGTTTTCCTGACCTGTCCAAAATACTTGTCATTTCCTTCTTACCTCCCTTTCGAAGACTGCTAATTACACTCCAGAATGGTTTTCCAGCAGCTTGACCCATAGTCTCCAACCTGTTTCCAAAGTCTTCCCACGATATCTTCTTAGATGCTGCAATTATCAGTTTGGCTTTGTTTCTTTCTTCAACATAACTTTCTCTGTCTACCTGGGTTCTGGTATGTAGCCATTTTTGATACGCCTTCTTTTTCCTTTTACAGGCTGCCTTGACTGTATCATTCCACCAAGCTGTTTGCTTCATCCTACGTTTACACACTACTGTTCCAAGACATTCTTTAGCCACTTCTAGTATTGTGTCCCAGTACCTTGTCCATTCCTTTACCAATGACTGTAATTGACTACATTCAACTAACTGGTACCTTTCTGAGATCGCCTGATTTCCTTATCCTGAAGTTTCTCCACTCTTATCCTCCTACATATGGACCTGACCTCCTGCACTTTCGGCCTCACAATCCCAATTTCATTGCAGATTAAATAATGATCAGTGTCATCAAAGAATCCCCTGAATACACGTGTGTCCCTCACAGCCTTCCTGAATTCCTGATCTGTTATTATATAGTCAATGACAGATCTGGTTCCCCTGCCTTCCCAAGTATACCGGTGAATGTTCTTATGTTTAAAAAAGGAGTTTGTGATTACTAAGCCCATACTGGCACAGAAATCCAAGAGTTGTTTCCCGTTCCTGTTGGCCTCCATATCCTCTCCAAATTTACCCAAAACCTTTTCATACCCTTCTGTTCGATTTCCAATCCTGGCGTTAAAATCACCCATGAGCAGAACACTGTCCTTGTCCTTTACTCTAACAACTACATCACTGAGTGCCTCATAAAAACGTCGGTCCGTAAGTAAAAATTATCAATATACGGGAATGTTAGGGTGTAAGATAAGGCGCCGGCACGCCAGTCGGAAACAACAAGGACGGGTAGGCTGTGAGAAGTCAGCCAATCGCACGCTGACCAGAATTCCCTCCAGGACGGGAACGCGAGAGCAACGGCCCCTGTGTAAAAAGAGGACATAAGCACCGCGACCTACTGGTGACGGCCCCAGTGCAATAGCAGCTTCAAGATTAAGCACTCACTTGTATAGCAACGTCAACATTGGACACTTGGCTCGTACTCTCTATGTAGCACAGACTTGGCAGTGTCTATTCTTAAGAGAAAAAAAGCACTCCGTCTTCAGGCCACGAGTGGCCTACCGGGATCATCCGACCGACGTGTCATCCTCAGTAGAGGATGCGGATTGGAGGGTCGTGGGGTCAGCACACCGCTCTCCCGGTCGCTATGATGGTATTCTTGACCGAAGCCGCTACTGTTCGGTCGAGTAGCTCCTCAATTGGCATCACGAGGCTGAGTGCACCCCGAAAAATGGCAACAGCGCATGGCGGCCTGGATGGTCACCCATACAAGTGCCGACCAAACCCGACAGCGCTTAACTTCGGTGGTGGTCTCACGGGAACCGGTGTAACTACTGCGGCAAGGCCGTTTCTCGTCTATTCTGAAGAAGACTGATTAATTTCGTATGTCTCCTTGTGCATGCGCCACATTTTGTAACTGCAAAATTTGAGTATTTTAATTTTCGTTTTGTAATAAAACTCATTAACATGATTGGTTTGATCGGTTGTCTAGCGGTCCGAGTATGCAGGTTTCCTAGACGCTACAACCTCCCAGGCCGTGAAACACTGTATGTGGAGTTTTCTCCAAGAAAACCAAAACCGTCAGATGAAAATTTTGAAAAAACTGACATGTCAATCGCGCGTCACTTCACATTCCCTACAGCGTCCCTCCAAATCAGGGGGAAAAAGTTGTTCCTCCAATCCCAGCGGATCGACAGGCATCCGCTGTGACGATTTCTGACGTCACGGACTGCAGTCCAATCGACGTCCGCACAGTCCTGTGTGTGTGTGTGTGTGTGTGTGTGTGTGTGTGTGTGAGTGTGACTTAAAAGAAACGCCACAGCATTGTCATCCACCCTGTATTTACTTTCCGTGTCCGGGAACTAGACTTCAGACTTCCAAAAATCAGCAGCCAATATGGCCTTGTCATTTGCCTCCCATAAGTCATTGATTGTGCAGGGCTGGTCTAAATGTGGACAGATAAGCAGGTGTTGAGGATCCTGGACAGAACCACACAGGCAGAGAGCGTTCTCAATCTCTTTTAGGAAACCCCATTGCTGCACGTTTGTCTTGCACTTTGGACACTTCTACCCTCATACGTTTTAGGGTTCTCCAGACTGTGTGTGGTAGGTCTACACCAGGTGCCAGGTCTTCTTTTACATCTTTATGGAGGTTTCTCAGGTCGATTTCCCACCTTTTCGAACGATTCTCTGCAGCCAACCCTTCCAGGGCTCGGGTAAGTGACAGGAAACTCTTCCTAGAACAAAGTCGCCGGTCAGCAGGCTGGTGTCCACATAAAGGATGATGCCGCCCTGTGTCCGGACACTAGCAGTACTTACGCAAAATGTTTTTGCCGATCAGGACGTTACTGATCTTAGCAGATGCAGGAAACAATATGACGTCTCCTGCCCAAACTGCGCGTCACCTCATCCGGGATTACTTGCCAGTGACCGCCCGGTGGCTTGAGCCACGTCTTCTGCGTCAGCTTCCGCCACGCAAAAAGCGGCCCTTCTCAACACGCGCACCAACAAGCCTCACTTACCTCAGCTGTGGCTGCCTGACCAAAGACCAGAGCTCGTCTCTTCCTTTCGCCCTAGAAACACTCTCAACCTTCTCTAATAAGCACGTTTACCATGTAGCATGTGATTATCAGTTCAGTTCAGTAAATAAATAGAATTAAAGGTGAGTTGAAAAGATCTGCTGTGTTTCAGGTGTCAGTTTAAGCAAGGCATCTCATTTATTGAGATCTCCCATGCCATCTCACCTACCAAGGACTGAAAGAACTGAGGGAATGTGCGTTTCCTGGAATATCAGTGCAGCGTCTGGAAAATGGTGTAGGGGGCTCCCAGGAGTCGTACTCGGCTATAAAGATCGGCCCGATAGCCATAATGGTTCACAGTATTGGAGGCGTTTACGCAAAACGCGTATGTAACAACATAGCTCACAACACCTGGAAAAGACGACTACGTCGGTTAACGGAGAACTGTGCATAAAACTGGAATAAACATGTCAACTTAACAATCGGGAGCAACATGTTACTGCTAATAACTAGACACCGGTGCCTACGAGCTTTAATTTGCACGCTAAAGGTATGTTCTTGCCAGCAGTTGGTTTATACTCAGGTGTATTCGTGGTCTTTTGTTTCTTATTCACTGATCGCTGTGTGAAAATTTTTAACTTCCAGAACTGAAGATGATCATTATGTGATCGAAAATGGATTATGCTGTTAATAAATCATCAAAATTACGGCCAAAGCTGACCTTCCTTCTAAATGTAATTAAAACGTTAATCATTATGTTATTGTCCTATCTGTCTCTGTAGTTGCTAACATACATCTCTCCGTCGCCGGCAAAACAAATCTCATTTTGAGAATGTTTTCCGAAATTAAACGTCATTTTCCCAATGACATTTATACAAATTAGCAACATACAGATTTGCGTTAAACACGGATGCCATTATTTAAAAATAAGCTTCTTCTTCTACTGCGCTTCATATTCGTCTGATCTGAAACCCATCATGTCCTCCACCTTCATTGAGTTCTGTCTTTCAGTTTTTATCATTTTTTTTTTTGGTATGCTAATCATTGGCTACTCTTTCTATTAAGTGTTCATTTTAATGTGTTCACTCCATTTTTTTTGTTTTCGTGGATATTGTTTTCTAAGTTTAAACGTTCAATTCATACCTAATAACATCATTTTTCATCGTACCTCATCTACTACATTGATTTACTGCCCAGAGAAATCTCATTTCTGCTGCCTGAATGCTACTCTCTTGTCGCTCATAAGCGACCCATGACTCACTCCCGTACAAAAACATGGGAACGTCCGTGATTTTAAAAAATTTCCATCACATCTCTTTCCCATTTATTGCTGAACACGTACATTTCTCAGTTTCGCTAGTTTCGTTTCTGTATCTCTATGTCCATATGCAACGTCACATCCTGGATAGTTGAAGTATTTAACTTGCTCTTATCTTACATTGTCGATTATAATTTTCTGTCTTTGTAGGTCTTTCCCCTTAACATTTCGGATTTTTATTTTACTATTCGGATTCCACGTTAAACTGTAGGTCCCCTTTCTTCCTACTTGCGTTACTGGGTGTAGGTTAGGGTCACTGGAGTCGGTGAAGTGGCGTCCAGCACAAAGACTAGCACCAGACAATTGAACCATACGAAATTATTGTTATGATCTCTATCTCAATTTAGCACAGAACCTGACAGTTAAAAACGCTCAAAATAACTGTTTTCGGAACTAAACAATTTTCTGTTGTTTACTGCTGTTATTTGTAGTAATAAGCGTAGACTTTTGAATAAATATCGAAAATTTCAAATGAATGATGTAGACACCTAATCGATATGGAGTTGCGGCTGTGGCAGAAAGGCCTTACGTAAGCGCTTCCAGCTAAGATGGCGAAAGTGAAGGAAACGCGCAGCGACGGCGAGAGAGAAAGGTCACAAGTTAACGACCTGACCGCATCGACACTTTTTGATGGTATCAATTTTTCACGCTGAAGCTACCACAAACTTAAAGGTTCAGTTATTATCTCGAGTCAATAAAATTATAGGTAAATCAATCTAATTCACCTTCGCTTCCGAGAAACACTGTGGGTATTTTCTCCGTGTACGATGCCGAAAGTGTGTTGTGCCTCCTCCAGTTTTCAATCTTTTAAACCAATTTTAACACTGTACTTCGTTGCTGTCACACTTCGTAAGGTTTATGCTAACCAGACATGATGCCATTCTGCAGTACAATCGATGTCCGAGGACCACAGTGCGATACAACGTCAGGGACCAGGTGTGTGCAAGCTCCGCACATCCAGCGTGCGTACGTGCCGTCTAATAGGCCACACCACACGGCAGCAGGTGTGTTACTATCTCTGGAGAGCTGCACGAATTCTTATTTCATATGAAGGGCTTATTTCAATAGTGGTACAAGTCCATTTTTGTTCATATTGAGATACAGAGTCCTTAATTAAACGAGCGATGAAAAATCTGCGTTTGAGATACCAGAAATATTCAAGCATATGGCTTCTTGCTAGAGATAAGTCTTTCATTTTAATCGTTTGGCTCATTAATTTCAGAAGCATTATAGACAGAAAAGTGGAGGTAATGGACGTGTACCACTATTGAAATAAGCCCTTCATATGTCTGTTTCTCGTTTGTAACTGCCGGCGTCGTTATTAATATAGCACTGATCGTTTTTCCCATTTTCTATAATAACCCAGTATTTCAAAGCAACGGACGTTTCGCGAAGAAACTTTACCAATATTTGAAGAAGAGTTTAATTAAAAACCGAAATTTTCAGCACTGCTGCTGCAGGAAACCGATTGCCAGTTTTTTGACCCAGTTATAAGTAGAAAAGGAAATGGAACTGATATAATATAGCAAAACAAACAGCGAAAAATACCGTTTATTGAGAAGTAAAATACAGGTATCAGTTTTAACCGCCTGGTTTTTCCTATCAATACCCTCAGAGGGCGGGTCCTACTTGCACATGTCCGATTTTTTCTTCATTGTTGTTTGATACCCTCGCCGTCCCCGACACGAATCCGCCCGGCGGATTAATGTCGAGGTACGGTGTAGCGGCCAGCCTGTGGATGGTTTTTAAGGCGGTTTTCCATCTACCTCGGCGAATACGTGCTGGTTCCCCATATTCCGCCTCAGTTACACTATGTCGGCGATTGCTACGCCAGACTGTCTCCGCGTACGCGTGACCATAATTACTCTACCACGCAAAGATTGGGGTTACTCTCGTCTGGTATGACACGTTCCCGGGAGGGGGGAGGGAGGGGGGGTCCACTTGGGAGCCGAACTGCACAATAACCGTGGGTTCGGGTTTGGGGTGGCGGTGGGGTGCATGGACTCCCGTGGCCTGTTATGGGGTCGTGAACTACTGAGGGCTTCGGCGGGACGAAGCCCCCTTAGTTTCTAGGTCCCCGGTTCAGTAGTCAAAACAATAACAAAAACGTGTTTCAAAGACGTTGCTGTCAGGCTACTATCTAAGAACAAGCACTGCACTTTCGCTAAAAAAATCGATTACACATACGCTACTGGCCATTAAAAACGCTACACCACGAAGATGACGTGCTACAGACGCGAAATTTAACAGACAGGAAGAAGATGCTGTGATATGCGAATGATTAGCTTTTCAGAGCATTCACACAAGTTTGGCGCCGGTGTCGACACCTACAACGTGCTGTCACGAGGAAAGTTTCCAACTGATTTCTCATACACAAACAGCAGTTGACCGGCGTTGCCTGGTGAAACGTTGTTGCGATGCCTCGTGTAAGGAGGAGAAATGCGTACCATCACGTTTCCGACTTTGATAAAGGTCGGATTGTAGCCTATCACGATTGCGGATTATCGTATCGCGACATTGCTGTCCGCGTTGGTCGAGATCCAATGACTGTTAGCAGAATATGGAATCGGTGGGTTCAGGAGGGTAATACGGGACACCGTGCTGGATCCAAACGGCCTCATATCACTAGCAGTCGAGATGACAGGCATCTTATCCGCATGGCTGTAACGGATCGTGCAGCCACGTCTCGATCCCTCAGTCAACAGATGGGGACGTTTGCAAGACAACAACCATCTGCACGAACAGTTCGACGACGTTTGCAGCAGCATGGACTATCAGCTCGGAGACCATGGCTGCGGTTACCCTTGAGGCTGCATCACAGACACGAGCACCGGCGATGGCGTACTCAACGACGAACCTGGGTGCACGAATGGCAAAACGCCATTTTTTCGGATGAATTCAGGCTCTGTTTAAAGCATCATGATGGTCGCATCCGTGTTTGGCGACATCGCGGTGAACGCACATTGGAAGCGTGTATTTGTCATCGTCATACTGGCGTATCACCCGGCGTGATGGTATGGGGTGTCGTTGGTTACACGTTTCGGTCACCTCTTGTTCGCACTGACGGCACTTTGAACAGTGGACGCTACATTTCAGATGTGTTACTACCCGTGGCCCTTCCCTTCATTCGATCCCTGCGAAACCATACATTTCAGCAGGATAATGCACGACCGCATGTTGCAGGTCCTGTACGGGCCTTTCTGGATACAGAAAATGTTCGGCTGCTGCCCTA
Organism: Schistocerca cancellata; assembly: GCF_023864275.1. Taxonomy (NCBI): domain Eukaryota; kingdom Metazoa; phylum Arthropoda; class Insecta; order Orthoptera; family Acrididae; genus Schistocerca; species Schistocerca cancellata. The sequence continues at coordinate 1,224,149,435 of NC_064626.1, read as the reverse complement.
GCCAGCACATTCTCCATATCTCTCACCAATTGAAAATGTCTGGGCAATGGTGGTCGAGCAACTGGCTCGTCACAATACGCCAGTCACTACTTTTGATGAACTGTGGTATCGTGTTGAAGCTGCATGGGCAGCTGTACCTGTACACGTCTCCAAGCTCTGTTTGACTCAATGCCCAGGTGTATCAAGGCCGTTATTACGGCAAGAGGTGGTTGTTCTGGGTACTGATGTCTCAGCATCTATGCACCCAAATTGCGTGAAAAAGTAATCACATGTCAGTTCTAGTATAATATATTTGTACAATGTCATCTGCATTTCTTCTTGGTGTAGCAATTTTAATGGCCAGTAGTGCATCAGCCAGAACATTGTGACCGCGTTTGAAATAGACAGTATATCCATCTTTGACAATGAGGCCTTGACAGGTCGCTGGAGGGAGCTGGTACCACATCTGCGCACACGTCACCTCAAAGCCGTTAATTCCGGAGAGGGGGAGACGGGTGACGAGCTTTACAGTCACGTTCGGTCACATCCCAGTTGTGTTCTTTCAAGTTACGATCTGGCGAGTTGGAGAGTTGACACTTCAAACTGGAACTCACCACTGTGCTCCACTCCCCACTCTGTCACACTCTTGTCCTTGTAACACAGAGCATTATCGTGTTGAAAATTGCCACTGCCGCGTCGTCGGGAAACATGATCGTCTTGAAGGAGCGTGCCTCGCTCGAGCTCCACTGGACGCATGGATGCCCACATCAATGTTTCCCAGAGCCGCAGCCACCTTGCCTCGTTCTGCAGCTCAACCGTCTGGCAGCTCTTCTCCTGGAGGACGACGAATTCGCATCCTCGCATCGACATGATGAAGAAGGTATCGGGATTCATAATCTACAGATACATCTACATGGGTACTCTGCAAATCACATTGAAGTGCCTGTAGAAGGTTCATCGAACCACCTTCACCATTCTCTGTAATTCCAATCTAGTATAGCGCGCGGAAAGAATGAACACCTATATCTTTCTGTACGAGCTCTGATTTCCCTTATTTTATCGTGGTGATCGTTCCGCCGTATATAGGTCGGTGTCAACAAAATATTTTCGCATTCGGAGGAGAAAGTTGGTGATTGGAATTTCGTGAGAAGATTCAGTCGCAACGAAAAACGCCTATCTTTTAATGATTCCCAGCCCAAATCCTGTATCATTACTGTGTTACTCTCTCCCATATTTTGCGATAATACAAAACGTGCTGCCTTTCTTAGAACATTTTCGATGTACTCCGTCAGTCCTACCTGGTAAGGATCCCATACCGCTCAGCAGTATTCTAAAAGAGGACGGAAAAGCGTAGTGTAGGCAGTCACCTTAGTAGTTCTGTTACATATTCTTAAGTGTCCTGCCAATAAAACGCAGCCTTTGTTTAGCCTTCCCCACAACATTTTCTATGTGTTCTTTCCAATTTAAGTTGTTCATAATTGTAATACCTAGGTATTTAGTTGAATTACGGCTTTTAGATAAGACTGATTTATCGTGTAACCGAAGTTTAACGAGTTCCTTTCAGCTCTCATGTGGATGAGCTCACACTTTTCGTTCTTTATGCAATGCTCTGCCACTGCGCCAATGTCCGGTGGCGATGGTCCCGTCACCATGTCACCCGTAGCTACCGATGTCCTGATGCTAACATTGGCACATGCATGGGTCGTCGGCTGTGGAGGCCCATCGTTCATGCACTGTGTGTTCAGACACACTAGTCTGCCCGGTGTAAGACGTCCTACACCGGGTTATAATGAAGGATGGTGGCTTAACCCCAACACGTCCAGACGTGGTTTCCCCATCTGTTGAAGACGCTCTTCATAGCACTCCTCGAACACCTGAGAAGGCCTGCAGATTTCTAAATGCTGTTGCCGAGCCACCGAGCCATCACAATCTGCCCTCGGACTGACATCGACCTTCCGCCTTCCTCATTCGACATCTACATATATACTCCGCTAGCCACGGCGGAGCACACAGACAGCACTCTCACTGATACTACAGGGTGTTTCAAAAATGACCGGTATATTTGAAACGGCAATAAAAACTAAACGAGCAGCGATAGAAATACACCGTTTGTTGCAATATGCTTGGGACAACAGTACATTTTCAGGCGGACAAACTTTCGAAATTACAGTAGTTACAATTTTCAACAACAGATGGCGCTGCAAGTGATGTGAAAGATATAGAAGACAACGCAGTCTGTGGGTGCGCCATTCTGTACGTCGTCTTTCTGCTGTAAGCGTGTGCTGTTCACATTGTGCAAGTGTGCTGTAGACAACATAGTTTATTCCTTAGAACAGAGGATTTTTCTGGTGTTGGAATTCCACCGCCTAGAACACAGTGTTGTTGCAACAAGACGAAGTTTTCAACGGAGGTTTAATGTAACCAAAGGACCGAAAAGCGATACAATAAAGGATCTGTTTGAAAAATTTCAACCGACTGGGAACGTGACAGATGAACGTGCTGGAAAGGTAGGGCGTCCGCGTACGGCAACCACAGAGGGCAACGCACAGCTAGTGCAGCAGGTGATCCAACAGCGGCCTCGGGTTTCCGTTCGCCGTGTTGCAGCTGCGGTCCAAATGACGCCAACGCCCACGTATCGTCTCATGCGCCAGAGTTTACACCTCTATCCATACAAAATCCAAACGCGGCAACCCCTCAGTGCCGCTACCATTGCTGCACGAGAGACATTCGCTAACGATGTAGTGCACAGGATTGATGACGGCGATATGCATGTGGGCAGCATTTGGTTTACTGACGAAGCTTATTTTTACCTGGACGGCTTCGTCAATAAACAGAACCGGCGCATATGGGGAACCGAAAAGCCCCATGTTGCAGTCCCATCGTCCCTCCATCCTCAAAAAGTACTGGTCTGGGCCGCCATTTCTTCCAAAGGAATCATTGGCCCATTTTTCAGATCCGAAAGGATTACTGCATCACGCTATCTGGACATTCTTCGTGACTTTGTGGCGGTACAAACTGCCTTAGACGACACTGCGAACACCTCGTGGTTTATGCAAGATGGTGCCCGGCCACATCGCACGGCCGACGTCTTTAATTTCCTGAATGAATATTTCGATGATCGTGTGATTGCTTTGGGCTATCCGAAACATACAGGAGGCGGCGTGGATTGGCCTCCCTATTCGCCAGACTTGAACCCCTGTGACTTCTTTCTGTGGGGACACTTGAAAGACCAGGTGTACCGCCAGAATTCAGAAACAATTGAACAGCTGAAGCAGTACATCTCGTCTGCATGTGAAGCCATTCCGCCAGACACGTTGTCAAAGGTTTCGGGTAATTTCATTCAGAGACTACGCCATATTATTGCTACGCATGGAGGATATGTGGAAAATATCGTACTATAGAGTTTCCCAGACCGCAGCGCCATCTGTTGTTGAAAATTGTAACTACTGTAATTTCGAAAGTTTGTCTGCCTGAAAATGTACTGTTGTCCCAAGCATATTGCAACAAACGGTGTATTTCTATCGCTGCTCGTTTAGTTTTTATTGCCGTTTCAAATATACCGGTCATTTTTGAAACAGCCTGTACATGCACCGTGCTTGTGGCAGGCATTCCTCGCCAGGTGAGGCTGCTGCCGCCAGGAAGGGTTTGTATCGATAGTAGTTGGTGGTCACGATGTTCTGGCTGACCAGCGTACATGCACTGTAAAGGACTGGTAACTGTCCCGACGGAATTCACTGTCTGGCAAAGGGAGTCGGTTGATATAAACGATATGGTGTACATTTAGGTGGAATATGTCGGTACAGGTACGGCAGCGTACCTTGTTTCGAAATTAGACGGGAGGGAATGTGATTGTTGGAGTTTAGGATAGTACGCCATGTACGCACTGTGAGTGAGGAGAGGAGGAAAATTGGCGTGGTGGTACAGGATCCGTAGGGGCAGGGTAAGGAAGATTGTATGGCGTTCAAAGAATTGGAAGGTGTGATGGAACGTTGGTGGAGCCCGTATCTATGCAGTATCGACGGGGGCGGGATTAGGAACCTCATTGGCAATGCGCAGCTCTTAAGACGCACTGAGGACGCTGCATGTGCAAGAACATGTGTTTCCGTAGCAGTGCCTTCCGATCAGTTCTACGTTTTTCCCTATCTTCTGCGGCTCTCTTCCTTATCTTGTCCGGAGTTTTTCGTCCGCGGTAGGTTCATCCCCAGGGGGCACATAAGTCTTGTCAGGGAAACCGATTGCGGCGCTGCTCAATGCTCCAAGTGGTCGCCCTCGCCGCGGAGAGAGGTACGGTTGTGGGTGTGAGGCGGCGGTCGTTTGTGTTGGCGCGCGTCCGCTATCAAGCGGAACACCCACCGGCTGCCGCCGGAAACCCCAAACTTCCGCGGCCCATCCGTCTTGCGCGCGCCGCGCTCTTTAAAGCAAAAAACAGCCAAGACGAATGGAAAGCAGAGGGGGGAAAAACAGCGCACATTCCTTGCATGCCCGGGGGACTGAAAGCCCACCTGCTTTTGTTTTGGCATTCTAAAGCAGTGGATCTGCTGAAGAAATGTGTCTTTTCCCTTTTCACAGAAATATACGCTAGTTACAGTTCATCAGAATAAATAATAATGCTCGGAAGCACACATAAGGAAAGGGAGAGTTACACGATGGAGAACCAGTCCTACATTTGTCATACTTGTTGGGGATGTTCAGCAACTAACGACTATTAAGTGATTACACCTTCATTACAGTTAGAACTAGTTTCTATCATCAACATCTGCGTGAAATGCAGCTATCACAGGCGCAAATATAGTCTTGTATTTGTTGTGGCACTGAGGTAAAGACAGCTTCCGAAACAAAATCCTCAATAGCTTTTTGACTTACTAAAAAAAAAAAAAGGCCGTGCCATTTCATGTAGATTGCTGGCTGGCTGGTTGCATGGATGTACACAACTTCGCATCGCATCACAGACTTGCTACTTGTTTGACGCGGCCCGCCACGAATTTCCTCGTTTTTTTATTTTATTTTTTTTTCAGACATCAGTCCTCTACCTGGTTTGATGCGGCCCGCCAGGTACACTTCACCTGTGCCAAGCATTTTATCTCAGAGTCACACTTACAGCGTACTGCCTCAGTTATTTACTGGATTTATTCTAAGTATCTGTCGTCCTCTACATTATTTACCCTCTTCAGCTCCCTCTAGTAGCATGGAAGTTTCTCCCTGATGTGTTAACAGATGTCCAATCATGCTGTCCCTTCTTCTTATCAATGTCTTCCGTATGTTTCTCTTTCGCCAATTCTGTGGAGAACCTCCTCATTCCTTACCTTATCTGTCCACCTAATTGTCAACATTCTTCTGGAACACCACATCCCAAACGCTTCTGTTCTCGTTCTCCCACAGTTCATGTTTCATTACCATATAATGCTGTGCTCAAAATGAACATTCTCGTACATTTAATCCCAGTGTTTGAAACAAATAGTCTTCTGTTAACCAGGATGTGTCTTTTCGCCATTGCTAATCTGCATCTTATCTGCCCCTTGCTCCGTCCGCGATGGATTATTTTATTACTCACGAAGCGGAATTCCTCAACTTAATCTATTTTGTGATCACCAATCCTGATGTTAAGTTTCTCGCCGTTATCATTTTTGCTACTTTTCAATATTTTTGTCTTTCTTGGATTTACTCTCAGTACATATTTTGTACTCATTAGACTGTTCATTCCATCCAGCAGATCCTGAAATTCTTCTTTACTACCACAAAGGCTAGCAATGCCACCAGTTAGACTTATCATTGACTTCCTCCCACCTTGAATTTTAACTCAAGTCTTGAGCCCTTATTCTATTTCCGTCAATGCTTCTTCGAAGTACAAGCTGAACAGTAGAGAGCGAAAGCCTACATCTCTCTCTTGCATCTTATTAATATTAGCACTGTGTTACTGGTCTTCCACTCTTACCGTTCTCTCTTAGCGTTTTTGCATACTGTATATTAACCGTCTTTTCTACAGCTTACCCCAGAATTCTTCTGAATTTCGAATATATTGCATTTTCCAGGTCGACAAATCCCATGAACGTCTCCTGAGTTTTCTATAGTCTTGCTTTCACTGTCAGCCGAGTTGTCAGAACAGCCTCTCTCGTACCTTTACCCTTCGTAAAGCCAAACTGATCGCGATCTAGCATATCTCTAGTTTTCTTTTCCATTGTTCTGTATACAATTCTTGTCAGCGAATTCGATGCATGAGCTGTTAAGCTGATTGTGCGATGATTCTCGTACTTGTTGGCTCTTGCTGCCTTCGAAATTGTGTGGATGATGATGTCAGAATGTCAGATGTTACACTCCTGGAAATGGAAAAAAAAACACATTGACACCGGTGTGTCAGACCCACCATACTTGCTCCGGACACTGCTAGAGGGCTGTACAAGCAATGATCACACGCACGGCACAGCGGACACACCAGGAACCGCGGTGTTGGCCGTCGAATGGCGCTAGCTGCGCAGCATTTGTGCACCGCCGCCGTCAGTGTCAGCCAGTTTGCCGTGGCATACGGAGCTCCATCGCAGTCTTTAACACTGGTAGCATGCCGCGACAGCGTGGACGTGAACCGTATGTGCAGTTGACGGACTTTGAGCGAGGGCGTATAGTGGGCATGCGGGAGGCCGGGTGGACGTACCGCCGAATTACTCAACACGTGGGGCGTGAGGTCTCCACAGTACATCGATGTTGTCGCCAGTGGTCGGCGGAAGGTGCACGTGCCCGTCGACCTGGGACCGGACCGCAGCGACGCACGGATGCACGCCAAGACCGTAGGATCCTACGCAGTGCCGTAGGGGACCGCACCGCCACTTCCCAGCAAATTAGGGACACTGTTGCTCCTGGGGTATCGGCGAGGACCATTCGCAACCGTCTCCATGAAGCTGGGCTACGGTCCCGCACACCGTTAGGCCGTCTTCCGCTCACGCCCCAACATCGTGCAGCCCGCCTCCAGTGATGTCGCGACAGGCGTGAATGGAGGGACGAATGGAGACGTGTCGTCTTCAGCGATGAGAGTCGCTTCTGCCTTGGTGCCAATGATGGTCGTATGCGTGTTTGGCGCCGTGCAGGTGAGCGCCACAATCAGGACTGCATACGACCGAGGCACACAGGGCCAACACCCGGCATCATGGTGTGGGGAGCGATCTCCTACACTGGCCGTACACCACTGGTGATCGTCGAGGGGACACTGAATAGTGCACGGTACATCCAAACCGTCATCGAACCCATCGTTCTACCATTCCTAGACCGGCAAGGGAACTTGCTGTTCCAACAGGACAATGCACGTCCGCATGTATCCCGTGCCACCCAACGTGCTCTAGAAGGTGTAAGTCAACTACCCTGGCCAGCAAGATCTCCGGATCTGTCCCCCATTGAGCATGTTTGGGACTGGATGAAGCGTCGTCTCACGCGGTCTGCACGTCCAGCACGAACGCTGGTCCAACTGAGGCGACAGGTGGAAATGGCATGGCAAGCCGTTCCACAGGACTACATCCAGCATCTCTACGATCGTCTCCATGGGAGAATAGCAGCCTGCATTGCTGCGAAAGGTGGATATACACTGTACTAGTGCCGACATTGTGCATGCTCTGTTGCCTGTGTCTATGTGCCTGTGGTTCTGTCAGTGTGATCATGTGATGTATCTGACCCCAGGAATGTGTCAATAAAGTTTCCCCTTCCTGGGACAATGAATTCACGGTGTTCTTATTTCAATTTCCAGGAGTGTATATCGCCAGACACATACTTACTACACACCAATTCCTCCAACGATTCTAATGGAATGTTTTTAATCCTGATTCTAGTACTACCTCTTCCAGTTATAGTACTACCTCTTCTATTTCTAACTCTTCTTCTTCTGCCACGTCATCATACAAGTCTTCCCCTTCATAGAAGCCTTCAGTGTCTCCTTTACTCCTACGTAGCAGTGAAATTCCTACTCCGCTCTTAACGTTACCACCCTTGCTTTTAATTTCACCTCACTTTCACCATACTTATCTGTATGCCGAGTCAGTCCTTCCGACAATCATTTCTTTCTCGATCTCTTCAAATTTTTCGTGCCCTTGTTTTGCCTTAGCTTTCTTGCATTTCCTTGATTCCTAACTGATTTGTATTTATGTACTTCTGAATTTCCCTGAACGTTTTTGTACTACCTTCTTTCGTCGATTAGGTATTTCATCTGTTACACATATTTCAGTCGCAGTTACCTTCGCTGAACCTATGGTATTCGTTCCAGTTTCTGTGATTATCCATTTTGGAGATGTCCATTCCTCTCCCACTGAACTGCCTACTGAGCTATTCCTTATTGCTGTATCTATGGCTTCAGAGAACTTCGTTCACATCATTTCATTCCTTAGTAGTTCCGTAGCGCACTGCATTGCACTTCTGAGAAGTCTTTTAACTTCAGCCTACTTTTTATAACTACTAAGTTCTGATCTGTGTCTATATCTGCTCCTGGGTACGCCTTACAATCCAGTACCTGATTTTGAAATCTCTGTCTGACCACGATGCAACTGAGATCTTCCCGTATGTACCGGCATTTTCCAAATATATCTTCTCCTCTTTTGATTCTTGAACAGAGTATTCGCTATTACTAGCTGAAATTTATTGTGGAACTCAATTAGTTTTTCTCCTGTCTCATTCCTATTACAAAACCATATTCTCCCGTAACCCTCTCTTTTACTCCATCGCATATGACTGCATTTCCCCACAGTCCATGTTCACCACCGCACCATGCTTGGCTCCAAACGAACCTTCCCAAAAATTTGTTCCTCAAATTAAGTCCTATGTTTGATACTAGTAGGCTTCTCTTGGCCAGGAATTTCCTCTTGTCTATGCCGCTCTACTTTTTACGCCACCTTGCTTCGTCCGCCATGAATCGTTTTTCCAAGGCTCATATTTCCTCGACTTCGTCTACTTCCTCATCCGCAGATCTTTTCTGCTACGTCGGATTACTTATCTCTCTTTCCGGTTTACACCCAATACACATTCTGTACTCATTAAACTCTTCGTTCCGTTCAACACATCCTGCAAAAGAGTAGTATCCTTTTACAATGGATTTTAATTCCACTTACGAACCTTTCTTTCATTTCCGTCATTGCTTCTTAGATGTATAAATTGAACAATAGGAGCGAAAGACTGAAGCGCTGTCTTACACCATTTTTAATTCGAGCACTTCGTTTTTGGTCTTCAATCTGATTGTTCGCTCTTGGTCCTTGTATATATAGCTCATAGCCCGCCTTTACCTATAGCTTACTCCCATTTTTCTTAGGATATTGAGTACTTTCCACCACTTTACACTGCTGAACGCTTCTCCCAGTTTAATAAATCCTAAGAGCGTTGTCTTGATTTTTCTTCAGTCTTCCTTCCATTTGTCAAGAGCAACGCCAGGATTGCCTCTCTGGTGCCTGTATCTTTCACCAACTCATCATCATCTACCTGGGCTCAAATGGCTCTGAGCACTATGGGACTTAACATCTGAGGTCATCAGTCCTCTAGAACTTAGAACTACTTAAACCTAACTAACCTCAGGACATCACACAAATCCATGCCCGAAGCAGGATTCGAACCTCCGACCGTAGCGGTCGCGCGGTTCCAGACTGAAGCGCCTAGAACCGTTCGGTCAAATTGGCCGGCCATCATCTAACTATTGTTTTCTTTTTCAGTTTTCTTTACCATTTTCACTATACTGCTTTTGTCAGCAGCTTGGATGTGTAAGATTTTAAACGGATTCTGCGACAGTTTTCGCACCAATTTGTCCTTGCTGTCTTCGGAATTGTTTGTATAATATTATTACCGGAGGTCTGATGGTACCTCAAAAAAATGGTTCAAATGGCTCTGAGCACTATGGGACTCAACTTCTGAGGTCATTAGTCCCCTAGAACTTAGAACTAGTTAAACCTAACTAACCTAAGGACATCACACACATCCATGCCCGAGGCAGGATTCGAACCTGCGACCGTAGCGGTCTTGCGGTTCCAGACTGCAGCGCCTTTAACCGCACGGCCACTTCGGCCGGCTGAAGGTACTTTGCGCGTCTCGTAGATTGTACATACAACATTTAGTAGTGGTTTGGTTGCTACTTTCCCGAATGGTTTTACAAATTCTAATGGAATATTATCTATGGCTTCATCTCCAGTCTTCTCTGCTCTACTAAAATCGGGGTATGAGGCAGGCCATTCGAAGAGCCTTGCAGTTCTCAAGGTCTTTCATTAATCTTCTGCAGCGTACCTTTCGGTAACTGTGTTAGGTTGGATATGATGACAGGGTTTATTATTCTTTATGCGAATCGTAGAGGTACTGATTATGAGATTAACTGCTGCGTGCGACATTTTATCAAGTCGTTTGTGAACCTCGCGCCGATGCGACCTCCAGAAATGGAAGCAAGACTCATGCCGAACACGACAGAATGCCACTAAAAGTTTCAGTACCGACGTAGCGATATATATTGGCAAATACGACGCTATAAGATTCATTTTGTTGCGCTCAGTTGCCCGTTTACCTACAGAACGCGATCCATGCTCATAAAATGCAATACATCGTCGCGGTGCTCGCATAAAACAGGTCCAGTTTTGAACGTGTATGCTCCGCAGATCGTATAAATGACACAACAAAGTGCTGAATTAATAAAATAATTTCCGGTACACCAATCACAGTGAAATTTTGTACAGCCTTCCGGAGTAATGATAGAGAACTGCTGAACGAGTTTCAGTTTATTACCAATCAAAGTAGTCCCACACTCAGGAAATTAGTTTAGCGTAGGTACGGCGCTGAAACAACCAGTTTTGGATTACATAGGTTTGTTTCCACGCCAGTTTATCCTGGTTACTAAAACCGCTCAAAATAACGGCTTACTGAAATAATCGATTTTTGATTTTTTATTTCTGTCATTTCCTGTAATAAACGCAGAAATAGTGCAAAGGTTGAAAAATTTTTACTCTCTCTCTCGGTTTCAAGACGTATAGACTCAAAATATTAAATTTAATAGGCAAGAAAAAGAAAACTTAGTCCATCCAGCATTCACTGCTTTTCGCGAAAAGTGATAAGTGGTTGAATACTGTTAAATGAAACATCAAGTTTACTGTTACCAGTCACCGTTTTTTTTTCGATGACGCGTTTCAAAGGTTTAAACCTCCATCATCGGGTGGATTTACATTAGTTAGTATGACATTTGTGTGTGTGTTGTGTTACGATTTTTTTGGAAGAACTTGTGACACTGTCTCGAGTGGTCACAGGTTCCTTTCACTGTCGTAACACATCACATGTATACTGTCATATTTGTAACCAAATGGTTGAATACTACGAAAAATTCAACAGTATTCTCCTGTTAATTCAAGTTCTTTAAACCCTGCTCAAAAAGCATGTTGTAATCAGGGATCGTTCTTCTATTTGAGCGTTATGAATAGTCACTGCTATTGATTGAAAACTGTAGTTGAAGAATCCTCTTTTTCGTATGAATTTGTTCATCTACATCTACATGGATACTCTGCAAATCACATTTAACTGCCTGGGATAAGGTTCATCGAACCACCTTCAAAATTCTCTATTATTCCAATCTCGTATAAGGCCCGGAATGAGCGAGCACCTATATCTTTCCGTACGAGCTCAGATTTCCCTTATTTTATCGTGGTGATCGTTCAGCCCTATGTAGGTCGGTGACAACAAAATATTGTCGCATTCGGAGGAGAAAGTTGGTGATTGGAATTTCATGAGAAGATTCCGTCGAAACGAAAAACGCCTTTCTTTTAATGATTTCCAGCCCAAATCCTGTATCATTTCAGTGACACTCTCTTGCATATTTCGCAATAGTACGAAACGTGCTGCCTTTCTTTGAACTTTTTCGATGTACTCCGCCAGTCCTACCTGGTAAGGATCCCACACCGCAGAACAGTATTCTAAAAGAGGACGGACAAGCGTAGTGTTAGCAGTCTCCTTAGTAGGTCAGTTACATTTTCTAAGTGTCCTGCCAATAAAACGCAGTCTTTAGTGTTCCTTCCCCACAACATTTAAGTTGTTCGTAATTGTAATACCTAGGTATTTAGTTGAATTTACGGTTTTTAGATTAGACTGATTTATCGTGTAACCGAAGTCTAACGAGTTCCTTTTAGTACTCATGTGGATGACCTCACACTTTTTGTTATTTAGGGACATCCGCCACTTTTCGCACCATTCAGATATTTTTTCTAAATCGTTTTGCAGTTTGTTTTGATCTTCTGATGACTTTATTAGTCGATAAACGACAGCGCCATCTGCAAACAACCTAAGACGGCTGCTCAGATTGTCTCCCAAATCGTTTATATAGATAAGGAACAGCAAAGGGCCTATAACACTACCTTGGGGAACGCCTGAAATCACTTCTGTTTTACTCGATGACTTTCCGTCAGTTACTACGAACTGTGACCTCTCTGACAGGAAATCACAAATCCAGTAACATAACTGAGACGATATTCCATAAGCACGCAATTTTATTACGAGCCACATGTGTGGTACCTTGTCAAAAGCCTTCCGGAAATCCAGGAATACGGAATCAACCTGAAATCCCTTGTCAATAGCACTCAGCACTTCACGTGAATAAAGAGCTAGTTGTGTTTCACAGGAACGATGTTTCCTAAACGCATGTTGACTCTGTGTGTCAATAGAACGTTTCCTTCAAGGTAATTCATAATGCTCGAACACCATATATCAACATATGTTCTAAAATCCTGCTGCATATCGACGTTAACGATATTGGCCTGTAATTTAGTGGATTACTCCTACTACCTTTCTTGAAATTTGGTGTCGCCTGTGCAACTTTCCAGTCTTTGGGTACAGATCTTTCGTTGAGCGAACGGTTGTATACGATTGTTAAGAATGGAGCTAATGCATCAGCATTCATTCATGGCTATAAGAGGGTAAAGGCATTGTATCAAGACGCTACATTCTTTTGTAGCAGGTCGGGATGTAGTGAACGTTAGTGGCAGAGGGGAGAAAAGGTCATTATTTTCTCAGGGATGGCGGCAAGGAAGTGACACTTTGTGGGCGGAGGAGTGGGCTCTTTCCTCTGGTCAGTGGGTGAGAGAAACATTGGTGGTTCCACTGATAGTCATTTACGGAGACATGAGACCCTTTAAACAAACAGAGTTATACTGTGTGTTGTAAGTCTCTCAATTCCTCGCGGCTGCGGAGCAGCGGAGTCGTAGAGTGCAGATTCTACATCTACATCTACATCTACATTTATACTCCGCAAGCCACCCAACGGTGTGTGGCGGAGGGCACTTTACGTGCCACTGTCATTACCTCCCTTTCCTCTTCCAGTCGCGTATGGTTCGCGGGAAGAACGACTGTCTGAAAGCCTCCGTGCGCGCTCTAATCTCTCTAATTTTACATTCGTGATCTCCTCGGGAGGAATAAGTAGGGGGAAGCAATATATTCGATACCTCATCCAGAAACGCACCCTTTCGAAACCTGGCGAGATAGCTACACCGCGATGCAGAGCGCCTCTCTTGCAGAGTCTGCCACTTGAGTTTGTTAAACATCTCCGTAACGCTATCATGGTTACCAAATAACCCTGTGACGAAACGCACCGTTCTTCTTTGGATCTTCTCTATCTCCTCCGTCAACCCGATCTGGTATGGATCCCACGCTGATGCGCAATACTCAAGTATAGGTCGAGCGAGTGTTTTGTAAGCCATCTGCTTTGTTGATGGACTACATTTTCTAAGGACTCTCCCAATGAATCTCAACCTGGTACCCGCCTTACCAACAATTAATTTGATATGATCATTCCACTTCAAATCGTTCCGCACGCATACTCCCAGATATTTTACAGAAGTAACTGCTACCAGTGTTTGTTCCACTATCATATAATCATACAATAAAGGATCCTTCTTTCTATGTATTCGCAATACATTACATTTGTCTATGTTAAGGGTCAGTTGCCACTCCCTGCACCAAGTGCCTATCCGCTGCAGATCTTCCTGCATTTCGCTACAATTTTCTAATGCTGCAACTTCTCTGTATATTACAGCATCATCCGCGAAAAGCCGCATGGAACTTCTGACACAATCTACTAGGTCATTTATATATATTGTGAAAAGCGATGGTCCCATAACACTCCCCTGTGGCACGCCAGAGGTTACTTGAACGTCTGTAGACGTCTCTCCATTGATAACAACATGCTGTGTTCTGTTTGCTAAAAACTCTTCAATCCAGCCACACAGCTGGTCTGATATTCCGTAGGCTCTTACTTTGTTTATCAGGCGACAGTGGGGAACTGTATCGAACGCCTTCCGGAAGTCAAGAAAAATAGCATCTACCTGGGAGCCTGTATCTAATATTTTCTGGGTCTCATGAACAAATCAAGCGAGTTGGGTCTCACACGATCGCTGTTTCCGGAATCCATGTTGATTCCTACATAGTAGATTCTGAGTTTCCAAAAACGACATGATACTCGAGCAAAAAACATGTTCTAAAATTCTACAACAGATCGACGTCAGAGATATAGGTCTATAGTTTTGCGCATCTGCTCGACGACCCTTCTTGAAGACTGGGACTACCTGTGCTCTTTTCCAATCATTTGGAACCTTCCGTTCCTCTAGAGACTTGCGGTACACGGCTGTTAGAAGGGGGGCAAGTTCTTTCGCGTACTCTGTGTAGAATCGAATTGGTATCCCGTCAGGTCCAGTGGACTTTCCTCTGTTGAGTGATTCCTGTTGCTTTTCTATTCCTTTGACACTTATTTCGATGTCAACCATTTTTTCGTCTGTGCGAGGATTTAGAGAAGGAACTGACCTCTGATGCAGCGATGGCTCGTGTTGCAGTAGAGGGCGAGGTGGCGTATTCTTCCATTCTGTTCCGTATCCGTGACTCGCAGTGGCAGCGGCGCGGTCTTCTCCTTGTGAATTCACTCGTAGCGTTATTAACAAGCGGCTACGGCGTGTCGCGGTGTGCTCCGTCCCGGAACCTAACCAGCGATTCTCAGGTTCGGCGTTTTCTGGCAGAGTTCATCAGCCTCTAGGTTCACAAGTGACGCATTTGGTGAGGCCGCAGTACCTTCATCCTCAGTCACCTGCGTAAGTACCACAAGAACTTCTTTCTGCTAACATCTGGATTAGCATCTTCTGCGTCGACCTGTTGTCGAGCAGCGTAGCGGATAAGTCGTCGTGCTAAGTATGACGTCTGCTGACTAACCACCGGTCCGCCCGTCCAGCCGACGTTCGTTTGTGTCTTCTTTCTTCCCTCGATGGGCCACCTCAAGTCCGTTTGTCGGAGGTATTTATTCGATGTTTTCGCCAATGTCGCGAAGTTTCTGGGGCGTCGCCTGACTCTTCAGTAGTTGATGAACTCTTCTCTTGTTGCACAGAAACGTGATCAACGTCGACAGACGTGCCAGCTTTGAATTGTTTCACCTCTATGCTGGCGTGGTCGGGCATTGCCCTTTCGTCCCCCTCCGCATCGTCAGATACGTCACGCACGTGAGTTCTGTATGCTGACAGTTCCTCGAGCATTGACCACTGATGTCCGAACAGCGCTGGTCGTAGTTCTCCTTGGAGGCACAGTCGGTCTGATCGGTCGTTCATCTGTCGAAGTGCTGACCGCTGTAGCGCAAACTGCCTCCTTGTTCGACTTCTGCCGCTTCCGAATATTCTGGCTTAACGTGTTAAAGTCTCTAAAACGTTCACTTAACCTATAATATATCTTTACATATTTCTGTGGCAATGGGTTGGTCACCAAAATACTACCTCCAACAGCAACTTCGTGAAACAGTGGCTAATGTGTAGTAACCGTGATGTGGAGGATACGATACGTCATCGTTCGGAGACGAGATTCGTTATTTCACAAGAAAACCATCGTAATCTTAAGAGAGAAATCTTGGTTTTTCTAGAAGAGTTGTTCTCGGTTGGATTAGCGATCCGGCACGGAGTGCAAAGCTGCGCCGGACGGAGTGGCCGTGCGGTTCTAGGCGCTTCAGTCTTGAACCGCGCGACCGCTACCGTCGCAGTTTCGAATCCTGCCTCGTGCATGGATGTGTTTGGTGTCCTTAGGTTAGTTAGGTTTAAGTAGTTCTAAGTTCTAGGGAACTGATGACCTCAGATGTTAAGTCCCATAGTGCTCAGATCCATTTGAACCATTTTTTTTGTTAAGCTGCCAGAACTTCAAATCAGCGTACACCCCACTGCAGGAAGAAAATCAAATCCGTATCACGCCAATTATTCACACTCCTACGGCCTAGGCTAACCGTCTGCTAGTACAAAAAATTCTACAACAATAGAGCACTCCACAATACGATTATTGTTCGTGCCTGATTTCATTATGGTTTGTATTAAATTAAGCACAATACTTTCGCCATATGCGTTCTCAACAACAAAAGTTCAAAAATGGTTCAAATGGCTCTGAGCACTATGGGACTCAACTACTGAGGTCATTAGTCCCCTAGAACTTAGAACTAGTCAAACCTAGCTAACCTAAGGACATCACAAACAGCCATGCCCGAGGCAGGATTCGAACCTGCGACCGTAG
Organism: Schistocerca cancellata; assembly: GCF_023864275.1. Lineage (NCBI taxonomy): Eukaryota > Metazoa > Arthropoda > Insecta > Orthoptera > Acrididae > Schistocerca > Schistocerca cancellata. The sequence continues at coordinate 1,224,132,956 of NC_064626.1, read as the reverse complement.
CGGTCTTGCGGTTCCAGACTGCAGCGCCTTTAACCCCACGGCCACTGCGGCCGGCAACAACAAAAGTAACTGCTTGTAAAATAATAACCATTGCTGATGGCACATCGCAATCATGCATCTGTAAACTAGTTGCACTGTTAACTGTAACATACACAGATGAGTATGTGACTTGCCCCCAGTGATTCACTGGATTTAACACTGGGCAGAAAATCAATGAGCTTTCCTCAAGAAAGAGGTAAGTCAAGCAGTATTTATTTGTCGAGCTTTCCAAGTACTTTTAGAAATCCATAAACGTTGGTCTCAGTAGAAAAGCATTAACACTGGCTTAAAAAAACAGTGAAGTCGGGACGAAGGGAAAAATTGCCAGTAAAATAACAGCCATCCTCGGCGTCATATAGTTTACGCGCTTCCATCGACCAGAGACGAAGAGGGTAGGCTGACGGGTTTTTACGATGCAATTGGCGTTGAGTGCTTCCTATCGACGCGTTTCCGCGCAGGAACATTAAAAGAACGTCGCCTAAAATTCTGAATGTACTCGCACTGTAAGAAATCGGCATTCTCCTATGGGCTACCGGGTTCCGCAGTGTCTTTCAGGTGCACCAATTATTTTTAACAAGCTTCCTCTCTATGGGACGAAGGTTAACCTTTTTGAAGTCTGTATATCAGGCGACATGTACCAAAAGCATTCATCCTTTATAGTATTTCAGCCGCTGCTATAATGAGCACTCCTTGTGACAGCAGCGACCGTAGAAAAGAGAGTTATTTGCGACGAAGAAGAAAGTGCTCCCCCGTAGACTTCGCGTTGTGGTGAATGTTGCGAAAGCTGACACAGTTCCAGGTCGTTTCCCCACAGGCCTGAAATTTTCTGTTTCGTTAAATGTTAAAGTGATTTCTTCGCCATCACTGGAATGATGTCTCTTCCGTTGCTATTTGTAGCTGCAGTACGGTTTACATCGATCAAATGCATTTCTATTGCTTTCGAACGGTTGACAGGTGTATGTTTCTTCCGCAGCCTTTCATAATCAGAAGATGTACAGCGTTTACACACGTTGGCCCGCTACAGCTGATTATTCACTGTTTGTCACCCCGAACTAGTTTAAATCGACCATTGCTCCGTGTCCGTTTGACCTAGATCAGTGGTAGTCAACACGTTTCTTAGATATATGAAGGTAGATTGTATTCCCGAAAGAAGAGACACAATTTATAACCGTTCAGCTTCTCTAGAGTGAAATGATAATTAAATCGACACCCTACCTGCAAACAAGTGTTGATATACATCATTGGGGCATGTTAAAAATTTGTGCCCCAACCGGGACTGGAACCTTTTTTTTGTAACCATATATATTTATTGATAAATATATTAACAACGATACATTTTAAAAAAAGACATTTTATTCTATTAACCTATTATATTCCTAGTGTTGGTTAATATTACTGTCATTTTATAGGTTTTCGTTTTCATGTTTTTCCTTTTTCGTTTTTCTCTTATTGTTGTTCCTTAAACCCTTTTACATGGCCATTTGTCATCTTTTTTTTTGGGGGGGGGGGTAGACATTGCAGGACAGGCATAACACTTTATATTTAGCATCGGATCTCCTGCTTACATGGTACACGCTATATCCATTTGAGCCACCTAGGAAACATAGTACAGGGTGATTCAAAAAGAAGACCACAACTTTAAAAATGTGTATTTAATGAAAGAAACATAATATAACCTCCTGTTATACATCATTACAAAGAGTATTTAAAAAGTTTTTTTTCACTCAAAAACAAGTTCAGAGATGTTCAATATGGCCCCCTACAGGCACTCGAGCAATATCAACCCGATAATCCAACTCGTTCCACACTCTCTGTAGCATATCAGGCGTAAGAGTTTGGATAGCTGCTGTTATTTCTCGTTTCAAATCATCAATGGTGGCTGGGAGAGGTGGCCGAAACACCATATCCTTAACATACCCCCATAAGAAAAAATCGCAGGGGGTAAGATCAGGGCTTCTTGGAGGCCAGTGATGAAGTGCTCTGTCACGGGCTGCCTGGCGGCCGATCCACCGCCTCGGGTAGTTGACGTTCAGGTTTCATAACTAACCTTTTTCGTAGGACTCTCCATACAGTTGATTGTGGAATTTGCAGCTCGCTGCTAGCTCTGCGAGTCGATTTTCCTGGGATGCGAGCAAATACTTGCTGGATGCGTGCTACATTTTCATCACTCGTTCTCGGCCGTCCAGAACTTTTCCCTTTGCGCAAACACCCATTCTCTGTAAACTGTTTATACCAACGTTTAATACACCACCTATCAGGAGGTTTAACACCATACTTCGTTCGAAATGTACGCTGAACAACTGTCGTCGATTCACTTCTGCCGTACTCAATAACACAAAAAGCTTTCTGTTGAGCGGTCGCCATCTTAGCATCAACTGACGCTGACGCCTAGTCAACAGCGCCTCAAGCGAACAAATGTACAACTAAATGAAACTTTATAGCTCCCTTAATTCGCCGACAGATAGTGCTTAGCTCTGCCTTTTGTCGTTGCAGAGTTTTAAATTCCTAAAGTTGTGGTATTCTTTTTGAATCACCCATTATAATGCACCTGCAGGGACATACACCTTGCACGCTCCCCGTGAGACCACATTCCCAACATGAACACACCACTACATTCGTAGTGCGCCTAATAGATTTTTGCCATTTTCTTAGAGCCGACTAGTCGGCTTTCTAGCTTTCATTGTGGGCGGTAGGTCGCAGGGGCCTTAAAAATATTTTCATTAGATTTTCATAAAATTTTGACATAACATATTTTGCAACTAATAATAACTACATGCTTTATTTGCTGTAACGCTGCCTTATAAGTTTTAAAAATCATCATTACTGAGGAACTTATTCACTACTAACAGAGATACAAAAGCAGGTGGTAGGTAATGAAGTTTGACTACTCCTGGCCTAAATCTGATGAGCCCCCTTGAAGGGATGTTGGTAACAATAAATATTGGGCTGTAAATGCTTCGTTCACTTAGCCACATAACGTGACGTAACAGAGGTCCTCCTGCGGACGGGCGCAGTCGGTCGTCTTTGTTGTGTCTCTGAATTCTCGAAATTCCACCTACCTCGATATTCCTTCCTTCCGAGGTCTCTTCACTCTGCAGTAGTGACTGCTAGGCAGTCTAAGGCAGCGTTGATGAAACCACTACCTGATACCTACCACACAGAGCCCGCATAACTACAGTTGAAAGTCAGTTCCTGAAAGTTCATATTTAAAAAAATCTGGCGTTCGGAGGATGCAGTATACTTGCAGAAAGCATTTAAATTTTAGATTTAATCTGCTTTTTATTCTTACGGAAACACATGAAATGGCTATCAAGTCCGTATTTTATATGGTAAACTTTATCCTTGAAAATTCACTGTCTGTACTCGAAAAGCAGCCAGAATTTCTGCAACTCCAATCCGACTCATTTTCACGATCTAACAGTCACAGATCCATCACTCTTCGCGAGTTAAACATTCGGTCGTTTCAGTGATCTTCTTAGAAAGAAGTGTTACCAAAGTATTCCGTATAGAACACGAAATATGGCACGCGGGATTGTTACTACGACCAGAGAGTTCACATGGGTTTCGTGACTGTACTGTTATTTCTAATTGTGCTGTTGAGAATGTCACATACATTTCGAGTTCTTCGCCAGGTCTAGTCGGAGACGATTTTGCCTAGAAACATATGTGATGCTAAGACACTACCTAATCTGGTAAGTAGTTCAGTTACGTTGTTCCACGTATACTATTTTGCTGCAATTGTTGAAGGAATAATTATGTGACTCTCTGATGCAACGAACGGCATATCTCCTTCAATTTGGGTAGATTTAACGTAATGCCAGTAAAAGAGGGTAAGAACTCGATAGTTTCTTAATGCAAGACTGGTAGTGAATACCTTGAGTATGCCACATGAAACAAGTACTAGGCAAGTACGAAACAGTTACAAGTGATATGAAATGGCAGGAACACTCACCGAAAATAATTGTTAGGTAAAGAGGTGGACTTAGTTTTGGAAGGTTTGTGGGAAAAGATAATGCATCTGTGAAGAACATCGCGTACAAGAAAATAGTGCAAACAGTACAAAAGAACTGTTACATTGCTTAGAGTCCTTATCAAGCCAGCGAGACAGCAGGTATTAGTTTCAGGGACACGATGCTCGGATCGTAACAGGTCCGTAATTCCGTTTAATATAAATGCTCTTGAAAGACGTAGTTCTCCTGAAATCCTGTTTGTTAAATGTAGAGAGCCGATGTTCGAATAAGACTCGGCGATCATTATATTGTCACCATCGTACGTCCTGCATCTACATCTACATGGTAACTCTGCAATTCACACTTAAGTGCCTGCCAGAAGGTTCATCGAAACATTTTCATACCACTTCACTACCATTCCACTCTCGAATGGTGCGTGGGAAAAATGAACACCTAAATCTTTCCGTTCGAGCTCTGATTTCTATTATTTAATGATGATCATTCCTCCCTACGTAGTTGGATGTCAACAAAATATTTTCGCATACGGAAGAGAAAGTTGGTGATTTAAATTTCGTAAATACATCTCGTCGCAAAGAAAACCGCCTTTGTTTCAGCGACTGCCACCCCAACTCAGGTATCATATCAGTGACACTCTCATCCCTATTGCGCGATAACACGAAACAAGCTGCCTTTCTTTGCACTCTCTAGATGTCCTCCGTCAATCCTACCTGGTAAGGACCCCACACCGCGCAGCAGTATTCCAGCAGAGGACGGACAAGTGTAATGCAGGCTGTCTCTTTGGTGGGTTTGTTGCATCTTCTAAGTGTTCTGCCACCAAAGCGCAGTCATTGTTTCGTCTTCCCCACAATATTATCTATGTGGTCTTTCCAATTTAAGTTGCTCGTAATTCTAATTCCTAGGTGTTAGATTTGTGCGATTTATCGTGTACCCAAAATTTATCGGATTTATTTTAGTACCCATGTGGATGACGTCGCACGTTTCTTTGTTTAATGCCAATTGCCACTTTTCGCACCATACATAAATTCTGTCTAGATCATTTTGTAATTGGAATTGATCGTTTGATAATTTTACTAGACGGTAACTTACAGCAGCATCTGCAAATAGTCTAAGGGGGCTGCTCAGATTATCACCTAGATCATTTATGTAAATCAGGAACAGCAGAGGGCCTATGACACTACCTTGCACAACGCCAGATATCACTTCTGTTCTACTCGATGATTTACCATCTATCACTACCAACTGTGACCTCTCTGAGAGGAAATCACTAATCCAGTCGCACAACTGAGACGATACTGCATATGCATGCAATTTGATTAATAGTCGCTTGTGAGGAACGGTATGAAAAGCCTTCTGGAAATCTAGGTATAAGTGAAATCTATCTGAGATCCCTTGCCGACAGCATTCATTAATTCATGGGAATAAAGAGCGAGCTGTGTTGCACAAGAACGATATTTTGTGAATACGTGTTGGTTATGTATCAATAAGTCATTTTCTTCAAGGTGATTCATAATGTTCGAGTACAGTATATGCTCCAAAATCCTACTGCAAATTGAGGTCAGTGATATGGGTCTGTAATTCAGTGGGTTATTCCTATGTCCTTTCTTGAATATTGGTGTGACCTGTGCTACTTTCCAGTCTTTAGGAACACAGACCTTTCGTCATGTGAGCGGTTGTATGTAATTGCTAAGAAAGGCGCTATTGTGCCTGCATACTCTGCAAGGAACCTCATTGGTATACCATCTGGACCGGAAGACTTGCCTTTCTTAATTCATTTGAGTTGCTTCACAACACCTAAGATATCTACTTTTATATCACTCATGCTAACAGCTGTTCTGGTTTCGAATTCTGGAATATTTACTTCATCTTCTTTCGTGAAGGAATTACGGAAAACTATATTTAGTAACTCGGCTTTTGTGGCACCATCATCGGTAACATTTCCATCGCTATCACTCAGTGACGGTATTGACTGTTTCTTGCAACTGGTGTACTTTACATACGACCAGAATCTCTTTCAATTTTTTACCACATTTTTAGACAATGTTTCGTTGCGGAAACTATTAAAAGCATCTCGTATTGACGTCCGCACTAAGTTTCGAGCTTCCGTGAAACTTAGCCAGTCTTGGAGATTTTGCGTTCTTCTGAATTTGGTATGATTTTTTCGTAGCTTCTGCAACAGGGTTCTTGCGTGTTTTGTGTACCATGGTGGATCAGTCCCGTCTCTTATTAACTTACGCGGTATGAGTCTATCTATTGCTGTTGATACTGTATCTTTGCATTTTGGTCATATCTGGTCTACACATACATAATTAGCTTTGAAGGAATGGAGACTCTCTCTTAGGAAGGCATCAAGCGAATTTTTATCTGCTGTTTTAAATAGATATACTTTGCGTTTATTTTTAGTGGTTTTGGGTTATAGGTTTTGAGCCTCGCTAGAATGGCTTTGTGTTCACTGATCCCTGTATCATGACGCTCTCTATCAGAACAGGATTATTAATGGCTAAGTGGTCAAGTGTGTTTCCGAAACCATTTACAATTAGTGTGGACTCATGAACTAATTGTTCAAAGTAATTCTCAGAGAAAGCATTAAGTACAATTTCGGAAGATGTTTTCTGTCTACCACCGGCTTTGAGCTTGTATTTTTGCCAACAGATCGAGGTTAGATTGAAGTCTCGCCCAATTATAACTGTATGAGTGGGGTACTTATTTGTAATGACATTTTAGTTTTCTTTTGAACCGTTCAGCTATTATATCATCTTAGTCAGCGCGTCGGTAGAAGAAGCCAATTATCATTTTGTTACAGCTGTTGAGTATAGCCTCTACCCATAGTAATTCGCAGGAACTATCTACTTCAACTTCACTACAGGATACACTACTAGCAAGAGACACAAACACACCACCACCTACTTTATTTAATCTATCCTTTCTGAAAACTGTTTGCGCCTATGCAAAAATTTAGGTAGAATTTATCTCCGGCTTTAACCAGCTTTCTGTTCTTATAACGATTTCAGCTTCAGTGCTTTCTATCAGCGCTTGAAGCTCTAGTACTTTTCCAACACAGCTACGAAAATTTACAACTACAATACTTGAGGCATAGCGCCGTATAACGATCCTCCCTTGGAGGCGGTTAAGTGGGAGATGTGTCTCAGAGCTGGATAGTGACAGATGGTGACGCGAGACTGGACGCGCACGTAGTTTATGTATCAGCCGATAGAGGACAATATTGATTAGGGGGACTGTGATTTTAGCTCCGATTGTGCCCACTAGAGCGCACTAAAGTAATAGAATGTTTTTCATAAACTGTTCTAATATTTTCATAAAGTGTTATTATGTCTTTTTGTGTAGGTAAAATGTTATAAATGTGCTTTAGCAGTATGAATGACGCGTGAGTGTGGTTTAAGGTTAATATGAAGATAATTGAAACTTCCTGGTTTGCTGGAGAGCTTCTGTAAAGTTTGGAAGGTAGGAGACGAGGTACTGGCAGAAGTAAAGCTGTGAGGACGGGGCGTGAGTCGTGCTTGGATAACTCAGTTGATAGAGCACTTACCCGCGAAAGGCAAAGGTCCCGAGTTCGAGTCTCGGTCCGGCACACAGTTATAATCTGCCCAGAAGTTTCATATGAGCGCACACTCCGCTGCAGAGTGAAAATCTCATTCTATGAAGATAATTGTTTAACGAGTTATGTAGTAGGATTTAGTTTGGGAACATTTCGAAGAAGTATGGATATGGACAAAGGGGATTTTTGTAGAATAGTTTTGTAAAGTTAGTTTATGGTAAAGGGAAAGTTAATTCAGGTATAAATAACAATAGTAAATAACTTTATGCATAAACAAAACTTCAGCATATTAGGTAATTACGTCGGTAAAAAGGACAGTCGTTAGGTTTACTATTTTGCGATTGGTTATTGATGAAAAGCGCAGATTGACGCGGGAGAGTGTTGTTTTGCAATTGGCTATTGAGTAAAGTGACCAATGGTAAAGCAATGTTCTTCGCGCGCCTTTCTCTGCTGGTAGAGAAGACTTAGAGTATCCTAGAGAAGAATCGAAGCCTAGCCATGAAACAGATGGGACGTGTGTAGTAGTAGTTCCGATGGAAACGATAAGTTGCCGGATCTAGCAGTGTTTCATACATCAAAAGTGTTGGAAAGTGACGGCATAATTATTCCGATGTGTGTGAAGAAATTCCGGAATTTTTAAGTTAATTTTGTGACGAGAAAAGATTTATATTCCGCGAGGCGTATTGAGCAGGTCGGTGGCTAAAAACTGTGACTACATTAGGTACCGACAGACGTAATATTTGGAGAGCATTCTCTATCAAAAACAATCAGTATTTTTGTAGCTATTACGTTTTCGGGAAATGCAACGCCGTAAACTTGCTAACGTGAGTGAAAGGGATTGTGAGTGGCTGTGTTAAGACTAGCACGGGCTTAGCAGTGATACTTGTTCACCTAAGTATCAGAATATATTTATTGAGGACAAAATTTTCAACCTCTCATTTGTGTGAAAACTTTCTCCCGAAACGTAGATTGGTGACTTAAATTGCAGCCTGGTTCACGTCGAAGTACAGTAGGTTTCACTCGGCTTTCCTACTGACGATCTGCTGAGACAATGTTCACCGGTAGGTGCAGGTCCGTCGTAAAGTAACGGAAAGAACCGCGCCGCCGCATACTGACTGTTGCTTGGTCGATTCTTGTCGTTTCTTTGCCCTGTACCCTTTGAGACTGGAGCCCTTTTTGACCTTTCCCGAGACTGTCTAACCTAAAAAAACCGCCCAGTCCACGCCACACAACCCCTGCTACCCGTGTAGCGGCCTCCTGTGTGTAGTGGACACCTGACCTATTTAGTGGAACCCGAAACCCCACCACTCTATGCCGTAAGTCAAGGAATCTGCAGCCTACACGGTCGCAGAACCGTGTGAGCGTCTGGTTCAGTCCCTCCTCTCGGCTCTGTACCAAAGGTCCGCAATCGGTCCTGTCGACGATGCTGCAGATAGTGAGCTCTGCCTTCATGTCGCTAGCAAGACTGGCAGTCTTCACCAACTCAGATAGCTTCCGTAAACCAGGGATAATCTGTTCCGATCCATAGTGACACACGTCTTTAGTGCCGACATGAGCCACCAATTGCAGTTGGCTGCACCCTGGACCCTTCATGGCATCCGGAAGGACCCATTCCACATCTTGGATGACTCCCTACGGTATGCACACTATGTGCACTTTGGTTTTCTTCCCATCTTTAGCTGCCGTATCCAAAAGGGGCTCCATCACCCGCCTAACACTGGAGCTCCCAGTGACAAGCAATCCCACCCTCTGCGCTAGCCTGGACCTCTCAGGAAGACCGGCCACTTCCGAAACAGGAGAGGGCGCCCTTGCTGGCTCAGAAGTACTTTCAGCAGTGGGCAGTACTTCAAACACGTCACGGAAGCGTATGGGGACAGCCCAGCTGCCAGCACCAACTTTCGCCTTCCGCCCACGGATTCGCGACTCCGCCACGGTTCGCCACTCACAGTAAGGCAAGTGTCGACCTGCAGGGACGTCCGAATCAGAGGGCACAGTGGCATCAGAGATACCAGGCGATGCTACAGGTTCCAGAAGCACCAAAGCGCTCGCCTGCGGTGTTCCAGTGTCACCGCAGCCCAGGGCAAGAGCCTGCAGCCTGTCGACCACGGCCAGCACAACTTGGAGCTGTTTACGGACGGTGGCCAATTCCCCCTGAATCAGTACACAACAGGCGCAGTCCCTATCCATCCCTAACAATTTTTTCCCCTCTTCCATCTTACAAGCCGTTCAAAACAAACAGATGACTGACGACTACGCGAATTTACACTATACGGGTACTGAAACGCGATGCTACAACTCTCAAATACTATAATACGCCCGAAATTTGTGAACTAAACTGTGCAACTACCAAAAAACACGCAAAGAAATTAAGAATTAAACTGTAAAACAAATAAGTGAGCTAAGAGTGCGACTTGCTGCTGGCTGCTACTTATCCAACAACGTCAAGGAGCTCACTGGCTGTGACCATCCGCCACTGGCCGTTCAAAACGAAAGCAGATGGCTGACAACTACGCGAATTTACGCTATTCAGGTACTAAAACGCGATACTACAACTCTCAAATATTTAATACGCCCGAAATTTGAGTATTAAACTATTCAAGTACCCAAAAAGACGCAAAGAAATTAAGAATTAAACTATGAAACAAATAATTGAGCTAAGACTTGCTGCTGGCTGCTGCTTATCCAACGGCGGCAGGGAGCTCACTGTATACGTGTCATGAGAACAAGCGAGATTGGGATGAGTACTGGGATACACGGACAGTTAGTTATTTTTCTGAATGCAGTCAGGCAGAAAGCCGTTAATATACGATAGAGACACCTTAATGAGATCACCAACTATGTTAGACGTCAACGAACCATAACCACTGGCAGATAGCAGGTGGAACTATCAGTAATTGTGGAGTCGGAGGAGTGTATAAAAAGTATCCGGACACGAGCATAAACATACGTTTTTCAAAATACGTGCAGTTTGTTGCCTCCTACTGCCAGGTACTCCATATCAACGATCACAGCACTCATTAGACGTCGTGAGAGAGCAGAATGGGGCGTTCCGCGGAACTCACGGACTTCGAACGTGGTCAGGTGATTGGGTGTCGCTTGTGTCATACGTCTGAAGGCGAAATTTCCACACTTCTAAACATCCCGAGGTCCACTGTGTCCGATGTGATAGTGAAGCGGAAACGTGAAAGGACACGTACAGCACAAAAGCGTACAGGTTGACCTCGTCTGTCGACTGACAGAGACCGCCGATACTTGAAGAGAGTCACAAAGTGTAATAGGCAGACATATATCCAGACCATCATACAGGAATTCCAAATTGCATTAGGATCCACTGTACGTACTACGAAAGTTAGGCGGGAGGTGAGGAAATTTGGATTACATGGCCGAGCGACTGCTCATAAACCACACATGACACCGGTGAATGTCCAACGACGCCTCGCTTGGTGTAAGGAGAGTAAACATTAGACGATTGAACAGTGGGAAAACGTTGTGTGGACTGACGAATCGTATATAATTTGGCGATCCGATGTCAGGGTGCAAGTATGGCCAATGGCCGGTGAACGTCATCTGACAGCGTGTGTAGTGTCAATAGTAAAAGTCGGAGACGGTGGTGTGGTCGTGTTGTTCATGCAGGTGGGTTACAGCCCTTGTTGTTTTGCGAGGCACTATCACAGCACAGGCCTACATTGATGTTTTAAGCACCTTCTCGCTTCCCACTGTTGAAGTGTTGAAGAGCAATTAGGGGATGGCGACTGCATCTTTTAACACGATCGAGAACCTGTTCATAATGCACGGCCTGCGTCGGAGTGGTTACACGACAATAAAATGCCTGTAACAGACTGGCCTGCGCAGAGCCGTGACCTGAATCCCATAGCACACCTCTGGGATGTTTTGGAACGCCGTTTTCGTGCCAGGCCTCACCGCCCGACATCGAAACCTCTCCTCAGTGCAGCACTCCGTGAAGAATGGGCTGCCATTCCCCAGGAAACTTTCCAGCACCTGATTGAACGTATGCCTGCGAGACTGGAGGATGTCGACAAGATTAAGGGTGGGCCAAGAGCATATTGAATTAAAGCAGTACCGATGGAGGGCAGCACGAACTTGTAAGCCGTTTTCAGCCAGATGTCCACATACTTTTGATCACGAAGTCTATTTATTTGTGTCATAATCATTGCGCCCCCACAGCGCCTCTGTGTTTAATTACTTTTTATTTCTAGTTGTAAACTGTTAAAGTGTTAACCGTTTAATTTGCCATTTGAGTAATTACTATATTTATTTACTTAAATCTTAAAATGGCTCTGAGCACTATGGGACTTAACTTCTAAAGTCAGCAGTCCCCTAGAACTTAGAACTACTTAAACCTAACTAACCTAAGGACATCACACACACCCATGCCCAAGGCAGGATTCGAACCTGCGAGCGTAGCGGTCGCGCGGTTCCAGACTGTAGCGCCCAGAACCGCTTACTTAAATGTGTTTATGCAAGTGTTGCTCGGCCAACTAGGAGATTTAAGCTATATTAATTTCATAAAGTTTCTCACTGACTTTTGTACCATTCGGGACGCAATATTTAACAACAATTTTGTCTGGATATTTCTGTTGCGTCCCTTTCACACCTCCGCTATCCGGCGGTATAGTAATTTTCTCATATGGTGCTTATTTGAGGAGTATACTTCTGTTTTGAATTGTAAATCTTAAGGTTTCTTTCGAGAAAGAAGTTTTATCTCTCTTATTGTACTGCTACAGTTTTTATTATTGTATTTAATCTGTTTGCTATCAATCAGTCTGGTACAGTTTTATGATGGTAAATTATGCTTTCTCGTAGTAGTCAATACCACTAGTGGTGTTTTTCCAAGAGTTGTTTAATAAATCTAGCTTAGTGTGTTCTATTAAAACAAAGAGAAAGTTCGCAACACGAGTGACAATCTCCCTTTGGCCCTGTCCTTTCTACCACAGACAAGCTGGCGCGGGTAATGCTTAGTACACTTAGTGCATAGTAATAGTTTCACTGCCCTTCTACCACTTTTCGTAAATTCTCATGGCAATAGCACGTGAAGATTCGACCAGCTTCGCCGTTTTCGAGATACTCTTTCACTGCCCGTGCTTAACAGTAATGTGCCATTTGGGAAAGGCACTTATCTTAGTGCATTTCTTCATTTGCAGTGTATATCTTCGCTAGGGTAGTCCACCATCCGTCTCTGCTCGGGTTACATACTTTTCTTACTGCGTCACGTGCCTTCAACGTCACCCGGAGGCATCCAGCCCTGCAGTGGGCCGCGGTCATAATACACTCCTGGAAATGGAAAAAAGAACACATTGACACCGGTGTGTCAGACCCACCATACTTGCTCCGGACACTGCGAGAGGGCTGTACAAGCAATGATCACACGCACGGCACAGCGGACACACCAGGAACCGCGGTGTTGGCCGTCGAATGGCGCTAGCTGCGCAGCATTTGTGCACCGCCGCCGTCAGTGTCAGCCAGTTTGCCGTGGCATACGGAGCTCCATCGCAGTCTTTAACACTGGTAGCATGCCGCGACAGCGTGGACGTGAACCGTATGTGCAGTTGACGGACTTTGAGCGAGGGCGTATAGTGGGCATGCGGGAGGCCGGGTGGACGTACCGCCGAATTGCTCAACACGTGGGGCGTGAGGTCTCCACAGTACATCGATGTTGTCGCCAGTGGTCGGCGGAAGGTGCACGTGCCCGTCGACCTGGGACCGGACCGCAGCGACGCACGGATGCACGCCAAGACCGTAGGATCCTACGCAGTGCCGTAGGGGACCGCACCGCCACTTCCCAGCAAATTAGGGACACTGTTGCTCGTGGGGTATCGGCGAGGACCATTCGCAACCGTCTCCATGAAGCTGGGCTACGGTCCCGCACACCGTTAAGCCGTCTTCCGCTCACGCCCCAACATCGTGCAGCCCGCCTCCAGTGGTGTCGTGACAGGCGTGAATGGAGGGACGAATGGAGACGTGTCGTCTTCAGCGATGAGAGTCGCTTCTGCCTTGGTGCCAATGATGGTCGTATGCGTGTTTGGCGCCTTGCAGGTGAGCGCCACAATCAGGACTGCATACGACCGAGGCACACAGGGCCAACACCCGGCATCATGGTGTGGGGAGCGATCTCCTACACTGGCCGTACACCACTGGTGATCGTCGAGGGGACACTGAATAGTGCACGGTACATCCAAACCGTCATCGAACCCATCGTTCTACCATTCCTAGACCGGCAAGGGAACTTGCTGTTCCAACAGGACAATGCACGTCCGCATGTATCCCGTGCCACCCAACGTGCTCTAGAAGGTGTAAGTCAACTACCCTGGCCAGCAAGATCTCCGGATCTGTCCCCCATTGAGCATGTTTGGGACTGGATGAAGCGTCGTCTCACGCGGTCTGCACGTCCAGCACGAACGCTGGTCCAACTGAGGCGCCAGGTGGAAATGGCATGGCAAGCCGTTCCACAGGACTACATCCAGCATCTCTACGATCGTCTCCATGGGAGAATAGCAGCCTGCATTGCTGCGAAAGGTGGATATACACTGTACTAGTGCCGACATTGTGCATGCTCTGTTGCCTGTGTCTATGTGCCTGTGGTTCTGTCAGTGTGATCATGTGATGTATCTGACCCCAGGAATGTGTCAATAAAGTTTCCCCTTCCTGGGACAATGAATTCATGGTGTTCTTATTTCAATTTCCAGGAGTGTATTTCGGCTGATTCGTGTATCCCCACTGCACATGACTTTGGGGCATTTACATGTTTCATAAGTCAGGTCATATCGTTAGATAGCGTTTAACATAATTTTGTGGGTCAAACATTTCACGTTCAAACAGAACATTTTAAAAGGGAAATCTTTCTACAGACTTTTTCACATAAATTCATAATTAACCAACACAGAGAGGGCTTAAAACCTCAAATAGTCACGGATGATCTGTTGTCTATGTTGCTGATTCCATAACAAACAAGTCTCTCTCTCTCTCAGTGTGTATGCACGTGCGTATGTTACCGTGTACCCCACCCCGCCGATATTGCTCTGTGAGTGGATAATTTGCTAGTGGAGGCTTAACAAAATATCTTTTAAGTCGTACAGAAGGCTGTTTAACATTTACTGGGCATTCCGTTCGTTCGTGCTCTTGCATGGAGCTGGTTAAGTGCACGGATAAAGCTTCCAAAGGGGACTGCGTGGTTGGTAACAGCTGTTAGAAAGCAAACGTGACCGCAATACCTTCATTGATGCTAATTTTAAGCTTACAGAATTTGCACTAACTGTTAATAGCCTCTAGATGTACGTAAATCAGTTAAATTAAACTTCTAACAAATTATAAACTAAACGGTATCGTCGGCTTGTAGAAGAAAATACTGTTCGTCAACTCAGGTACATCACTAGCGCGCGTTGTGTACAGTAGGAGACTAGTGACCAAATATGGTAAGACCCGAATAGCAGCATTCTTGATTGTGCTATCATAGCTTCAGATTGAATATTTCGCTCTGTATCAGGGTATATACTGTTGGGGGACTTCTTGGCAGATTAAAACCGTGTCCAGGACAGGAGCCTGAATCTGGAACGTAGACCCTGATTCAGTGGTTCCCAACCTTTCTTAGACCATCATTCATGAGTGCAGTCTGACATCTGCTAGTACTCCCCCCCCCCCAGTCCTCCCTCCCCCATCCCCCCGCTGTGCTGTCTCTTGCCACCCTCCATATTATCGCCAACTGTTGCACGTAATGAACTGTAGAATGAAGGACTTTTCTTGGAACACTTTTGTTTTTAAAATGATGAAAGGTGAATAATATTGTGTGTGTGTGTGTGTGTGTGTGTGTGTGTGTGTGCGTATGTGTGTGTGAGAATGAATGATGAAGCAATTCATGGTGCATCAAAAATGCTACCCACGATTATTCCTCTGATAAGAAAGGTAACTATGCACAACGAGGGTAGACACATTTGGCACAAAACATACTTCCCCTGCTTTACTCCTCTTCATTGCGGCACCTCCTTGACCTCCACACTGCAACCCCATTTTCAATCGGACAAGTTCACATGTGTGCATTATCACTTCATTGCTGCACTCCTTCCTTCTTATAACCTAGGCGATTGTTTCCAGAACTAATCAATTACTCAGCAAGTGTGCGATGTTATGCAACTTACTTGCGAATAGTGTGCAGGATCCAGAGTCGCTCGACGGGTACGAACATCTGCCACAAAAGGTCCTGTGTTTGAGAATCAGTGCGTCACACATTTCAAATCCGGCAGAAACTTTCAGTAATAGCAGCCTGGCCTTACAGAGAGTTCATCTTTGATCCATTATGGACTGTGGGACAATAGCTGGCACACATTTCTTGATGCAATAATTTACCAACAACCATATGTATTGCAGACATTTATTTTATAAACTTCCTATGTGCAACCAGTTTCGGCTTTACATTGATGCCATCTTCAGGCCCCACACGTCATAGTCGTCAAATCGCTATACACGGAAGGAGCCATATAACTGGATCCGTGAATCAAATCGCTATGTAACAGCTCTTGGTGGCCAGGCGATTTGATTCACGGATACAATTATATGGCTCCTTCTGTGTTAGCGATTTTACGACTATAACGCATGGGGCCTGAAGATGGCATCAATGTACTGCCGAAACTAGTTGCACATAAGAAGTTCATAAAATAAATTTCTACAATACATACGGCTGTTGGTAAATTATTGCATCAAGAATTACAGAGAGTTGTTTCTATCACAGGAATGTATTAGTGATGTAGATAATCTGTCCTGGAATGCCTGTTTTTGACAGTTTCTGAATTAAGTCATTGTGTCAGAGCTTACAAATATTTCTTGATGTCTAGAAGGACTATATCGATGTTACACTGCTCACGTCGTTGCTCACAATCGTAGCAGAAACAGTTAGTTACATGGTAAAAATTTTCTCTTATTTTCTCTAGCGTCAAAGGTACAAAAAGAGTGAATGGAGCATTACGAGTTTACCTGCTGCGAAGGATGGACAAGTATTTGACCGGCTTATTAGTGTGGCACTACTTTGAGACCTCAAGCAGCGTGAAAAATAGAAGGGGCCGTCGTTAGGGGGCATAAGTTCTGCACAGGCGGGAAGTTGCCGCTGGCCTGGCGCGGTGGACCCCATTCTAACTAACATTGCAGCGGACTTAATTTGTGATAATCAGGCGGACATCGCCCCGCCAGGATACTCGAATTGCCCCAGGCGCTACCTGCCACCTGCTGCCTGCTCCCCCCCCCCCCCCCCACTCCTCCTTTTCCCTTTTTTTGTGAGAAGGGCTCAGTGGACTTGGAAACAGCTTCCGATTCAGCAATTTCTGCTAATGAGTTTGCGCGCCGTGGCCGCCACGCCATCTTCCAGGAATTAAACAACAGCCTGCCACAAATTGCTTTCTAACGAGACCATTATTATCGTAGCACATCTAGGCCACCTGGTCTGCAGTTCAGCTCCTGTAAACCTCAGCGTATGTGGAGGAACGTTGCTATGATCAGAACTCCCGTATTAATTACAAATCATGATCGATTCCATTGGAAGAAATGTTAGCACGAAGTTGTGGCTTATTTTCCAGATTCCTTTTACGTTAACAAAATAATCAACACAAAGCCCAGCACGTCCGTTCGAAACGGCTCACCGATTTTCTCAGATATCTTTTCACATAACGGTACACGCGACGTTATTGCTTCATGATCGATTTATTATTAGCTGTGTGTCTTACGTGGCCTCTTTTTCTTATACCAGTTGATATTATTGTACCTTGATGGTAGTGTACATACATGTCGTGCTTTCCAGCCGCTGTTTCAATATACTGACCGAATATAGACTCAAACAAAGGAATACGCTCTAGAGACAGCCATAATCGCTTTCCGGTATTGTTAACTGTTTGTATTGTTTTGAGACGTGAGCGACCAGAATCTGTAAGTACACTCTAAGACGAAAAACCGGCGCAGCATGAAGGAATTGCTCGAATGGGACGGAAATCGGTAGGTTGAAACGCATATACAGCCAAACAAATGATTACAATTCCAGAAAAGTTGGATGATTTATTCGAGAGAAAGAACTTAACAAACTGAACAAGTCAAAAATGCTTTGGCCCACCTCTGGCCCTTAAGTAAGCGCTTATTCGGCTCGGCATTGATCGTCACAGTTGTAGGATATGCTGAGTGACATCGTGCCAGTTGAGTCCAATTGGCGCGTTAGAGCATCAAAATTCCGAGCTGGTTTCAGCGCCCTGTCCTTAATGCTCCAAACGTTCTCATTCGGAGAGAGATCTGGCGACTTTGCTGACCAAGTGCGATTTGACAAGTACGAAGACAAGAAGTATAAGCTCTTGCCATGTGCAGGTGGGCACTACCTTGCTGAAATATTAGGATGGCTTGCCGTGAAGGGCAACAAAACGGGTCGTGAAATATCGTTGACATACCGATGTGCTATACGTGTGCCTTGGATGACAACCGAAGGGGTCCTAGTATGAAATGAAAAGGCACCCTAGACGTCAATCATGGTTGACGGCCATATGGAAGTGACAATCAGGTTGGTATCCCATTGCTGTCTAGGGTATCTCTGGCCATGCCCTCACTGGTCATTGGGGCTTACTTCGAACCAGGACTTATCAATGAAGACCATTCTACTCCAGTCAATAAAATTCCAGTCCCAGTGACCGATCAAGATGTATCTGGAGACCCCACAGACAGAGGTAGGATACCAACCTGGACTGTCACGCGCCATAAGACCCGACAACCAATAGTGATGATCTGGGATGGCGGCGCCCTCACAGCACCGCGGTACGTCGACGATATTCTACGACCAGTTTTGTTGCCCTTCATACCATGCTAAGGTAATGCCCGCCCACACTAAGCGAGAGTTTCTGCTTCTTGTCTTCGTGCTTGCCAACTCCTATCGTGGCCAGCAATATCGCCAGATATCTCTCCAATTCAGACGATTTGCGGCATTATGGGCATGGCCCCCTCCAACGACTAGGGGGTTTTGATAATGTGAGGAGCCAGTTAGTCAGAATTTGGCACGATATCACTCAGGTAGATATCTAACAACTCTATCAATCGATGCCAAGTCGAATAACGCCTTTATGAGGGATACGGGTGGACCAACACCTTATTGACTTACTCAGTTACTGAAGGTCTTTCTCTACAATAAGTCACCCAATATTTTAGAATTTTAATCGTTTTTTTGTCTGGTCACGCACATCGCATCTACCGATTTTCGCCACATTCGAATAATCCTTTGTGGTGCGTCACTTTTCGTAAAAAAAAATTTTACAGTATATTTTGAGATCTACACAAGTAAGTCCCGTATAAGATGTTAAAGCTATCTCGAAGATATAATTAATTCTTCAGTAAAAGAATCTTATGGCAATAAAATCCTATAATTGTTTACAGTTCATTAATCAACATTTGGACGGCTAAGGCATTCTTCGGCAGTGGTGCACCATCTACTACAACGGTATATTTGTTTAGGGAAATGAAATAACTTTGTTTAATCTCTAAACTATCTTACAAGTCTTAAAAAGAAAATTTGTGTTAGGTTCCAATAGCCTTTATTTCAAAATATGTTAAACCTTTAACTGGTTTTTGGTCTGGTAGTGAATTATGTACTCTGGCGATACAATGATTGCCACAGGCATCCTGGGTTCTAACGTTTCCCTCTCGTGCCACAGTACCATCGTACCATTTTTAAAGGCACTACGATCTTCCACATATTACACTTTTTTCTACGAACTGACTGCGTGATGTTCAGTTACTTCTGTGGCCATCAAGAACCCCAGATACCATCTCAGACGCTTACTTAGTTTATGCACTTACTGCCCAACAGCTAGTACTGTAACGGGAAAAGCCAAATACAACATTATACTGCGCTGTTTGTTATACCGCCATAATGCGTATTACCAAATATGGTATTACGATGTAGCAAATGTTACGATTTGAGTAAATTGACCGTGAGTTGCCTAATTGGTTTGGATTATGGAACCTGAATTTAATGTAACAGTAGAAACCAGAAAGCTAAATACTGAAATTTGGAAAATATCTTAAGTAACCAAGTTTACTTAAATGAAATAAAATACGGTCACCAGGCTAATTAGGCATAGTATCATGAACAATACTTTTAAAGAATCTGTAATGAATTTTGGTAAAGGAAAGCTACCATTACTTACTTCCCAGAAAAGTGCAATGAAACTCTACTATAATCAGATAAGTGATACAGTGAACACCAGCAGCTATAAATAGTATGTGCAAGCTCTCACAGGAACTACTGACACTTTATCTCTTCTCAATAGTAATACGTTTGTCATATATAAGTTATCTCATCATAAAATGTTGTGAAAGGCACTACCACTTGGGACCTGTGGAATGGTACATTAGCTTATTTGTTTTAGTTTGTAAATATTTGTCATGTATTGGTGTTTTTCTGACATGTTCTACATCCTGGAGGACCATTGGAATGAAGTAAATCTAATATAATCTAACCTAATCTATACATATTCACTTATGAAATATGTCATTAAGAATCTCATCGAATTCAAAAGTAATAGAAGTGTACATGGCTACAACACTAGGAGAAAGGATGATCTTCACTACTCAAGGTTAAATCTAACTTTGTCTCAGAGGGGGTAAATTATGCTCTCACAAAAGTCTTTGGTCACTTACCTAATAGCATCAAAAGTCTGACAGATAGCCATATAGCATTTCAAAGGAAATTAAAAGAATGTCTTAATGGCAACTCCTTCTATTCATTAGATGAATTTTTGGATATAGTAAGTGGGTAATTTCCCCAACCTCCACAAAAAAAAATAAAAAATATTAAGTGTCATGTAATATTTTGTGTAATGTAATATCTTGTATATACACCTTTTATTAACCTGACAAGTTCCACATCATTATGAAGTGTCATATTCATGATCTATGGAACAAGTACTAAACTAATGTAATGTAATGTAATGTAATCTGATCTAATCTGGAGCAAAATTCGACATGGACATGGAACTGTTTCAATAGTTACTTTTCATATAGTACAAAGATAAGTATAAGTCACTTGCAGTAGGGTTCTTACACTCTCTATGAATCAATCTTATCTCTGTTTTTATGAATAAAAGCAATTACAGTAACCTCATCTTTCATTGGCAAAGACTTAGGTGGGGGTCCTCAAACTATCTTTCATATCCTTACTACACAAAGCACACAAAACTCTAGAATTACTTCATAATGCAATTAGTCTATTCAGTGTTCAAGAATGTTTCTTCATATTAAGCAACACTAATGTGGGGATTTTCTCAACTAAACCCACTTTTCCGAGACGATTTGTAAGGTACAAGTTTAGATATTACTCTTTCACAAATTTCAACCACCTTGCAGGACTTTTAAAACAGTTAATACAGGTTATCTTTTATACAGGTTCTTAAGTATGACTTTAAATGCATTTTACTCTCATTAACCTCAAAATAACGTGGTTACATTTGTCGTGAGCACAACAAGTAATTATCACTTACAGAATTAAATGCAGTTAATCGTTGAAGCACAAATACCTTCAATTAAAGCAAATTAAACATTATGGAGGTTTTCATTAATGCAGTACTAACTACCTCCCTTGATTTCAATGAAACCCATAGTATTTCTATGTATCTTGTTGCATTCAGAACTAAGCAACACCAACAATCACTTATTTTCAATCGTTTTTCACATACGGGATACTCGGATGTTAGTAATTATGTGGAATGGATCCTAAGAGGTATGATGAGAGGAACCAATTCAAGGATCGGACGTACAGTTTAACATAATTTGACTTATTATTGCAAATTAAACAACACTTAAATGTACTGGATCATACTTTGATATAAATCTGACCTTTTAGATTTTGCTGAAGTGATGGCGCAATATTGGTGGCTAGTACACTGTGGCTACCTGGTCTCTCTTCTGGTTGTGATTTGCTCTATTACTTTCTTCTTAGAAACGAAATTACCAACTTTAGAGTCTTTTGCAATAATAGAGCAACATTTTAGAGTCGTACACAGATCCGAGAACTTTCCATATTAATTCAGGTTCTGGAAGCCGGTCGAAAGTGATTGGTGATAAACAAGCTCACATAACACTAGTTTTGGATGTTTTAGTGGTGCCCCTCCTTAATTAACTGAAACTGTTCATCACTGTTCACAGAAGATTCACTTCTAACCTGGTTGAAGCGTGGCAGATTCTCAAATGCATAGTACATGTGAATACAACAGCCTCCTAAAGAGTAAAAAACAGAAATCACATTCTATGCGTAGCTGAGCATGGTAATTGTGTCTATTTCTTCTTCCTAACGTTGTTAATGTATCCTCATCCGTTGCGAGTATTTTGTCTGTATTCAAATTTGTAGAACATTCTGCATTTTCACTTCCAGTTAAATGAGCTGGTTTATTACGTACGTGGAATGTGCTCGAGAATGAGCAGCTCTTGAAACTAGCTAGTGTTGCTAAACAGAGTGCTGTTTTAAAATAACGGACTGAACGGAGCAAGGATAAATGAGTGCAGACGAATTACAAGGGGACTTCAAAAAGTAAGTTACAGATATCGTATCATGCTAAGACCATTACGCTACAATAGCGACATGTTGTGGGAAGAGATGTTATGTTTTGAGTCTATTGCAGAGACAGTTCTTTTGCGGTACCATTAACACAGTGTGGGAGTGAAATGGTGCGACGATTGAAACGTTGTCCAAAGTTGAAGCACGCAGAATAGTACAGTTCGATGCTTGTGCGGAAAAAACGTCTTAACTGCACAGAAATTCAGCCTAAAATCATGGCGGTGTATGGGACAAAACATCTAAACATTCTGCGTGGTGTCTGTTTGTTCTATATCGTGTCGCCCTACCACTTTCGCGCAACGACGCTCTGAGTGTGCTTTTTAGGGAATTGACTAGTTTGAACCTGAGACCTGTTGCTGGTAAGGGGACGTCAGACCACACATGACATGTAGAATTCAGAAGAGTTCAGTGAGACTAGCGATGATATAACCAAATACTTAATGATTTCAGCGTCAGCTCCACTGCACTCCCTCTAAGGAATCTTAATACTAACTAAATTTAGTGGAAGGGGTTCAAGGCTTTCCTATTTTTAGTTAGCTGGTAAAATAACGTCGAAAAAGCAGCCAAGTTTACCATTGGAAATTTTATTCTACTCACAAAACATCGTTTATAAATTACACTATTGATAAAAGGAAATGTTTTAATACAGGATGGTAAAAACCAACTGTGTTCAACAAAAATGTGAACGAATATTCCCTGAGTGGGTTTCCAAGTTCTACAATTGATCGAAGGATGACCTATGCCATATCACATCTATAATCTAGGTTTAAATTAAGTTTCACAAATGAGAAAACTATCAAAATGGTCTACAGTGACGCTCAATTATCTTTAATTACTTATCTCACTTGTCGTAAATTACAGAGGCTGATGTGGCTTCTCAATAACTATATAACAGAAAAATCATCGAGTTTCAGATTTTTACTTCAAGTGGCAAATGTGAACACCATGAGCTTTAAATGATGATCGACACTAGTATTACGTAAAGGGGATGTAACAGATGAGACTTCTGCAGTTCTGAGTGAAGCCTTATGCGCTCAAAAATGCGGCATCGCATGCGTTAATTACCTTGTCGGTGTTCGTCAGGGGGCGGCTGCTGGCGCAGCTCCGTCCAGCTCGCCCTCTCGGAAGCAACTCTCTCCTAACTTCTCCTTACTACAATTTACCGAAGTTGGTTTTAAAAAAACTATCTGGCTGTGTCTTCATCTGACCAATCAGGGTCTCAATGTTAACCTTAAGCTCCGCCTACAAAAATTCCGTCTATCCAATGAGAAACGTTATACTTTTCGTGGTGGGGCAATGTTTTTAAAGTTTGCAACGTAACAGAGACGCGAAAAAGTCTCACGCTAAAACTTGCGGGTGGTGTGGTCCTAGCAGTTAGCTGGCGACATGGGCGTCCGTCCGTCCCTTATCGTAGGGCCTTCCAGCTTAACACGGTTCTGCTCTCGGCTCCTGTTCTCGTTTCTCCCCTCGGAACTGCGTCTGTCTCACGGTGGGAAGGTATGACATGCATTTAGGCATTCTTGTGTTAGTCTGTGGTATTCTATTTGCTCACTCGCTACTCGTATTACTTTGGTTAATTTAATGTCACGATTTATTCGGAGCTATGTGACATACTACTGGATTTGCTTATCATGTCAGGGTTTTCATGGAAGGTGTTGGATTTGCCTGACACCTTACAAACAGTGTCGCGTCCATCCACAGTAAAACGGCGTCAACAGTTTGACCATGGCTGTACAGACGTATGTGATGTTGATCTGGAAGGAAAGCTAATGGTATCGGCCACAAACGACAATCTGTGCTCAACTGACTCTTAAACCTATATTCAATGCTAACAAATTTCTCTTCTTCGGAAATGCTTCCCTTGCCATTGCCAGTCTACATTTTATATCCTGTCTACTTCGGCTATCATCAATTATTTAGCCGCCATCTACTAATTTAAGTGTCTCGTTTCCTATCTACTTCCCTCAGCATCGCCTCATTTAATTCGACTACAGTCCATTATCCTCGTTTTACTTTTGTTGATGTTCATCTTATACCCTCCTTTCAGTAATGGCCCATTCCGTTCAACTGCTCTTCCAAGTCCTCTGCTAACACAACTGCTCTGTCGTCAATAACCCTCAAAGCTCTTATATATTTTCCATGAATTTCTATCCCTACGCTAACTTTGTGTCTGTTTTCCTCACTTGCTTGTATAGTATAGAAAAATAAGCCAAAGTGCGTGCAATTGAAAACATGCAGAATATGTCTCGTGCTTTTCTAGTGATCGGCTTCATATTCCTGTTTTGCCATTATGCATTTCTAAAAGAAACACAAAGCTTTTAAATTTAAATACATGCGAATAATAGCTGCATATTCACCCATGGCACAAAAATCTTTCACAGTATTCTTCATTGCAATAGCAACTTCAGACATGAGCTTTGAGAGTAATGTCTTTGTTTAAGAAGCAAATATTTTACACGATGCAAAGGTATCACGGACTTCCTGTGAGAAAAACATCTCTGCTATCTTTTATTAAGCGTGGAATAGGAGTAAGAGGTATAACAAGTTAAACCGAGAAAAACGTTTTTGTGCATATGAAATCGTTGTGCAATCCGAACAGAGTTTATTCACAAGAGACATTAGAAGTCTTTCTAAAGTTTTGCCCATTACAATTGCATCGTCGAAGAGAGGAAATCCATAGAACGTAAAATTAGCATGAAATGTACTTGATGCTTTGGCATCCAAATTATTATCATGGCTCGGCAAAAGCACGAAGTAGGTAGGAGTAACGTCATATATATTTTGTATATAAGGAAACGTTAGCTAGTTTCCCATTCAAAAATCATACTAAATTTTCGATTGCTTTTGAGAAGATCATATAAGGAGAAACGACTACTGCCAACTGTTGGTATCAAAAAGTGATACGATCGTGGATTATCGAGGCGGCCATAGTTCGGCTGTATTGCTGCTTGCGTTGGTCGACAGCCACGCGAATACGGTAACAGAGAAGCAGTACACAACGCCATACAGCATATCAACAGCCCCGAGCGAGTAATTCACCAGAACACACATTGTTCGCTTAACCGTGCGGAATCACATGATTGCGTCATGTATCTCGTCAGTAATTGGACTAGTTTGCAACAAGACAAGTATATACACCCACAGTGTGGTAAAGTCTGGAGCAGCACTGACTGCCAGCAGACTGATTATTGTTGCGGTTTACCTTTGCTTCACAACAGTGCATTCACGAGTGGTACCACGTCATCTGTTCTGACCAGTCCCAGTATTGCATATAGGACAGCCGCAATGCGGCCTGTCTGTGTATGCGAGCTGCGAGGAGAGTGAAAATTGCCATATTGGATTCGTCATCGTCATACGGGTTCAGCACCTGACAGAAATGTGTTGGATGTCTCTGAACGCACGACACAGACACACCCCTGGTTCGCCTAACCGGTAAAGTGGACAGCAGGTGGTACACTGCAGGCTGGTGGCTGTTCTCTATCTTCGAGGTCTCCGTGACTTTATCGTCCAACAAGTCAATGCAAGATCACATGTTGCCAATGCTGTCCTGAGCTATCAGTAGACTTTGGGGGTTGGACTGTTTTGAAACGTCTGGTGGATTGTCGGGAGATTGACCACTCTTCCCCAGTTACCATGGCTGATGAACAAGTGATTGACCTGTGCGCTCCTTTTTACGTCTGGTGCCCTGGTCTGGCTGCTAACTCAGGGCAGCGCTTTCAGGAGGAAGTCATATTAAGCGCATTAAGCTTGGCTCAGGACATTGAAGGCTATGATATCATTACTCCGGTCCGGTCACATAACACTAACTATTCGGGGGGAAATTTATGTTACAATGAAACAACACTGAAATGAATATCCCTAGCTGCATACAGACGTTGACATACGTCAGCCGGGACAGTTGAACGTGTGTGCCCCGACCGGGACTCTAACTCGGGATCCCCTACTTACATGGCAGACGCTCTATCCATCTGAGCCACTGACGACACGAAGGATAAAGGGACTGCAGGGACTTGTCTCTGGCACGCCTCCAGTGTGACCCACATTCCCAACTTATTGTCCCGAACTATATACATTGTGCCCCTGCTCATTACACTCATTACTCGCGGCTTTTTGCCGATTCACTTAAAAGTTTGGGCACTGTTTGTGCATCCGCAACAGAAGAATGTGGTCAAATGGCCGGTAAACCTTAACTGTATGTATATATGAAAATTATATATGTTCTTTCTGACATGTCCGAAAGAACAGATACCATCTTCATATATATTTATGTTACACTTGCATTGTACCTCACGCGAAGACTAACGCTGAACATTTGCATTTTCTACCTATTACGGTTAAAAGTTTACATGCTTCTTTATCTTTCTCTTTGGCAGCTGCTAGTTGTTGAGGAAAGTGTTCAGTATCTTAATTAGCCACCTAAGCTGGTGGATCTTTTATAACGTCTCGCAGCGAGGAGTAGCCTCGAGGTTGAGGTGCCATGTCACGGATTGCGCGGCCGCTCCCGCTAGAGGTTCGAGTGTGCATGGGTGTGTGTGTGTTGTTCTTAGCATAAGTTAGTTCAAGTAGCGTGTAAGTCTAGGGACCGATGACCTCAGCAGTTTGGTCGTTTAGGAATCCTCACACACACACACACACACACACACACACACACACACACACACACACATAAGGTATCTTGTGATTGGCGTTTTAACAATGTAATTTTCTTTTTAAACTGTGTCTTTCTCTCTGTTATGTAGTGAGGTAACACACACACACACACACACACACATAACGTCTCTTGTGATTGGCGTTTTAACAATGTAATTTTCTTTTTAAACTGTGTTTTTCTCTGTGTTATGTAGTGAGGTAACAAGACCTATGGGACACCTCTTAATATGGTGTCGAACCTTCTTTTTTTCTCAGCGTAGCGCAGCAACTAGAAGTGGCATAGACTCAAGAAGTCATTGGGAGTCCCCTGCAGAAACAGTGAACCATGCTGCTGTTATAGCTGTCCATAACTGCGAAAGTGTTGCCGATGCACGATTTTTGCGCCACCTAAACTCTCAATTACGTCTCATTAATGTTCTACATCTACATCTACATATATACTCCGCTAGCCACCAAGCGGTGTGTGGCGGAGGAGGGCACAATTCCCGACAAAGTCATATTTCCCCCCCTCTCTGTTCCACTCGTGGATCGCGCGAGGGAAAATCGACTGTCTGAATGCCTCAGTACGAGCTCGTATTTCCCTTATCTTTGAATGATAATCATCACGCGATTTGAAAGTTGTTGGTAATAATATATGCTCTACATCCTCGGTGAAGATTCGATTTCGGAATTTAGTGAGCAGCCCCTTCCGTTTAACGCGTCGTCTATCTGCAAGTGTGCCCCACTTCAAACTTTCTATGAGATTTGAAACGCTCTCGCGATGGCTAAATGTACCAGTCACGAATCTTGTCGCTCTTCTTTGGACCTTCTCAATCTCTTGAATCAGACCCAA
Organism: Schistocerca cancellata; assembly: GCF_023864275.1. Lineage (NCBI taxonomy): Eukaryota > Metazoa > Arthropoda > Insecta > Orthoptera > Acrididae > Schistocerca > Schistocerca cancellata. Next base: position 1,224,105,330 of record NC_064626.1, on the reverse strand, counting down.
CTGGTAAGGGTCCCATACAGACGAACAATACTCTAAGACTGGATGAACTAGTGTATTGTAAGCTATTTCCTTTGTTGAAGGACTGCATCGCTTCATTATTCTACCAAAAAACCGAAATATAGAGTTCGCCTTACCCAGTACTTGTGTAATCTGATCATTCCATTTGAGATCATTTCGAGTAGTCACACCCAGATACTTGACTGATGTTACCGCTTCCAAAGACTGATCATTTATTTTGTACTCATACATTAATGGGGATTCTCGCCTTGTTATACGCAGTAGGTTACACTTACTAATATTGAGAGATAACTGCCAGTCATTACACCACGCATTTATTTTCTGCAAATCCTCAATGATTTTTTCACAACTTTCTTGTGATACTACTTTCCTGTTGACTACAGCATCATCGGCAAACAGTCTGAGGCCGTTGTCAATACCATCACCCAGCTCGATTATGTAAATCGTAAAAAGCAGAGGACCTATTACACTGCCCTGGGGTACAACTGAAGTTACTCTTCTTTCTGTTGAAGTTACCCCGTTCATGACGACATAATGCTCCCTGTCTGTTAGAAAACTTTCTATCCTACCCGATATGTCATTGGATTCACCGTAAGCGCGCACTTTTTGTTGCTAGCTACAGTGCGGAACTGGGTCGAACGCCTTTCGAAAGTCGAGAAATATGGCATCAACCTGGAGCCTGTATCTAGAGCCTGTTGTATATCATGCACAAAGAGGGCCAGCTGTGTCTCGCATGACCGCTGTTTCCTCAAACCGTGCCGGTTTCTGCAGATGAGCTTCTCAGAGTCTAGAAAGGTCATTATGTCTGAACACAAAATATGTTCCATTATTCTACAACAAATCGATGTCAGTGAAATTGGCCGGTAATTATGCGCATCCATTTTCTGCCCTTTTCATAGATTGCTATGACCTGGGCCTTCTTCCAGTCCCGTGGTACTTTCCGCCGTTCCAATGAACACTGATAGATGACAGATAAGAATGGTGCTATATTTGTAGCATAGTCAATATAAAATCTAGCGGGGTACCGTCTGGGCCAGATGCCTTTTGGCGTCTAAGGATCTTAACTGTTTTACAGTTCCAGATACACTAAACACTATGTCAGCCATCCTTTCGTTTGTTCGATAATTGATAGGGGGAATGGTGCTGCAGTCCTCTACCGTAAACGAGTTTTTGAAAGCTAGGTTTCGAATTTCGGCCTTCTGCTTTTCATCATTAGTTACATTACCTGTACTGTCAGAAAGAGAAGGTATTGAATTATTTGTAGCGTTCGTAGATTTTACGTACGACCAAAATTTTTTGGGGTTATTTTTAGAATCTGCAGACAAAATGTTGCTTTCAAATTCGTTAAAGAGTCTCTCATTGTTCTTCTGACAACTGCTTTCGTCAGCGGGGCAGTGACTACGTTTAAAACGACTGTTCAATGGGATGTCGGGTGATCTGGAAGGCCAAATGATTCATTTTAACTGTCGAGAATGTGAAGCGCAAACAACTGTGGCCTGGTTACATGATATCCTTGTTTGGGCACTTGAAGTCCATGAACAGCTGCAAATAGTCTCCAAGCAGACGTCCATAGTCAGTTCTATTCAATGACTGTTCAGTTCGACCAGAGAACTCAGACAATTCCATGTAAAACTAGCCGGCACCATTATGGAGCCATCACCGGTCCGCACTGTAGGTTGTTGACAACTTGGGTCGAGGACTTTATGGGGTCTGCGCCACACTAGAGCCCTACCATCAGTTCTTATCCACTCATCTGACCCCGCCAGGTTTCCCAGTCGTCCAGGGTGCAATCGATTTGGTCACGAGCCCACGAGCGGCGCTGAAGATGATGTCGTACTGTTACCAAAGGCACTCGCGTCGGTCGTCTGCTGCCAGAGCTCATGAACGCTTAATTTTGCCACACTGTCCTAACAGATACCTTCGTCGTACGTCTCACATTCATTCCTAAGACGTTTTCTCGCAGTGTTGCTTGTCTCTTAGCAACGACAACTCTACGCAAAAGCCGCTGCTATCGGACGCTAAGTGAAGGCCCTCGGCCCCTGCGTTGTCCGCTGTGAAAGGTAATGCCTGTAATTTGGTGTTCTCGACAAACCCTCGACGCTGTCTATCTCGGAATATTTAATTCACAAACGTCTTGCGAAATGGAACGTCCTATGCGTCTATCTCAGACAGCCAAACCGCGTTCAGAGTCTGTCAATTCCCATCGTGTGGCCATAATCACGGTGGAAACCTGTCCATTTGGATAACCTGAGTATTAATGACAGTTCTACCAATTCACTGACTTTTTCTACCTTGAGTACGCGATACTATAGCCCTCTATATATCTGCCCTCTATATACAGGGTGTTTCAAAAATGACCGGTATATTTGAAACGGCAATAAAAACTAAACGAGCAGCGATAGAAATACACCGTTTGTTGCAATATGCTTGGGACAACAGTACATTTTCAGGCGGACAAACTTTCGAAATTACAGTAGTTACAATTTTCAACAACAGATGGCGCTGCAAGTGATGTGAAAGAAATAGACGAATGGAAAAACTAGTAGCAGCCGACCTCTGGGAAGATCAGTTTGGATTCCGTAGAAATACTGGAACACGTGAGGCAATACTGACCTTACGACTTATCTTTGAAGAAAGATTAAGGAAAGGCAAACCTACGTTTCTAGCATTTGTAGACTTAGAGAAAGCTTTTGACAATGTTGACTGGAATACTCTCTTTCAAATTCTAAAGGCGGCAGGGGTAAAATACAGGGAGCGAAAGGCTATTTACAATTTGTACAGAAACCAGATGGCAGTTATAAGAGTCGAGTGGTTCGGAAGGGAATAAGACAGGGTTGTAGCCTCTCCCCGATGTTATTCAAACTGTATGTTGAGCAAGCAGTAAAGGAAACAAAAGAAAAATTCGGAGTAGGTATTAAAATCCATGGAGAAGAAATAAAAACTTTGAGGTTCGCCGATGACATTGTAATTCAGTAAAGGACTTGGAAGAGCATTTGAACGGAATGGATGGTGTCTTGAAGGGAAGATATAAGATGAACATCAACAAAAGCAAAACGAGGATAATGGAATTTAGTCGAATTAAGTCGGGTGATGTTGAGGGTATTAGATTAGGAAATGAGACACTTAAAGTAGTAAAGGAGTTTTGCTATTTGGGGAGCAAAATAACTGATGATGGTCGAAGTTGAGAGGATATAAAATGTAGACTGGCAATGGCAATGAAAGCGTTTCTGAAGAAGAGAAATTTGTTAACATCGAGTATAGATTTAAGTGTCAGGAAGTCATTTCTGAAAGTATTTGTATGGAGTGTAGCCATGTATGGAAGTGAAACATGGACGGAAAATAGTTTGGACAAGAAGAGAATAGAAGCTTTCGAAATGAGGTGCTACAGAAGAATGCTGAAGATTAGATGGGTAGATCACATAACTAATGAGGAAGTATTGAACAGGATTGGGGAGAAGAAAAGTATGTGGCACAACTTGACCAGAAGAAGGGATCGGCTGGTACGACATGTTCTGAGGCATCAAGGGATCACCAATTTAGTATTGGAGGGCAGCGTGGAGGGTAGAAATCGTAGGGGAAGACCAAGAGATAAATACACTAAGCAGATTCAGAAGGATGTAGGTTGCAGTAGGTACTAGGAGATGAAGAAGCTTGCACAGGATAGAGTAGCATGGAGAGCTGCATCAAACCAGTCTCAGGACTGAAGACCACAACAACAACATATATCTGCATATTACTACCCCATGAGCCGCGCGGAATGGCCGCGCGGTTAGAGGCGTCATGTTACTAATCCTGCGGCCCCTCTCGCCGGAGGTTGGAGTCCTCTCTCATGCATGGGTGTGAGTGTTGTCCTTAGCGTTTTTAGTTTAACTAGTGTGTAAGTCTAAGGACCGATGATGTTGTCCTTAGCGTTTTTAGTTTAACTAGTGTGTAAGTCTAAGGACCGATGACCTCAGCAGTTTGGTACCTTGTGAATTCACACCCACACCCTGTCCCATGTCATTATCATCTTAGTGTAGTCCTGTATCGTTTGTTATCCTGTAATTATAATTACAAGCTCCAGTCCACTAGTTATGTAAACGCCTCAGAATTTTCATGAAATAAATGTTAGTTAATGACCTCAGCTCGTCCGCCAAGCCATTCATTTGTTTATTAAATACTGTCGTTATGTTAAATGTTGAGATTTAGTTTTTAAAAACTTCTGTGTTCTGAAGTTTAACTTCGGCAGAAGATGAAGCCAACAAGTAAAAGCTATTTAGTAATTCAATTAGCTATATGATGGCCTTCCCAATGCTCGTGAAATGTTGCTCTTCTATTGAATGATAAGATTTGTTTGTTGAGAAATTCTTTGTTGTCAAACATTAGTTCTCGAGAGATCTAACTTAGTGAAACTGTCAGTACGAATAGTGCTTTTCATGGCCTGTGACCTTACCACCCTAAACTTACTTTAGTGCTCCCTTATCACTGACACTGAGTTGCAGCATTGTGGACAGACGAGCCCGTATTTGCCATCAAATTTCTGCTCGAGTCAACGTGTATCCGCTCGACAGCCGTTGTTGGGTCTATAAGCAGTAGCACTGTGTACTAAATTTCTTAACCTCTACGAGCCTTGCGGAGTGGTCGATACCTGGCTTCCGGTGAGTTGTAGACTATTTTTGTTCATGAGAAGATCTTTGGTTGGCGGGCTCTGGGCAAGGTTCACAGTTTCAGGTGGGAAGAAGGGAAAGTCGAAACTGATCGCTCGGTATGACCAGTCGTGGAAGGGCAACGTATTTGTATCTTCGCGCGCAGTACCGAGTGAGGTGGCGGAGTGGTTAGCACACTGGGCTCGCATTCGGGAGGACGACGGTTCAGTCCCGAGTCCAGCCCTCCTGATTTAGGTTTCCCGTGATTTCCCTGAATCGCTCCAGGCAAATGCCGAGATGGTTCCTTTGAAAGGGCACGGACTACTTCCTTCCCCATCCTTCCCTAATCCGATGAGACCGAAGACCTCGCTGTTTGGTCTCTTCCCCCAAACAACCCAACCCAAGCCACATCTTCAAAGGCGCAACGTTCTCTAATGGAATGCCGAGAGCCGGCCTGGCTGGACGGGACGCTGTTGTTGACGCGATGTGGTTGCCGATGTTCTTGCTGTCCCGAGCTGCATAAGGCCTGCGTCTTCCTTGGGTTTCCTGCTGGGGAACAAAGCTCCGAGATTGCCCTCACTTACCCCACGGTGAGCATTGTCTGTGAAAATTCTCGAAAAATCCGTTTCTGTCGTCGACAAGTTGTCGGTTTGGAGCAGCTCGGTGCCTGCGTCCTCGAGTGGTTTAAAGTTTCTACTCATACAGCAGCAAGGTGATCGATTGGTTCTACACGAACAGCCATCAAATCCTCAGCCCTTTCCCGTAGAGCAATGACTTTGTCTGTTAGAGTGTGTTAGTCTTATGAAATCTGTCCGCACCCTGTTTAAGATTTAATGATTGTGACCTGTGTTTTGATTTTAAGGCCTAGCGCGCTGTAAGTACGACCTTCTCTTACAACCGTCTAAGGCCCGCTCTGCGTTGTGGCAGCCATCGTTTTATACTTAGAAGCTTAATCAGTGCTTTATGGGGCGACAGTCACCTTGCACAACGTAGTGTGCTAGTTTCTGTTTAATGTCCCGAAGGTTTTAACATCTGCTACGTTATTCCAGCAGCTGTTTTCTAATGATAAGTGACGTGCTTAAATTTTGTCTAGACAATCTGGTAAGCCTAGAACCGTTCATACAGCGATGATTAAGGTGCTTGATGGCTTGTGGAGGTTATTTTTTGAACGCTATTTTTACTTTCGTTAACGTGGCATTAAAAATTTCTGTGTTTAATAATCTTTTGAATTTGCTGCACCCTCATTTTTTTTCTTTTTTTTTGCGATAAGTGTAGTTCCATTGAGAGGGGGGAAAGGTTTATTGTTGTATCCGTGCAGCTTGTTGCGATTAGTTTCTGAGACCTACTTTTATGTTTGTTAAGGCAGTTTTAATACCTTTTAACTTTCATGCTTTAATAATTTCTGGTTTTTGCCACGCACGCTGAATTTTGCCGCGCCTGTATTTGAATTGTTCTTGCCATGAATGTGGTATCCCTGATGGAGGCCAGAGGTTTATTGTTGTCTCCTTGCATAGTCTAACAGAGCTCTTCTACGTGTGTTGTACCACTGCTTGTCTTGTTGTGGCCCGAGTCAGGTGTCCAAGGTTTACTGCCTTGTGAGTCTATTGGGACACTTGCGGGCTTGTGCTACGATCCGACGTCGGTTTGACCATGTGTAATTTATTCATGTCTGCTATATTTCCTTATTGTGAGAAGACAGTCTTGAAACATTGCTGAGGATAAAAGTCGGGCCCGAGTAAAACAGTATTGCTTAAAGTTTGTTGGTTCTGAAGGAAAGAGACATTTATGCTTTGAGTTCCTTAAATTATTGTATTGTTCTAAAAAAAGATGATATTTATTTTTGGTCTTGTAATGTTTTAGTTCAGATTTCCCATGTGCAATAAACTGGTAACAAGGAGTGCAAAGTAACAATCGATGTTCAATAATATTCCCACCCCTTCCTCTACGACCTGACTGTTGGTGTCCATTCTCTTGGTATATATCCTTGTTGACCGTGAAACTCTATACCTTCTAACAATGGCCAATTGACTATGTTTATGGACGACTGCTTTGTATAAGCACAAATGGTTCAAATGGCTCTGAGCACTATGGGACTCAACTGCTGAGGTCATTAGTCCCCTAGAACTTAGAACTAGTTAAACCTAACTAACCTAAGGACATCACAAACATCCATGCCCGAGGCAGGATTCGAACCTGCGACCGTAGCGGTCTTGCGGTTCCAGACTGAAGCGCCTTTAACCGCACGACCACTTCGGCCGGCGTATAAGCACAATAAGTAAAATCTCGTCATTTGCAGATCTTCCCGGTGTTGCAATATTTATGACCAGCAGAGCCTGTCCTAACAAGGGAACGTCCCCATCGCATCTCCCTCAGATTTACTTATAAGTTGGCGCAGTGGATAGGCCTTGAAAAACTGAACACAGATCAATCGAGAAAACAGGAAGAAATTGTGTGGAACTATGAAAGAAATAAGCAAAATATACAAACTGAGTAGTCCACGGGCAAGACAGCCAACATCTAGAAGATGTTTTCACTCGAGGGAAGACTTGAACCATGGATCTCTCGTTCCGCAACTTATCACGCTAACTACGGGACCACGGCGCTCCTGGGCTCACACCATCCTTGATGTTGTCTATCTTGCGCATGGACTACTCACTTTTTATATTTTGCTTATTTTTTTCATACCTCCACACAACTTCTTCCTGTTTTCTCGATTTATCTGTGTTCAGTTTTTCAAGGCCTATCCACTGCGCCAACTTATAACTAAATCTGAGGGGGGTGCGATGTGGAGGTTCCCTTGTAAGAACAATACCAGCGATCCATGGTGATAGTGAATCTTTCGCAGAGACACTGGGGTGCTACCCACGGCTGTTTCGGAGACCGCAGCAGGGGCGAGCGGTCCGTGGCCGCAGGCTTGTGCATTATTTCGCCCTGTTGCTTCCTGCGAGCGACCAGGGAGGCTGCAAACGCCCCAGGTATCCGCTGCCTAATGGAAATCCGATACGGGGATTACTTTCTCGGCCAACTTGCTCGCAGGCTTTATCGACTACCATCGGAACTCCAAAATCAGTTCCTGACTTCAGTGCCGGTAATAGTTTGGCCGTACCCTTCCGGGTGCTAAATGCCGAACAAAGGCGGCCTTCTTACATTAAGAACGCGTTTGCTCCAGACGTCTAACACAACTTCCCCGAAGAGCAGTTTTCAAAGGAAGTTTAAGGCTCAGTGGCCTAATTGGTAGGCATTACAGCACAGAAAAGTTGGTGAAAGATATTTTTCAAATAATTATTAAGTGGTTTACTGAAAATGGACTCCCATCAGTTCAATTTTTTGCAACAAATAGAATCATACCAAGTTACTGATATAACACATGAGCAGGAGACAGAACGTGGAGGAGAATGCTACAAATTTTTGGGTGTACATGATGGAAAGAAATGTATCGATCTCCTGACGTATTTTGTATATTTACAATCCCTTATGTCGTATGGAATAATTTTCTGGGTTAACTCATCACCTACACAGATATTTAGTGTTCACCCACAGACGTCATATACGTATCTCTTCAAAGAGCCAGGCGTTTTAACTGCACCGTCACAGTACACACATTCGCTAATGAAATTCGTAATAAGCGTTCCATAACAATTCGAGAAGAACAATGATGAACATACGTACAACACAAGAGGGGAAAATGTCTTTTATTACCCGTTGTTAAAGCTTTCCGTGACTCAGAAAGGAGTTAAATATGCAGCCACAATATTTTTGGTCATTTGCCTAATAACTTAAAAAGTCTTACAGGTAGCTGATCAGGTTCCAATATAATTTAAAAGAACTTCTCCTGGATGACTCCTACTCCACTGATGAATTTCAACACACAAACTGGTAGACAGAAAAAAAAATTAAAAATAAAAAAAAATTAAAAAAGTTTACGAGGTGCATTCAAGTTCTAAGGCCCCCGATTTTTTTTCTAATTAACTACTCATCCGAAATCGATGAAACTGGCGTTACTTCTCGACGTAATCGCCTTGCAGGCGTACACATTTTTCACAACGCTGACGCCATGATTCCATGGCAGCGGCGAAGGCTTCTTTAGGAGTCTGTTTTGACCATTGGAAAATCGCTGAGGCAATAGCAGCACGGCTGGTGAATGTGCGGCCACGGAGAGTGTCTTTCATTGTTGGAAAAATCCAAAAGTCACTAGGAGCCAGGTCAGGTGAGTAGACAGCATGAGGAATCACTTCAAAGTTGTTATCACGAAGAAACTGTTGCGTAACGTTAGCTCGATATGTGGGTGCGTTGTCTTGGTGAAACAGCACACGCGCAGCCGTTCCCGGACGTTTTTGTTGCAGTGCAGGAAGGAATTTGTCCTTCAACACATTTTCGTAGGATGCACCTGTTACCGTAGTGCCCTTTGGAACGCAATGGGTAAGGATTACGCCCTCGCTGTCCCAGAACATGGACACCATCATTTTTTCAGCACTGGCGGTTACCCGAATTTTTTTTGGTGGCGGTGAATCTGTGTGCTTCCATTGAGCTGACTGGCGCTTTGTTTCTGGATTGAAAAATGGCATCCACGTCTCATCCATTGTCACAACCGACGAAAAGAAAGTCCCATTCATGCTGTCGTTGCGCGTCAACATTGCTCGGCAACATGCCACACGGGCAGTCATGCGGGCGTTCGTCAGCATTCGTGGCACCCACCTGGATGGCACTTTACGCATTTTCAGGTCGTCATGCAGGATTGTGTGCACAGAACCCACCGAAATGCCAACTCTGGAGGCGATCTGTTCAACAGTCATTCGGTGATCCCCCAAAACAATTCTCTCCCCTTTCTCGATCATTTCGTCAGACCGGTTTGTGCAAGCCCAAGGTTGTTTCGGTTTGTTGTCACACGATGTTGTGCCTTCATTAAACTGTCGCACCCACGAACGCACTTTCGACACATCCGTAACTCCATCACCACATGTCTCCTTCAACTGTCGATGAAATTCAATTGGTTTCACAACACGCAAATTCAGAAAACGAATGATTGCAGGCTGTTCAAGTAAGGAAAACGTCGCCATTTTAAGTATTTAAAACAGTTCTCATTCTCGCCGCTGGCGGTAAAATTCCATCTGCCATACGGTGCTGCCTTCTCTGGGACGTATTGACAATGAACGCGGCCTCATTTTAAAAGAATGCGCATGTTTCTATCTCTTTCCAGTCCGGAGAAAATAAATTGGAGGCCTTAGAACTTGAATGCACCTGGTAGTTGCATGAGTACGAATTAAAATAATAATGTGCTCATTAATGTTAACACCAATCGTGGATACATATAATGTAAACTAACTCGGTCCACATTATTTCGATAAAAGAATCGTTCAAATGGCGTATTGAACATGTAACTAAGTAACTAACTAACTAGTTATAGTTACTTTAATTATGAGTAGCTACTGTTATGATTTATTTTTCGGGTCATATCGACGTGAGTTAATTCCTCACTATCTTTAACTCGTGATTAGTGTAAAAAGAGCAGTGTTCATAGTTAAAATCTGTAAGAAGCGTTATTCCAGCAAATTTTACTTTTATCAGATAATGTAAAAAGGTACTACACTACTGTGTGTAAGAAATGTCACTTGGTTTAATCTGTACTGACATTTCTATTTTCTTCGTCTACATCTACATCTACATTTACACACATACCTGTCAAGCCACGATACGGTGCACGGCGGAGGGTACCACTTACCCCTGCTAGTCATTTCCTTTCCCGTTCCATTCTCAAACAGATTGTCTGAAAGCCTCCATGCGAGCCGTCATTTCTACCATCTTATCATCGTGATCCTTATGCGAAATGCACCTTGGCGGCAGTAGAATCGATGTACACTGGGCCTAAAATGCCGGTTCTCTAAATTTCCGCAGTTGTGCCTCTCGAAAAGAGCGCCGTCTTCCATACAGGGATTTCCATTTTAGTCCACGAAGTATCTGGCGATCTGATCGAACCTACCGGCAACAGATCTAGGAACACGCCTCTGAACTGCTTCGGTATCTTTCTCTAGTCCGAACTGGTGGGGATGCCACACACTTCAGCAGTACTCCAGAATTTGTCGCACTAGCTTTCTATAATCCGTTTCCTTTATAGATGAGCTACAATTTCCAAAAACTTTCCCAAGAAAACGAAAAAGAGTATTCGCCTTCCCTACTACCTACAACTGCTCATTCGATTTAATCGATGTGACTTTATCACGGAGCATAATGCCCCATTCGAACGTTACGGGAATGTTTTTCCAGCCCATAAGCATTAACATATACAGGGTGTTTCAAAAATGACCGGTATATTTGAAACGGCAATAAAAACTAAACGAGCAGCGATAGAAATACACCGTTTGTTGCAATATGCTTGGGACAACAGTACATTTTCAGGCAGACAAACTTTCGAAATTACAGTAGTTACTATTTTCAACAACAGATGGCGCTGCGGTCTGGGAAACTCTATAGTACGATATTTTCCACATATCCACCATGCGTAGCAATAATATGGCGTGGTCTCTGAATGAAATTACCCGAAACCTTTGACAACGTGTCTGGCGGAATGGCTTCACATGCAGATGAGATGTACTGCTTCAGCTGTTCAATTGTTTCTGGATTCTGGCGGTACACCTGGTATTTCAAGTGTCCCCACAGAAAGAAGTCACAGGGGTTCATGTCTGGCGAATAGGGAGGCCAATCCACGCCGCCTCCTGTATGTTTCGGATAGCCCAAAGCAATCACACGATCATCGAAATATTCATTCAGGAAATTAAAGACGTCGGCCGTGCGATGTGGCCGGGCACCATCTTGCATAAACCACGAGGTGTTCGCAGTGTCGTCTAAGGCAGTTTGTACCGCCACAAATTCACGAAGAATGTCCAGATAGCGTGATGCAGTAATCGTTTCGGATCTGAAAAATGGGCCAATGATTCCTTTGGCAGAAATGGCGGCCCAGACCAGTACTTTTTGAGGATGCAGGGACGATGGGACTGCAACATGGGGCTTTTCGGTTCCCCATATGCGCCAGTTCTCTTTATTGACGAAGCTGTCCAGGTAAAAATAAGCTTCGTCAGTAAACCAAATGCTGCCCACATGCATATCGCCGTCATCAATCCTGTGCACTATATCGTTAGCGAATGTCTCTCGTGCAGCAATGGTAGTGGCGCTGAGTGGTTGCCGCGTTTGAATTTTGTATGGATAGAGGTGTAAACTCTGGCGCATGAGACGATACGTGGACGTTGGCGTCATTTGGACTGCAGCTGCAACACGGCGAACGGAAACCCGAGGCCGCTGTCGGATCACCTGCTGCACTAGCTGCACGTTGCCCTCTGTGGTTGCCGTACGCGGTCGCCCTACCTTTCCAGCACGTTCATCCGTCACGTTCCCAGTCCGTTGAAATTTTTCAAACAGATCCTTTATTGTATCGCTTTTCGGTCCTTTGGTTACATTAAACCTCCGTTGAAAACTTCGTCTTGTTGCAACAACACTGTATTCTAGGCGGTGGAATTACAACACCAGAAAAATCCTCTGTTCTAAGGAATAAACCATGTTGTCGACAGCACACTTGCATGTTGTGAACAGCACACGCTTACAGCAGAAAGACGACGTACAGAATGGCGCACCCACAGACTGCGTTGTCTTTTATATCTTTCACATCACTTGCAGCGCCATCTGTTGTTGAAAATTGTAACTACTGTAATTTCGAAAGTTTGTCCACTTGAAAATGTACTGTTGTCCCAAGCATATTGCAACAAACGGTGTATTTCTATCCCTACTCGTTTAGTTTTTATTGCCGTTTCAAATATACCGGTCATTTTGAAACACCCTGTAGTTTTCGCACTTCTACTAGTTTCAGTACCAAGCACTATCAACAGTCCATTCTGTGATCATAAAATTAGAGTTCACAGTTAAAATATCTCTGTAATATATATTTACAAAGTATTTTTTCTCTGTGATAGAAATATGTGGTGTAGAGTGAAACGTTATAGTACAGGCAACCCATAACTCATGGTGCACTGTCGTGAAGCTGGTTACCCTAGCAGGTGTTCTCATAATAAAAATAAGCGTCGATGGTATGCCTTAAATATATACAAACTGCGATCAGGAGTGATAATAATGGCCACTTTTTTTTGTACAGATTTTCTGTTTACCTTATGAAATAAGAGTCAGTGTAAAAATACATAAAAATGGAAAAAGCATTAAGTATGAAATGCAGAATAAATATTAAAACAAAGAATAAAATAGTCTCTCCCTCTGCAATTGGTAGTGGCTGTGATAGAGTAAAAATTTTTTTGTGGGGCTGCTCCTTAAGGAATTGTTATCGCTATGTACTGTGATTGAAGGTGCGAGCCTTGTTAAAAGTATTAACATTTACTAGCTCGACAAGAAAGCGTTGATTTACTCACATCTAACGACAGTCTAGGCTTCAAAAAGCAACCTCAGACTAGATCATTTTCCACAGGAACACTCATCCTCGCTTCTGAACGATGGCTGCAAGAATGATTGAGAAAAAAAAAACAGCCTCTAGGAGTCCGTTGACGACGGAGCCTCATGTTTTGCAAGATGAGGGATGGGATCATTCAGCTGCCCTAAAGAGTTGACACGAAATAGCGGGAAGACTCTGGCCTTCTAGCATGCTGAATTACACGACGCCTCTGGAACGGAAATATTTAGGTTGTTGTTGCTATGCTCTAAAGCAAGGAAACATCTACGATCCATCTCGATATATTTGAGAAACACGCACCCACGCATCAGTATCGTGCAGACAGATATTCCGGACATGGGTGGGGACAGAATTGTACCTTCCACCCAATTATCTGTGTAACCTCAAGTGAATAGCAGAGGCACAGAAACTTATGACATTAGAAAATGAAGAAATCTTACACTACGAAAATGAGCGGAAAGTCGTTCGCCTTTCGAGCTGGACCCTTTTGTTCAGAGCACTGTGTTGCTACGAATTGTAATATAGGCTGGTAATATGATCGTCGCGCAAACAATTTACTGCTGAATGTAATTCCTCAACGCGGGACCCGCTGAGTAATCATTCCTTTCTATCAGAATGTAGAATGCAAATTCCTACCCACACTGTGCGTTTGCGCTTAAATACAGTCATCGTCTGTGTACCCAAGCGTGCAGTAAACTTTATGCCAATATGACATTTTTTCAATGTTTTCAGACAGACGATGCAATTTCAATGGCCAAAACTGTAGACATTTTTTTTTTCTTGTAAGTTAGCCTTTTCGTAACTGCACCAAGAAATCATAATCAACAACTTGAAGTTTTTTTCTGTTGTTCACTTGTTCGACGTCCTTCACACATTCTATGCTAAACGACAGATAGAGGGTGAAATGATAATTAAATCAAGACCTTAAGCTGCCCAAAGGTGTTGATATACATCAACTGGGACAGTTGAAAATGTGTGCCCCGACCGGGTCTCGAACCCGGGATCTCCTGCTTACGTGGCAGACGCTCTATCCATTTTTTTTATCTAGTTCATTTTGTTCGTTATTGTTCGTTTCAATTGTTCGTGGCGGACATCACCTGACGCCCGTTGAAGTTCGTTATTGATCCATTCACTCAGTTTTTTTATTACAGAGAGCAGCTAACCCTCCGACCGAACACGCTGAGCTACCGTGCCGGCAACCATCTGAGCCACCCAGGGCACGGATGACAGTGCGACCGCAGGGATTTATCCCTTGCACGCTCCCCCTGACACCCACATTCCAAACATAATGTCCACACACTACATTCGTAGTGCCGCTGCACATTACACTCATAACTCGAGGCAGACAATCTAATCAAGTCCCGTAAGAGTTCGGGCAATGCGCGTGCATCCGCGCAGAAGAAGGTCGATGGCCGGTTACTCTTAACTACACTCCTGGAAATTGAAATAAGAACACGGTGAATTCATTGTCCCAGGAAGGGGAAACTTTATTGACACATTCCTGGGGTCAGATACATCACATGATCACACTGACAGAACCACAGGCACATAGACACAGGCAACAGAGCATGCACAATGTCGGCACTACTACAGTGTATATCCACCTTTCGCAGCAATGCAGGCTGCTATTCTCCCATGGAGACGATCGTAGAGATGCTGTATGTAGTCCTGTGGAAGGGCTTGCCATGCCATTTCCACCTGGCGCCTCAGTTGGACCAGCGTTCGTGCTGGACGTGCAGACCGCGTGAGACGACGCTTCATCCAGTCCCAAACATGCTCAATGGGGGACAGATCCGGAGATCTTGCTGGCCAGGGTAGTTGACTTACACCTTCTAGAGCACGTTGGGTGGCACGGGATACATGCGGACGTGCATTGTCCTGTTGGAACAGCAAGTTCCCTTGCCGGTCTAGGAATGGTAGAACGATGGGTTCGATGACGGTTTGGATGTACCGTGCACTATTCAGTGTCCCCTCGACGATCACCAGTGGTGTACGGCCAGTGTAGGAGATCGCTCCCCACACCATGATGCCGGGTGTTGGCCCTGTGTGCCTCGGTCGTATGCAGTCCTGATTGTGGCGCTCACCTGCACGGCGCCAAACACGCATACGACCATCATTGGCACCAAAGCAGAAGCGACTCTCATCGCTGAAGACGACACGTCCCCATCCGTCCCTCCATTCACGCCTGTCGCGACACCACTGGAGGCGGGCTGCACGATGTTGGGGCGTGAGCGGAAGACGGCCTAACGGTGTGCGGGACCGTAGCCCAGCTTCATGGAGACGGTTGCGAATGGTCCTCGCCGATACCCCAGGAGCAACAGTGTCCCTAATTTGCTGGGAAGTGGCGGTGCGGTCCCCTACGGCACTGCGTAGGATCCTACGGTCTTGGCGTGCATCCGTGCGTCGCTGCGGTCCGGTCCCAGGTCGACGGGCACGTGCACCTTCCGCCGACCACTGGCGACAACATCGATGTACTGTGGAGACCTCACGCCCCACGTGTTGAGCAATTCGGCGGTACGTCCACCCGGCCTCCCGCATGCCCATTATACGCCCTCGCTCAAAGTCCGTCAACTTCACATACGGTTCACGTCCACGCTGTCGCGGCATGCTACCAGTGTTAAAGACTGCGATGGAGCTCCGTATGACATGGAAAACTGGCTGACATTGACGGCGGCGGTGCACAAATGCTGCGCAGCTAGCGCCATTCGACCGCCAACACCGCGGTTCCTGGTGTGTCCGCTGTGCCTTGCGTGTGATCATTGCTTGTACAGCCCTCTCGCAGTGTCCGGAGCAAGTATGGTGGGTCTGACACACCGGTGCCAATGTTTTCTTTTTTCCATTTCCATGAGTGTATATGAAGATGGTATCTGTTCATTCGGACATGTACGTAAGAACAGATACCATCCTCATACAGATACAGGGAGTGAACAAAAATAAGGAAACACTAAACACACAACACGCTACCATGCCTATTACGATGTAGCATAACTGTTGACATTCGAAACAGCTTCCAGTTGTCTCGGAATGGATAAATGCAGGTTGTGCACAGTTTTACGGAATCTTATACAATTCTTCCTGGAAAACAGTTGCAAATCACGATGGAGGTGGAAAGCGGTCATTCACCCTTCTCCTTGAAACAGTGCACAAAGGCTGAATAACATAGAGAACTGGTGACTGCAGTGGTCATAAGAGATACGACAATTCATTTTCGGGCTCACAAAACCAGCCCTGGACGATGCGACTTGTGTGAACAGAGCCCTGTAATCTTGGAACGCAGCATCAATACTGTGGGAGAAACCTTGTACCGTTGGATGAACATGATCAGTCAAAAAGGCCACATAGTCCTTGCCAGTAATACGACGTTGCAGATTAACCGTGCAGCCATGAAATAGATCGATATGATTCCCCAAATATTTTATGACTTCGGCATCACGTTTTCCAAGTACGGACATTTACATAACTGTTGAATGGTTTTCTAAGTCCAACTCGTCCTGCAATTCTGGAGTCCCCTTCGTCTTGTTTTGGCCCCGATAGGGTCCGTGATGGCGACATTCAGTTGTTCAGGGACTGTTGCAGCTACCGTCCTGCTGTTTTTTGACGCAGACCTCTTCAACCAACACCCGCCATGATCACTCAGTACGCACTTCCCCCCACGTTGTGTCATAGAGGATGACGTTTTTTCCGCTTGCCGTGTGCGCTATGTAAATCTTTGGTATGGGCTCTCTTAAAACATTAAACACTTCCGTTACCTTCGTTACGGACGCACGTATCAAAAGAGCACCAACAATTTTGAATATTTTCCACTTGACTTAGCTCAGACATAACGCATTCACAACGCATAAAACTCTAATTAGCACTAATGACACTAGCAAGGTATTGAGGACATTGCAAGCTGCCGTTCGTGGTCAAATATAACAGCGCCTTCTGCAGGCAGGGCTAACACATGCATTTACGTGCGAGTATGCGTTTCTCGCGGTGTTCCCATATTTTTGTCCACCTTTATTTTATTTTTTTAGCTCTTTCGTATCTGGATCGAGACAGTACACTGAATTACGGTAATGAATATTACATAGAGATCAATTAAGTTTGCGGATTGGTTTATACGTTTCATACAAACTGTCGGCGCTTGAGCATGGCTTTTTTTCTTAAAAATCCGTTTAGGTATTTTTAACAGTGTTTCTTCTCTTTGTATTGTCTCTAAAATCGGACTTCGTAATAAGACAGCACCCGAAGTTGACGGTGGATCGAGCTGGACAACTTTTTGTTTAGAAGTATGGAACCTTTTGCCGTCCCAAGTCACCCAACAATCTCACGATGACTAAAGATACAAAATAAAACATATATAGAGTAGTAATAACAGTATATTCTGAAATAAAAACACAATTTAAAGTACGACACTTATATTATGCTATGAAGCGTCCCCTTAGAACAATTGTACAAGACTGTGCTTATAAAACTCTTACACTATTTGCTTTTCAAACAGCTGAGCAAACCTGAACTAAAGTGACACACAATATTTTTAGCGCAACGCAATCTGACTATCAAAGATCCCTGCAAAAGAATGGCCCTGAGTAACATTAAACTATACCTTTCAGAAATCACTTACCTCACAAAAATCTTCGTTACTCGAACTACTGCAATACAGCGAGCGCCACTACTGCCAGCTAAATAAAAGATTCAAACTACGGAAGTCACTAACTACTGATAGGGATAGTTAGCAAATGAAAGATTGTAATAGAGAACAAACACTGTATTTACCTTAATAATAATATATAGCAGTTCAATTTCAAAACTTCCGCCATCTCTCTCCCCACATCCACCACTGCTGGTGGCTCACCTCCAACTGTGCAATGCTACGCGCTGTTCAAATCCAGCTGCCGCTGCCTAACACTACAATGGCAGACAACAATGCAAACTAGCACACAGAGCGCTACATAACGTTGCCAATAAGAAGACATAAACAGTCTACTTACATAGCCCCCACGCTCCCCACAAAAAATCTTACAAATTTTGTTGGGCAGTGCCCAATACAGATTTAAAAAATTTTTTCATAATTACAATAAGAAAGATATAAAATGCACACACTTATTAATACAATGTTGGTCAAAAGCTAAAATTTTCTCACAGTCCATAAGGACAGTCCTGATCATCATAATAGTAATTACAGTTTTTTTTCACAAAGTCTCATTAGTAAAAGAAATTGCACACAGAAGTAGTGGATTTACATGCAGTCTTGAAGAAGTAGTGGTGTCCTTCCAACGGAAAGACAGTGCTGACTCTTGACATGCTGACAGGTAATGTGCCACAATGGAGCAAACCCATAGCAGATTCATTCGAAGTTCTGACGAATATTGGTAGGTAGGTCATCACAGAGTAGACCCACTGTAGTCCTGGTAGAGATTGTGGTATTGGTGGGTCATCAAAGATGCAGACCCACTGTAGTCCTTGTAGAGATGGCCAGCAGCCATCTGCTGCGACTGTGCAGGTGCACAATCACCATCGAAGAGTCTTGCAGAGAAGATAGCAAGTCCATAAACCACCACTTGTGCACGCACAAAGTTTTTCGAATTGTCCTTAGAAGTCTTGCAGACAATATAGCAAGTCCATAAACCACCACTTGTGTACTCACAAAGTTTTTGGAATTGTCCTTAGAACCAGCAATGCTGTTATCCAGTCCCTTGCTGAATTATTAACACACGTGCAAACACTAACAGTCCCTACTTCTCACATATTGTCCATATACTATGACCAACAGAACATGTGCAGTGAAATGTAACGTACAAGTTACTTAATTTGATTAACTGGTGTCAATTACAATGTTATAACATGAGAATACAATTACAAAGATACAAAATACACCATTAAAGAACATAACAATACAGATAACATTTGTAGTACAAGCTTTACAAAAGAATCGAAAGAATATATACATCAGTGTTACAGGAATTATGACATAAGTTCATACATAAAAGATCAGAATCACTTTCGAAACATCAACTTCACACATGAGCATTAAAACAGAACAGAATACATAATGTCTAAACATCTTTACAAAGAAAATACCATATTATTAATGCCATTATATTTGAGCATAACAGTATTCCTCATATTAGTGAATGTAGCTTAATATTAAAAGAAGAAAAAATTCTATGAAACTACACAGAGACAGGAACAAAACAAATACACAAGAGTACACAAACACATAGTGGGATAACACAAAAGGAAAGGACAGGGTTTGTTTCATTGCAGTTTTTGCAAACAAAACTTTCTTTGCTTCTTGGAGATCTCCCTTCATTCATCATTATTCCCAAAAGTCCTATCTAAGCCTGCCTTCTGTATTCTGTTCACATCCTCTGTCAAAAATAGTTTTTCTCCACTGTACAGTATCCTTCTTTTTCGCCCAAACCATTTTCATATAGCTTCTCAATACATTTCTTCCAAGTCATCATAGTTAGTTTCTTATATAGTCTACCCCTCTTAAGCTAACTTAAATCTACTGAGCTCAGATATATATACCAAGGGTCGAGGCAATGCAGCATCACATAAAACAATTAATATAAACAGCAATGAAAAAAAACGCAGATTTGCGAAGCAAGCAGCATTAAGAAATTAGCAAAGCAAGCAGCATAAATTACAACTAATATAAGGCAATGAGCAGCAAACAATAAAAATGAATTATTAGTAAAACTGGCTTAACAGAATAATACAAAGTCAAATTCAATAACACTATGCCTGGCAAACAGCAGCAACTTATACCTAAACATGATATAGCTCAAGCAGAAAAAATATTACAGTAAAGACAATAATGCAGACAAGGGAAATGTCTATTCACATCTTAATGTCTACGTAATTAAAGTGGTGCACCACAACAACTTATTGTAAAAAAAATATTACAATGTACTTGAAAAGAAAATTATGTGTCACTGTTACTAGTTCCTTCTTATTGTTCTTTCCTTTCCAAGAGCTCCTTTTTTAAAGAATGTGGATCATAAAATAATTATTTAATAGATCTGTTGACAGAAAGTGTTCACATTAGCAAATGCATTTTATTTTATAAAAGCAATGCTGCAACACAGCTGGAAACCAGATATTAAACAAAATGAGCAATCTCTTAACTACAAAGACAATAGATGTAAAATGTTTCTAATCATTTCATTAGGCATTTTAGTAAATATCATAAATTACGAGCTCCACAGTGTAATCATATGTTTTCAAGTTCGACCATGTCGTTTTTGCGATACTTTCTACAAAGGAATGTCATTAGGGGCGTATAGGCCTCCTTTTCTTTTACCTGTGCTTCCGGAAAGGCACACCCTAATGGCTAGTTCTCCAGGTGTCTGACACAGCTGTGTGCCGATGACGCACGTGCAGGTGGTCACTTAACTTTCTTACGGAAATATTTATGACAGAAGTTTCCGCTGCAGTGACAGTCCCATATAAAAATAATTCACAGGTCAAGAATTTGCGTTGCAAATGTGTAGAAACAAAATCTTATGAATATAACAGTGTCCACAAAAATTTTCGCCGGCATTGTGATACATTCACGCATTTACACACATTTCATAACTCTTAAAGTACGATTCTTGGTTTCCAACATCCTTTTTCACAAGTCAAGCGTCGCTAACTTCTATTCATTATTCATATACATATAAACACGTAATCACATTCCTCATATATGGTAGCATCATCTTATTGACATAAACATACCTCAACAGCATAATACACATCGTCATTGTAAAAATAACATCATAACACCTCAGTCAAATCTCAAAAAAGTCGTAGCTTTCTGCAATAATTTCAAACCATAAAAAATATTCTCTGCTCATTTCAATAGTGTCATCTGCCTCAATCGTACTTTAAAAATCATGATCTCATACCAAATACATCATTCAAAGCTCTCATAATATCACAATGGGTCTGAAAAAAATATGAAGAGTTCACACAGTACAGACAAAATACAATTTCGTAAGTGTGAAGTTATCCAACTGTGTAATTGCGTAAACATGTGTCACTGACATAATAAAAGGATGTTTGTTTCTCTGTTAAATGATCTGATAGCTGTGTAATTTATGTGTTAGAGAAATATGGTACCGATGTGTTAAATTGTGTAAGCAAATACCATATTAGCTAGGGCTCCTTGTGCTTGCCAAAAACATGATACACAAAGTAGGCGTGTACCCCCCTGAGGATTATTGTAATTATACCCTCAGGTGTTACAGATTACAAGACTGGAATGAAATGTATTACGGAAAACCTTTGTATCATTGTATTTCAAATATCTTTGAAAATAAATGTTTTTAGTACAAAATTAATCACTCAAATACGTGTCCTGTAGCGCTAAATATGCGTCTTGCTGTAAGATAATCTCTGTGGAAGTGTCGTAGTTATCGTCCTCCGAAAGCTAAGTTCAGCAGAAGCCAATGTACTTACCCCATGATAAACAAAAGTGAAATGATTTGCATATAAATTTCTTAGTTATTACGCTTATTGTTGTGATGAAGAAAGTACTGTGCTGTAACGTATTGTTGTACTACAGAAAAGGCTGTCTCATTAAAGCTATACTACAAAAGTTACTACTAAAACATGTTTTACTTTCCAGAATAATACAGAAAAACTGTGCAGATATAAAACAGAAACACCGCAAAAGCAACATTCTAAATTGTCGCTCATTAGTAGCGTCGTGATAAAATCGTGTAGCTGTCACATAAACTAACCACTGTCTCATCTGGTATCTCACTGAAAGTACCTTAAATCCAGAATCCACTCTCAAGCAAACCAAAATGTTGCATGAAAATTTAATTAGCAGTGCCGGTATATGTTCCAAGTATGTGAGCCTTATAGTCGTTACATAATCGTGCAACTAACAAGCAAGAATGCACACACACAATAACACTGTGTCGCCTGTTCACTATCACAATGCAGTGGTAATTACTGTCTAAATGTGTACCCTAGTTTCTAGACTGGATAGTTAACTTCAAAACATAGTTGCATGATAACAGTTTCTAAGTGTGACAATGCATACTAGAAATGTGAAGCGAAACGTTTTATGGCAAAGACAAAGTTAAAAAGCAGATTATCTTACAAGAAATGGTTTCACATGTGAAATGTGGTGTAGCCCTTTGCTCTTCCTAGTACGCAGAGTTTCAACTTGAATGCAATTATCATGCGGTATTCGTCCGTAAAGAATACTGGAATTTTGCTCAAGGTTAGCGTCAATGTTATTTTTCCCTGAGCCAGTGGGCGCAGGTGGCTGCCTGCGGTGCGAGTTATTGTCTGTTTCTTTGTTGGCGCACGTCGTTACTGGGATTAGGAGGCCTAACTTCCACAAATTCGCCTTGCCGAGAGGGCCCAGCTCTGTTTAAAGCTCGCCAGTTCTGATGGAATTCAGGTCTATCGTTTTGCCGGTAGTTTACACAGTTTCTTGTTTGTCGGTCATGTGGTGGAGAATTTATCCCGGAATCGTAACTGCGTGGTGGACCGTTGCGTCTGAAGTTATTCTGTCTCCCGTGATAATAATAGTTCTGGTTGCCATACTGTCTGTTTCTATGATTGTCTCTGTCATATTCATTACTACGGAAATGGGATTTACTCTGTAACTATTACTCTGCCAGTGGTTGTCATACGGGTGGTGTCTCTTTTGGTCACGATTTACGTTGTAAGAATAGAATTGTCGTGTCCAGTTATTGTTTCTGTCGTCACGGAATTGTGACGGATGTGAACTGTAGTGATTGTTGTCCTGTTTTCGCATCCCGCGACTGTCTGTGTCAATTTCTAATTCTTGTAACAGTCCCTGAAAAGCTTCAATGTCGTCTTTGCAACGTCCTGCTAAAATAATATGTCGTAAATGTTCAGCCAGTTTGATTAAGCAAATGCGGATGAGTTCTGAGGGGCTGTATGGGTTTGACAGGTATTGATTCTTGTGCAACATGTCTTCAAAATATTTCACAAGACTGGAAAATTCAGATTCTTCGAAATGTTTCATCATTATGATGCCATGTTTTACTCGGTCTTGTGTGGCTTGAGACCAATATGCTGAGAGGAAGGCATGATAAAAATCTCCTTCATTGTGACAATCGTGAATGACCGATCGCATTCTTACACCTGGTTCATTCTCTAAGTAGCCACACATAAATTCTAACCTGTGCTCCAATGACCAGTTGGGAGGAAAACAATGAGAGAATTGATGGAGCCACGCTTGTGGATGAATGTCGTTGGCAGAATTCTTAAACGTTTTGAATTTACGTGTAGTAATGAACAGCTTATAGTCAAAATTATCGTGTCGGCGAGTAGCATATCGGTCATTGTTACGTCGTGTCGGCGGTTCCATCTCAAAATTCGGTGTACCTTGCCAATTTCTTTCATAATTACCGAAATGCCCTGTGTTATTATTTTGTGGCTTTTCTGTATTTCTAAGTTCCTCTTCCCGTGTTGGAGCGCGAGTGTCCTCTGAAATATGTAATTCTTGTATTACCTGTGTCAGCTGATCTTGTACTTCCCGGATTTCTCTTTGGTGTTGCGTATTAATTTGATTCAGATTTTGTTTCAGTTTCCTAATTTGTTCGCACTCTTCTGTCATTAAAGACTACCGGTTTTGTGTCATTCAGATTATCATCTACCTTCGCAGATAAATTATTTAGCTGATCTGAAAGTTCAAATACTTTCTCTGATAATGAACTAATTTCCTCCATGTGTCTTTCTGAACCAATTTTCAGAGTATCTACTGTGTCCTTTAAGTTTTCCTGAGTTTTTGCAAGTTGGGCAACCGAATCGGTAGATGCAACTGAGTCCATTTTAGCTTGCAAGGTCTCATGATTTTCATGAACAATAGTTCGCAGTTCTTTTATGGCTGCTTCGTGATTCTGTAATGCATTTTCATGACGCGAAAAAATAGGTTGGAAATGCTCACAGATTTGTGTTTTTACGTCATTACAGACCTTTTGACATTTCGATTCGATGTTATGTAACTCAGTAGTTAAATCTTCACGTGTTTGTTCAAGTGTGGTGTCTAACTTTTGAAGATTTTGTTCCATTGTGTCTAACTTTTTAAGATTTTGTTCCACTGTGTCTAACTGTTGCTGTGTTTGTCTCTGGTATTGTTCCATTGTGTCTAACTTTTGAAGCTTTTGTTGTGTTTGTCTCTGATTTTGTTCCATTTGTTGCATTAATTGTAATAACAATGCGTTAGTGTCTGGAATCTGTTCCCCTACGCTTTTCGGCAGTGCATTTGCACCAGCAACATTCACATTTTGACAAGCAGAAAATGTGTCTTGACTCATTTGAGAAAACGGTGAGGACGCAAAACCTGAATCTACAGTATTTGCAAAATTGTGTCCTATCATTTCGGATTCCTGAGGCGAGCTGTTGCCGACCGATCGATCGATAATGCTTCCCTGTTCACAACCTGTTTCACTGTCTACACCATTATTTGCCGCCCGCTCCATTTCCCTATGCACAATTACCAAATTACTACTTGGAATGTCTGTTAATTCACTACACAGTGGTGCTGATAAGCTACGCTCGTCGTCACTATTATTTCTCAGTTTACTTTGGAGCCTAGTGTTACGTTTTTCACACGCCATTATTGTGACAATATTTCACACGATAACACAGAAAAGCACAATTTGAATAGCAAAAATAAGAGAACACATTAACATAGCACTGAAAATAATATGTAGTTAATTATAAGCGCAGCTGCGAAATACTTGGTGCAAACCTACATGCATGCCACAACTGTTTTACAGTACAACAATGACAAACCACAATTACCAAGGAAATTCTCTCTATAATTACACGCTAGCAATAAACAAAAGCTACACTAAATACACAAACTACAAGAAAAAATCAGAAGATTCCAGTGAGGTATCCTAGGCTAAGGGCCGACATATGAAACGTCCCCTTAGAACAATTGTACAAGACTGTGCTTATAAACCTCTTACACTATTTGCTTTTCAAACAGCTGAGCGAACCTGAACGTACTCAAACATTCACTAAAGTGACACACAATATTTTTAGCGCAACGCAATCTGACTATCAAAGATTCCTGCAAAAGAATGGCCCTGAGTAACATTAAACTATACCTTTCAGAAATCACTTACCTCACAAAAATCTTCGTTACTCGAACTACTGCAATACAGTGGGCGCCACTACTGCCAGCTAAATAAAAGATTCAAACTACGGAAGTCACTAACTACTGATAGGGATAGTTAGCAAATGAAAGATTGTAATAGAGAACAAACACTGTATTTACCTTAATAATCATAATATATATAGCAGTTCAATTTCAAAACTTCCGCCATCTCTCTAACCACATCCACCACTGCTGGCGGCTCACCTGCAACTGTGCAACGCTACGCGCTGTTCAAATCCAGCTGCCGCTGCCTAACACTACAATGGCAGACAACAATGCAAACTAGCACACAGAGCGCTACGTAATGTTGCCAATAAGAAGACATAAACAGTCTACTTACGAGTGCCGTTTGGTTGCAACTCGAGAACGTATTAATAATATAAAGTAATATTAAGGGAGGTGTGCCAAAACACGTCTGATCTGGATAAGACGTAGAAAACAAAAGGTGCCTCTTCTTCCAATGATCTGACTATCAAAAATCTTCAAATGTTTCTAGTGGCTCCATACAATATTTACACAGCCGTGGACTGTATCTATGGTTAAAATTATTCCTTTATTTCGTTACTTATAATTACGTTTTGTGCTAATAGAAGCTCAGCATGCAAATATGCCTTTAAACTGCCCCCTGAGTTGCGAGGCGAAAGCACACACCAGCAGGCGAGCAACTCACTCCAAAGCACACTCCATACATAAGTCTACAAATACACATACATGTCATACAGAACACAATATTTACACAAAACGGTTGCCTGGAAGGCATTTCGTATAAACTGTGCCGAGCTTGCAGTGAGAGGGGAGTCCGGAGCTGGTGTTGGCCTAGATGTTTGTACAAATTGTGGTGCCTGTGTGAGAAGCACGGCGTGGGCCTGTTGGTTGCTTCGTCCTTCTGGCAGCCACCGCGAGAGCTGTCCACGAGGCGTGCATATACAGAGACATACAGAAAGTAGAGAAAATGCTCTCCGAATGCGGAGGTGACTGGATACAGTCGAGTGCAGTGCTATATTACACATCCCGATCAATGCATTTGGGCTAGATGGTGGCATCTGTGCTACATTTACAAACAATTTTAGAACAC
This sequence comes from Schistocerca cancellata, assembly GCF_023864275.1. Taxonomy (NCBI): domain Eukaryota; kingdom Metazoa; phylum Arthropoda; class Insecta; order Orthoptera; family Acrididae; genus Schistocerca; species Schistocerca cancellata. The sequence continues at coordinate 1,224,079,042 of NC_064626.1, read as the reverse complement.
AGAACGAGATGTTATGTCATGATCGCATATATAAATCTGACCTCAACTCGATAGAATTGCGAAAAGTAACCAGGGAATAAGTATATATCGACCGAATATAGAGCCTAATGCGGTGAACTTGAGGAAGTACTTTGTTATCTTCTGGTTCACACTGAAAAATTAGTATATCGGACCAAGTATGCTGCAACAGGTGGAATCCCAGAAAACGTGGATATCGAAACGAAGGGAATAAGGGAGGCAGTAAAAACTAATATGTTGGGATTGCGTCTGCCGCTCATGCACAGTTGCGTTAAGTTCAGTACCAGCGCGGCCGTTGATAAGCGACACATAGTTTATACTCAGTTCATGTGTTCACGTGCACAAGACGTCGCAGAGATAAGCTTTATCATCAAGGGTTTCACAAATGTGGATTAACATTTAAAACAGGTACAAAATCCTAAAGTTTCAACATTCGTTAACATGAAATTACAAATTCTTATTGCTGATACTCTCTTTCGCACAGTACTGCGCATTGCGCTTGAATTTTTTTTTTTTTTCAGATATAAGGTCTTTTCACGATGTTTCGACGTTCACAGTTCCATGAACCGGAAACATACGATAACATTATAAAGGTGAGCGTTCTTTATGGCAGTTAAATGTCAGAGTTCGCAGTTTTAATACAGATGGGTGTGCGTGATCACTCGTTGTGCACTTTATATTTTCCCACTGGTCACACTGTTTATTTAGATTGCTTTCACTGTTTATGCCCTAGGTCGTACACTGTCTGATAAAAGGCTGGCGGATTCCCATTCCACAGCTTAAGTTCATCAAGGCATAGAAGCAGGATCTGGGACGGCACGATGCGGGTGTCGATCCTCGGTTGGACCTGGCAAGTGCGTCCCTCATTTCTGAGAACATTTTGCTCCCTGAAGACTCGTTCAAAATTCCTCCACCCGTCGAGTGGTCTTCATCGTTTTGGAACACAGCGACCATAGGTGCAATAGGGAACCAGTTCTTGCTATTCAGACTTGCAGAATACAGAGATGCAGCGCAGTAAATGTCAATTTGCGGTGGACTTAAGTGTCGCAGCATTTCCCTATGACAGTTTTCATGTACACAGTTAGTCAGTCGATTTATAAATATTCTTACACAAGTAGTTGTGACGTAAAACAAATGTCTGTTGACTAGTCTTTAAACAAACGATTCTTAACACGAATTTACATTAACAGTTTGTAAACAAATTTAAAACTTAAATCGTTCATTACGTCTATGTACATAGCAGTACAACATGGATAGTCTTTCAATTACGCGGTTTTTCATGCCAGTTGCCTATTAGTTACAAGTTCAGCGACTTACAGTAAACGCCCACAAATAGTTTCAGATTGTGCAAGTCTGATAACTTTTCCCATATGGGCACATGTAACAAGTACAGATAACATGTACAATTGAGCATATATCATCTAGCTCTATCTGAATACTGATAAATACATAGAAACATATTACATACAGGTTTTTACATAGGTACACACACATACATATTACATATGGGCTTTGCGTAGAAATAGAAACATATTTCTCTTGTCTTCAAACAAGTGTGTCTAGTCACATAGAAATATTTTCCATATACCTTTACATAAGTTTACAATATCTACAGTGTTTACAATCATTACAAGTTTAGATCTATATTCTGCTTTTGCAAACGATGTCACCTGAAATAGAGGATGATTAGACACGACATCCCACACCACCAGCAATAAGACCAAAACGCACAACTACAAACAAATAAACGCCGACCGGGTTGGCCGAGTGGTTCTAGGCGCTACAGTCTAGAACTGCGTGACCGCTACGGTCGCAGGCTCGAATCCTGCCTCGGGCATGGATGTGTGTGATGTCCTTAGCTTAGTTAGGTTTAAGTAGTTCTAAGTTCTAGGGGGCTGATGTCCTCAGAAGTTACGTCCCATAGTGCTCAGAGCCATTTGAACCATTTTACAAATAAATAACAGAAGCTATGAACTAACATCATACACAAAAAAAACTTATGGCACCAATGTAAGTGTGGAGTGTAAGCGTGGCCTTAGCTACTGGTAAGTGTGTGTGTTCAGTGGTGAGATGCGTATCGAATCTGTTTCAAGGTGAAAGTGTAAGGGTGTAGAATGATTAAGTATTCACGTCAATCAATCGTTAGTAGTCGAAGACTGACGGTACAGGTAGTTAATCTCGTAGGCTGAAACTATATTTTCTACACATATGTATATTTGTTAATATAAAATTTCCTTTAAAATTTTAAGTGGCTGCTGTAAATATTCGTCGAAGACGAATCTCTTCTTTCTCCTTCTGCTGCTGACAAGAACATCTGAAATAAAACTCATATACTACGTAGCTTATCTGTAGAAGTCCTGTGAGGTACGTGTATTTGATGGTTGCGTATAGCTTAAGCATGATCCATAGATGTGTTTACTGTAGAGCATGGTATACTCTAAGATCACTGAGAGCGTATAGACAAATAACTCTGTTTTAGGATGCTGCAGCAGATATGCACCAGGATGCGGAATGCTGACAATAACATGAGGACCGTCGTAATGCAGACGCCACTTCACGTTGAGCCGCTGAAGAGCAGACGACTTACGTTGAGTACGCAAGAGCCCTAACATACCAGCTTTAAATTTCTGCTTCCTCTTGACAGTGCGCGCATAAGTTTTGTTCAAAATTTTGGCTTCCGCAGTCAGCGTCGCATAGACCTCCCTTAACTTTTCGTCGTGTGTTGATTGCTGAAAAGAAAGTTTTGCTAACGGCGTTGTCGAAACGTTCTCTTCTCTGCGGCCGGCTGCTGCCGCCGACCTGTTCTAGGAGCTTTAGTCCGGAACCGAGCTGCTACTACTGTCCCAGGTTCGAATCATGCCTCGGTCATGGATGTGTGTGATGTCCTTAGGTTTAAGTAGTTCTAAGTCTAGGGGACTGGTGACCTCAGATGTTAAGTACCATAGTGCTTAGAGCTATTTTTTGTCTTCTCTGTGATCGATCATGAGCTAATTAGGAGTGTACGAGTTTCATAAACATAGAGGTTGTTGTATACGTCTTCAAATGAAAACAAATATGTTACCCAATTGGTATGTTTGGTAGAAATGTAAGTTCTCATAATTCTGTTAATCTCACGAAACACACGTCAGCGGGATTACACTGTGGAGTATACCTTGAGATAAAAATACTTTTAATACTAGTGTCTTTGAGAAATTTGCGACACTTGTAGCCAGTATAGTATGCAGCCTTGTCGGGTAAAATAACTTTTGGTTTTCCAAGATGAGGAATATAGTCACATGAGAAACGACGAATGATGGCAGTGGCAGTAGCAGATCTTACAGCACACAATTTAACATGCTTGGAGAATAAATCGCAAAATGCAAGAATATATTTGACACCACCAATGCTTGCGGAGTGTGGACAGCTTATGTCAGAACTTACGATTTCTAGACGTTTGCCAGGTAGAATAAAATGCAGATCAGTCTTCGCAGACAAGTTCAGAGGTTTAGATTTTTGACAAATCGCACAAGTTTTGAGTATACTGTGGATCTTACGTCTCATAATGCTAAAGTAACAGTAGGTACTAAGCTTTGCTAGATGCTTCTTGGTACCATAATGACCCCAAACAAAATGTGTGTGCCAAATTAGGTAGCGTTCAGAATCCTTAGGAATACAAACACACCAAATAGTGGCTTCAGGATGACGGCGATAAAATAACACATCATTATGTATCAAATATACGTTAGAGAGAGGATGCTCAGGTTGATTTGTGAGTAAAACTCTTACCTTATTCCAGTGAGGATCAGGTTTCTGCAACGTAGACATATTTCAACATAAGTCGATATAATACTAGTGATATAGCTTATCCTGCATAGGAAGTATTCGGTAATCATTCACATTATCGAAGTCAGAGCCTTGAGGAAGACGAAACAAAGCGTCGGTAATGATGTTGTCTTTACCATTAATATATACAATTTCAAAGAAATGGTTTTCAAAGATAAATCCCAGCGTGGTAATCTGGGATGTACAAGTTTACAAGTTAAGAGATATGTGAGAGCTTGGTGCTCAGTATAAATTTTAGTGTGCTTACCATACTAATAATAACTGAATTTCTTAAAGGTCCACACTATAGAGAGTGTTTCAAGTTCTGTGATGGAGTGAGTGCGTTCACATGCACTAACTGTGTTCCTGTTCTCCATTCTTTACACCTTTGTAACAAACAACAGCCTAATCCATAGGATGAGCCATCACATGTCAAACAAAAATATAAATTAAAATCAGGTTGATACAAAATTTTAACCAACGCATGCTTAATACGCACTGGTCAGACCACATCCATATCTGATTCTTTTTGAGTAGGTTCCATAGACCTTTGCTGTTCAAAAGCTGGCGAGATAAAAATCGTCGGAAGAAAGAACAAAGTACAAGGAAAGATTTCAGTTGGTTGCTAGTTCGTGGAATAGGAAAATTCCTGGTTTCGTCTAACTTACCTGGGTCAAGTCGTATATTTTGAGCATAATAATATGTCCAAGATAAATAATTTTACTGCAAACAAATTTCGACTTTTTAAGATTAGCTGTCCCTCCAGATTGTGCGCATTTATGCATAATCTTTCGTTACGTATCAATGCGTCCAGACCAAAACGTACTAGCTAGAGCAGGTCATCAGTGTAGTGAGTAACTGAGTCAACCAATTCATCACCAAGTACAGTATCCAATACGGTCATAAAAAATCCTGAACTGACGTTCAGACCGAAGGGAAGGACGTAAAACTGTTAGGTCCGCCCCCGAATAGAAATGCACTATACTTTCCAGAATCTGGAGTGATTGTGACTCGCCAGAACGAATTAGTGAGACCTAGCTTATAAAAATACTTAGAATCTAAAAATTTCTGGAGTTGCTTCTCTAAATTCTCAGGTATCGTGCGAAGAAGTCAAATAATCTGATTAATTGCACGGGCATCTAAAACAACTCTGATATTCCCATTGGGTTCCTTTACAAGAAGTTAAGGGCTGTAGTAAGGTGACGTGGAAGGTTCGATCATTTTCCACTCTAACATTCATTTCAACTCGTGCCACACAGCAGGTCGTTGGGATAGTGTCACATTATAGGTTTTGTGGAAGAAAATCTTGTGAGGCTTAACTTCTAATTTTATACACATATGTGTTAATCACACCTAGTCGTTTGCTAAATACACTCCTGGAAATTGAAATAAGAACACCGTGAATTCATTGTCCCAGGAAGGGGAAACTTTATTCACACATACCTGGGGTCGGATACATCAAATGATCACACTGACAGAACCACAGACACATAGACACAGGCAACAGAGCATGCACAATGTCGGCACTAGTACAGTGTATATCCACCTTTCGCAGCAATGCAGGCTGCTATTCTCCCATGGAGACGATCGTAGAGATGCTGGATGTAGTCCTGTGGAACGGCTTGCCATGCCATTTGCACCTGGCGCCTCAGTTGGACCAGCGTTCGTGCTGGACGTGCAGACCGCGTGAGACGACGCTTCCTCCAGTCCCAAACATGCTCAATGGGGGACAGATCCGGAGATCTTGCTGGCCAGGGTAGTTGACTTACACCTTCTAGAGCACGTTGGGTGGCACGGGATACATGCGGACGTGCATTGTCCTGTTGGAACAGCAAGTTCCCTTGCCGGTCTAGGAATGGTAGAACGATGGGTTCGATGACGGTTTGGATGTACCGTGCACTATTCAGTGTCCTCCCGACGATCACCAGTGGTGTACGGCCAGTGTAGGAGATCGCTCCCCACACCATGATGCCGGGTGTTGGCCCTGTGTGCCTCGGTCGTATGCAGTCCTGATTGTGGCGCTCACCTGCACGGCGCCAAACACGCATACGACCATCATTGGCACCAAGGCAGAAGCGACTCTCATCGCTGAAGACGACACGTCTCCATTCGTCCCTCCATTCACGCCTGTCGCGACACCACTGGAGGCGGGCTGCACGATGTTAGGGCGTGAGCGGAAGACGGCCTAACGGTGTGCGGGACCGTAGCCCAGCTTCATGGAGACGGTTGCGAATGGTCCTCGCCGATACTCCAGGAGCAACAGTGCCCTAATTTGCTGAGAAGTGGCGGTGCGGTCACCTACGGCACTGCGTTGGATCCTACGGTCTTGGCGTGCATCCGTGCGTCGCTGCGGTCCGGTCCCAGGTCGACGGGCACGTGCACCTTCCGCCGACCACTGGCGACAACATCGATGTACTGTGGAGACCTCACGCCCCACGTGTTGAGCAATTCGGCGGTACGTCCACCCGGCCTCCCGCATGCCCACTATACGCCCTCGCTCAAAGTCCGTCAACTGCACATACGGTTCACGTCCACGCTGTCGCGGCATGCTACCAGTGTTAAAGACTGCGATGGAGCTCCGTATGCCACGGCAAACTGGCTGACACTGACGGCGGCGGTGCACAAATGCTGCGCAGCTAGCGCCATTCGACGGCCAACACCGCGGTTCCTGGTGTGTCCGCTGTGCCGTGCGTGTGATCATTGCTTGTACAGCCCTCTCGCAGTGTCCGGAGCAAGTATGGTGGGTCTGACACACCGGTGTCAATGTGTTCTTTTTTCCATTTCCAGGAGTGTACTTGTATATACTGGGACAAAACATCAGAAAGTTCACTTAGTTCATCATGTGTGACAGCTGTGGTTTCTGATAACTTATTACTAATTAAATTTTTCAAGTCCTCAAACTCGGTATCAGGTGCGTGTGTCTGTGTGTTAACGTCATCAGTGTCCTTTATTAACTGATTCTTGTACCCTATAAAATATCTAACGTGCTTCAGAGTTCTGCATCAAGGTCAACTGAAATTTCACAGCCCTTATCTCTAAGTATACATTTACATTGAGAAAAGGCAATAGTGACATCCTTCTCGTACAATATATGTAAGCCTAAAATACAATTAGAGACCAGGTTTTGGACAACAAGGAATGGCCATTGTACGATTCCATTATCTACCTTGACTGTCACTGAACCGTGATTTATTTTCAAAGAATATCCTTAGGAATTTATTTTATTTACTAGCCATTCATCAAGAACATTAACACATACAATCACACTATGTAAGCATGGAGGTAGTTGCCAGGGAGTAACTGATGAAATCATAACCAAATTGCTTTTAACAAATGGGAATTTTATTCACTTTAATAGTGCCTAAAAGCATTTTTTTAAAGAAACAGTTTTAAAATTATAATCAGAAAGCACCCTCTAAATATCAAAGTTACAGTGTATTCAGAGGCAGAAAGAAACAAGTTTTGACTGTACGTACTTTCGGGCAGAGAACCTTGACGCTCCCTTTTGACACCGCCGTAGTTACGACCGCTCACAACAGTCTCTGAAAAACTACACTGGAGCAAATCTGTAACACACCTGATAACTTTAAACTAAGAGTTTTAACAATTTACAGAAGCACACAAACTATGCACCCCACTTAGGAGGGATGGGAATGTTACAAAGCCCTAACAATTAAAATATTAACCTTGCCACCGAAGGTACAACTTGAATTTAACTTCTAAGAAAAGTCTTACGGTGAAAGGGTGGCAACTTTATGTACTAAAATTATCATTTAAATAAAAGCCCATGAAATGCAATCTTATATAAAATTCTACAAGGTTAGCCAAACAATAGTTAAGATGCTCTACAGTACACAGATATACACAGATACCGCCTCTCAAGATCATAGGTAATAATATCAAAGTTTCCAAAGATCAAAACATATTTCAGGTATTAGGCCGTTACACTCTAAGCAATAAATACGTTAACACACCAAACCCGACAAACATGACAGAGGCAGCTACTAACGTACGGTAGATTGATAGGGAAATTACCGAACAACACGAACCGCAGGTTGCTCTAACACACCCCTACTCCACGAGAGAAAAACGGACCACCCAGTTTATAAACAACCACCTTCCCACGGGTGGGCAAACGGAGAACAATGGTGGGACGTCCCCAAAGCTAAATGGCTGGTGACCTCACTAGGAAAATAATTAGAATTTCACAAGAGTATATCAAACAACATATCACCAATCACTTAACTTCTAATAAACTGCGATTTCTCGAGAAGACCTGGCGTAGCACTCCCCAAATCGCTCTCCCGAACCGTCCGCTGCCAGCCGCTTCAACGGACGCAGGAAGGCATACCGATCTCCCGTCTCACGGCGTCGCAGCTCGCACCGGCCAGACTGATGTGGTTTGACTCCTGTTGCTCTCGTCTCGACCGCGAAGTCACTACAACTCGCTATACACCGCGGCCCACTGGACTCACGTGGCGACCTCACATGCGCCGACGCTCAAGACGGACAGGTCATCTTGTGTCTCAGTGCGCGACCGACCAACCGATCGATCCAACCGCCAATGACCATTGCCTGAGCAAACTCGAGCAGACTGGCGGCCTAACGCGCAGACTCAGATGAAGGAACTAAGCCCCGACCGGGCGACCACTCGCTGAGTTCTCTTACTGGCGGAGTGGAAAGACTCATTTTGCCGGCTTTAAAGGTTGATCCGAACGACAGACATACTAGCACTCCAGACGACAGACAGACACTAACTGCCTAATAAATGCGGACGAGAGGCAGACTAGCAAGCTGGGGACGAGCGACTGACCCAGGCTGGCCGACTGGCGAGCTCATAGTGCCCCTTAAATGCACGTGAACAGGCAACCTTTCCCCTTTCCCGCCAGAGGGAGACACCAAAGCTGCAATTACCACAGCGGCGCCACCGCCAGAAACGGAGGGCGACTTCTTCACACTACGCGCTGCGGAGCGCTCTTCAAAACAGCAATTTTTGCCACGGCTCAGTCACAAATACCTGTTTCTTAATAAAAAAAATTGCTCTGAGCACTATGGGAGTCAACAGCTGAGGTCATAAGTCCCCTAGAACTTGGAACTAATTAAACGTAACTAACCTAAGGACATCACACACACCCATGTCCGAGCATGCCTGAGCATGCGACCGTAGCAGTCGCGCGGTTCCGGACAGAAGCGCCTAGAACCTCTCGGCCACTGTGGCCGGCTGTTTCTTAATTCTAGAAGCCTTATTACCTACGGCAGTTAAAATTTTACAGTTCTGGACAGGATACTCTGGTACAGGTTCAAACTCACACTTTTTTTTTGCAAAAATCATAGGACAAGACACTAACGGCCTCTCCTGTGTCCAAAGTAATAGTAGTGGGAATACCACCCACGATGCCATAGATGAGGCCAAAACACTTTCATTGGTCGATGAACGACGTTATGTGTTCTCTTGTAATAGTTCATGAGACAAGTTTTCGTAATGATTATACCTTATGAATAATAATGGTTGCTGTATAAAACTGTCAGGTACATGATCATTGTGCAGCCGCTCGTGTGTCCAAAATAATAGTAGTGGGAATACCACCCACAACACCATAAATGAAGTCAAAACACTTTCATTGGTCGATGAACGACGTTGTATGTTCTCTTGTAACAGTTTATGAGAGAAGTTTTCATCATGATTATACCTTATGAATAATAATGGTTGCTGTACACAACTGTCAGGTACATGATCGTGGTGCCGTTGCAAAATGGGCGCTTCAAATAATAAATTTAAGTCCCCCCCCCCCCCAGCCCCACAAATCTTCCACAGCTACGACTTGGGACTCAGTAGTGACTGTGTTTAGTTTGACGTCGTCACATTTGTAGTGGGTGCACACACAGACGGAGGTGGAGTACACTAATTACTTCTATAATATTTACATTTGGGTATTATTTATTCCAATCTCCGAACTGTGGCGGTCGTTGCGTTTTCATGTTTTGACTCACCTGTGGGTATGTAGATGCATTCCAGTTTTGAGTTTGCATTTGCGGCGGTGGCAATTGCTGTATAATTGTTTTGCTGCGCTGGCGTTGCAGTGTTTTGATACTGAGCAGCGTATTTGTTGTCACTCCAAGTCTGTTGCCGGTTTTGTGGGGATTGATAAATGTTTTTCTTTGTCTTAAAATTTTTGTTACCATTCTGATAGTTATTATTACTGTATATATGGTTCTCGGGCGAGACGTCGGATGTCATAGTGAAAACTCCACATATTTCATCAGCGCAACTCGCCGACATCTTCCGGTGCGACGAACACACTGCTAAGGCAGGTTTTTTTTTTCCTTTATTGTGATTTTGAAACCCGTAGAACAACAGGTAGGCTGGCAGCAGCGCATTACGCCGCTCTTCAGCCCAAGAGTTAACAATGATAAAAACATAGAAGACAAATGAGTTTGAGCAATCGGCGAGTAAAAAAACAGTAGACACAGTAATACAAAAAACATGAAGCCGTTTCACACTCGATAACAATCCACACGACAAACTGTTGACACGACGCACAAAAACTGATGATAGCGATGGCACATGTGAACGATGGAGCGTGACGGTGAACATTAAACACAAAACAAGACGGCACACACGAGAAACGGATGGCGATGATCTCTGTGCGCGAATGTCCATGTAACGTGTGCGAGTCCGGGGACTTGCCAAGAGGGGCAGAAGGGTGAGGGGGGAGGGAGAGGGGAGAGCAATGATGCCAATGGCAGAGGAGATGGGAGGAGGAAGTAGAGGGACAGGTGTAGGGGAAGCCTGGGGGAGGAGTGGGGAGAAAGGGAGGGGGGAGGGAAAGGGGAGAGAACGGAGGGAGGGTGCCCAAAGGAACAAACACAAGATGGGGGAGGGAGGATCAAAGTTAGTAGGAGGGGTAGGTAGATGGAGGGGAGGAGGACATCATCAAGGAGGGGGAGCTGGCGGAAGCCACCTTGGGAGAGAGTAAGGAGGATGGAGAGATGGAGAGCAGGTGGGATGTGGGAACACAGGCGCGGCAGCGGGCGGGGGTGGGAGAGGATGGGTGAGACAAGTGGGTGAGGAGGATCGAGTTTACGGGAGGTGTAGAGGATCTGTATCTGTTCGAGGAAAAGGAGGAGGTGGGGGAACGGAATTAGGTCATACAGGATCTGCGTGGGGGGGGGGAGACGGTTGCGATAGGCAAGGCGGAGAGCATGGCGTAAGGATCTGAAGGGATGCTAAGGCAGGACCAGAGCCCCCTATTCATGCTAGTCTTAGGCAGGAAGTGCTCATGCGTGGAGGCGCCAAATTCGATGGCCAATAGCGACGATATCAACCGATAGCTGGAAGGACAGCAATGCCAACTACAGTTGAAGAACCAAGGACTTCGGCGAATGTGCGGAGGCTGCCGCTGTTACTCTGCTCTGCCATCGGCGGCCCCGCGATCTTAGTCGGAAAATTCTCACATCGACGCGTTCGTGCTGGGCCAGTGTTATTAAGGAAGCAGTGGAAATACGTAGCTCGACGAATCTTGTAAACAGAGACACGGGCTCTCAGTTTAGTACAGCTTGGGATCCAGCACTGGCCATATTGAAGTCACTTCGAGCAGAGAGGAGTACTATTGGTCATAAGATGGGTGACGATTCGCCAGCAACATAAATATTCTGTTGACTACGGGAGGATAATCAAGGCGCTTAGGTGGACGCGCATTTTTGCTTGCGGCTTCTGACAGTGGTCACTGGCGTGGCCGATGGCAGCGCAGAGTAACAGCGGCAGCCTCCGCACATGCGCCGAAGTCCTTGGTTCTTCAACTGTAGTTGGCATTGCTGTCCTTCCAGCTATCGGTTGATATCGTCGCTATTGGCCATCGAATTTGGCGCCTCCACGCATGCGCACTTCCTGCCTAAGACTGGCATAAATAGTGGGCTCTGGTCCTGCCTTAGCACATCTCCGGCGGTAATTCAGTTGAACACCTTCCTTCGATTGTGCCATTCCAGTACCAATCGAAGCGATAGGTGTTATAGTTTCCAGCCAGCCAGCCAGCCCACCCGTCGGCGTGTAGCAGTCCAGCCAGCAGCGGTCCCTGCCAACAGCCAGCAGCAGTTCCAGCCAGAAGCCAGCAGCGGTCTTCGCCAGCAGCGGTCCACGCCAGCAACCAGCAGCGTCCCCGCCAGCAGCACGCACCGGCCCCCGCCAGCAGCCAGCAGCCAGCAGCCAGCATCCAGCGGCCAGCAGCGGTCCCCGCCAGAGGTCGCAGCCACCAGCGGTCGCAGCCAGCGGCCAGCAGTGGTCCTAGCTGTCCCCAACATCCGCCAGCAGCAGAGGCGTCCCCACTGACGGCCAGCCAGCTAGGTCGCCCCCCCCCCCCCGCCCAGCGGCAACAAAGTGGGGCTTCGGACCCAGTCTCCTTCGTCATTCTCCGTCCCTTTCTCCTCTGTGTCTCTCGTCGCCCTGCCCGTCTCTCGTTTGCTCCTTTGTCTAGTACTGTGTTTTTTCCCCCCTTATCATAATGTCAACCCCCACCACCTCTTCCACAGCCACCACCACTGCCATCATATACACCTCCCCCTCCGCTGCTGCCACCACTATCACGTGGTGTGCCGCTTCACTCCCCCCTCAGTCCATCCCCCCACTCCTCACTCTCTCATCTCCCTCCCTATTTGTCGCCCCATCCCCAGCTCCTCCATCCCGCACCTCCTCTTGAAGCCCGGAACCTCACCCTCTTCCTTTGCCAGAATTTTCCTGGTGCCCCCATCTCCCTCCTCACTCCTCGCCATGATTCGGTGCTCATCTCCTCCCCCAGCCCTACCCTCCACACAGACATCCTTTCCCGCATCCCTGTCACCCACTTTGGCCCTCACACCTCCCTCACCCCTAATCCTTCCCCGCCTCCCTCCCACCAACCCCAACCCCCGCATCGCCCACCGACCCTCACCGCCGTGATCACTCAGCTTAGTCCGACGATCACGGAGGAGGAGGTGTTGGCAGGGCTTCACGCCCATCCCATCTGGAGGTGCGTGCAGTTCCTTGCATCCACAACGCTGCTGGTCCCACCCGCCTTATGCGGGTTTTTTCTTAGCACACCCCCTCCATAGACCGTCTCCTGAAGGAGGGTGCCCTCCTTTTTAACCAACATTATAAAGTTGACCCCTCCCGTTCCCCTCCGCAATCCCTCTGCTGCCAAAGGTGCTTGAGGTATAATGCGCACCTGACATCTGAGTGCTGCGAGGCCCCCACCTGCCCGCACTGTAGGCAAGCCCACTTTTTACGGCAGTGCCCCAATCTCCAGTCCCCCCCTCCTATAATACCTGTAACCTCCCTCATCCTACCTACTCCCAGAAGTGTAAGGCCCGACCCCCTCCTACCACTCCTGAGCTCACCGTTCCTATCCGCCCTCTGGACGCCCCCACCCCTCCCGGCAACTCCTTTCGCCCACCCCCTACCACTGAGGGCATCATCAGGTTCCTCACCATCATCCTTCAGAATGTTCATCGTTTTCAGCGCCCGCACACACTCCAACAGATCGCCCTCACCGCCCGTTCTGTTTTCCAACTCAAAATGTACGTCAACTACTCCAACAACCAGGCATATTTCACCTTCTCCCATCTTCACACCCCCGTTGAAATCCCTGTCATAGTGCGACAGCACCGTGTCCTTTTCAACAACATCCGCTCCCTTCCTGCCAACAAGAACCTCTTCCTGCACACCCTTGCCACCCACCGCGTGGGATGCCTTCCTCCTCAATGAAACCTTCCTCCAACCCCACCACACCGTCCACACTTCGCCCTACCTCCTCCACCGCTCTGATAATCCCCTCCCGATTGCGCGTGGCGGAGTTGCCATTGGGCACCACCGCCAGATCCCCGTTCGGCTCCAACCTCTACTTCCCGACCCCACCGAACACCTGATCCTTATTCTCTTCTTCCCCGGCCTTACCGTTACCTGCGCCACCATCTATGTCCGCCCTAACGCCCCTATTCCCTTCGACTTCCTCTCCCACATTGACCGTACCTTCTCCTCCTAAGTGATCGCCGCCGACCTCAACATCCATAGTCGTTCCGCCGCCCAGTTACGGCGGTGGCATCGGTTCCTCCCCTCCCTTCAAGGTGACCTCATCCCCATCCCCCAGCACACCCGTCCCGAATCCAACTCCACTCCCGATGTTATCCTTTCCTCCCCAACCTCTCTGGCCGCATAACGGTGGATGTCCTGGAGCCTATTGGTAGCGACCATGTCCCTGTCCTCCTTACCGTTTCAGAGGGTCGTCGCCCCCGCCCTGACCCTCGTCATGACCCTCCCCCTAAGTACATCCATGACTATTCCCGTGCCAACTGGAATCCCTACCGGGACACCCTTTCCACCCAGGTCGATAGCCACCCCTCACCTACCACCACCCTGATGATGTAACCCATGCAGCCTCCTTTCTCCAGCAGACCTTGTCTGAAGCCATGGAGGCCCATGTCCCTACCATCACCATCCACCCCCACCGTCCTACCTTCCCCCACAGGACGTCCTCCTCCTCCGTGAATCCCGCCGTCTCTACCGTGCCTTCCTCCGCACGTGTGACCCAGACACACTACGACGCCACCGGCAACTTCAGCGTCACATTCGTAATTTGCTCGCCGCTAAGAAACGCCAGGACTGGCGACAGACATGCACCCCGTTTAAATGCTACCCTACCTATCAACTCGTCCAAGTTCTGGTCAGCCTTCCGTCACCTTACCGGAACTAAACCCTCCCCCTACTATCCTCTTCTCCATGATGATCACCCCTTCCCTGACTCCCTTAGTAAGGCCAATCACTTTGCATCTTACCTCTCCAATGTCTTTTCCATCCCCGATGATCCCCAGTTTGATAACTCCGTCTTCCCAGATGTCCGCGATCGAACTGACACCTCTGTCCCTCCCCTCGCTCCTGGTTTCCAGTACTTGGACAACATTGCACACACGGAACTCAATGCCCCTATCACTACACAGGATCTCATTGCTACACTCCACATGAAATGCAACACCGCTCCTGGTCACGATCGTGTCACCTACCGTCACCTTCGTGAAGCTCCTGTGTCTTTCCTCTCCACCCTGGCCAGGCTCTACAATGTAGTCCTGTCCACCGGTTACTACCCCGACCTGTGGAAAACCTCCCGTATCCTGATGTTCCTTAAACCTGGCAAACTGCCGTCCGCCGTCTCCTCCTACCATCCCATCAGCGTTACCTCGGTCTTCAGCAAGGTCCTGAAATCTATCCTCACCCGCCGCATCCACCAGCATCTCCGCCAGCACTGCCTCCTTCCCATTACCCAGTGTGGCTTTCGGCCGTCATTCTCTTCCGACGATCTTCTCCTTCACCTCACTCATCTCCTTTCCGACCAGCTTAATTCCCGTCGCTCCGCAATCTCCCTCTCCCTAGACCTCAAACAAGCTTATGACCACGTATGGCATTCTGGTCTCCTCTTCAAGTTCCAAACCTTCGCCCTTCCTATTAACTACATCTGTCTGATCGGTTCCTTTCTCTCCAGCCATCCTTCCTATGTCACCATCCATAACACAGATTCCTACACCTTTGTCCCCCTCTGCCGGTGTGCCCCAAGGCTCTGTCCTCTCCCCCCTTCTGTACCTTTTGTACACGGCGGACATGCCGCCGCCGTCACCCCCCCCCCCCCCCCGTCCACCTTCTCCAGTTTGCCGATGACACCGCCTTCATTGCCCTTGTCCCCACCCTGCACCGCTCCCAACACCTTCTCCAATCCCATCTTGACCGGTTCACCGCTTGGTGCAACCAGTGGTTGCTCAAGGTCAATCCCTCCAAAACCCAGGCGATTATTGTAGGCAAAACCACCCCTTCTTTCCGCCTCCTTGATTTCTATCTCACCATCTATGGCCGTCCTATCACCCTCACTCCCACCCTTAAGTACCTTGGCGTTACCCTCGACCGTCGCCTCTCCTGGACTCCCCATCTCCGGACAATCCAAGCCAAGGCACGCTCCCGAATCCATCTCCTCAAGCTCCTTTCCAGCTGTACGTGGGGTCTGGACCCCTCCACCATCCTCCACACCTATAAATCCCTCATCCGCCCTATCCTTTGTTACGCCCATCCGGCTTGGATCTCCGCCCCCCCCCACCTTTTATAAATCCCTCCAAATCCTTGAACACCATGCTCTCTGCCTCACCTATCGCATCCGTCTCCACTCCCCCACGTGAATCCTGTGTGATCTCATCCCCTTCCCCCACCTCCTCCTTTTCCTTGAAAGGATACGAATCCTGTACACCTCCCGCAAACTCGATCCTCCTCATCTGCTTGTCTCACCCATCCTCTCCCACCACCGCCCGCTGCGGCACCTGTATTCCCACGTCCCACCCGGTCTCCATCTCTCCACCCTCCTCACCCTCTCCCAAGGTGGCTTCCGCCAGCTCCCCTTCCCTGATGATGTCCTCCTCCCCTCCATCTACCCCTCCTATCAACTTTGATCCTGCCCCCCCACATCCGGTCTCCTTTCCATTAGGCACCCTCCCTCCCTTCTCTTTCCTTTTTCCCCATCCCCTCCCTCCTTCCCTCTTCCCCCGGGCTTCCCCTCCCCCTTCCTCCCTTCCTGCTATCTCCCTTTCCCATGGCATCTGCTCTCCCCTCTCCCAGCCCTCCACCTCTCCTCCTCTCTTGGCAGGTCCCCGGACTAGTACACGGATAGTGAACTTTCGCGCGCCGGAGATCAACGCATCGTGTTCTGCGTGTGCCGTCGTTTTGTGCTTAAGTGATTCAGTGTTATTCGTTTTGTGCCCCTACGTTCACGTGTGACAATTTTTGTCTCTGTCTGTGTTGAAGTGCCTGCACAATTTTGTCTTGGACTCTACGCCCGTGAACGGCACCTTGTATTTTAAGAAGTGTTTGTCTCCGTTTATATGTCCACCATGTTATTTCTTTAAATGTCTTCATTTGTATGAAGTTATGATGGTATTCTTGAACGAAGCCGCTACTATTCGATCGAGTAGCTCCTCAATTGCAATCACGAGGCAGAGTGCACCCCGAAAAATGGCAACAGCGCATGGCGGCCGGGATGGTCACCCATCCAAGTGCCGACCACGCTCGACAGCGCTTAACTTCGGTGATCTCACGGGAACCGGTGTATCCACTGCGGCAAGGCCGTTGCCTCGCACTGTATGAATAATGAAAATAATTTAGGAGACCGCGATGTAGCTTAAAATCACTACTACGGAAACGGAAAATTGTGACAGATCTACCAAGCTAGCTACGATAATACAAAGCGCTTGGGCATGATTGCTGATGTGATGATGCGGTGCCTTACCTTGTATCCGCGATTGCAGCGTAATTTCAGTCGTCGACATACAATTCATCTTACTTCAATGTTGCGGTTTCGTATACAGTTTTTGGTATCCAATAAACATGTAACAAAAGGAAGACAATATAGTAGATATAACAATGCATCCAGACACGAAGTCGCCAATTTAGTTTTTAGCTTGTTCGTATCTGGATCGAGACAATACAATTAATTATATTAATGAATATTAAATAGAGATCAATAAAGTTTACGGATTGGTAAAATATGTTTCATACAAACTCTTGGCGCTTGAGCATGGCTTTCTTTCTTAAAGGTCCGTTCAGGTATTTTTAACCGTGTTTCTTCTCTCTGTATTTTCACTAAAATCGGACTTCGTAATAAGACAGCACCAGAAGACGACGGTGGATTGAGCTGGACGACTTTTTGCTTAGAATTACGGAACTTTTTGCCATTTAAAGCCACACAACAATCTCACAATTACTAAAGATACAAAGTAAATCACATATAGGTTAGTTATAACTGTATATTCTGAAATAAAAACACAATTTGAAGGACGACATTTACATTATGCAATTACGAGTGCCATTTGGTTGCAATTCGTGAATGTGTTAATAAAATAATGCAGTGTTAATGGCAGTGTGCCAAAATACATTCGATCTGGACAAGACCTAGAAGACAAAAGGTGCCTCTTCTTACGTACAATCATCCGACGATCAAAAATGTTCAAATGTTTGCAGTTGCTGCATACAACATTTACACTTCCGTGGACTATATCTATGGCTCATATTATTTCTTTATTTCGTTACTTATAATGGGGTTTTGTGCTAATAAATCTCAGCATGTAAATGTGCCTTTAAACAGCTGCTGCATAAATTCACACTTGGGTATGTTCCATCACTTTACATCGTACCACTCTCGTTTTACGGTACTGGAGGAATACTTTCTGTTTCTATTTACTTGACGTGAAAGCAAACATTTATTAAGATTTTCCCAAAAGCTCTGTCTTACAAAGGAGTATAGTGAGCTCCCGTGAACACAAAGCTTTTGCCAAGTAATGGAATGCTCCTTAATGTATCATTTTTGCAAGTGCCTTATACACTACAATTTGTGAGGAAAACCCTGCATGTACCGACACAGCTCTACTTTACAGTTTCTAAGATTTGATCTGGTAATGGCAGTAGCCGAAATGACACCATAAATAAACAATTATATTAAGTTCCCTAACAGAAAATCATGTTTGCTGGGATGTGTCTTCCATTTCAAGTCGGTCCTAAGTAACTACAGTAATACTTGTGGGAAATAAATACTTGTAGGAAATAAAGTAGCTGTCACGAAATTAGACAACTCAAGGTCACACCCGCTTCGTGCTGTCAGTCGGCGCTAAGCGCTATCATTGGCCGGTCTCATAGCTTTTTTGCCGCATGTTCACAGTTAACAATCCAGGTCTGTTCTGTGTTTCCGTGCGATATCGTGTGCTCACGTGTGGTTTAGTCTTCGGTGGAACAGTGCCTTACACTGATGTGTGTTTAGTTGTGAGCGAAGTACAAGAGCAAGGGCCTACGGGCAATATCACCGCGGTCTGTGCCCCTAAAGGGCGAAAAGGTCGAGTATAATCCAAAACTGCCGTATCGAGCAAACTGAAGATTTTTTTTTACTGTTCTGTCCAACAGTGAAGAACCCAGTAAACCTTTGATACTTCTGAATAGGCTGCAGTCCGTAATAACAGTCTAGTAACATCGGAACAATCTCTAAATGAGAGCACCTATTTTGAGTCATCTAGAAAGATATTTAGAAGGACTTAGAACTGTACTTTGATGCTGTGACAGAGGCTACAAAAATACATAGTGATCTCCCTGAAAACTCCCTTCTTTGTCTCCTACGCTCACTTCATTTTTGATTCAGAAAGTACAATGACAGACCAAAATTTGTAATGGACTGCAGAGACATTGCAGTATTAGGAACGAGGTTTTGTGTAAATTGCGGTTACTGCGTGCTCAAGACAAGAGTCTTGTAGTATATAAAAATGTATTTTGATCGACTTCAACGAAAATGTTGTCCTGAAGGTAGCTACAGTAATTTCTATGAGAGTGAGCCTAACGAAAACCTTAAATTTGTAATAACAAATCGAAATTTCGCACCGTTACCCTGTAAGTTGGTAAGCGTGCTACAAAAGGCGTGCAGAGCCGTCTGTATGTGGCAGCATAGTGCAGATGCACACATACCGTCGCAGTATCAGTATAAAGATAGCCGCCCCACTTGCGACTTACACCAGGGAAGAACAGCGTTCTGTTATTCGGTTTTCGCGTAGTGAAGGTGTGAAATCTATTGAAATTCATCGACGAATGAAGGTTCAGTACGATGATGCATGTTTGTCACAGCAGCAAGTCTACGAATGGAGTACGTAGTTCGCAAATGGTCTGACTTCAGTGGAAGACGCTCCTTGTCCAAGTCAGGCACAACGAGTTGTGACTCCACAGAAAATTGCAGAGGGTTGAAGCCATAGTGAAGGATAACTGCCGAGTGACAATGAATGACATTGCAGCACGTTTACAGATTAGACAGTTTAACAATGTGTCTGCAAGATGGGTGTCACGACAGCTGACTCCTGAAATGAGAGAACGACGTGTTGATGCTTGCGAAGAACTTGTTCGGCGCTTTGAACGAGAAGGTGATGGCTCCCTTGCAAGAATCGTTACTGGGGACGAAACTCGGGTTCACTTCCACCAACCGGAAACGAAGAGAGCGAACAAGGAATGGCACCATTCCAAACTAAAGAAGTTTCGAACAGAACCGTCATGAGGGAAGGTTATACTGACTCTCTTTTGGGACGAAAATGGCGTTACTTTGGAGCATTACATTCCTGTCACCAGTGCATCATACACAGATCTCCTAAAAAATCGTCTGCGGCCTGCAATCAAATCAAAGCGACGTTGATTGCTGTCAGCATGTGTCCTTTTGCAACATGACAATGCAAGGCCCCACACTGCCCATACAACAGTTTCAACAATCACAGACCTCCAATTTGAGTGTCTTTCTCATCCACCATACTCAACAGACCTTGCCCCAAGTGATTTCCATATGTTTGGACCACTCAAAGACGCAAGGGGAGGAAAGAAGTTCCGTTCTGATGGAGAGGTACACCACGCGGTGCATGAGTGGTTGCGCTGACTGCCAAAAGAATTTTTTTCTAAAGGACTTTATGCACTTTGTAAGCGCTGGAGGACTTGCATTGAGCGTGGGGGAGATTATGTTGAAAAGTGATATAGCTTTGTACAAATTCTGCACAGTAAATAATATTACAAAAATATTTAAGCTTTTCATTTGAATCACCCTCGTACATGGCGTTCACGGACAATTTGGGCGATGGACGCAGCGATGAAGGGTCAGTAAGAGATTCAAAAAGAAAGGTTTCTGAAGGTAGGAAGCATTCTCGGTGTTGTTAAGTTGAGCGCTCGAAACTGAAGATATGGCGACGGCAAAGAAGTACTGTATACTAGCAGTCTTCGTGTAACACTTCAAGAGTGCGGATTGTCTTGAGTTATAAATGCTTCAGTAACCACTGACGACCATAAAGAAAATTTTGCTGTGAGAGGTCTGGTGCTGCGTGTAACGTGGGAGGGGTGGGTTGCTTTGAAAACAATTCATACATTTCGCTGAAACAGCAGCAGCAGTTGCACCCACACCAGTGAGACCACTGAAATTAGTCCCTTAACGCTGCATGGCAATCCGAGTGGCCAGGAGGGAGAACACACACAAAAAAAAAAAAAAAATCTACAGCGGTCTCTCGCCTCGCTGGCCGGATTATTGGTTAAATTGCAAGTTCCAAAACGACCTGCCCGAGCAGTGGGCAATATCGATAAGTCTGGCGACAAAAAAGGGTCCTCTCCGAGTCTGCGCGCCCGCCAGCACGCCGGCTGCACTGTTAATTAATATTTTGGCAGAGAGCCGCGATGTTTGGGACACCCCTGTTAGCTCGTGCTCTTCCTGTGGCAGCCAGGCGTGCAGTAACAAGTCGTATGGGCACTACCATATCTCGCCTACCTCACGCATAACCTCGTCTTCCAAACTTGATTTAATTATCTTAGAGGCGCCTTCCCCACCAACAAAAGTTTTCTTGTTCGCTCTTGTACTGTCTGGACATGGCTCTTTACATTAGTACGAGGGTCGTTCAGTAAATGATGTCCAACATTTTTTTTTCAGAACATATTTATTGTTAAGAGTCATAATTTGGTGACAATATACACCAATATGTATTGCCCAATCTTCTACGTAGTTTCCATCACGTTCTAAGGCCGTACGCCAACGTTGCGAAAGAGCATATATTCCCGACTGGAAAAAGCTCTTGTCCTGTAGGCGTAACCATGTTTTCATTGCATGACTGACACTCTCGTCATCTAGAAAGTGTGTTCCCCATAGAGAATCTTTAAGCAACCCAAGAAGATGGAAGTCCGAGGGTGCCAGGTCTGCATTGTAGAATGGATTAGGCAGTGTTGTCCAACCCAATTTGGCCATGTGTTCCTGGGTCGTCATACTTGTGTGTGGGCGTGCATGCTCGTTTTGGATCAAGATTTCTGCTGGATTTTTCTCCGATCGAACGCGCGGAGACGGTTCTTGAGTTTATTCAGAGTCTTCACGTATGCCTCTGAACTTACGGTTGACGCTCTTGGCATCACAGCCACGAGAATGCCACCATCACAATCCTAGAAGTCTGTCTCCATGACTTTTCCGGCAGATGGATTGTTTTGAAATTATTCTTTTGT
Organism: Schistocerca cancellata; assembly: GCF_023864275.1. NCBI lineage: Eukaryota > Metazoa > Arthropoda > Insecta > Orthoptera > Acrididae > Schistocerca > Schistocerca cancellata. Next base: position 1,224,057,183 of record NC_064626.1, on the reverse strand, counting down.
GCTGAATGAGGATAATGCCACTCCATGGACTGCCTTTTCCTTTCCGGCGAAAAGTGTTGCACCCAGCTTCCTATCAGTGATAGGAAGGCCTCTCCGTCGCTCTCAAAACGCTCCAACAGTTCAGATGAAATGGCATTTCTTTGAACCTTGTGGTCCACTGCGAATATTCGTGGAACCCATCGTGAGCATGACTTTGAATATCCTAGAGTCTAGATCATTGCAGACGCACTTCAAATTCTGAACAACAGATGTAGAGCCAATTGTCGAGTTGTGATGCGCCGTGTAACCTCCCCCTCACTTATCGACCTTAATGACAGTGAAAAATGATACCGCGTGTACCTAATGGGAATTTGGGAAAAGCAACCGTCACCGAGGTTAATTTGTCGGTAAAGAGGGAGGAAAGGGTTACATCTAAATGAAAGGAAAAATGGTAATGAAACTGGTGGAAATTAATTTTGAAAAAGGGGTAAAGTTAGTAAAGAAAGTAAATGTGCGGCCGTTACGTTAACAATCAACTAGCGGTAATTAGATGTTTGAGATTTGGGGGAAATTATGGTCGGCAGTCCTAAGGACAATTACTATAGTAACTGAAAAAGAAAGATTATTACACATATAATTAGCACTAGAAGCGTGGCAACTCTAGGTTGACCAGTGCAGTGCGAAAACCGAAAGCTTGTCAGAAGCAATAAATTTCGCTACACTCCGACTTAACTCAGCAAAAGAATTAATAAAACCGGAAAATCAAAAGTTAATCCAGTGACTGAAGTTAATAGCGAGCTTTCCTTCTGAAGCACATCGAAATTCAGCAAAATACGGTTAGTCTTAGTCCACCCCAACAATCACCTCAAAAGCCACCCGAATCCACGCAATTTAGAAATAAGAGATTCAACCTTGAACCTGAATTAAACGACTCTGAACAATTAACAACAGCAAAACCCAGCACGTACCAAGCTGAGCTGCAGTCACAGGCATGCCAAAATACGGCAACAAAACTCGCACTCCCAGTCTGCGCCAGTGCAATCCAACTACTGTAGCCAGCCATGAACACTTCAACTGAACTTTGAAATTAAAGCACCGAAACTGTATTATATTACTTTAATGCTGGCGCTTGAATTTCAACGACACTCGGGTTCATTTCGGAAAAGGAAGGGACCCTGCTTGGCAATGCAATTGGGACAATGAGCAACAAAGGTTCATGCTAAGTTGCTGTAATTTTGTGATGCAACAATTTTTAAAAGTTTGAAAAGCTGAGGTCTGGCATACAGTTCTAAAACCTTACGTGCTTCCAGTCTTCCTTGTTGGTTGATTGAAGGTTTGAAGCCGTCGATCAAGGAGGTGGCGAAAGTCACTCATTGTCGGCCGTCGCTGTTGCAGAAGCTGGATGTTGGCGCGCCCTCTTCTCGACACGGTCACCAGACGAAACGGGCTCTTGATGTGCGCCAGCTAATGCTTCCCGTCCGCGACACCATGTCAGAAACTATCATCGCAAGTCGAGCGGAATTACATGCTGCCAAACCCCGAAAGCGCGGCAACTCGCGGGAGCTTCACGCAACACACCTGCTCCACTCGCTACTCCAGCCAGACTCTCCCTGCCCGCGCTCCACGCGGCAGAGTTAACACTACCAAAGATCCTACACACTTTGATTCTTCACACGAACTATCGATGTATCCGTTCGATAGCATAGTTTTCCCTAGGCCAGACCCAGCGTATAAATACAAATAATATTCACAAAACAAACAAACATAAATGCATAAATATATATATACAAACAGTAAAACAATTACAATATATAAAGACACAGAAATGTCATATATTCAGGTAACAAAAATAAGGAAAACTAATTTATGGTACAATAGATGGAATTAGGAGGATATGCATTTCCGGCGTTACAGCCGGTCGGCACGAATAATGGCATCCGCACGATTCAGCGTGGTTGGACCAGTGACTGTGACAAGACGTTGCGAGTGTGACTGATAATGGAGCTCTGTATCTGCATTTCCTGAGGCTATAACTTTCTTTAGCCATTGCCCTACTTACTCCTATCAACTGCAGTATCGCCATAAACTCCACACAAACGTTTATGGATGTTCACCAGGGTTTCTTTTTCTGCACTCAAGAATTCAATAACAGCACGCTGCTTATATCGTGTATCGTATGTAGACGCCATTTTGACGCTGTGCTACGGCTCGGCCATCTGCCAGAACGGTTCGAAACTTCACCGGCGCACAGAAAAAGCATCAGATGTGAAACACCAAGAAGGACGTTGGTCTATGTGTATTAATAGCTTTAAAAAATATTGAGCATTACTTGTTGAACAACCCTCATATTATCTTACGTCAGCGTTACGCAAGCCGGATCCACCTCTTGTCTGAAATTTGGATGCTCCAAAGTTCACTTTAGATGCTTCTAGGAATTCTAGATGTTTGAAAGATGGCCGTACACAGATCTCATTACTGTGATATTCGCAGTCACTGGCAGCAACTAAGTGGACACATAATTTTTCTTCCGGCTTTAGCACATCGCGTATTCGTGTCCAAAGATATTTACTTTATGTGGTATCGAACCTCTTTGAAGCAGGAATGTTTGTGTGTCTTTACATATGATCCACTCGTTCAGTTTCGCTTTGTCTGTGTGAGTGATCACCCAATGTATCTTCAGCTGCCGCTGAGACCATGGCAGTACATCACAAACTTATTGGCGCGTCTCGAAATGTAAACCTTGAATGGTCAACTAGGTCGCCGTCTGGTGGCTTCATTATCAGGGGAATCCTCAAATATTTCGTATCGAAACCTGGAGTATATTTTTTTTTCTTTTTTTCCTTTAGTAGTTAACGTTGCTTAAAGCACTGAAGCCGAACATCAGCCACTGATACACATTGGAAGCTACCTTTAAAAAAATCACGAAAACCTATGTTTCCTTGATTGGCGCCCACTGTTTAAACAAACTTTTAAACACTAAAAAATGTTATGTACGATCAATCTCGCCTTGTGGGTGATGGAAATCTTTTCCTGTTGTTTACTATGGAAATATACTACTTGTACATAGTAGGCCAACTGAAGCCATCAACAAAACCTACGTGAAGATTAGGTCATGTGCGAAGTCGTGTTTAAACATTTAGGCGAAGGTTCAAGTAGTGTAAACTAGGGACGGCGGTTATCGCTGAAACACCAAGTTTTCAGTTATATCGATTTTCTTTTCTATGCCAGTTAAACATGACTTTGAATAATTACTGTTTCCTGAAATAACTCTTTTTCGATTCTTTAATCCCATCATTTCTACATCAACATGGAATATTCTGCAAATCACATTTAAGTGCCTGGCAGTGTGTTCATCGAACCAACTTCACAATTCTATATTATTCAAATGGTTCAAATGGCTCTGAGCACCATGGGACTAAACATCTGAGGTCATCAGTCCCCTAGACTTAGAACCACTTAATCCTAACTAACCTAAGGACATCACACACATCCATGCCCGGGGCAGGATGCGAACCAGCGACCGTAGCGGTTGCGCAGTTCCCAACTGAAGCCCCTAAAACCGCTCGGCCACAGTGGCCGACCTGTATTATTCCAATCTCGTATAGTGCGCGGAAAGAACAAATACCTATATCTTTCAGTACGAGCTCTGATTTCTCTTATTTTATCACGGTGATCATTTTTCTCTATGTAGGTCGGTGCCAACAATGTATTTTCGCATTCGGAGGAGAAATTTGGTGATTGGAATTTCGTGAGGAGATTCTGGCGCAACGAAAAACGCCTTTGTTTTAATCATGTCCACTCCGAATCCTGTATCATTTCGGTGACACTCCTCTGTTTCGCTATATCACAAAACGTGCTGCCCTTCTTTGAACATTTTCGATGTACTCCGTCAATCCTATCTGGTAAGGATCCCACACCGCGAAGCAGTATTCTAAAAGAGGACGGACAAGCGTAGTATGGGCAGTCTCCTTAGTAGATTAGATTCTATTAGATTAGATTAATACTAGTTCCATGGATCATGAAAACGATATTTCGTAAAGATGTGGATCGAGTCAAGTTTTTCAATACGTGACATAATTAAGTTAATTTAACAACATAATTAAGATCTGCTACATTTTCTAAGTGTGCTACAAAATAATACCCAGTGCCTGTTTGGCCTTCCCACAACATTTTCTGTGTGTTCCTTCGAATTTAAGTTGTTTTTAATAGTAATTACTAGGTATTTAGTTGAATTTACGGCCTTTATATTTCACTGATTTATCGTGTAACGGAAGTTTAACGGATTATTCGTTTGGATGACTTCTCACTTATCGTTATTTAGGGTTAACTGCAAGTTTTCGCACCATACAGATATCTTTTGTTAATCGTTTTGCAATTTGTTTTGATCTGCTGATGACTTTATTAGTCGATAAACGACAGCGTTATCGGCAAACAACCTAAGACTGCTGCTCAGTTTGTCTCCCAGATCACCTCTGAACTACTTCGATGTCTTCTTCCCATTCGACCTGTTGAGGATCCCACACATTCGAGAAGTACTCAAGAATAGGTCGCACTATCTTCCTATATGCGGTCTCCTTTACAGGTGAACCACTCTTTCCTAAAATTCTCCCAATAAACCAAAGCCTACCATTTGCCTTTGCTGCTACCAGAGTTCTCACATGCTCCTTCCAGTTCGTATCGCTTCGCAACGCTACGTCCCGTTATTTAAACGACGTGACTGTGTCAAGCAAACCTCTACTACTGCTGTATCCGAACATTATGGGTTTTGTTTTTCTTACCTATCCGCATTAATTTACATTTTTATGCATTTAGAGCCTTCTGCTACTCATCACACCTACTAGAAATTTTGTCTAGATCATCTTGTATCATCTGACAGTCACTGATCTTCGACGCTTTCCTGTACATCGCTGCATCATCGGCGAACAACCGCAGATTACTGCTCACCCTGTCCGCCAGATCATTTATGTACACAGAAAATACCAGTGGTCCTATCACAGTTCCCTGGGGCACCCCTGATGTTATCCCCGTCTCCGATGAACACTTGCTGTCGAGGACAACATACTGGGTTCTATTACTTCAGAAGTCTTCGAGGCAGTCACATATCTGTGAACCTATACCGTATGCTCGTACATACAGTGGCGTACCGTGTCGACGTCGTTTCGGAAATCTAGAAATATACGAGGGCAGTTCAATAAGTAATGCAACACATTTTTTTTTCTGAAACAGGGGTTGTTTTATTCAGCATTGAAATACACCAGGTTATTCCCCAATCTTTTAGCTACACAACACTATTTTTCAACGTAATCTCCATTCAATGCTACGGCCTTACGCCACCTTGAAATGAGGGCCTGCATGCCTGCACGGTACCATTCCACTGGTCGATGTCGGAGCCAACGTCGTTCTGCATCGACAACTTCATCATCATCCGCGTAGTGCCTCCCACGGATTGCGTCCTTCATTGGGCCAAACATATGGAAATCCGACGGTGCGAGATCGGGGCTGTGGGGTGCATGAGGAAGAACAGTCCACTGAAGTTTTGTGAGCTCCTCTCGGGTGCGAAGACTTGTGTGAGGTCTTGCGTTGTCATGAAGAAGGAGAAGTTCGTTCAGATTTTTCTGCCTACGAACACGCTGAAGTCGTTTCTTCAATTTCTGAAGAGTAGCACAATACACTTCAGAGTTGATCGTTTGACCATGGGGAAGGACATCGAACAGAATAACCCCTTCAGCGTCCCAGAAGACTGTAACCGTGACTTTACCGGCTGAGGGTATGGCTTTAAACTTTTTCTTGGTAGGGGAGTGGGTGTGGCGCCACTCCATTGATTGCCGTTTTGTTTCAGGTTCGAAGTGATGAACCCATGTTTCATCGCCTGTAACAATCTTTGACAAGAAATTGTCACCCTCAGCCACATGACGAGCAAGCAATTCCGCACAGATGGTTCTCCTTTGCTCTTTATGGTGTTCGGTTAGACAACGAGGGACCCAGCGGGAACAAACCTTTGTATATCCCAACTGGTGAACAATTGTGACAGCACTACCAACAGAGATGTCAAGTTGAGCACTGAGTTGTTTGATGGTGATCCGTCGATCATCTCGAACGAGTGTGTTCGCACGCTCCGCCATTGCAGGAGTCACAGCTGTGCACGGCCGGCCCGCACGCGGGAGATCAGACAGTCTTGCTTGACCTTGCGGCGATGATGACACACGCTTTGCCCAACGACTCACCGTGCTTTTGTCCACTGCCACGTCACCGTAGACATTCTGCAAGCGCCTATGAATATCTGAGATGCCCTGGTTTTCCGCCAAAAGAAACTCGATCACTGCCCGTTGTTTGCAACGCACATCCGTTACAGACGCCATTTTAACAGCTCCGTTCAGCGCTGCCACCTGTCGGAAGTCAATGAAACTATACGAGACGAAGCGGGAATGTTTGAAAATATTCCACATGAAATTTCCGGTTTTTTCAACCAAAATTGGCCGAGAAAAAAAATGTGTTGCATTACTTATTGAACTGCCCTCGTAGAATCTGTCTGTTCTCTTCATCCGCAGTTCGCAATATATCAAGTGAGAAAAGAGCAAGCTGAGTTCCGCACGAGCGATACTTTCTAAAGCCTTGCTGTTTCGTGGACATGAGCTTTTCGGTCTGTAGGAAACTTATTATATTCCAACTCAGAATTTCCTCTAGAACACTTCAGGAAACCGAGATTAAGGATGTTGGTCTGTAGTCTTTTCTGGTCCGTCTTTTACCCTTCTTATTTAAAGGAGTCACCTGCGCACTTTCCAGTCGCTTGGCATTTTGCGCTGGTGCAAAGATTCACGATAAATGCAATCTAAGTAAGGGACGAATGACATGGGGTACTCTTTGTGAAACCGAATTGGAATTCCATCCGAATCTGGCAACTTATATAGTTTCAAATCTTTCAGTTGTTTCTCTAAGCCAAGGATGCTTATTACTATGTCATCCACATGGCACTCTCTGCAGTGGCCAAACGACGGTACGTTTGTATGCTTCTCATGAGTGAACTATTTCTTAAACGTCCTTTTGCGGTCTTCTGATACCGAACCTGATTAAGCAAGGAGTGACTGGATGGAAAGCTTAGACCCGGTTAGCGAATTTACATGGAACAGAATTTTTTCGTGTTCCCCGCCAGATCTTTAACCAAAGTATAACGGTAGCTGTTACATGTTTTTGTAGCTGTTGTATGCTCCGTGCATAGATCTTAACACAGACGCACGAATGTCTATGAAAGCTGTGAGTACCGGGCGTGAGTCGTGCTTCGGTAGCTGAGATGGTAGAGCACCTGCCCGCGAAAGGCAAAGGTCCCGAGTTCGAGTCTCGGTCGGGCACACAGTTTTAATCTGCCAGGAAGTTTCATATCAGCGCACACTCCTCTGCAGAGTAAAAATCTCATTCTGGAAACATCCCCCAGGCTGTGGCTAAGCCATGTCTCCGCTATATCCTTTCTTTCAGGAGTGCTAGTTCTGCAAGGTTCGCAGGAGAGCTTCTGTAAAGTTTGGAAGGTAGGAGACGAGGTACTGGCAGAAGTAAAGCTGTGAGTACCGGGCGTGAGTCGTGCTTCGGTAGCTCAGTTGGTAGAGCACTTGCCCGCGAAAGGCAATAGGTCCCGAGTTCGAGTCTCGGTCGGGCACACAGTTTTAATCAGCCAGGAAGTTTCATATGAGCGCACACTCCGTTGCAGAGTGAAAATCTCATTCTAGCTTATCTACTCTTTCTAGCAGAGACACTCTCCTAGCCCTCTTAACTGATTTATTACCTTTCGTAAACACGAAGTGCGGCAACTGCAGCCAATGTGCTTTAGAACTGACGTGAACAAATTTGAGGACAGAAAATACTTTAGAGAGCTAGAGGGGGGCTGGCAGAGTATCGCGTGGCGCCCTTACCGACAGTGACAGGACTCTGTGAGCGGGAGGCAGCACAGCACGCGCGCCCCGTGTTCGGGGCTCGTTCAATATTTCAGCGCTCCATCTCTCATACCGGTGCCTCATTTGCATGTCCCGGCAGAATTTACCTGCACTCCGCCCGGAAGAGAAGCCGGCGCTGTTTGTTCCCCGCCTGGCATCTCTCAGATTACACTTCTTCGCCTCGTCTCCTGCCACGACGGTCCTCAAACACCGGCTGAAGTCTGCGGCTAAACCAGTCGTGGGAAGGGGGGGGGGGCACAACTTTCCCTCTGACAGTGATTAAATGTAAACATCTTTATGCTACGCACCGCTCGCGGTATTTAGGAAGAGCCGGTGGGGCGGGATGAAAACCGAACAAAGACTGTTGCTTAAACTTATATTCAACACGTTTAACCTACTTCCTACGGTGTACGCTTCACTTTGCTGCTTTCGGTCTCGTTGCGCGCATTCATCTCCTTTGCTTACGGTTACCGAAACAGGTGGCAGGTAATGTTTAATTCTCATCACCACATTCACAGCAGTAAAAAATCCAACAAAAGAAGCAGGAATGCAAGACTTTATCGTGCCGTCGATGACGACATCAGTGCATGCGTGGATCGGGGGAAGGATGTGGACGGAAATGGGTCAAGTCCTCAAAAGGAACCATCTCGGCATACAACTTCAGCAATTTACGGAAACTAAGTCTGAGTGCCCATGTGAGTTCCCCGTGCTAACCAGCAATCTACCTCGGTAGGTCAAGATGTGCTTTCAAAATAACTGTTGAACTGACTTCATTGATCTCTTGATGCAATAATTTACAAACAGCCGTATGTACTGTAGAAATTTATTTTATGAGCTTCTTATGTGCTACCCGTTTCGGCATTACATTGATGCCATCTTCAGGCCCCACACGTCATAGTCGTAAAATCGGTATACACGGAAGGAGCCAAATAACTGGATCCGTGAATCAAATCGTTATGCAACAGCTCATGGTTGCCAGGCGACACACAGTCTGTGTGGCGTCAATGTAATGCCGAAACAGGTACCACATAAGAAGTTCATAAAATAAATTTCTACAGTACATACGGCTGTTGGTAAATTATTGCATCAAGAAATACATGCCAGCCGCTGTCCCATGGTCCATAATGGATCAACGAAACTGACTTCATAGATGGTTATGATGACTGACATTAGAGGAAGATATTCACTTGCAGACTTAGTACGGGATTCGTGGCCATTTTACAATCAACCATGGTTTCGTACGACTATCTGGTAGAGATGACAGAACTCTGAAATTCATAACAATAAATAAAATTGAGTACAGAATAAAGTAGAATACAGGAAACTGAAGACACAATACGACTGAACCAGAGTTCTCCAGTTTGGTGAAAACGAACTATGTAAAAGGTCTGAGGCAGTCATTTAAAAAAGGAGTAAAATTTAACTTAGAAGGAGAACGTTACTGTATTACCTACTGCTACCGTGAAATCAGGGGCTAAATAGCATTAAATATTCAGGAAAGAATCCAAATCATTTTCGTACGAAAAAGAAATACTAGGGTAATTCCATAAGTCAAGCCAAATGTCGGATACTCTGCGAATTACAATTTGTGCATTGACCGGTATGGCAGTGTGTATCTGAATGTCAACATAGAATAGGGTTCTAGTGCAGCACGTCACGTTAAGGGTTGAAATAAAACACACACATTGGAATCTGTGCAAATTTATTGTTCACGGGGAACAGACGGAAAGAAATGAATTAAAATTAACCACTGCGCTTCAAAATACTCCCCCCCTGGGCATACATACAGCGTTGCCAATGATGGCGAAGGCTTTGAATGCCATTGAGGTTGCCATCAATGTGTGCCACCTGTCACCGAAACACTGTGAGTTGAATCGCCCGTCGCGCGGACTGGCCACGTGGTTTAGGGCGTCATGTCACGGACCGCACGGCCCCTCCTGCCGGAGCTTTGAGTCCTCCCTACAGCACGGATGTGTGTGTGTTGTTCTTGGCATAAGTTAGTTTAAGTAGTGTGTAAGTCTAGGGACCGATGACCTCAGCCGTTTGGAACCTTAGGAATTCACACACGTTTGAACATTTTTTACATTCGCCCTGTTTACAAAGCGCCTCCGATGCAATAATTTCAACTATAGAATGAGGTCGAGGTCCCATTGAATGAGGTCTGGTGAGTGGAAGAGAATCAATCCTGTAGCACGGCCATCTTCACACTGAATGTTTGAGAAGCTGGTACTGAGCCATCGTAGCAAGCGGTCGCAGGCTGTCGGTTAATTGAGGTAATGTCTGGCGCGGGATTTGCAGTTTATTTACTGCGATGCTAGTCGTTCATACGATATACCGTAGTTACCATGACTTATGTAATGACCCTCGTATGTGGTTGAAATTAACATATGATTGTTTTGTTGTTGTGGTCTTCAGTCCTGAGACTGGTTTGATGCAGCTCTCCATGCTACCCTATCCTGTGCAAGTTTCTTCATCTCCCAGTACCTACAGCAACCTACGTCCTTCTGAATCTGCTTTGTCTATTCATCTCTTGGTCTCCCTCTACGATTTTTACCCTCCACGCTGCCCTCCAATGCTAAATTTGTGATCCCTTGATGCCTCAAAACATGTCCTGCCAACAAGTCTCTTCTTCTCGTCAAGTTGTGCCACAGACTCCTCTTCTCCCCAATTCTATTCAATACCTCCTCATTAGTTATGTGATCTACCCATCTAATCTTAAGCATTCTTCTGTAGCACCAGATTTCGAAAGCTTCTATTGTCTTCCTGTCCAAACTATTTATCGTCCATGTTTCACTTCCATACATGGCTACACTCCACACAAATACTTTCAGAAACGACTTCCTGACACTTAAATCTATACTCGATGTTAACAAATTTCTCTTCTTCAGAAACGCTTTCCTTGCCATTGCCAGTCTACATTTTATATCTTCTCTACTTCGACCATCATCAGTTATTTTGCTCCCCAAATAGCAAAACTCCTTTACTACTTTAAGTGTCTCATTTCTTAATCTAATTCCCTCAGCATCACCTGACTTAATTCTACTACATTCCATTATCCTCGTTTTGCTTTTGTTTATGTTCATCTTATATCCTCCTTTCAAGACACTGTCCATTCCATTCAACTGCTCTTCCAAGTCCTTTGCTGTCTCTGACAGAATTACAATGTCATCGGTGAACCTCAAAGTTTTTATTTCTTCTCCATGGATTTTAATACCTACTCCGAATTATTCTTTTGTTTCCTTTACTGCTTGCTCAATATACAGCTTGAATAGCATCGGGGAGAGGCTACAACCCTGTCTCACTACCTTCCCAACAACTGCTTCCCTTTCATGCCCCTCGACTCTTATAACTGCCATCTAGTTTCTGTACAAATTGTAAGTAGCCTTTCGCTCCCTGTATTTTACCCCTGCCACCTTTAGAATTTGATAGAGAGTGTTCCAGTCAACAATTTCAAAAGCTTTCTCTAAGTTTACAAATGCTAGAAACGTAGGTTTGCCTTTCCTTAAACTTTCTTCTAAGATAAGTCGTAAGGTCAGTATTGCCTCACGTGTTCAATATTTCTACGGAATCCAAACTGATCTTCCCCGATGTCGGCTTCTACTAGTTTTTCCATTCGTCTGTAAAGAATTCGTGTTAGTATTTTGCAGCTGTGACTTATTAAACTGATAGTTCGGTAATTTTCATTTTATCTCCCATTTCCTCTACATCTACATTCTAATCCATTTCTATAATATTGTCCTCAAGTACATCGCCCTTGTATAGACCCTCTATATACTCCCATCTTTCTGCTTTCCGTTCTTTGGTTAGAACTAGGTTTCCATCTGAGCTCTTGATATTCATACAAGTGGTTCTCTTTTCTCCAAAGGTCTCTTTAATTTTCCTGTAGGCAGTATCTATCTTACCCCTAGTGAGATAAGCGTCTACTTCCTTACAATTGTCCTCTAACCATCCGTGCTTAGCCGTTTTGCACTTCCTGTCGATCTCATTTTTGAGACGTTTCTATTTCTTTTTGCCTGCTTCATTTACTGCAGTTTTATATTTTCTCTTTTCATCAATTAAATTTAATATTTCTTCTGTTACCCAAGGATTTCTACTAGACCTCGTCTTTTTACCTACTTGATCCTCTGCTGCCTTCACTACTCCATCCCTCAGAGTTACCCATTCTTCTTCATCTGTACTTCTTTCTCCCACTGCTGTCAATTGTTCCCTTATGCTCTCCCTGAAACTGTGTACAGCCACGGGTTCTTTCAGTTTATCCAGGTCCCATCTCCTTAAATTCCCACCTTTTTGCAGTTTCTTCAATTTTAATCTGCAGTTCATAACCAACAGATTGTGGTCAGAGTCCCCATCTGCCCCTGGAAATGTCTTACACTTTAAAACCTGGTTCCTTAATCTCTGTCTTACCATTATATAATCAATCTGATACCTTTTAGTATCTCTGGGCTTCTTCCATGTATACAAACTTCTTTTATGATTCTTGAACCAAGTGTTAGCTATGATTAAGTTATGCAAAATTCTACCAGACGGCTTCCTCTTTCATTTCTTACCCCCAATCCATATTCACTGACTATGTTTGCTTCTCTACCTTTTCCTGCTCTCGAATTCGAGTCACCCATGACTATTAAATATTCGTCTCCCTCCACTATCTGATTAATTTCTTTTATCTCATCATACATTTCATCAATTTCTTCATCATCTGCATTGCTAGTTGGCATATAAACTTGTACTTCTGTAGTAGGCGTGGGCTTCGTGTCTATCTTGGCCACAATAATGCGTTCACTATGCTGTTTGTAGTAGCTGACCCGCACGCCTATTTTTTATTCATTATTAAACCTACTCCTGCATTACCTCTACTTGATTTTGTATTTATAACCCTGTATTCACCTGACCAAAAGTCTTGTTCCTCCTGCCACCGAACTTCACTAATTCCCACTATATCTAACATTAACCTATTCATTTCCCTTTTTAAATTTTTCTAGCCTACCAGCTCGATTAAGGGATCTGATATTCCACGCTCCGATCCGTAGAACGCCACTTTTCTTTCTCCTGATAACAACGTCCTCTTGAGTAATCCCCGCCCGGAGATCCAAATGGGGGACTAATTTATCTCCGGAATATTTTACCCAAGAGGACGCCATCATCATTTAACCATACAGTAAAGCTGCATGCCCTCGGGAAAAATTACGGCAGTAGTTTCCCTTTGCTTTCAGCCGTTCGCAGTACAGCACAGCAAGGCCGTTTTGCTTATTGTTAAAAGGCCAGATTAGTCAATCATCCAGACTGTTGCCCCTGCAACTACTGAAAAGGCTGCTGCCCCTCTTCAGGAACCACACGTTTGTCTGGCCCCTCAACAGATACCCCTCCGTTGTGGTTGCACCTGCGGTACGGCCATCTGTATCAATGTGGCACGCAAGCCTCCCCACCAACGGCAAGGTCCATGGTTCATGGGGGGTAACATATGATGAAATTAATATAAAATGTTGTTGTTGTTGCTGTTGCTGTCGTGCTCTTCAGTCCAAAACTAGTATGATAGCGCCCTTCGCGGTGGTCTATCGTGTGCAAGATTCTTCATCCCTGCATAAATACTGTAACCTAAACCCATGGGCCAGCCGATGCGACCGAGCGGTTGTAGTCGCTTCAGTCTGGAACCGCGCGACCGCTACGACCGTAGGTTCGAATTCTGCCTCGGGCATGAATGTGTGTGATGTCCTTAGGTTACTTACGTTTAAGTAGTTCTAAGTTCTAGGGGATTGAGGACCTCAGATGTTAAGTCCCATAGTGCTCAGAGCCATTTGAACCATTTGAACCTAAATCCATGTGAACCTGCTTACCGTACTCAACCCTTGGTCTACAAATCTTACCTCTCACAATTTTTCCCGTCACCTAACTGACGATCACCTTATGACTCAGGATGTGTCTTCTCGACCGACCCCTTTAGTAAAGTTGTGCCATAAATTTCTATTTTCCCAAATCCAATTCATTACCTCCTCATATGTAATTCGATCTGGTCTCCTAATCTTCAGCATTCTTCTATAGCACTGCATTTCAATAGATTCTGTTCGCTTTTTCTCTGAACTGCCTATTGTCCACTGCGACACAGATGTACACTACAGACACAAATGTTTTTAGAAAATTCTTCTTATCACTGATATTTGTGTTAGATGTTAACAAATTCCTTCTTTCCAGAAACGCATTTCTTGCTATTGCCTGTCTCTACTTTATATCCTCTCTGCTTTGGCCATCATCAGTTACAAAGCGCAAACGAAAGAGATCGAAATAAATTGCAAGGAAACTGTTTACTATTTTAAAAGTAATCTCCGTAACTCTCAGTGCATTTATTCCTCTGTGAGACAAGTTGGACAATGCCTTCGCGGAAAAACGTTTCCTTTTTCCTACGGAATCATGATTGTACCCAGGAGTCCATCTCTTCCTGTGAAAGAAATCGATGGCCACGAACGTCTTCCTTCGATTCTGCAAAAATGTGGAAATCGCATGGGGGGAGATCGGGACTGTATGAAGGACTTCTAAGGGCTTCCCAGCCAGACTTCTGCATCGTAGTCGAAGCTAACTAGGCAACATGTGGGCGGGCGTAATTGTCTCAAATTAGCTGCTGAATTTCCGCTACATATTGTCCATACAACCGTGACATCTTCCTTCTTCCTATTTGATTTCCATCTTTTAGAGCCCAGGAGAATGACATTCGCGGTCGTCGATTTGCTTCGGTCGAAGATGTTCACGGCTTGGTACAACCATGTTTTTGTCGAAAACCGCCAACATTTTTTCCATGAAGGCACTGACGTTATTGAGTCACAGTGGACTAAATGCATTAACAGTTATACGGTGTAGAAAAATTTCCGCTACCAGTCACAATAAAAGATTATTTGTTTGTTCCACGTCCGGTTCCGAGCTTGTGCCCATCCTCAGGTGTTCATACATTCGTTTACTTGGAGATCATTGTATAATTTAAAAAATATTATTAGCTGGTGAGTAAATAGATACAAGTCACCAGTAAATATTTTTTGTATTTATACAGTGATCCCCAGCAATATAAACATGTACATGAATTACAAACACCTTTACTTGGAGATCATTGTATAATTTAAAAAATATTATTAGCTGCTGAGTAAATAGATACAAGTCACCAGTAAATATTTTTTGTATTTATACAGTGATCCCCAGCAATATAAACATGTACATGAATTACAAACACCTGAGGATGGGCACGAAACCGGTCGTGTGACAAATAAAGTATCTTTTATTGTGACTGGTAGCGGAAATTTTTCTACACCCTATAAAGGAACTGTCACGGAGTTCAACAGCATTCACTATGGATAAAATTCAATTAAGAATTACGGCATATGTTTTGAGATAAGAAACAGTTTCTCTACTTTTCTACATCTGTCTCGTTTTCACTAGACTGCCCTTTGCATTTTGCTGCCAAAATAGTAAAACTCGTCTACCGCTGTTTGTGTCTCCTTTCCTAATGAATCTTCCATATCATCATCTGATTTAAATCGACTAAATTCCACTAAAATTGTTCTATAATCTCTTTCAAGACGCTGTTCATTCCGTTCAGCTGCTCTCCAAGTCCTTTGCTTTGACAAAATTGCCGTCTCATCCGGATACCTTGAACTTTTTATTTCTCCTCCATTAACTTCGATTCTCTTTCGAATTGTCTATTTGGTTCCCTTCACTGCTTTCTCAGAGTAAAGATTGAATAGCATGTCTCTCATTTCTCAACTACGCCTTGCCTCTCACCTTCTTCGACACACAGCTGTAGTTTGGTT